>NC_091062.1:99604541-100236655 GCF_000393655.2 Nicotiana sylvestris | reverse complement strand
TCCCGGGGGAGTACTCGAAGAAGTGAGCAAAACACCGGGAGGGCAGATGAAGTTGAGCCTGGAACCAATCCCGAAATAATAAAAAAGTTTGAGAAACTGACAAAGCGGGTGGAATTAGGGAAGAAGAAAATTAAGGCCAACGACAAAAAAGTGAAGACCTATAACTCCAGGGTTGATCAAATCCCAGGAGCGCCCCCGATATTGAAAGGGCTGGACTCCAAGAAATTTTTTCAAAAGCCTTTTTCCTCCAAGTGAAGCACCGAAGCCAATCCCGAAGAAGTTTCATGCCCGAAATTCTGAAATATAACGGAGCCACGAATCCAAATGAGCACGCGACCTCATACACGTGTGCCATCTAGGGAAACGACTTGGAAGATGACGAAATCGAGTCAGTTTTGCTAAAGAAGTTCGAAGAAATTCTGTCAAAAGGAGCGATGATATAGTATCACAACTTACCCCCAAATTCTATTGATTCGTTTTCTATACTTGCAACTGCTTTTGTGAAAGCGCATGCCGAGGCCATCAAGGTCGAAACTAGAAAATCGAATCTTAAAGCAAAGAGACAACAAAATTCTCAGAGAGTTCGTATCAAGGTTTCAAATGGAACAGATGGAGTTGCCTCCGGTTGCGGATGACTGGGCCGTTCAGGCATTCACTCAAGTATTTAACCCCCGAGGTTCCTTGGCTTCATAACAACTAAAACAAAATTTGATAGAGTACCCGGCGGAAACTTAGGCCGACGTCCACCACAGGTACTAGTCAAAAATCAGAGTCGAGGACGATCAACTCGGGGGGCCCTTCTGGGTCCATTTATCCCATCAGAGCCAATGACAGGTCTAGGAAAGTTGTCGATCATGAGCTGAGTCCAAGAAGAGATCGGTACCAATCGTATGGCGGAGATCGAAAGGGTAACGGATGTGGGTGTCACCCTACGAGGAACGAGAAGATGAGCGATCGAGGCCACAGTAGCCAAGGACTGATGAGAAAAAACGGTTTCTATAAGCTACTCAGGGCTAGGGAGGCACCAAAGTTATCAGAATATAACTTCAATATCAATGCTACCAGCATTGTATCTGCCATCGGGCGCATCAAGAATACCAAGTGGCCTCGACCATTGCAGTCCGACCCTACATAGAGAGACCCTATCTTGATGTGTAAGTATCATGGCACTCATGACCACATGACCGATGACTGCCGACAATTAAGAGAAGAAGTGGCATGGTTATTCATTAACGGGCATCTTCGGGAATTTCTAAGTGATCGAGCCAAAAATCACTTTAGGAACAGGGACTCCAACAAATAGACTGAATAAGAAGAGCCTCAATACGTCATTAACATGATCATTGTAGGGGTCGATGTCCCCTAGGGACCAATGATAAAGAGTACTAAAATGCCCATCACAAAGAAAAAATGAACCCGAGATTATATCCCGGAGGGAACTATTTCATTCAATAATGAGGACGCCGAAGGCATCGTACAACCGCATAATGATGGACTGGTAAGATTTGTACTTATAAATAAATCCCAAGTTAAGTGTGTGTTGATTCATCCAGGTAGCTCGACCAACATCATTAGATCGAGGGTCGTGGAGCAGTTCTGTCTACAAGACCAAATAGTGCCAGCAGTCCGGGTGTTGAACGGATTTGACATGGCATGTGAAACTACTAAAGGGGAGATAACCCTACCGGTGAACACCACCGGGACCATTCGGGAAACAAAATTCTATGTGATCGAAGGGGATATGAGATATAATGCCCTATTCGGAAGACCATGAGTTCATAACATGAGGGCGGTACCTTCGACCTTGCACCAGGAATTAAAGTTCCCTACATCGGGAGGGATCAAGACAATACGCGGAGAGTAGCTGGCTGCAAAAGGAGATATTCGTAGTCGATGAAATACTTCCAGTACCTGCCGTTTCGACATTAAAAAGCGCGGAGCCGACTAGAAAGGCCCAAGTTAAATCGCAATCACTGATGCTGGTCTCGGCTGGATCGGAGAGACGAGAAGTTGATGAGGAAGATGCTTGCGGAGTTCCTAGATCATTCATAGCTCCTAATGATAGTAATGCCACCAAATCAACGGTCGAAGAACTGGAATAATTCATATTAACCAAACATCTACCGGATCGAAAGGTACACCTGAGCACAGGGTTAACCCCCGAGCTTAGGAAATAACTCATTAGTTTCCTTAAAACCAACATATCTTGTTTCACTTGATCCCATCTTGATATGGTAGACATCCCCACGGAGATAACCACTCACAAGTTGAGCTTGGACTCGAAGTTTCACCCGGTTAAACGGAAGAGGAGGCATCAATCCGAAGTCAAGCATGCATTCATCAAAGACGAGGTATCTAAACTCCTTAAAATAGGTTCAATTCGAGAATTTAAATACCCGAATTGGTTAGCTAACGTAGTGGTATTACCTAAAACCGGGGCTAACGAGCACCCTGATTTCTCGGTGGGGCAAACTAAGCAAGGACATAACTACATGAAATCGGAATCGAAGCTAAGAACCACTCGTACTAAGGCTCGAACGAAGTGCTCACCACCCGGGCAGTCGAGACAATGCCCCCGAATCCGGTTTGAGCTCCGAGACCTCGAAAAGCATAATCAAACAGTTACACACGACTAACAAAGGGTCGTGATATCTGCACCCAACTGGATATCACGGCGTGGATCTCGACCCGCATCGCCAGCGGATCAGTGATTAACGAAAAGAAGATTTTTACTTTTCTTAGAATTGTACTTAGTGGTCGTTTGGTATGAGGTATTAGGTAGGATAATAGTTGGGATTAAATTTGTACCTTTTTTGGTTGGAAGTATAAATTTATCCTGGGATAAATTTGTACCTCTAACCAAACAAGGTATAAATATAATCCCAAATCTTATCCCACTTATCCCATCTTATCCCACTTTATACCATCAGTTGTGGGATTATATTATTCCATCTTTTATGTGGTATAAATCAGTACCGTAATTATAATTCTGCTACTATTTTGTCCACGTATCAAACGACCCCTTATGGAAAAACTCCCCTACTATATAAAGAGAAAGTTTATTATTCAATAGACACTTTTTAGCACGCATATCAAGGCAATATATACTTGTTTTCTCTGCTTCTAAGTTATCTCAAAGTTCTTATTTTGCTCATAGTACTTCACATATAATCTGGCTCTGAGTCCAAGGCAGAACGACTGTTAAGCTTAGGTCCAAGCCCGGAGTCAACGCCACAACTGGTTTGGTTATTTAGTTCACCTTTAATTCGCTTATCTAACATTATTGATCACTTGTATTAAATTAATTCACATATCCTTAGGATCGCGTATAAATTTAATTGTTATCTAATTTTAAGGGTAAACAAAGTTGCTAAGTTACATTTGTTTTTAAGTAAAATATTTAAAATCACTTTCAGAAGAAGAAGAATTTGTTGACAATCAAAGTAATAATAATAATAAGTTCATAAAAAATTAGACCAGTAGACACTAAAACATTATATATTTATAGCTACGGAATCTTAGCTATGAATTTAAAAATTGTAGCTAATGCTTAGCAATAGCCACATAAATTTAAATTCTATGGCTATTTCCAAAATCGTAAAATTTCCTAGCTACGAATATTAAATTAGCAAAGCTATTCCTCATATTTGCTATAATAGCTAACATTCAGGGCGAAAACTACTTAAATAGCTACAAATTCATTGCTACAATAAAATTTCGTAGCTAATCATAAGTATTTGCCATGCATCAAAAGTTACTATAGCAATAGTAACTTTTTAGCTACAATAAATGTTTTGAAACAAAATATTGTAGTAATTAAATGAATATTTTTGCTACAAGTTAAATAAATTTGTTGCAGTACTTAAATGATATAACCACGAATTTATTGCTATGGTAAAATTTCATAGTTAATCATTAGTTTTTTGCCATGAGTTAAAACTTATTATAGCAATTTTAGCCATAATAAATTATCTAAAATAAAATATCGTAACTAAATGAATATTTTTGCCTCAAGTTATGAAGGGTTGTGGCAGTATAAGTTAAATTAGCCACGAATTTATTGCTAAGATGGAATTTCGTAGCTAATCATTAGTTTTTTGCCTCGGGATGAAACTTACCGTAGCAAAAGTGATTTAACAGCCACAATAAATTATTTAAAATAAAATATTACTAAATAATACTTTTGCTTCAAGTTCTAAAAAAAATACGGTAATAATTAGTTTAATAGCTACAATTACTTGTAATATAACCACATATTTATTGCTATGAACTTTTTTTTATAGCAAACCATTAGTTTTTTTATGACGTGAGACTTGTCGTAATAATAGTAATCTTTTAGTAACATAATATATTTAAAGTAAATCTTGTAGCTAAATAAACATTTTTACTTCTAATTATAGAAAAATGAAAATAGTTAACTTAATAATTACAAATAACAAATATAGAGAGACAATAAACTTATGTAGTTAACTAGAACTTTTATCATACAATTGAGGTTATCATCATATTAGTGGTATTTACAAAATTTCATAGGTGAATATTTTTATTTCAATGATAAAAATAAGGTTGGCCTAGCAATATTACTTTATGGAAAAATAATTGTAACGATCCGACCGGTCGTTTTGCTTTATAGAACATCATTCCCCTAAAACACCTAGTATATGCTTTTACTGTTTTATGACTTGCGGGGATGGTTAGTTCGGGATTTAGAAGGGTTTGGTTTGAAATCGGAACACTTGGTTCCTTAAGGTTGGCTAAAAAGGCTAAGTTTGACTTCGGTCAACATTTTGAGTAAACGACCTCGGAATCGGGATTTGACGGTTGCAATAGGTTCATATGATGATTTTGGACGTGGGCGTATGTTCGGATCGGTTTTGGATGACCCAGGAGCGTTTCAGCGCGTAATAGTGAAAGTTGAGTCTTTGAAGGTTTTAAAGTTCTTTAAATTGGTTTGAGGTAGGATTTAGTGTTATCGAGTTTCAATTAGGATTCCGAGCCTGAGAATAGTTCTGTATAGTGATTTAAGACTTGCACGCAAAATTTGGAACGAAAATTACCCATAAAACTCATTTCTTAATTTTTTATGTTTTAAAAATTAATAAAATTATTTAATTTAAAATATCAAATGATATTTATATTCAAATAATTAATTTTTTTAAAATATAATATAATATGAATAAGGTGGAAGGCGTAGAAAATGGCAGATTAACTAGATTGTTTTTGGTTACTAAAAGATGAGTTGGGAACATATAGAAATGTATTAAAGTTCTTTCTACAATAAAATATAATTAGTAGATTATTTTTGGCTATTAAAATTATAAACATATAAATATTTGAGTAAGGCTGATATAGAAAATTGTTGTAATAGATGTTGCTGTAAGTAATTTTTTTTTAAATTTTATAGAAGGGTAGAATGTAACATTAAAAATTATTTTAAAAAAAAACAGCATGCCATATTGGCATGTTATGTATAGAATAACGATTATAGAAAAAACTTTTATCATTATAGCTAAAACACCAAAATATTTGTAGCAAGAAGTACTATATATAGCTAGTCCTTAGCTACGGACCATGTAAAGTCCGAAGCTAATTTTTAGCTACGATATATTCTGCTATGAATGCTACGAAAATTTATTTTGTGACTAAAATATTTAGGCACAAAATTTTTTATATTTAGCTACGATGTATTTCGTAGCTATATATGCATAATTTTGTAGCCAGAGTTTATAACTCTTGGAGGCCTCAACTCTTTTTCTTTTCCTTTTATCTAGTTTCCATGTTTCGACTCTTGTAGTCTTTGAAAGAAAGTCTAAATTGTTGAACACTTTATATCTGGTATGTGTTCCCTCTGTTGGTGCATTATGGTTTCATGAACTTTCTAGTCCTCAATTATTTTTTCTCTTTTGGGTCATTTCTACGTTGTTAAAGTGAACAATTTTATAAGGCCTTAGTGTGCAAGTTTGAACGGTATGGTGCTCATAGCTCCACGCATCATCACGTTCCCACTAAATTGAAGTAACTTTTAATTACTAAATGATGAGCACTTGTACTTGATCAATCATTTTCGAGAAGTTGGTTAGACGTTACCATTATAAAAAAGATTTAAATAGTAATTTATGTTAAGTGATGTTAGGCTAAAAATTCATATTTTTGCATGTAATTTGCTTTGAATTATACCTCTAAAAATTTATGTTTTCGCATGTAATTTATCTTGCATTATACCTCAATCTTATTAACTTTGGTATAAATTTTTGTGACTCGAGCTTAATAATGGTATTTATATGTGCAGGAGTCAATTTGAAGTAATTTGGCAAACTTGCATGCAAAGTAAAGTAAAAACAACAGAATTTGGAGGAAGTATGATTCTGGTGCCCAGGTTGGTATCAGGCACCAACCAAAATGTCAATGGCAGTAGCACAGAAGTGAAAAAAATTCGGCGTCCTGGCTAGCGTCAAGCGCAAGGCGAGACGGCTAAGGGCGGATTTTGTCCTATTTCTGCAGGGACTTGGTGCTTTCACCCTACATGCCCCCAACATGTATCAAAAAGGGGTTCTAAACCTATTTCTTAAGGGGGAGACATTATTGGAGAGGCAAGAAAGCTACGGGAACACTTGAAAGCAACGAATCACAAGAGTTTTCTCTTCCGTTCTTCCTTAATCTATATTTTAGTGCTTTCAAATATTACCATGATTGTTAGTATGGTTATGAGTAGCTAAACTTTTTAATCTAGGGTTTGATGGAATATATTGGAGGATGATTTTCTACTATGTTTAGTATAGATTTGCGTTTGATTTTTCTCTACTTGTTCAACTATATTTTCGTTGTTGTTGATTGAAGAGCTCTCAATTAACTGTGCCTATTTAGTGTGTATATTGCTCGAGAGAGAGAGAGAGAGAGTACACATTTAGGTAGTTGTTAAATGAGAGATCAATACGGAGGGTTTAAAGGCGGGATTAGAGATAACGAAACCTTGGTGCGATCGTAGTGAGCGGTGAATTAGTGCCAGCTAGCGTAGTTCGAGAGAATATGTGTAGTAAATTGTGGTAGTTGCTCGAGAGAGAGCAACGACATCCAAAGTGCTCCCGATCGGTAGAGAATACTTAGGCGAATTTATAGGAAACGTAGCAGGGGAGATTCCGACAATAGGGGAAATCGTAACTCTAGACCTCTCCTTAATCTTTTCTTCAGCCCTTAGTATCTCTAGTTATTAATTTACTACTTTAATTTATTAGTTAATTAGTTAGACATAAGAATCTTATAATATTTATAACTTAGGAATTGTTCGAGCTTGTCTTCTTAGTGATAATAAACAGTTATAACTAAGCCTTAGTTCTCTGTGGGATTCGACTCTGGACTTGTAAACCAGATTATATTTGCAACGACCACTCAATCCTTTTTATAAGGCGTAGTTGGGCGTGATCATTAAGCTAATCCCACCTTAATAAGTAAATATAGACTTTGAAAAATCTTTAATTGTGTAAATGAACATTGTTGAACTCAAAGTCGTGAATATGCTCTCATTCGCTGCCGACAATGAGATTTCCCTTCTGGTTTGAAACTCATCTTTCTCTCATTTGACCCAATAAAAAGAAAAAGAAAATTTGTTTTACTAATTATAGTTCATTGCTACTAATAAAAATACTAGAGCAGCGACATTGAATATTAAAGTCAGATTAAAACCTAGGGCTACGAGTTGGAGGATTAATTAAGGAACCATTTAGTAGACTAACTACAAAATCATTCTCTTTGTCTCTTAGTCGAATACGTGTCTTAATGCCAATAAGCCAGAAAGTTCAACAAAGGTTCTTTAGTGCAGGAACTTTTAGGTTAACTGAAAATTTATTGAAGTGCTCGACGACTAATGACAATTTAACAAGTGGCAAGATTGCCTAGCTTCATTGCGATATGGTTTAATTAGACAAACATGGTGTGATTATTAACAACACAAAAAGCACATAGGAGATCAGAACTTTCCTTTTTAGGAATGTCCTTAGACCCTTTTTGGAAGTAAATTTCAGTTTTTAATTATAGCTCTCTGATAAATTAAAGTATGCCCGCTACTGTTATGTAATCCTCATAATATTTTTTTTTTCAAAAACAAAAAAAGCATAAAATAAAATTAAAAAATAAATAACTTAGCAAAAAATATTAAGTAATTTTCCAACGAATTGTATTGGAAAAAATTGCATTTATATATGTAAGTGACATGTTGAGACACGTGGACTGGTCAAATAGTCAAAGAATTATAATTAGTCAAGAGGCACGGGCAGCAATAGAAACGAGCAAAGGCAAAGGAAGAGGCACGAGAGGACATTTGAAGGATTCAGCGCCCGTACCTATTTAAGCCATTTATCAAAAGGAATGGATCTGATCATAATAAAGAGCGCAGATATGAAATTCGACAGGCATTAAATACTGGATACGTTAGAGAATTTACATTGATTACAATGATTGTGTAACGTAGCATTCAATGTCTTTAATTATTCATAATAGCCTCATTATGATTTGGAGAAAACACATATCTTCAAGATACCTATAAGAGGGAGGTATCTGGTCACTTGTAAACACAAGACACAATTGGAATATACTCTGATTCACTTATTTTTCTCCTGATTACACTCTGGTTACTCCAAATTACTTTCTTCTACATATTCTTTTGATTATCAGTAACCCGCGTTCTTCTAAATTCTAGCTTTGACTGAAATTCTATTTTTTGGTTAAACAAATTGGTTCCATTACCGGGAATCTGATAATTTATTTTCTTTTCACTTGACCTTACTTGTTACATCAATTATGTCGAATAATAATGACAACACCCTAGGAAACCAAGAGAACCAACAAAGTCAGGGAGGCCCACATAATATTAACATTCAAGTTCCCACTCCGCAGGACTCTCCACGGCAATCTCGTGAGGGTACTCCTGATGGATCTCAAATAAACGAGTATGCTCAATTTGAAAATGTTGAAGCTGTTGATGAAGCTTTGCAGAAATTAATTACTGCTCTGGTCAACAAAGCTGTTGAGGCGCTTGTTAATCAGTTACCTGTTGCAATACCCACACCTTCTCCAAATAATAACACTATAGAAAACCCTCGTTCCAGGCTTGTTAACTCAGGCAGCGGTGGAACTCCCAGTAAACCGCAGGAGAGAGAACCAGGTAATGTAATTAATTCTGATTTATAAAATTTAGTACTAACCTTGCAGAAACAGCTCAAGGAGCAAAGTGAACGCATAGAGCAGATACCCGGGGTGCCGCCCATAATCAAAGGGGTAGACATGAACAGATATTCGCAACAACCCTGGAAGCCAAGTGCTGCCCCACTCCCAATTCCAAAAAAGTTCAAAATGCTTGATATTCCAAAGTAGGATGGAACAACAGACCCACGAGACCACGTGACTGCATTCACAACTGGCGTAAAAGGCAATGATTTGACTAAGCAGGAGATCGAATCGGTATTAGTCAAGAAATTTGGTGAAACACTCACCAAAGGAGCACTGACATGGTATTCCCTTTTACCTGAAAATTCTATAAACTCTTTTGCTGAGCTTGCAGATTCTTTCATCAAAGCACACTCGGGAGCCCAAAAAGTGGAAAAAAATGGAGGATATTTTCAAAATCAAGCAAGGAGATTCAGAATTGCTTAGAGAATTCGTGGACAGATTTCAACGCGAAAGAATGACATTGCCGCGTGTACCTGATAACTGGGCAGCTATAGCTTTCACAAGCAATTTGAATGAAAAAAGCTCGGAAGCTACAAGGAGACTCAAGGAAAGCCTTCGAGAATTCCTAGCTACAACGTGGAAGGATGTTTATAACAGGTATAGCACGAAGTTGAGGATAAAGGAAGATACTATTCCCCGATCTCAAAAAGAAGAAAGTATACGTTCAAGACGTGCAGAGAACGAAAAAAGATCCGGTAAAAACAGGTACAAGCCCTATATGGGACCTGCGGGGAAAGACTCGCAGTCAAAAAGATCCGGTAAAAACAGGTACGAGCCCTATATGGGACCTGCAGGGAAAGACTCGCGGTCAAAACAGGATAATCAAAGGCACGATCACGGATCAAGAAACAGAGAATCAGGTTCTTCATCAAGATTTAGGAACGAGCGAAACAACTATGAGTCACGGGATGATGATAGAAATTTAAAAGCGAGATTCGGAGGTTACAACTTCAACGTCAGCACCTCCGAGCTCGTAGATGTTTTGAAAAGCGTGGGAGATAAGGTTCGATGGACAAAGGAAATGAGATCGAATCCAAACAGGCGCAACCCTGACCATTGGTGCGAGTTCCATAATGATCACGGGCATAAAACAACAGATTGCAGATTTTTACAAAGTGAAGTTGATCATTTATTAAAACAAGGATATCTTACTTAGTTGTTCAGCCAGAAAGGTAAGCAAGCTTACATGAAGAATAGGCAGGAGCCTCCAAAACCACCTTCTCCCAAAAGAACTGTTAACATTATAAATGGGGGTGAAGACATCAATGGTGTGTCATATACTGCAGCTAACAAAACTTCCAAAGTAACTATTACCCAAGGGAAACGGGTGCATCATGTTTTAGAAGAAGGCAATATTACATTCAATGATGCAGATATAGATGTCATATTAATCTCTCATAACGATGCACTGGTAATATCTTTAATTGTGCATGATACTAATGTGAAACGAGTTTTGATTGATCCAGGTAGTTCCGTGAACATTATTTTGCTTAGAGTGCTACGTGAGATGCAAGCTGAAGATAGAGTAATACCAAAGGCGCATACTCTATCTAGATTTGATAATTCCAGTGTCGTCACGAAAAGAGAGGTAACACTCACCACTTTTACTGAAGGGGTCGTCAAAGATACAAAGTTTCAGGTAGTAGACATGAAGATGGTTTACAACATGATTCTGGGGAGACCATGGATCCATGAAATGGATGTTGTTCCTTCAACCTTGCATCAAGTTATCAAATTTCCATCTCCATGGGGAATCTGTCAAATTCGCGGAGATCAATATACATCCAGGGCTATTAACTCCGTTGTAGATACAGCACGAGAAGTGGAGGCAAATAGCAATCACAGAAGGCAGTTGAGGACATCACAACACAAACCTCAACTGAACAAGGGCGAACAGATGTAGACTCAAGGCCAGATACCATTCAAAAACCAGAAGAGAATGAAGATATCAAAACAACGATAGAGGAATTAGAACCTGTCGTGTTATTCGCTCAATGGCTTGATAAAAAAGTCTATGTCGGAGCTAATCTTGACCAAGGAATGAAAGGTAAGTTAATTGAATTTTTGAAAACTAACATGGACTGCCTTGCTTGGTCCCATTCTGACACGACAGGAATACCACCGGAGGTAATGACTCATAAACTAAATGAAGATCTGTCATATCCTCCTGTGAAGCAAAAGAAAAGAAAGCAGGGAGCTTTCAAGAATCAAGTGATTCAAGAAGAAGTCCAAAAATTGCTAAAAGTTGGTTCCATTCGAGAGGTAAAATATCCTAACTGGTTGGCCAATACTGTTCTGTTTTTAAAGAAAAACGGTAAGTGGCGGGTTTGTGTAGATTATACAGATCTTAACAAAGCCTGCCGTAAAGATTCTTTTCCACTACCACACATAGATCAATTGATTGATGCAACTGCATGTCACGAATTGTTAAGTTTTTTAGATGTATATTCAGGTTATAATCAGATTAAAATTGATCCGGCAGATGAAGAAAAAAATTCATTCATAACAGACAGGGGGACTTACTGTTATAAAGTAATGCCCTTTGGTATAAAGAATGCAGGTGCAACGTATCAGAGGTTAGTTACCAAAATGTTTCAGGTATATTTAGGAAAGACAATGGAGGTATATATAGATGATATGCTTGTTAAAACTCAGTACTCAAAAAATCACATATCACATTTATCTAACTCATTTTCAATTTTGCGCAAATTTAATATGAAGTTAAATCCCGAAAAATGTGCATTTGGCGTTGCATCAGGCAAGTTTTTGGGTTTTCTTATTTCTAACCGTGGAATTGAAGTAAATCCTGCACAGATTAAAGCCATTGAAGAAATCCCTGACATACTTTCAAACAAGAAAGAAGTTCAAAGATTAACAGGGAGAATTGCGGTCTTGGGAAGATTCATCTCTAAATCATCAGAGAAGTGTTTTAAATTCTTCTCAGCCCTTAAGAAGCAGGATCATTTTTAATGGAATGAGGAATGTCAACAAACACTTAGGAATTTGAAAACGTACTTATCAAATCCACCTTTGTTGGCAAAACCAAAGGCTGGGGAAAAGCTACTCCTCTACCTTGCTGTTTCGGAGGTGGCGATAAGTGCCGTTTTGGTCCGAGAAGAGCAAGGTAAACAATCACCTATCTATTATGTAAGTAAATCTTTGTTAGATGCAGAGATGAGGTATCCTCAGTTAGAAAAACTTGCACTTGCGTTAATCATGACATCTAGAAAGTTAAGACCTTACTTTCAGTGTCATCCTATCGTTGTGGTAACTACCTACCCTTTACGTAACATATTACATAAGCATGAGTTATCAGGTAGGTTAGCTAAGTGGGCAATAGAGTTAAGTGAATACGAAATTGCATACCAACCTAGAACTGCTATAAAATCACAAGTATTAGCTGATTTCGTGGTTGATTTTAGTCAGGGAATACAGTTAGAAGCAGAAAAAGAATTACAGGTGTTCAATGGAGCTAACCCAGGAACTTGGACTTTATTCACTAATGACTCATCTAATGTGAGAGGAGCAGGTTTGGGGGTAGTATTGGTACCTCCTACGGGTGAAACCATTCGGCAAGATATTAAATGTCATTCCATAACTAACAATGAGGCAGAATATGAGGCTATGATTGCAGGTTTAGAACTGGCACTGGAACTTGGCATAAATCAGATTATAATCAAGAGTGATTCACAATTCGTAGTTAATCAAATGGGGACTTATACAGCCAGGGAAGCAAGGATGCAGCAGTACTTGGAAAAGGTACGGGAATTGATAAAATAATTTCAAGATTGGAAAGTTAGACAAATACCCAGGGATGAAAATCTTGAAGCAGATGCCCTAGCAAATCTCGCATCTGCGGCCGACGTGGCAAACGATGCAAATGCCTCAGTGATACATTTATTTCATTCAGTTCTTGATCCTGATGCGAATGAGGTAAATTTTAATAACTTAACCTGGGATTGGAGGAACAAAATTATTGATTTTTTGCAGTATGGAACCGTCCCTGATGACAAGAAAAAGGCTTATGCGCTTCAAAGGCAGGCCGCTCGGTACTGCTTAAAAAAAGGCAATCTATATCGTAAAATGTTCGGTGGACCCTTAGCAAGATGCCTTGGACCTTCGCAAATAGAGTATGTAATGAGAGAAATACACGAGGGTCATTGCGGGAATCACGCAGGTGGAAGATAACTAGTAAGAACCTTAATTAGGGTAGGTTATTACTGGCCTAAAATGGAAGAGGAGGCAGAAAGTTTCGTGGCCAAATGTGATAAATGTCAGAGGTACGGTAACAATATGCATAGACCTGCAGAATTATTACATCCGATCATTGCGCCATGGCCATTTATGAAATGGGGAATGGATATGGTAGGTCTATTACCACAAGCAAAAGGACAGGTAAAGTTTTTGCTTGTTCTCATTGATTATTTTACTAAATGGGTAGAGGCAGGTACATTCAAATAGGTGCGAGAAAAGGAAGTCAGAGACTTTATTTGGCGGAATATCATATGTTGATTCAGCATACCAAAGGAGATCGTATGTGATAATGGTCCTCAGTTTATTGGAGCTTAGATCATAGAATTTTTTCAAAGCTGGCAAATTAAAAGGATTACGTCAACACCCTATCATTCGGTGGGTAATGGACAGGCAGAATCAACGAACAAGGTCATTATCAACAATTTAAAGAAACGACTAGAGGAATCAAAAGGAAACTGGCTTGAAGTGTTACCTGGAGTTTTATGGGCATATCGCACAACTGCAAAAATAAGTACAGGAGAAACACCGTTCTCATTGGTTTATGGAGCTGAGGCTTTAATTCCAGTTGAGATAGGGGAACCAAGTACACGGTTCACATAGGCGACACAAGAATCTAATGACGAGGAGATGCGGGTCAACCTAAATTTACTCGAGGGGCGGAGAGAAGCTGCTTTAATAAGAATGGCAGCACAAAAGCAGTCATAGAACGATACTACAATAGAAAAGCACGCCTTAAGTTCTTCAAAATTGGGGACTTCGTGCTTAAAAAGGTTTTTCAGTCTACAAAGGTAGCTAACACAGGGAAATTAAGTCCAACATGGGAAAGACCCTACAAAGTGCGTGATGTTGCAAGAAAAGGAGCATATGAACTGGAAACAATGGATGACAAGATACTATCTTCGCATTGGAATGTTGTTCATTTAAAGAGATACTATTTCTAAGGAAAACCCACGGTCAGGTATAATCATTTTAAATTTTATTTTTGAATTGTTAATATTTTACTAACGCTTTTAGATGATAGGCAAAACGCTAACCCGTACTAAATGATGAGTCACGACCTGTAAGGCACATGGAGTAACCTAAAATTCCTGGCCTAAGGTTACAATAATTCTGATAGAAATTCAAACGGGTTATGCAGTCTTCATCTATAATCGTCCCTCCGAGCCCCGTATGTTTTTCCTTTTCAGGAAAAGGACCAAACGAGAGAAACTATCAAGTGCTCGAGGTTTCATACTTCAACACTCAAACACTTGGGGGACTACATAATATACACGGACATATGTATAAAGAAGGCAAAGCAGATTAAGGAAAAATCAAGACCGAAAGAGTCAAGTACAGAGTAAAAGTCATAAAGCCACGAGCTAAGGCCAAAGAAAAATCTCACTATAGTTAGGGTAAAGCCTATGTACTAAAACGGGTTATAAGGAAAAACCCCGTGTCTATTATTATTCTTTTGAATCTGTTACAAGAAAAACAGTTACGAGAAAGTTATAGATGTAATTCAAATACATGTAAAGTTTTATTCGGAATTAGACAAGGTTCAAAAATAAAAACTCGTCAAAGTTATTTCAGAGAAACATATGTATTCCTATTTCTTTTATCGTATAATAATACCATTATGAAGTTGAGATGTATTCTTCATTAAGTATTGGAATATAAAAGGGCCCTCTTTTATAAAACTCATGTTTAAATTAATCATGAGGTTAATAGAAGCATTTTTCAGAAAATAAAAATGCAAATGATTCTGTAAGTCCTTAAAAATAAAGGCGAGAATAAAGCAAGCAGAAGTTTAAGATAAAAAACTTCTTAATATGTAAAAAAATCTAAGACTAAGTTCGAACTTAGTCATAAAACTACGAAATTATTTAGATTGCCCCATTAAAAGACTTGGGGAATGACGTTTCTAAAATCAAACCTCAAATGAAGTTAAGGGTTTGATTACAATCTTCCAAAATCAAAACAAAAACAAATCATTTGAATGATTAAAACTGGTCACTGAGAAGTTTGTGGTATTGAGGCAGGAACGTCAATAGCAGCAGGCTCAATTTGGGCAGGTGCATCAGCAGGCGCAGTTTCAACTTGGCTTGTAGCAACGGGCTCGATCGGGTTTGAAATAGTCATGATACCCGTACCAGCTTCAACATTCATGAGAGCTTCAGCCACGAGAACTTCATCCACGGGAGAAGGGAAGTCCTGAGTTTGTTGAGTCTTTTCAATGGTTTCGTTGATTTTAGCTAACTCCAACTCCAGGTTGAAGTTTTCTTGGCCATCTTCAAGTAGGGTATCACGACGGGAATTCAAAAAAGCCCAACTTGCCTCAGAAGCAAATTTTTCTTCAAGGATCTCATAATCCTTTTCCCAAGCAGCAATCTCATTTTTAGCTCTTTATTTTCAGCCAAGGCAGAGCTGTGGGAAGCTTGAAGAGAGGCGTGGGAGCATTCTAAAGCACGCACCTTATTAGCAAAAATTCTGAGGTCTTCTTGTGCTTGAGTCAAATTTTGCACAAGCTCCCCAGCGTAAACTTCCTTTTGGTTTAAAAGAGCCTTTAATTCTCTGATTTCTTCACTAACTTTAGATAGTTGCTCTGAGAAGGAGGACTCGAGACGCTCTTTGTCTTTTTCTGCTTGGTGTGAAGAAGCTTTTGTAACCGCCAATTCTGAAGTTAAAGCCCGTACTCGCTGCTGTAAGGTATTCTTGCTCTCTTGTAAGTTCTCTATATCAAGCTGAGCACTCTCAAATTGCCCCTTCCAATTGGTTGCTTCCAATTGAGAGTCGCGTGCTATCTTCTCCAAATGGCCAATTCTTTAGAATTGGTGCCGATAATATTGGCCTAAAAAAAAGAAATAAGAATCCCAAAAATGAAAAATTTTGCAAAGTAAAAGAAGGAAAATACCTTCAGAGTGGCATGCACGATATCATTCATTAAAGTCAGGGAACTGTGGCTCTCCAGCTTTGCTTTTTCAATTGGGCCAATAAGAGGCTCCAGCCATACATCCGCCTGACCTGACTTTCTCAAAAGGTTGCTCTCAGCAGGAATTTCAATAATAACCCGCCTCATAGCGGCACTTCTACTTGAAGATCCCATTTCAGTATGATGAACTATAGGAGGGGAAATAGTCAAAGGAGGAGCCGGAGAAGAGGTAAGAGCAGTAGAAGAAGGAACGGAAATAGCTGGGGCTGGTAAAGAAGGAATCACAGGCACGGGTAATGAAAAAGACGATAAAGGTACTTCGTCTAAAACAGGCCCGACATCTTCACGACCAAATCCACTGACGAAAAGTTGGTCAATAGACTCATGAGTATCGTGGGGAGTGACGTCATCATCAGAAATTATTATTGGGGTTTCAACAGGTTCGGTAAGAGAAACCGAAACTTCAGCTTCGACATCGGAAACGATGCGTCTCCTAACTCGTGGCCTCGTTACCAAGGAACTCTCATTTTCCTCTTCTTCAGAATTTTCCTCTTCAGCAGCCTTCCTTTTCGCAGAAGAGGAACCCAAGACTATTTCTCGGGCTCTCTCTAAAGAGATACGGGTTCCCGAAGGAGTACGAGTTCCCAAAGAGACACGAGAGGCTATAACTGCTTCAGCAGTAACCCCTCGAATAGCAAATCCTGACAAAAAGAAGGATAAAAGTTAAAACAATAAAGGAGAATATAGGCACGAAAAGAACAAAATGTGAATTCTTACCATGAGTCTTTACCTTCCAACCAAAGCGGTTAGAAAGTGTTTTCCAAGATCTACCGTCCATTGGCGCGATCTTCAGCAATTTATCTACCCAACCACGGAAATTGGGAACATCCCCCACAACTCTCATAGTTGCTAAAAAAGGGGGGGAAGGTAAAATTAGAAAAACTGATAAACTTGAAAGAAGAATGTACGAGAGGGATAAAAGACCTACGTGCAAAATTTCACTTCTCAGGGAAGGGAACATTATCTTCACCCACTAAACCAACAGTGGGGGCAGCAATAAATCGGGCATACCAGCCACGATCCTTGTCATTTTCAGGGCTCACCAAAACCCTCTTACTCCTTGGCTACTAGTGTAAAAACACCATTACGAAAAAGCCTAGATGAGTAAAGATGAATCAAGTGAGGGAAAGTAAAAGGAGCTTCAGCTTTAGTGGCTAAATGCCTTAAACAGGCAACAACCCCCATATGATTGGGCCAATTTGACTCAAGCAGACATTGAAGAAACGGCAAAATTCAAGAATGACTGGGTTGATTGTTGGTTTAAACCCTAAAGTAAAAGGGTAAGTGTAAACAAAAGAGAATCCAGTTAAATAAGAAGTAGTTCTCTGATTCGGATTAGGGATAATAATGGAAAAATCATTACTCCAATGGCAGTCCTTACGAACCACAGGAGTCAAAACCTCTCTAATTTGAGTGGGGTAAGCATCGACACGATCTAATGCGGAAACCTGGTTTCTAAGAGATTCCCTGTCATGGTAAAAAGACAATTCTGAAGAGACTATCTCATCTACTAAAGGTTCACGTAAAGGTTTAGAATGATCTTTACCCCTAGAAGAAGATTTGTGAGAAAGGGAACCTCTGGTTCTAGAGGAAGGACCAGAACCAGAAGAAGGCATATACGAACCACCTCGAGTAGATCCTAAACTACGAAGTCTACCTCCCCTTCTGTGCCTAACAGGGGCATTGGGGAAGGAGTCAGTAATAGAAACTCTCTCAGGGTTAGGGCTTGGAGAAGACATATCAAAGAAGAATGATTTAAGGAAGAAGTAAACAGAGATTTGGAGAAATAAGTGTTCAATAAGCTTTATGTGATAAAAGACAAGGGGAAAAAATTATATTTATACCGATAAGCAACCGCCAAAGGTAAAAGTGCGGAGGTGGAAAGACCATAATTATGATAATTGACACTTCATTAATAGTGGAACCGTAAAAACCTTGAAAAAGGTTGCAAAAACTGCAGAGCCAATAAAAAATTGATACGTGTACGAAATATTAAATGGAAGTGACAATTGAAGCGTCAATTTTGTCATAGCATTAATGGTGACAAAAATTCTCGTTTTAATGAAATCCACTTCCCAAATATTCAATTGATGAATAAATGAAAAGTGGGGGGACTATATGTATTGGAAAAAATTGCATTTATATATGTAAGTGACATGTTGAGACACGTAGACTGGTCAAATAGTCAAAGAATTATAATTAGTCAAGAGGCACGGGCAGCAATAGAAACGAGCAAAGGCAAAGGAAGAGGCACAGGAGGACATTTGAAGGATTCAGCGCCCGTACCTATTTAAGTCATTTATCAAAAGGAATGGATCTGACCAAAAATAAAGAGCGCAGATACGAAATTCGACAGACATTAAATACTGGATACGTTAGAGAATTTGTATTGATTACAATGATTGTGTAACGTAGCATTCAATGTCTTTAATTATTCATAATAACCTCATTATGATTTGGAGGAAACACATATCTTCAAGATACCTATAAAAGGGAGGTATCTGGTCACTTGTAAACACAAAACACAATTGGAATATACTCTGATTCACTTGTTTTTCTCCTGATTACACTCTGATTACTCCAAATTACTTTCTTCTACATATTTTTTTGATTATCAGTAACCCGCGTTCTTCTAAATTCTAGCTTTGACTGAAATTCTATTTTTTGGTTAAACACGAATATTAAGTTATAGTGATAGAATAAATTTTTTTTTTACCTTATATGTATAAAACTTGAATCCTTTCTCCAAAATCAATCATTGTTTTTTGTTATCTTTCATGAGTGTCATCAGCTCAGTTTTTATGGAATGCACTAACTGGCTTGGTTTTTTAAAATACATACCAATTTCAAACTTTTATGTATATTGTTTATTGCTAAATTTTATATATTTTTTATAGCATTGTTGGCTGGATGTTGACCAATCATATCAACATAAAGATTCTGTCCCCTTTTTCCTTCTTATTTCTCGGCTTTTATAAAATAGTAATTGCAAAATGCCAAAAGCGTCAGCTCAACCAGAATTCGATATTGGTTTTCCCTTTATGCAAACTTGGCAAATTATAAACAAATTGCATTTACCATTTCATTAAGATCTCTGACAGGAAATCTATTTTTCTTTATTTAACAATATCACAATATATATTTCACTTCTAAAGAACAGAATAAAATCAAGACTAAAATATTTCAATATATAGCCTCCTAATTGGTTTTTTCTTACAACATCAAGATTATAACCAATCTTTCAGAATTATATTTCTTATTGTTAACTGTGGGAATTTGTTTTTTAGATAAATAAAGTTCTCTCTTTGAAAATGATTGAAAGAAAAGGTTAAAGGCCAAAATGGTTGTTGAAGTGATGGTCAGCATGTTCGTAATTCAGAACAAGAACCAAAAACAATTACTAAAAGGAATATAAAAAGATCAGCAGTGGAATTAATCAAATATATAAATGATGGTCCATTAAGGGAAATGAGTTGTCACTTGGCAGCAGAACCACAAATAATTTGTTTCCATTAAAGGAAAGATTCCTTTTTCTTTCTAATTCCTAGAAAAGTCAAAATGAGTGGGAACATGTGATTCGGATTAGAAGACACTATTGGTAAGCGTGTGCGTCATACTCATGTGGACAAGCGTGCAACCTGCAATTACTTGCTGTCACCAAAACTACTACTAATACAAGAATCCGGAACCAAAATATGGTTCTTTTGGACTCAAAGTACACAAATAGGTGATAAAAAAAATTATATTTTTATATATAGCGCCACAATATCTGGCTCTATACAGTAACAGTAACGACACCGTTAATGTATAGCGCCAGGTATTGTGGCGCTATACTGTAAAATCTGACACGCCCAGATATAGCGTCACAATACCTGACGCTATACATACATCATTAATGTATAGCGCCAGTTATAGTGGCGCTATACATACATATTTTATATCCCCTTCGTCTTCTTCGTCGATTCATCCTCCATTATTTTAACTCCCCTCTCTTCTTGGTCCCCCACCACATACCCGTTTCTGCCCTTATTTTAAAAATAAAATAAAATTTGGGTCCCCCGATACATAAAACTCGAAGAACGTAGGTCCCACATTCGAGTAGAGATTCGTGTTATTGTTGATTCACACTTCTGGAGCCAAAATTTCAATCTTTTTGCTTTCCGAAAATTCTAAATCGAGGTATTTCGATTTATTTTAAGTTGAAACATTTATAATAATGCATAGTATTTGATTTGTATGTGTTCTATTTCGGTTTGTATTTTTTTTTCGAAACTAACATGTTAACTTTATCCGGATTTAATATTAGTATTTTCTAAAAAAATATAAATTAGTAAAATAAATTTGTCTGTTAATATCCTAATTTATATATATGTGTTTTCATGCCGTTTTGTATTTTATTTGCAATTAAATTTATTTGTTGTTTATGGTTAGTTTAGATTATTTTTTAGCGTAGTAAAATCTAGACCTTTTTAGCGTAGTAAAACGTAGACCCTTATAGCGTAGTAAAATTTAGAGCCTTATAGCGTGGTAATGTATAGTATTTTAGCTTAGAATTCCTTTTGTTTAAGTATCTTATACTGGTTGTTGAAAATGCAAACTTTGTACAATTAAGTTAATAATTGTATAAAAATCCACACACACACACACACACACACACATATATATATAATTTGTACAATTAAGTTATTAAAACATATGAATTTAAATTATAATAAAAATACATAATTATATATATATATATATATATATATATATATATATATATATAATTTGTACAATTAAGTTATTAAAACATATGAATTTAAATTATAATAAAAACACATAATTATTAATGATAGTTTGGTGTCACTGGTCCTCAAAATATCGAGCCCTGAACCCATATATATATAATTTGTACAATTAAGTTATTAAAAATATGAATTTAAATTATAATAAAAACACATAATTATATATATATATATATAATTTGTACAATTAAGTTATTAAAAAATATGAATATATATATATATATAATTTGTACAATTAAGTTATTAAAAAATATGAATTTAAATTATAATAAAAACACATAATTATTAATGATAGTTTGGTGTCACTGGTCCTCAAAATATCGAGCCCTGAACCCATATATATATACACAATTAAGTTATTAAAAAATATGAATTTACAGTTGACGACATGGACGCGACTATACATCCCGGCCCTCGGACATTGGATCTATTAGCCCTACAGCCCCAGCATAGATCCGAGTATATATGGGACGGACAGATTCTTACGCAGACTTTCCGGGCTAGGAGAGTGGATCTATTGTGGGAGTTTTTGAGTCCTCCCCGCGTTCTACATCCCTGCGTGGTCCATTACCTGGAGGAGATGAGATTATATAGGATTATTAGGATTGGCCGGATATAGCTCGACTATGCTTTGATCACGACCTTGCTTGAGCGGTGGCGACCGGAGACGCACACTTTCCATTTGCCCATCGGCGAGGCCACCATCACACTCCAGGATGCTGAGATTTTATATGGCCTGTCCGCTGATGGCTTGCCAGTTTTACTGCCTGCGACCATGAGATATTATTCGCGGCAAACATATTAGGATATGCTGCACATGCTCACGGGTTTATATGGACCCAGCGCAGTACCATCGAGGTCGTGGTATCCCACGAGCTGGTGGTGGCCGACGAGCTGGTGGTGCCGGACGACATGGTCGTGGGCGGAGAGGAGGTGGTCTCCTGCTGCTGATGTTGTTGCTGATATGGCAGGTGGCATGCATGAGACGGACATGCCGTCTTACAGCCTAGGAATTTATCGCACTCCAGTGCCATCGTAGGTGACCCCATCGAGTCAATTATTGATCACGGGCTCAGATATTCAAGGAGTGGATTGGGGTAGATACTTCCCAGGCCCGTCTACTACTGTTGAGGATCCACCGGCCCAAAATTTTTATAGTGGGCGCCGACTGAGTTATGGCTCCACATCACATGCACAGGTATGAGTTTATTAGTATTGAATTTGAATTTGTTTTAACTGTAACTTATTTATTTTCTTTAACTTTATTAATTTCCTTTTTAAGGCTTCATGCGATGCAGCGACAGATGATTATATTCAGGATCTAGAGACGATGATGGTAAGACAATATAAATTGTTGTGAATTGTTATGTAGTTTTCTATACTAAGTTTCATATTATTATGTAGCCTTCTACTGGAGCTGACAGCACCACCGATACATGTCATACTGTGCCGTATCCGGCTATAAGGAGACGACTTGATGATGATGATCCTAATAGCATACCCGGGCGGGAGGGGATGCGCCTCAGGCCAGCGGCTGCATTGAGACACACCGGATGCGGTACACATTGACATGGTGTAAATAATATTTTTGTATACATTAACAACAATATTTAATCGAATATGCGCATTACTTTTTTTAGTTCTCCATTCGTTTGATAGTTTCATAAAATAAAATTTAGTACAACACAAGCACTTAAACTTAACTTCCACTTCAATTAAAATAAAATGTAGTACAACACAAGCACTTAAACTTAACTTCTACTTCAATTAAAATAAAATTTAGTATAACAAACAAGGAAAATATTACTCAGCACAAACACAATCACAAACATAAACATAGCAGGCCAACATAATAAAAATACATGAAATATGAAAAATACACTAAACACATACATGCCAATGTTTAGCCCCGGTTGCTATTTATTCTCCGCTCCAACCACTTAAATCGTTCTTCCAGTTGTTCTTTTTCTTCTTCTACCTCTTTCAGTTTCGCCTTCACTTCCGCAAGTTCCAGTTTATATTTTTTTCGATCCTTTTGTGCTTTACAATTCCATCGTGTTTTCCATTTTTCTTCTCCCACCTCCTTCAGGTTCTCCCTCAAGTCTGCAATAATTCTATTGCTTTCTTTTTCATGTTCCCCTTGTCTTAAACACATATTATGAAGAAACTGCAGTTGTTCTCTGTAACATTCCTGATAACATGGTTCATCAACCCATTCCTGAAAATCACAAATAGGTTCGCCGGGAACCTTGTAAAACTGGTTCATACAGTGCCAGTAGCGGCGTCCAACTTCACCACCGTCCCAACAATTTTGCATCAAGCATGCTTTTCCACAGTTGCACTTTGGTGGACGAAGAGGTTGAGCCATTTGTGTAATATTTGCTTTTAGTAAAAAAAACCTTACTTTTAATAAAATATTTGCTTTTAGTAAATTTTGAGCACACAACATAACTACAATGAGTCCGTTATTTATAGGCAAGACAACACACACATAACGTACTATCTAATGGCGCTATACGTTGCGTGTTAAATATCATGATGTTGACAAGACAACTTTATGTTAGTTGGTCAGCTTTTTCAGTTCGACAAGACAACACACACATAACGTACTATCTAATGGTGCTATACTTTACGTGTTTAATATCATGATGTTGACAAAACAACTTTATGTCAGCTGGTCAGCTTTTTCAGTTCGACAAGACAACACACACATAACGTACTATCTAATGGCGCTATACTTTGCGTGTTATATATCATGATGTTGACAAGACAACTTTATGTCAGTTGGTCAGCTTTTTCAGTTCGACAAGACAACACACACATAATAAATATACAGATAATTTTATTAAATTATTATTTAAATAGGTAAAATGGAAAAGTACAAATCATAGTTAACAAGCATAATTTTATTTCATAAATCTTGCAACATAGACATAACAACTAATTACAACATCAACTCATGGGTAGTTAGGTACACTAGAAGAACACCCACCACGAGCTTGATTAGTTTTGCCACCCAAACCAGCTGAAGGGCATTTATGACGGTCGTGTCCTGTTTGCGAGCATATACCACATTTACGTGCATAAACGGTGTCACTAACATCCATTTGGTTCCGTATACGCGTTCTCTTCTGCACCTGTCTTTTACGCAAATAGGACTTGTTACACACCATTTTAAATGGTTCCGGAGGCCAATAATGCTCAACACCCACTGGCTGCAACTGACCACTATATGTGTTTAGGCACTTGGAAATACTATATTGTTGATCAACATAGTTGGTCTCCGCATAACCAACATGTTGAAAACACTTGATGGCATGTGAGCAAGGCATGTGGTAGATGGACCATTTCCCACAGGAGCATAACCTTGCAGATTCATTTACAGTATGTACATTATTATCCCGATTATTATGGATAGCGGTGCGAACTTCAAAAACACCTCTTTCGTTATCATACTGCAAAAATGAATGCCAATGTGCTCGCCGTCTGTATTTCTCAAATCTCTTCATAGGCACTGGCATAAATTCAACACCCCTCTTCATCAATTCCGTTGCAGCTGCAGACCTTTCAACAAACCTCTCTGCCATTTGCTTGAACGACATCCGCACCATGGCTGTGACGGGCAATCCTCTTGGCGACTTCAATAACCTGTTGAAGGACTCTGACACGTTTGTAGTAAGCCACCATCCACATGCAACGTCCACTTTTCAGGGTCATGTCGCATTAACCAACGATAGGCTGCCTCATCTTCTTGCCTGATAGAATCCATATGACTCCGGAATTTATGTTGTTGGTGGTCTGTTGCTGCCATCCACATCAAATCATATAGATCCTTGTTGGGATGTGCCTTCTGGAAATTCGCCTTAAAGTGCCTCACACAATAACGATGGTATGCATAAGTTTTTTGCCATGCAGGCAAGTTCTCCACAGAACTTAATATACCACCGTGCCGATTAGATATTAGACAAATATCTGAATGCTGATTGACAACGTGCTCTTTCAGGTGGTTCAAAAACAGCGTCCACGTCTCTGTGCTTTCATTGGCACAAACAACAAAAGCTAGAGGAAATATTTGTCCATTAGCATCCACTGCCATGGCTATCAATAGCTTGATATCGTACTTTCCATAGACATGAGTTCCGTCTATGGATATTACGGGCCGGTGTGAGCACGTGATTTTTGCCCTACGAGAACTACTCCCAAAAATTCAAAATAAAATAGTTTTGTATTGTTTGTGATTTATTTGTATTTGTCTATGCATGTTTATTTTTACTTTAATTAAGAAAAAATACAAAAAATATGTTGCCTGTGCATTTAGGATTTAATTTTACAATTTAGGAATTAATTAAACAATTTAGTTTGTTTTACAAAATGGGAAAATCACAAAAAATAATGTACTTTGCATTTTTAGCATTTAAATTGTGTGATTTTATTTTTATTGGTGTTTAATTTCGTGTGATAATTATTATTTAAGAGTTAACTAGTATTCTAAGTCAACCTTAGTTTTATAATTTGAGTTAGGATTTTTGGTTTTAATTTTGAAGACAATTTAGGAAGAAAAAGAATTAATAAAAGAGAAGAAAATTGGAATTGGGGCCAAATTCAATGTAGTTTAAGAAGCCCAAACAATTACCCAGCCAAACCTGCCTGATCCAGCCCAAACCCGTGCAAAAAATCCGATCCATCCCAGGCCATCTCAAACAATGCCGTTTCAAATGGCCTGTCGATCCAGGCCGTTCATTTCATCTAATCCTACAGCCGCAGATCGCCCCCATGCCCCGACCCATTCCCATCCAAAGACCGATCCGGTCTCGAGGTAAACGAAACGACGCCGTCTCATTAAGTGAGTTGATCCAAGCCATTGATCGTGAATGATCCAATGGCCAAGATCCAATCCCCACCCCACTATATATTCCTAAAAACTCACCTCACGCCCCCAAGCCATACCCCCCCCCCTTCGCCTTCATCTCTAACCTAGAGACAGGCCCAACACCCTTCGCCTTCAACCACCGTGCTCTGCCCACCAAAAATCGCCTCACGGTGGTTCCGGTGGTCCAAACGACCCCAAAATTACACCACAGCCTCCCCACGACATCCTCTTTCCAAATCCTGAATCAGTTTTCTTCGAATCAGTACCAGACGCTTCGAATCTTCAATCAAAGATTCGAGCAAAACCCTAGCTTACCCAATAGCCCCCAAACTCACACCCTGTGATCTCCTGGACCCCCTCACCATGAATCCTTGATCAATTCTTTTCAAATCATTGTGGGGCAGCTCAGATTCCAGATCGAAGTTAGGCAGGCCTGGTTCCATGAATTTTGAGTCAGAGACTGACTTTAGCCATGCTGTTTTCCTTCGAAAACACATGGTTAAGGTCCGTCTCGACTTGAAAGTGGGAAGATCCTTGAGGTTTTTAATCGAGTTGTGATTCAGGTAAGTCTTTTACGTCCAGTTTTGATTGTTCACTCTTGCAGTTCCGTTTGTTTACTCTGTCCCTTCCTCTTCTATAAATTTGCATGAATTTCCCGTTTGAATTATGGTCAGTAGTCTAAGTTCCAATTTGGGCTAGTTTGCGAGTTGAATTTGTCAAGAACTGGTCTAATTTGTGTCCGGTTAGTTTGGTTTAAGGTCAGGCTACCAATTACTTTGTCATTGTGATTCCTTAATTAGTGATGTTGGCCTATACGGCCTGTACAATAGACCTAATGCTTAGGAAATGGTTCATGATTGTTTGAATCTAGACTTGTGCTATTAATCAGGTTTCTTTCCATGATACTTGCTTTGCCTCATCTCTAATTGCAGGCTCATGTTGAGAGTAGTTGGGTTTAGTCAAAACTGTTATGAATTAAAACTTGTTCTATAGTGTGTGATTCCCTTTGTTTGCAATTCATATTGTCGGTTACCTGCCTAGTTGGTCATCAGGAGGTCTACTGGTCTTGCAAATCTGAAGTTTTGTAATCTGTCCAGTTGAGTTAGGAGTCAGTTGTTAGGAATTTGATAGTTTGAATTGGTTATAGCTGAAGGGTTTGGTACAGATTGAAAGGGGTTCATGTAGGATAATAGTTTAGGGCATCAGGGGGTAATTTGGACTTTAAATTTAAGTATTCTGTCCAGTAAGTGCTAAGGTAACATTAAATTAATGCATTTGTTTAAGTGCTAATGGAGAACAAAATATAATGGTAGGGGAAGTCTTAAAAGAGATTGATTAAAATATGTTGTCCATGCCTGTTTGAACATTAAATAAGGAAAAGACAAGGGGTAATGGGGAAAACATACTCTAGTGGGGTACTAAAAGAAGATCATGGGCAGAATTAGTTAAAAAATTCTGCCTAAGTGCTCTTGCGAGCTGGCAAGGTTAGTGTTTGGGTATAAGTGGAGGGACTTAGGACAGAACTTGGGGGGACCTGAGAGGACTAGGAATCAGTTTGAGAAAGTTTTTTTTGGAGAGTTTTTCTAAGGTTTCAGTTCTTAGGGAGCATATTGAAAACTTTGAGGGCATTCAGTTCTAATTTGAAACATACAGAAAATTTGAGATGTCAATTTTAAGAGTTTTTTTGAGAACTTTCAAATTGCTAGCCACTGGAGTCAGTAGTGTTTTCTACTTGGTTCCAGTAGACTTTTGGTTTTAGTCGAGATATTCGCGGATCAGTTTGAGCGTTTTGTTGCTGTGGTATGTTTCTAGGGTAAATTTGAAGGTCATTTGGGTTTATTCGAATCGGTTTTGGGTTAATCTATTCATCTTGTTGGTTCAAAACATTTCTGAACTCTTCCTGGATTGATAAATATATTTCTGGGCTGAACTGGTTGTGTTCGTGGTTGTTTGAACTCCAAATCTGCTGTTACACTTGTTGTTCGCTGCAATTGATTTTCTCCTTCTTCATTGTTATTACATCCAGGTACACCTTAAGATCACCCTAATGTAACTTTGAGTTGAGTTGAAATAGAAACACTGTCCAGATTCGAGTTCATCTGGATGCTGTCAATTGTTTTATCATTTGATAGTTGCTAGTTAAATGCTTAGTATTTGTTTTTGCATTATTAGAACAACTGTTTGGATTATATGTTGTATGGACTATTCTGGACTGTCTTAGCTTACTAGTTCATTCAGTATTACCAGGGTAGTATGGTATAGCTTAATTCAATTCCATTAATTCATCTCCAGTAGTTATAAAATCGATCCAAATAGCTTTATATGTTAAAAATAGGTTCGGCGGGTTTTGTTGGGCTGCAGTGGGGTGTGATGCAGCAATTTGCGCTAGTTAAATGCAGGATGTGGTTCCATGTTTTTCTTGGTAGTTTATGGTAGGCAACAGTTTGAAGTTCATGTCTATTTGTTCTAGGTCCGGATATATTGACAAAAGAAATGCGAGTTTACTTTTAAATTTTTTTAACTTGAGGTGCTATGATTAGGACATTATGTTAAATAATAGGTTGAATCAAGGTTACTCGTTACAGTACTGATAATATTGAAGCATGCCCATTTCAATTTAAAGTTCTGATTAATTAGCTAGTTACCATTTGCTGAGAATATGGTAGTTAATTAATGCTGGGGTGTCTCTTTATAAACGTCATGTTTCCGGTAAATCAAAAGTTTCTTCAGGAATTTGGGCTCACTCTTAGGCCCAGTTGAGAGATGACCCAGTCTCATCCCTGCATCCCCATTCATTTCAGTTTTGACTCGCCTTATTTGAGTGCTGCATTGAGCAGTCAATAGGATTCGATCCCTCTCCGCCATAGGGCTTGTTCTGCTTTTCCAGCACGGGTTGGCTTCAGGCCCAAATGATGGAATCTAATAAAGCTAATTTGTTTTGATTCAAGAAATTTTTGATATCGTAGTAATGATACATGGACTTGTTAAAATAATTAGGACCTTTTTCTTTTACTTTAGAGACAAACAAAATATATAGAAAATCATAGTCGCTTGTAGGTTTGTCCTTTAAAATAATAGATGAGACGAGCCTCGCTAAATAAAGCTACAAATTGCGGGGCCCTCAATAAATGGTTAAAAATAAAACATTTAGAATTCGGGATGGGCCGTTTAGTGAATTTCACGGCCCTCCCCAAAGATAATAATGCGCTAGTCATTCTAGACGCGCTTTTGATAATTTACTTTCTTAAACTCGGGTGCACATTTATGTGACCCAAATCCAAATCTCAGCAGAGTTGAAATGTGTCAATAACCACGGGTGCATTGATGTGACGTGGTTCGAGATGTATTTTCACGACGTTGCAACTCTCGTTAAAAAATAATAATAATAATAAAAGCGGTAAAAAGTTAAAATTTGCGCATAGGTTCAACATGTATAAAAATCAGATAAATAAGCCGAATATGACAGTTGAGCGACCGTGCTAGAACCACGGAACTCGGGAATGCCTAACACCTTCTCCCGGGTTAACAGAATTCCTTACTCGGATTTCTGGTTCGCAGACTGTAATACAGAGTCAATCTTTTCCTTGATTCGGGATTCAACCGGTGACTAGGGACACCCTAAATCTCCCAAGTGGCGACTCTGAATCTTTAAATAAAATCCCGTTTCAATTGTCCTTTAATTGGAAAAACTCCATTACGCCCCTGCGGGCGCAGGCAAAAAGGAGGTGTGACAGCTCTGGCGACTCTACTGGGGATCAAACCCAGAATCTCTGGTTCAGGGTTCAGAATTCGAGCTTTAAATAATCGTTATAATTGGCTTGTTTTATCTGATTTTTTACATGTTTGGGCCTAATGTGCTAAATGCTGCTTTTACCGCTTTGATATTATCTGAACTGCATATAAACTGCTACGAAGCCCTTCTCTTCTCATATTCGGGGATGTGCTCGCTGGTCGAGACTCTATATTCTGTTAGTGTCATACCTTGAAATAAGAAAGAGGCTCGGACAAGTTACTAAGCCGGATGACCTTTTGGTTCCCGTTACGTAGCCCCCTCCTCGACTCGAGTTGTCCGCTTGGGTACACAGTCTAGAACAAATACCCAGGTTATAAACCTAGAATAACTCAGCTTCATGCCGGATCCTTAGTAGGAACGTTTGTCTGCATCACGTGCATTTGACTTTGGAGGCTCAACACAGGGGTTGGGTCTGTCTAGGACAGGTGTACCAAAAATGACAAAAGACCATCCTGATGCATCTTACTTGCTACTTGTGCATTTGTTTGCTTCGGACTTGCATGCTGACCGGCTTTTGAATATTTTGAAGAAAGAGAGATAGAGGTACGAGGGTTAAAGAGAGTTAATCGCCTGTTTTGAAAAAAAAAACAATGTCCAAATAGTGTCGAAACTCTGCCGAATTTTTGAGAAAATGAAAAAAAAGAAAAGAAAAAAAAGGAAAAAAATATAGTTTTATTTGCCAATGAAAAGAGTCTGGTTTTCAAAAGAAGTTTGTTTTATCGGTCCGAACTACGCCAGTTTGATTCCCACAGGGTGTGAGATACGTAGGCAACCCCCATCGGGTCCAACTTCACTTTTGCGAAATTAGCCAAGAGAACAAAAATTTTATTTGAAAATAATTAGGGTGATGCCATTCTTGCTAGAAATAGCCGAATGTCCCTAAAAGGGCGCCGGAAGGCTGTTTTTGCAAGAACAGCCGCCTGTGGTTATTTTTTTAGACTTTCACCGGCTAGCCGACACAGCCTTAAAATCTTCGACCCCGAGGTGCTGAAAGGTCGTATTGGCAAAACCGGGTTTTATTTTAAATGAAAAAAAAGAAAGAGAAAAGTGTCCATGTTATCTTTAAGTCAATTGAATCGTGAATTTTGCTTAACCACCCTGATAAATGTGCAGAATGAGCACAAGTCAGAATTTACACGTAACAATTGTGAACAAGATCCCTTTGGAGTTGCATATGTGGTGGGATGACTTGAGCGAATCAGGGCGCGACGCAGTCAATCTATACTTGGGAGGCCTCATTGGGTTGCTGAAGATTAATCCTAGGGGGGATATCATAAAGGCCTTGGTCGCATTCTGGGACCCGGCTCACAATGTATTTCATTTCTCAGATTTTGAACTTATCCCAACATTGGAAGAAATAGCCGGATACATCGGGGGTCCCAAGGTTCCTCTGAGACACCAGTACCTGATTGCTCCAAGGGCCGTAGCCGTACATAGGTTCCTAGACTATTTGAAAATAAGTAGGGGGTCCACAATCCAGACTTGGCAGCTGGTTTTTGTACTTTGCGGTTTATATACAACAGATATGGCCACATAGGGGGTTCAATAAGCCGGAAAACAAAATCTGTAGCAAAGGAAACCGCCTTAAGTGGGAAGAACATAGGTGTTTTGCATTCATGATAGCCTTTTTGGGACTCCTGGTGTTTCTTAGAAAAAACCGGAACATTGACATACGAGTATCTGGGGTTGTCAGCACTTTACTTACTCAGGCCAACAGCACCCTCGCACCCATGATAGTAGCTGAAATCTTCCGCGCTCTCACAGCCTGCAAAGCCGGGGAAACTTTTTTGAGGGGTGCAACGCATTGCTGCAGATGTGGATGATCGAACACCTATGTCGTTATCCTCAATTTATGAGTTATGGGTCGACGGAGAAAACGTGCATAGAGGAATTTCCTACGAGGGTTGACAGAATCAGCTTACCAAAAGGGGTCACAGAGTGGACAACGTGCTTCCGTTTTGTCACTGCGGGCCAAATAGAATGGACATTTGGATGGTTACCTGTGGATGAAATCATATATATGCCATCCACTGGACCCCATTTCCTTTTTATGGGGCTCAGGAGTATCCAGCCCTATGCCCTTTATCGAGTTTTGAGGCAGTTGGGGAGATACCAAATAGTTCCGAAAGATGAAGATCTTAGTGGCCAAGTAGTCGAGATCGAACCCAACGGACAATTTCATGAAGCAGTAGTCCGACAAATTTGGAGCGAGTGTCAATACTTAACAACAAATACATGTGTACGTGATCGGTCCAAGGGTGAAGTTTCGCCGGGATACCTTGCTTGGTTTAGGAGAGAAATCGAGTTTGGGAGACCGACCAAAAGACCCCATCTCCAGGAGTTCGTCAAGGCGTCGCAAGAACAGTGGGATTGGTTGGCTAAAGAAGAGAGTTATAAGGCAGAAATAGGCAAGCTAAAGCAACAGATTAGAGACCTGGAATTTGAAAATAGTCTGCAAGTTGACGCCGATCAGGGAGAAAAGAACAAATTGGCCCAAGAAAATGAGGCGCTGAAAGCCCAAATCCGACAAATGAGGATAGATACTGACAACCAACAAAGGAGTCGGTCGGATGAGCGGTTAATAAAAGGGTTGAAAAAAGAAATCAGTAAGTGCCGGAATGATTTGAAGCAATCTGAGGGTACCATAGCACCACTCCAGGCACAATGGGCAAAAAGAACAAAAGAGCGCACACAGTACTTACAGCAGGCAAGGAAAGATTATGAAAAGACCATTGCTAGTCTAAAAAGGAAGGTGACCACCCTAGAGAGCAAGGCGGCTAAACAAGCCAAGGCTTTTGAAACAGAAAGTAAACACTGCTATAATCTAATGGCCTCGATGGAAGATGAAATACAGTAGTTACAGAAACAACATCTGCATGATTCTCGGGTTTTGAAGGCTAGAGGGGATCAGATAGAATGCCTACTCCTAGAGAAAGACCGATCCAGGGACAAGATTTATACTATTGCTCATGCTATTACCAGGAAATGTCGGGTGTGTGAAAACATGACCCACACTACTTTCTTCTCGGCGACGATGATATTTGTGAAGCAAATCATGTATGAATTGGAACAGCTGGAAAGGGGCCTTACACCTAAGCCCACGGCGAGGCCGAATGACGCCCCGCGGCGAGGCCGAATGACGCCCCGCGGGCACCCAAATTTAAAACTTTAATGTGTTCATAGTTCGAATCTGCATTTTCTTGTTCCTTAGAGTCTGTTGTCTGTTAGAGTCTGTTTTTTTCTTTCGCATCAGAGTCTGTCAGAAGTTATTGAGTTCGTACTTGGTTTGGTTTCGAGTCTATTATTTTCCTTTCCAAAAGCGTCTGGTTTGTAATAGAATGTTTATTAATGAAAAATCGAAAATTTCCAAAAATTGTTGTAAGCACGTGATTTTTGCTCCACGGACAATCACTCCAAAATACAATCATTGATTCCTCGTTGTACAATTTTTGATTTTACGTGATATATGCTGGTAGTCGCTCGTTGGTTCTGTCCATTTTTCATTTTTATCTTATCAAGTAAAATACAAAATATGTATGTCATGTTAATTAAGCCATAGTTCAGTCATTAAAAGAAAATTCACAAAATATGCGTCTTTTATTTTAGGCTGTGATTTAATCATTTAAAGAATTTGTAATACGTGTGTGATGATTGTGTTAAGTGTTGATTAATGTGTGTTTTAAACTCATTTTAATTTAGTTGAATTTTAAAATTAGAAAACAAAGAAAAAGAGTGCAAATTATTTAGAAAATCGGATTGGACCTATTTGTTTCAAAATTTTAAGGCCCAAAAATAGCCCAAACACAGGCTGCCCGGACACGGTCCAAACGGCGTCGTTCTGTCCCGTCTAAGCTGGGCCGTTGATCTCGAGTGGATCGACGGTCAGGATTACACCCCCAGATCCATTTAACATAACCCGACCCAATAACCGGTTCAGCCCAGCCCCTCACTTAAACCAAACGACCCCGTTTAAATATCAAACGACCCCGTCTCATTTCTCACCATCAGATCCAAGCCGTTGAGATCATCTGATCTAACGGCTCAGGTCCAATCCCCCACTCCGTATATAAGCTTTCCCTCACACCCCACGCCCCCTATCCGAACCCCACCCTTCACTCGTCTCCTTCCCCAAGCCCTGAAACCCCAAACCCTAGCAGCCGCCCTAGGTTCCCTTTCACCAGAACCCGACGGCATGAACGCCGGTGACCACCTCCTGAACACCCTAAGACCCCCTCGCTCTCCTGAACATGGATCTGTTACTCCCTAGCCTCAAATCACCTCCCATCGTCTCGAATCTGGATTTGAAGATTCGAGACAAAACTCGATCTATGCCAAACCACCCCATCTTCATACCAGACACTCCCCTGACCCTCCTCGTGACCAAACCAAGCTTGGTTTGGTCCAAATCTACCCACAACTTCTAAAAAATCAAATCTGAGAATCTGAACCTTAGAACACAAGAGCCTGAGGAATCCGACCTGCTTCATAGAGGGTTTGAGGTCTAATAGACCTTAACCAAGGTGTTCTCGGTTGAGAACACCCTGGTTAGAGTTTGTTTGGCCTCAAATGGTCAAATCTAATTCGGACTGGGGTCGGCCTGTTTTGAACATTTTCTAGTAAGTTTTCCTTTTCTGTTTTTGTGTGGATAAGTCTGTTAGCATGTTCTGTTGCGTTTGTTCGGTATTTTCTGATACTTTTCTTAATTTCTTCCGTCCTTGTAAAGACCTTTTATTTGGTCGATTGTCTTCTGTGTATGTTTTGAACGTATTCTGTGATATACATGTTCGATTAGATGAGTCGTCGCATAAATAATTCATATAGGTTCCCAATAATTGAACAAAAGTTGTTTGATGCCTTTAGGTCCCTGTATGTGTTTGTTTATTTGAACGACTGATTATTACCTGTTATAATTAGTATAGTCGACTCGATAAACGTCGTCGATTAGTTTTCTATAACTAATGGATCGAATAAGCTAATAATTTCACATGACTAATTGAACTTTGTCACTGACTGAATGCCCAGCATTATCTGAAATGAGTTTGTTTGCATTGCAAAAATGACTGAAAAGGTTCAGTCCAGGGCAGTCCTGAATTTGAACTTTCATGAGTTCAGAATGCCCTGATGCTGCAAGGGGCAGGGCAGTAATAAGCATGGTTTAACAGGGATAGTCTGGGGTTTGAAAAGAACAGAAAAGGCTTAGTTTAAATAAGCTGACAAGTAGGGTACTAATTTGGGATTAAACTAATACCAATGGGGAACAAGACACAAGAGTATGAGGTTTTAAATGAATACTTAAATGAACCCATAACTCTTGATTAAAGAAAAGCCAGGCGTGAGGAACAAAAAGGGCTGACATCAAAAGATGCTTAAGCATGAGTTTAAAGAGTATGGGCAATCTGCAAGTGGGAGGATCGAGGCAGCTTAGCTGCACTGGTCGTTTGGCTTATAAATAGGCCATTTCAGAACTTAAAGAGGGCTGGAATTTTTAGTCTTGAGAGAGGTCTTGTGAGTTTAAAGAAAACTGAAAACATAAGGAAATTTCCAGTAAACACTGTAACCAAACATTGTCTGAAAGCTACCTAAGAGTTCATATTGGCCAAGCTGTCTTGGCCAAGTTCTGTTGTTTGCACTGATTGAGCTGCTTGTGATTGTTGAACTGCTGGTGTTGCTGCATTGAACACTCTGTTACTTCTGTTGTTTCATTACTCTTTTCTGGGATTACTTGTTTGGTGCTCGACCATCTGCTGGTTTTCTTTGTTCTGGGAATTATTGCTGGTTGTCTGTGGACTGTGGAAAACACTTGTGATTGTTGGTTTGTTGCTGTGTTGTTGCTGTGTATCTACTGTTGCTGTGTTTACTGCATACTGCCCAGCTGATCAGTCCTTTCTTCTTTGTCCTCTATACCAGGTACACAACCAATGCACTATCAAATGTAATTGGAACATTGAGCATGAATGCAAAAAGAAAAGACCTGAAGTTGATTTTCATACATAGATTGTTATATTAGATATCATGTACTGTATGATAATTTTCATTCCTGTGTTGACAATAGAAGCAGCCTGTATGCCCAGTGTATATCAATATAGATTAGCTAAATGGTAGCTTACATATGTATGCTGATAAGGTGAAAATATTCTCAATGAAATAGGTTGCATCTCAGACTTAGTTTACTTTGTAATATATGCTGTAATGTATGCCAAGCATGAAAACTGTACATCATTGGCTAAGTTCTTCCTTTTCTGATTAATGGTCTCATATAACTAGTAAACCACCTGTTAAGACAAAGAACACAAAACTTGCAATCTCAACCTCATGAAGGTCGAGCCCAGGTCAAAACAGACCAAGCAGGCCCGCATCGAACAAGCAGTGGCCCAGGTTTGGCCCATCACGCATGGGCTGGATTTGGGCCCGTGATTATTTGTTCGGCTGACTGTGCACGCAGCCTCGTTTCTGATTTTTAAGCATTTCTGAATGTTGTTATAGATAACTTGCAAGCACGTAATTAATTAGGACTATCTACTGTTTTCAATTAGTAGAGACAAACGCGACAAGAAACGTAGTTGCTATAGGATATCTTTTTAAAATAAGAACGAGATGAGCCTCGACAAAAATAAATAAAAACACACGAGCTACGGGGCCCTCGTTAAATGTATATTATCGAAGCATTCAGTTTCCAGGATGGGTCGTTTAGCAAATCTCACGGCCCTCCCAGAATAATAACGCGATAGTCTCTTTAAGCGCGTACTTAATAATGTTATCTCCTTAAACTCGGGTGCACATTTATGTGACCCAAATCCCAATCTCAACGGAATCGAAATGTGTCTCTAACCACGGGTACATTGATTGTGGCGTGGTCTGAGATGCATTTCCACGACGTTGCAAATTCTTTTCATAAGGAATGAGACGAGCCTCGACAAACAAAAATGTACAAAGTGCGGGGCCCTCTAAATGTATATATATAAAATACTTAGAATTCGGGACATGCCGTTTAAGCGAATTTCATGGCTTTCCCCGAAATAACAACACGCTAGTTGCTTTAAGCGCGCCTTTAATAATTTATTTTCCTTAACTCGGGTGCACATTTATGTGACCCAAATCCAAATCTCAACCGAGTCGAGATATGTCAATAATCACGTGTACATTGATGTAACGTGATTCGAGGTATGTTTTCACGACGTTGCAATTCCTTGTAATAATAATAATGATAAAAGCGGTTAAAAGTTAAATTTTGCACATAAGTTTACATTTGTATAAAATCAGATAATCAAGCCGAATATAACAGTTGAGCGACCGTGCTTGAACCACGGAACTCGGGAATGCCTAACACCTTCTCCCGGGTTAACAAAATTCCTTATTCAGATTTCTGGTACGCAGACTGTAATATAGAGTCATTCTTTTCCTCGATTCGGGATTAAAATTGGTGACTTGGGACACCCTAAATCTCCCAAGTGGCGAATCTGAAATAAATAAACCAATCCCGTTTCGATTGTCCTTTAATTGGAAAAACTCCCCTGCGCCCTATCGGGTGCGGAAAAAGGAGGTGTGACAGCTCTGGCGACTCTGCTGGGGATAAACCCAGAACCACTGGTTCAGGGTTAAGAATTCGAGCTTAGAATAATTGTTATTATTTGGCTTTATTTATTATCTGATTTTTATTACATGTTTGAGCCTAATGTGCTAAATGCTGCTTTTACCGCTTTGATATTATTTGAACTGTATATAAATTGTGCCGAAACCTTTCTCTTCTTACCTCCGGGGATGTGCTTACTGGTTGAGACTCCCTATTCTGTTAGTGTCATACCCTGAATAAAAGAGGCTCGGAAAGTTTCTAAGCCGGCTGGCCTTTTGGTTCCCGGAAAGGAGCTCCTTCCTCAGCTCGAGTTGTCCGCTCGGGTACACTGTCTAGAACACCGACCCAGGTTTTGAACATAGAATAACGTGACTTCATGCCGGATCCCTAGTAGGAACGCTTATTTGCATCACGTTGCATTTGACTTAGGGGACTCAACACAGGGGTTGGGTCCGTCTAGGACTAGCAACCTGATATGAAAAGGCCATCCTGATGCATCCTATTTGTTTTCCGTGCATTTATTTGTCTCGTGCACACATGCTGACCGGTGTTTTGAATAGTACGAATGTTGTGAAATTGGAAAAAAAAGGGAAATAGCGTTTAAGGAATGGATTGGTTATCTTTGAAAAAACCAATACCCAAATACTGTCAAAACTCTGCCAAAATTTTGGAAAAAAAAAGAAAAAAAAACGTCTTATTAGTTTGTTTTATTAAAGGTAAAGAAAAAAAGAGAATAGTGGTTCTGTTTTTGTTTTTCGGAAAATATAGAAATATATAGTTTGTCTTGTTATAAAAATAAAAATCAAAAAGAGTCTTATTTCTAAAATGGGTTTTATAATAATAAAGATTTCTAATTTTTGTCATAAATAAGTCTAGTGATGTAACTTCCCCCTTTTACAAAAAATAGCAAAACGAATATGTCAAATTTTAAAGAGTCATAAACAAGTCCGGGTGATGCCGCTCATGTCAAAAATAGCCAAATGTTCCCGAAAGGAACTCCGGAAGGCTGCCTTGGTACAAATGACCACCTCGTTTTTTTCACACAACCCTAAAATCTTCGTTCAGGAAGTGCTGAGAGGTCGTGTTCAGAAATCCTTTCGAGAAAAATTGCATATATTTTTGTTGTTATCAGAATAAGTTTCGCTTGTTAAAATCTTATTAATAAATGTGCAGAATGAGCACGACTCCAAATGAACCCTTTTCAATCATGAATAAAATCCCCCTCCAATTGCGGCTCTGGTGGAATGATTTAGGCAAAGAAGGGCATGACGAAATCAAGAAGTATCTGAAAGGCCTCACGGGTTTATTGGATATCGGGCCACGAGGAGATATCATAAGGGCACTAGTCCCTCACTGGGATCCTGCGCACAATGTCTTCCATTTCTCGGACTTTGAACTTACTCCAACTTTAGAAGAAATAGCAGGGTATATCGGCAGCGCTGAGACTCCTTTGAGACACAAATATCTGATTGCTCCAAGAGCTGTAGCAATACACCGGTTTCTGGACTCCTTAAAAATAGTCAGAACAATTCATAACCCTGACTTGGCGAAAGGTTTTTGCAGCATGAGTTTCATATATCAAAGATATGGTCACATAGGAGGATTCGACAAGCCAGAAAACCAGTTATGCAGCAAAAGTAATCGTCAAAAGTGGGAAGAACATAGACGGATTGCTTTCATGATAACTTTCTTAGGGCTCTTAGTGTTCCCAAGAAAAGACGGGAATATTGACATAAAGATAGCAGGGGTCGTCAGTACGTTGCTCACACAAAGAGATAGTACGTTGGCACCTATGATAGTATCGGATATGTTCCGGGCTCTCACGTCTTGCAAAGCCGGAGGAAGTTTTTTCGAAGGTTGCAATTTGTTGTTGCAAATGTGGATGACCGAACACCTGTGTCACCGAGCCCAGTTTCTGAACCATGGATCCGCTGAAAGGACCTGCATAGAGGAGTTCTACACCAGAGTGAATGAGACCTACCTACCTGAAGGAGTCACAGCATGGACCTCATATTTCCGTACCCTCGACGCCAGTCAAATATAGTGGGCGCTAGGATGGTTACCAACCGACGAAGTCATATACATGCCAGCAGCCAGGCCCCATTTTCTCTTAATGGGACTTAAGAGCATTCAACCATATGCGCCACATCGGGTTTTAAGGCAACTTGGGAGGTGTCAGATAGTGCCAAAAGACGAGGATTTAAGCACCCAGGTGATTGAGATCAGTCCCAACGGCCAATTTCCTGAAGCGAGGGTTCGCCAAATTTGGAGCCAGTGTCAATACTTAGAAGCAAACACTTGTGTAATGAATCAGGCAAAAGGGGAGGTTTCGCCCGGGTATCAGGCCTGGTACAAAGGGGAGCCATCATCTGGAAGGCTGACCAAAAGACCTCACCTGCAGGAGTTTGCCAGATCTTCACAAGAGCAGTGGGGCTGGTTGGCCAAAGAGCGGGAATATCTCGCCGAAATAGGCAAACTCAAACAGCAAGTTCTAGACATGAAGTTTGAATACCAATTACAGTCCGCCGCCCACAAAGGAGAGAAGAACAGATTAACCAAAGAATGCGAAGTCCTCAAAGCTCAGATCCGGAAGATGGGAAAGGAGGCCGACAACCAGCCAAGGAGCCGGGCGGATAAAAGACTAATAGCAGGGTTAAAGGATCAGGTTGCGGAATGCCAGGAAGATTTGGAAAGATCCGAGGCTAGCACAGCAAGACTGCGGACCAAGTGGGCAAAAGGTACAATGGCCCGGAGGAAGCGCCTACAGCAAGTCATGAGGGATTGTGAACTGAGCGTCAAAGCGGTAAAGGAAACGAATTCCGCTCTGCGAGAGCGGATCTTCAAGCAAACACAAGATGCCCAAGCCAACAGAAGACGCTATTACAATGCAATAACCAGGATGGAAAGGCAAATGGAGATGTTCCAGGATCAGCTCGCCACCAATGGACAAACGCTAGGGTTAAAGAGCCGACATATAAGGCAGTTGTTCGCAGAAAGGGACGACATTCGAGGAAGGATCGACGAAATCGGGCATTACATCTACATGAAATGCCTGGCATGTGAGCAAATGCCTCGGAAGACCCTTCTTGCTTCTGTCATGGGCGGAGTCCACCGGATCATGAATGAATTAAAAAGCTTGCAGAAAGACCTCACACCTAGAGCCGCAAAAAGGCCGAATGATGCCTCGTGGATCCCTAAGTTGGAAATTTAATCCGTGGTCGAAATCTTGTCACTTGGCCTTGTTGCATTCCCATATGTTGTTTTCTATTTTTCCTTTAATCAAATAGGGTCAAAGGACCGTGGAGTCTGTATTGTTGCTATTCTTTGTTTGAAGTAATTTGTAATAGCAAAATTTTGAGAATGAATTCAATGATTTCACAAGAGTTTTGTATGTCTTTACTTTAAGGCAGAACTACGCCTGGTCTGATTCACGCGAGGATGTGATACGTAGGCAATCCCCATAAGATTTGACCGCTTTTAATAAAATAAAGAAAAGAAAATACAAATAAAATAAAACGCAGGGTTTCCCAAAATACTTTAAAGGGACGAATGAGCAAACCGGGATGACGCATGTTGTTTGAAGCAAAGCATGTAGAAACGGTTAACTGCCTAGGTGCATTGCATCCTCTATGTGTTATGATCAAATCTGTTAAAATCTAACGCTAACAAAGTTTGTTGTTGTCTGATCCAGACAAGTTAGTTGTTAAAGAACTCTGGCAACACACTCATACCAAACCAGATCCAAAGGACCGGTAGCAACAAGCATGACTACTTCAGAGAATAGTAATGAGGAAGAAAGGCCAATGAGCCAGTTGCTAAAAGAAGCGATGGAAAAGATTGAAAGGATGGGAATAGAGATGAATGCAATGCAGCTAGCCATAGCCAAAACACAAAAGAGCCCTGAAACACTGGGACACATGCCAGAATACCCTCACTCCGGCCCTTCCACAAGCCGCCCAAATCCCCTTTATCATCAAGAAAGAAGCCCTCATGATTCCCAAGCTCCACCACCCCATCAACCTCTCCCAACACCCAATATTCCCATTTTTGTGGGACCAACATCAGCCCCTTTGCAAAGGACGACCAGTGAGCCATTGTTTCAGGCTCACGATACACAATACTATCCCCCCGAGCCTACGTTTCATGCCCCCGAACCACAGGCTTACAATCCACATTTGGAAGCACCGACAGAGGTTGAGAAGCCGGCTAAGGCCCCTGAACAGGATGAAGTATTGAGAAAGTTCAAAAGCCTGGAGCAGTCCTTCAGGAACTTGCACGGGCTGGGCAATCAAGTCAGCGTAGCATACAAAGATCTGTGCCCTTTCCCAGACGTCCAACTCCCGGCTGGGTTCAAGATGCCTAAGTTTGATTTATATGAAGGGCACGGTGATCCCATGGCACATTTGCGGGGATTCTGTAGCAAAATGAGAGGGGCAGGCGGCAAGGATGAGCTGCTGATAGCTTATTTCGGCCAAAGTCTGAGCGGATCTGCACTAGAATGGTATACCAGGCAGGATTCCAGCAGGTGGTACACGTGGGATGATCTGGCGCAGGCTTTTGCAGGTCATTTCCAGTACAATCTCGAGATAGTCCCTGACCGTCTCACATTATTGAGAACTGGGAAGAAACCCGGGGAAAGTTTTCGCGAGTTCGGGTTCCGCTGGAGAGAACAAGCAGCTAGAGTCGATCCTCCCATGAGAGAGGGAGAGATGGTGGACTATTTCTTGCAGACACTAGATCCAACCTACTTTGGTCACTTGGTGACAACAGTTGGAAAATCTTTCAACGAGGTGGTCAAGATAGGGGTCATGATAGAAGAGGGTCTGAGATCTGACAAGATCTTGAACTATTCGGCACTCAAAGCCACAACCCAGGCTATTTAAAGCGGCACGGGAGGTGCGCTGAGAAGAAAGAAAGAAGAGGTTTCCACGATCGAGGCAGGCAGTTGGTCCAGGGCTGGCAGGCCGCACTACAACCAACCCAGACCTCACAGGTCAGAATACCCATACAACCCACCACAAAATTTCTATCCACCTCGAGAACCACATTGTTCCGTACACCAAGCCCAGGCATACACTCAGCCTCCGGTTCGCCCACAATGGCGCGCACCGGCTCCCCAGAATATATATGCACCACCACAAAACACCTACCCTCCACCAAGGGCGTATAGAAACCCTTCAGGGGCAGGCTTCCGGGGAAATCCAGATGCTAGGAATGACAGGTTGCGGAAGCAGAGAACTTTCACGGAGTTGGGAGAAACCTACACCGCTTTGTTCCACAAGCTGAGGCAATTGGGTTTGGTTAGTCCTGTCCAGACTCGAGAACCAAATCCCCCACCTCAGAATTTGGATCGATCAATCAGTTGTGAATACTGTTCAGGGATGCTCGGGCATGATACCGAGAAATGCTGGAAATTAAGGCATGCCATACAGGATCTTATTGACACCAATAAGATCGAGGTCCAGACACCGGAGGCTCCTAACATCAACCAAAACCCACTGCCAGCGCACCACGAAACTCACATGATTGAGTTGGTGTGTGAGGGAGGAGAATTGAGAAAACCCTCACAAACAGTGATGATGATCCAAGCCGCCCAGAAAGAAGTCTTAACCAGTGGAGGAACGAATGTACAGTCGCAGGGAGAAGGTGTCAAGCCGGTAGTGATATTTGGAAAGAGCCCGTCCGCCATAACAAGCGAACCCGAGCCAAGCAAGTTGGTAATATCAGGGATCCCGCCCACACCGGCAGTCGTGTTAAAAGGGGTATGTAGAGAACTGGTGACCATAAGGCCTGTGGTCCAGCTGCCGATGATTGACAGCAGGGTTGTGCCTTGGAAATATGAAAAGGCGGTGGTGATGTACAAAGGAAAACAGGTGGAAGAAGTCAGTTGTGAAGCGCAAGGGTTGACTCGATCAGGTCGATGTTTTGCCCCGGTATAGCTAAGAAGAACCAACCCAGTTGCAACAAAGAAACCTGTGTCCGAAGAAGAGGCTGAAGAGTTCCTGAGGAAAATGAAAGTACAAGACTATTCTGTGGTCGAGCAGCTGAGAAAAACACCGGCCCAGATCTCACTGTTGTCATTACTGATCCATTCTGAGGAGCATCGTCGGGCCCTGTTGAAGATATTGAACGAAGCTCATGTACCCAGTGAGATTTCTGTAAACCACCTGGAAACCATTGCCAGCAAGATTTTCGAGGTGAACAGGGTAACATTCTCAGATGATGACCTGCCGGTGGAGGGTACGGAGCATAATAAAGCTCTATACCTAGCTGTCAAATGTGAAGACTCGGTGGTAACTCGAGTATTGGTGGATAATGGCTCAAGCGCCAATATTTTCCCACTATCTACCTTGAACCAGTTAAAGATCGACCACGGAAGGATCCACAAGAACAGTATCTGTGTCCGAGGGTTTGACGGAAACGGAACGGCCACTGTGGGGGATGTTGTACTTGAACTGACCATCGGTCCAGTCCTGTTTACCATGGAATTCCAGGTATTAGACGCCACAGTATCTTACAACCTGCTGTTAGGACGACCATAGATTCATGCAGCCAAGGCGGTGCCCTCCACCCTACATCAGATAGTGAAGTTCGAGTGGGAAAGACAAGAGGTCGTGTTACACGGCGAGGATACAACGTGCACCATGGGCGGAGCCATCGTACCTTTCATAGAGACCGCTGATGACAAAGGTCCTTGGGTCTACCAGATTTTCGATACAGGATCGGCCAACAAAATTTCTGAAGGAGAAATCATCCCGCACCCTAGGGTAGCTGCCGCAACAGTCATGATGGTCTCAGAAATGCTGGGTAATGGATTTGTGCCGGGAAAAGGCCTGGGAGTCGAGCTTCAAGGGATTGTCCAACCTGTCTCCCTTCCTAAAAATCTGGAAACTTTCGGATTGGGGTTCAAACCAACCGCAGCAGATAGGAAGCAAGCGCGAAAAATGAAGAAGAGGGTTTGGTTTCTGCCTAAACCAGTGCCACGCCTCTCAAGGTCTTTTGTCAAAGCAAGTGTCAAGGGGTCGCCGGTCCCAAAGATCCTAGGACCTTTGATCGGTATAAATGAAGACCTGAATCAGAGTTTTGAGAGGCTGTTTGCGGATGTCAGTATGGTGGAAGTTGGAGAAGGTTCCAGCGGAACAGAGATACAGTTTGTGGGGCCTGAGGCCAAAACCAGCAATTGGACTGTTACTCCTCTTCCTGTCCGAGGGGAGTCTTGGTAGTAGCCTTTGATTTATGTTTTGTTTGTTTGTTTGTTCGGATTATTCAAGGGTGTAATCCAAATTTTACTTTCGTTTTGTAAAAGTGTGAACCCTTTTATCCCGCAAGTTTAATAAAGTTCTTTTCTTTTGTCCCATTTTAATTTTGTTTTGTTCTTTTTCTTTCTGAACAGTTCTCTTTTTACTGGTTCTAATGACATGGCATGCACAGCGGATCTTCGACCTAGTCTAATAAATCAATCTGAATCTGACTCAATGATGCAAGAGGTCGTTTGTGACGATGAATCTGAATGTGACGAAGGTGAAGCCTTCGAAGAGATAAACCGAGAGCTGTACCAATTTGAAGAGAAACCCAAGCCTAACCTAAATGACACTGAGGCTGTGAATCTAGGAGACGCTGATAACGTCCAAGAGACCAAAATTAGCATCCACATTGATCCGAATGTCAGGGAAGAATTGGTCAAAACCCTCGTGGAATTCAAAGATGTTTTTGCATGGTCATATGATGATATGCCTGGTTTGAGCACCAATTTAGTGGTTCACAAATTGCCCACAAACCCGGCATACCCTCCGGTCAAGCAAAAGCTAAGGAAATTTAAAACAGAAATGAGTGTAAAGATCAAAGAAGAAGTAATTAAGCAGTTGCAAGCGAAGGTCATTCGGGTCACTCGATATCCCGAGTGGTTGGCCAATGTGGTACCAGTCCCAAAGAAGGATGGAAAAATCAGGGTGTGCGTCGACTACCGCAACCTCAACAAAGCAAGTCCCAAGGACAATTTTCCATTGCCCAACATCCATATCTTGATCGATAATTGCGCGGGGCGCGAGATCGGATCCTTTGTAGATTGCTATGCGGGTTATCATCAGATCCTAATGGACGAGGAAGATGCGGAAAAAATAGCGTTTATTACGCCATGGGGAACTTACTGCTATCGGGTAATGCCGTTTGGATTGAAGAACGCCGGGGCAACATACATGCGAGCAATGACTGTTGTGTTTCATGACATGATACACAAAGAAATCGAGGTGTACGTCGATGATGTGATCATCAAATCTTGGCGTCAGGAGGACCATGTAGCAGACCTAAGGAGATTTTTCCAAAGACTCCGGAGGTATGATATCAAGCTTAACCCGGCCAAATGCGCATTCGGGGTTCCATCAGGAAAGCTGCTAGGATTCATCGTCAGTCGACGGGGGATTGAGTTAGACCCATCCAAAATTGAATCCATCCGAGATTTGCCACCGCCAAAGAACAAAACAGAGGTAATGAGTTTGCTGGGTAGACTCAATTACATCAGCAGGTTCATCGCTCAACTCACAGCGACTTGTGAGCCCATATTTCGGCTGCTGAGAAAGGATGCTGCGGTAGGTTGGACGGCAGAGTGTCAGGAGGCTTTCGACCAAATCAAAGGGTATCTGTCTAATCCACCCGTATTGGTCCCGCCTAAGCCCGGGAAGCCCCTAATTCTTTACCTGACGGTCTTGGAAAATTCATTTGGTTGTGTATTGGGGCAACATGATGACACAGGAAGGAAGGAGCAAGCCATCTACTATCTTAGCAAGAAATTCACAGTACATGAGGTCAAGTACACTCAACTCGAGAAAACATGTTGCGCCCTAACTTGGGTAGCTCAGAAGTTGAAGCACTACCTGTCTTCATATACTACTTATCTCATATCCCGTTTGGACCCATTGAAGTATATCTTTCAGAAACCTATGCCCACGGGAAGGTTAGCAAAATGGCAAATTCTGCTCACAGAGTTTGATATCGTCTATGTGACGAGGACAGCCGTGAAAGCCCAGGCGCTGGCCGATCATTTGGCGGAGAATCCCGTTGATGAAAAATACGAGCCCTTAAGAACGTATTTTCCTGACGAAGAGGTAATGCATACAAACGAGTTGGAATTGCCTGAGGAACCGGGTTGGAAGCTTTTCTTCGATGGAGCTGCAAACGCGAAAGGGGTTGGAATAGGAGCAGTACTCATTTCTGAAACAGGACGGCATTATCCTGTTACGGCTCAACTACGCTTCTATTGCACCAACAATATGGCCGAGTATGAGGCTTGCATTCTGGGTCTGCGCTTGGCTGCCGACATGGATGTCCAAGACGTCTTGGTCTTGGGAGACTCGGACCTCTTGGTACACCAAATTCAGGGAGAATGGGAAACACGAGATCTAAAACTCATACCATACCGACAATGCTTGCATGACCTGAGCAAGCAATTTCGATCGGTGAAGTTCAAACACATCCCGAGAGTTCACAATGAGGTTGCGGATGCCTTGGCCACCTTAGCATCAATGCTGCACCACCCTGACAAAATGTATGTTGATCCTCTGCACATCCAGGTCCGTGATCAGCACGCCTACTTCAACGCCATAGAAGAAGAAGCAGATGGCGAACCCTGGTTTCATGATATCAAGGAATACCTCAGAATGGGGATATATCCAGAACATGCCGCTGGAGACCAAAAAAGAGCCCTTCGGCGTTTGTCGAATGGTTTCTTCCTCAGCGGAGGAGTATTGTACAAAAGAACCCCGGATTTGGGATTATTGAGATGCATAGATGCCAGTCAAGCAACGACGGTTATGGCAGAGGTACATGCTGGAGTTTGTGGGCCACACATGAGCGGATATGTATTGGCAAGAAAGATCCTTCGAACAGGATGTTACTGGCTCACCATGGAACACGACTGTATCACTTTCGTGAGGAAATGCCATCAGTGCCAGATACATGGAGATTTGATTCATTCTCCGCCAACGGAGTTACATACGATGTCAGCACCCTGGCCGTTTGTGGCATGGGGCATGGATGTCATTGGGCCCATCGAGCCGGCAGCATCCAACGGTCATAGGTTCATTCTAGTGACCATTGATTACTTCACCAAATGGGTTGAGGCTAAAACCTTCAAATCAGTAACCAAAAAGGCGGTGGTGGACTTTGTCCATTCCCATATCATCTGCAGATTTGGGATCCCAAAAGTGATCATCACGGATAACGGTGCGAATCTTAATAGCAGCCTGATGAGAGAGGTATGCCAACAATTCAAGATTACACACCGCAATTCCACCCCATATCGTCCCAAAGCGAATGGGGCGGTCGAAGCAGCCAATAAGAATATCAAAAAGATACTGCGAAAGATGGTGGAAGGATCTAGACAATGGCACGAGAGATTACCCTTTGCTTTGTTGGGTTACCGCACTACCGTCCGAACTTCCATAGGCACAACTCCTTATTTGTTGGTGTACGAAACTGAGGCCGTAATACCAGCGGAAGTCGAAATTCCGTCCCTCCGAATTGTCGCTGAGGCCGGGATTAATGATGATGAATGGGTCAAAGCTCGATTGGAACAGTTGAGCCTGATAGATGAGAAAAGATTGGCAGCAGTGTGCCATGGTCAGCTGTACCAGAAGAGAATGGCAAGAACATATAATAAGAAGGTGCGCCCCAGGAAGTTTGAAGTAGGGCAGCAGGTATTGAAGAAGATCCTCCCACATCAGGTCGAGGCAAAAGGCAAATTCGCCCCAAATTGGCAAGGGCCTTATATCGTGACCAGAGTATTGTCCAACGGTGCTTTGTGTTTGACAGATGTCGAAGGTAGATGTGTCGACATGGCTATCAATTCAGATGCGGTCAAGAGATATTATGCGTAATTTCTTTAATTATGGCAATTTTTGGTTTATTTGTTTGTATTTGGCATTTATTGGATAATGAGATGACGGAGGCAGTTCTTTCTTCTATCCAAACACTTTTAACCCTTGCTTCCCCCTTTGAGCCTTAAGTTATTCTTTCATACCCCTCTTTTGGAATCACTAATGGAAAAGACATGAAAAAAAAGGAAGAAAAAGAAAAGAAAAAGAAAATGAAAAGAAGGAAAAGAAAAAAGGAAGATAAAATCATAAAAAGTACAAAACCGTGGGAACTACGTTTGACCTGATTCCTCGAAGAGGATACGTAGGCGCCTCACGGCTCGGTCATAGTATGCATCATAGTAAATATAGGATGCATAATGTACATAGTGTGCATAATAGGCACAGTGTGCGTAACGCACATAGCGCAACATAAGTGTAAAAATAAATTCCCCAAGCAAGAAAACTGGGGCAGAGGTTATGTTTTAAGTTCCAACAAAGGTTTGATTCCAAAAGTTGTAGCACATCACCGATCAAATTATTTTCATTTTTATAGCCTTTCGTTAGCCCCACACCAAAACCAACATCGACGTCCAAAAGACCTCCCGATCAATATCCAACAGATGCAAAGTCAGGCAAATAAAGCCGAGAATAATACACTGATCCCCAGCAAAGAAGAGGATCGTAAGACTGGGAATGAATTGATGGTCAAAGGAATCTCCAGAAGAGAGGGTCGTATCTACAACGCCCCGATTCCTCGAAAGAAATAAAATGAGAGAGTCTTATCGGTGAAAACCTTCACAGGCACCGAGAGGCGATGTAAGATGAGGGATATGAAATGAGAGAGTCTTATTGGTGAAAACCTTCACAGGCACCATAAGGCGCCGGGAGATGAGAGAAAAGAGAGAGTCTCATTAGTGAAAACCCCTCGAAGGGCACTATGAGGCGACAAGACAGATCAGCAAAGCTACCACATTCGAAACGAAATGAACACTCCTTTATCATCCCCAGCAAGTCAAACCATCGAGCAGATCTTGGTACAAATAGACTGGGTCGGGAATATGTGGTGCACGTCATGATCACGGGGACCAGTCATGTCCTCCAGATAAGTTCTTTTGAGTTTCTTCCACCAAATATTGGTTCAGAAAGACTTTCTCCTTTTTCTATCTTTTATTTCTTTTCCTAAAATTTGTCTTGAAAGGATTTTTCAAAGCTTACTACCAGAAACCGGAGGGGAATTCATCCAATACAGGATAGTACAAATAGTCTTAAAAGCCGATCCCAGGCAATGCAGTGATCGTGCCCGGCAATTTTGGAGGAAGTAAGCTCCTAAAGGGAGTGGTGTCGGGAGTTAAAAGCAGACTCCCACAGCATGTGCTTAAAGAGAAAGCAGAAAAGGGGATTAATTGAAAGCCAATCCCCAGCAGGCTAGAGACCCCCAGCAGGCAACTCTGCCCACTAATCAATTATGGGGACATAGAGCAAGAAAAAGAGAAGAAAGGAAAAATCATCCGCCAGAAAGGCACCCTCTACCACCACGATGAAAACTAATTAAATCCTTTTGTCTACTGCAGGAAAAAAAAGGATTGATGATGGCAGCAAGATGCAACGCCAGGGAAGTCACCAAAAACCGGGGCAGAAAATTTTCTGCCGATTGTCAAAATTTTCTCGGAAGAACGGGGAAACAATTTCAATACATTTAAGTTCTAGGTCGCCCACCAGTATAATGCGGGAATACATTTAAGTTCTAGGTCGCCCACCAGTATAATGCGGGAATACATTTAAGTTCTAGGTCGCCCACCAGTATAATGCGGGAATACTTTTAAGTTCTAGGTCGCCCACCAGTATAATGCGGGAATACATTTAAGTTCTAGGTCGCCCACCAGTATAATGCGGGAATACATTTAAGTTCTAGGTCGCCCACCAGTATAATGCGGGAATACTTTTTAAGTTCTAGGTCGCCCACCAGTATAATGCGGGAATACATTTAAGTTCTAGGTCGCCCACCAGTATAATGCGGGAATACATTTAAGTTCTAGGTCGCCCACCAGTATAATGCGGGAATACATTTAAGTTCTAGGTCGCCCACCAGTATAATGCGGGGATACATTTAAAGTTCTAGGTCGCCCACCAGTATAATGCGGGAATACATTTAAGTTCTAGGTCGCCCACCAGTATAATGCGGGAATACATTTAAAGTTCTAGGTCGCCCACCAGTATAATGCGGGAATACATTTAAGTTCTAGGTCGCCCACCAGTATAATGCGGGAATACTTTTAAGTTCTAGGTCGCCCACCAGTATAATGCGGGAATACTTTTAAGTTCTAGGTCGCCCACCAGTATAATGCGGGAATACATTTAAGTTCTAGGTCGCCCACCAGTATAATGCGGGAATACTTTTAAGTTCTAGGTCGCCCACCAGTATAATGCGGGAATACATTTAAGTTCTAGGTCGCCCACCAGTATAATGCGAGAATACTTTTAAGTTCTAGGTCGCCCACCAGTATAATGCGGGAATACATTTAAGTTCTAGGTCGCCCACCAGTATAATGCGGGAATACATTTAAAGTTCTAGGTCGCCCACCAGTATAATGCGGGAATACATTTAAGTTCTAGGTCGCCCACCAGTATAATGCGGGAATACTTTTAAGTTCTAGGTCGCCCACCAGTATAATGCGGGAATACTTTTAAGTTCTAGGTCGCCCACCAGTATAATGCGGGAATACATTTAAGTTCTAGGTCACCCACCAGTATAATGCGGGAATACTTTTAAGTTCTAGGTCGCCCACCAGTATAATGCGGGAATACATTTAAGTTCTAGGTCGCCCACCAGTATAATGCGGGAATACTTTTAAGTTCTAGGTCGCCCACCAGTATAATGCGGGAATACATTTAAGTTCTAGGTCGCCCACCAGTATAATGCGGGAATACATTTAAAGTTCTAGGTCGCCCACCAGTATAATGCGGGAATACATTTAAGTTCTAGGTCGCCCACCAGTATAATGCGGGAATACTTTTAAGTTCTAGGTCGCCCACCAGTATAATGCGGGAATACATTTAAGTTCTAGGTCGCCCACCAGTATAATGCAGGAATACTTTTAAGTTCTAGGTCGCCCACCAGTATAATGCGGGAATACATTTAAGTTCTAGGTCGCCCACCAGTATAATGCGGGAATACTTTTAAGTTCTAGGTCGCCCACCAGTATAATGCGGGAATACATTTAAGTTCTAGGTCGCCCACCAGTATAATGCAGGAATACTTTTAAGTTCTAGGTCGCCCACCAGTATAATGCGGGAATACATTTAAGTTCTAGGTCGCCCACCAGTATAATGCGGGAATACTTTTAAGTTCTAGGTCGCCCACCAGTATAATGCGGGAATACATTTAAGTTCTAGGTCGCCCACCAGTATAATGCGGGAATACTTTTAAGTTCTAGGTCGCCCACCAGTATAATGCGGGAATACTTTTAAGTTCTAGGTCGCCCACCAGTATAATGCGGGAATACATTTAAGTTCTAGGTCGCCCACCAGTATAATGCGGGAATACTTTTAAGTTCTAGGTCTCCCACCAGTATAATGCGGGAATACATTTAAGTTCTAGGTCGCCCACCAGTATAATGCGGGAATACTTTTAAGTTCTAGGTCGCCCACCAGTATAATGCGGGAATACATTTAAAGTTCTAGGTCGCCCACCAGTATAATGCGGGAATACATTTAAAGTTCTAGGTCGCCCACCAGTATAATGCGGGAATACATTTAAGTTCTAGGTCGCCCACCAGTATAATGCGGGAATACTTTTAAGTTCTAGGTCGCCCACCAGTATAATGCGGGAATACTTTTAAGTTCTAGGTCGCCCACCAGTATAATGCGGGAATACATTTAAGTTCTAGGTCGCCCACCAGTATAATGCGGGAATACTTTTAAGTTCTAGGTCGCCCACCAGTATAATGCGGGAATACATTTAAGTTCTAGGTCGCCCACCAGTATAATGCGGGAATAATTTTAAGTTCTAGGTCGCCCACCAGTATAATGCGGGAATACATTTAAGTTCTAGGTCGCCCACCAGTATAATGCAGGAATACTTTTTAGCTCTAGATTTTGGAATCAGTAACCCCACCTGAAGACGGAAGTTTACAACGGAGATCCCCAAGCAGGAAACAATAAAATCCCCAGCGCCAAGAAGCAGAAGGCTGCAAAAGCAAGCACGCATTCAAAAGGAAGAAGGAACGCGTCTTAGAAGAAGCAGTTAGGAAACGTTGTAGCCCGCCCAATATAACAATTTTGATGAAAAAGCCATACCACTGAAGAAACCATGGAAAGATTTAAAGAAGAAAGCCATGTTCCCAGCAAATCAAGCAAAGTGATGAAAACTGGCATTCAGAAAAGGCGAAGGACCAGCATCATCTCCCAAGTTCACAAAATAAGGGCATCAGAGGAAAGCGTTAGCCGACAAGAAAGCAAGGCAACAAGAACAAGTTGAAGATGGATGAGATCTCATGATCCATAGTCTAGCTTAGCTTCTTGTTTTTCCTTTTAGAACAATGTAACAAGGGGATCAGTGAGCGGTAGCATCCTACAGCAGCATGCAACATCGCACAATAGCAGCGAGCACTACAGTCACACGGTAGTCCCAGCTACCAAAATTTCCCGAACTACATTGACCTGATTCCTGTTCAGCCCAGGATATGTAGGAAACCTCTGAAGCAAAGGTTCGGTCAAATCTTTTTCAAAAAATGCTTCACACGGAGTACTCAGACGAGCAAAAAACACCCGCTTTATCTTTGCGCGAAAACCCTTCGTGTTTTCGGGCAAAGAGGGGCAGCTGTAAGCACGTGATTTTTGCTCCACGGACAATCACTCCAAAATACAATCATTGATTCCTCGTTGTACAATTTTTGATTTTACGTGATATATGCTGGTAGTCGCTCGTTGGTTCTGTCCATTTTTCATTTTTATCTTATCAAGTAAAATACAAAATATGTATGTCATGTTAATTAAGCCATAGTTCAGTCATTAAAAGAAAATTCACAAAATATGCGTCTTTTATTTTAGGTTGTGATTTAATCATTTAAAGAATTTGTAATACATGTGTGATGATTGTGTTAAGTGTTGATTAGTGTGTGTTTTAAACTCATTTTAATTTAGTTGAATTTTAAAATTAGAAAACAAAGAAAAAAAGTGCAAATTATTTAGAAAATCGGATTGGGCCTATTTGTTTCAAAATTTTAAGGCCCAAAAACAGCCCAAACACAGGCTGCCCGGACACGGTCCAAACGGCGTCGTTCTGTCCCGTCTAAGCTGGGCCGTTGATCTCGAGTGGATCGACGGCCAGGATTACACCCCTAGATCCATTTAACATAACCCGACCCAATAACCGGTTCAGCCCAGCCCCTCACTTAAACCAAACGACCCCGTTTAAATATCAAACAACCCCGTCTCATTTCTCACCATCAGATCCAATCCGTTGAGATCATCTGATCTAACGGCTCAGGTCCAATCCCCCACTCCGTATATAAGCTTTCCCTCACACCCCACGCCCCTATTCGAACCCCACCCTTCACTCGTCTCCTTCCCCAAGCCCTGAAACCCCAAACCCTAGCAGCCGCCCTAGGTTCCCTTTCACCAGAACCCGGCGGCATGAACACCGGTGACCACCTCCTGAACACCCTAAGACCCCCTCGCTCTGCTGAACATGGATCCGTTACTCCCTAGCCTCAAATCACCTCCCATCGTCTCGAATCTGGATTTGAAGATTCGAGACAAAACTCGATCTATGCCAAACCACCCCATCTTCATACCAGACACTCCCCTGACCCTCCTCGTGACCAAACCAAGCTTGGTTTGGTCCAAATCTACCCACAACTTCTAAAAAATCAAATCTGAGAATCTGAACCTTAGAACACAAGAGCCTGAGGAATCCGACCTGCTTCATAGAGGGTTTGAGGTCTAATAGACCTTAACCAAGGTGTTCTCGGTTGAGAACACCCTGGTTAGAGTTTGTTTGGCCTCAAATGGTCAAATCTAATTCGGACTGGGGTCGGCCTGCTTTGAACATTTTCTAGTAAGTTTTCCTTTTCTGTTTTTGTGTGGATAAGTCTGTTAGCATGTTCTGTTACGTTTGTTCGGTAATTTCTGATACTTTTCTTAATTTCTTCCGTCCTTGTAAAGACCTTTTATTTGGTCGATTGTCTTCTGTGTATGTTTTGAACGTATTCTGTGATATACATGTTCGATTAGATGAGTCGTCGCATAAATAATTCATATAGGTTCCCAATAATTGAACAAAAGTTGTTTGATGCCTTTAGGTCCCTGTATGTGTTTGTTTATTTGAACGACTGATTATTACCTGTTATAATTAGTATAGTCGACTCGATAAACGTCGTCGATTAGTTTTCTATAACTAATGGATCGAATAAGCTAATAATTTCACATGACTAATTGAACCTTGTCACTGACTGAATGCCCAGCATTGTCTGAAATGAGTTTGTTTGCATTGCAAAAATGACTGAAAAGGTTCAGTCCAGGGCAGTCCTGAATTTGAACTTTCATGAGTTCAGAATGCCCTGATGCTGCAAGGGGCAGGGCAGTAATAAGCAGGGTTTAACAGGGGTAGTCTGGGGTTTGAAAAGAACAGAAAAGGCTTAGTTTAAATAAGCTGACAAGTAGGGTACTAATTTGGGATTAAACTAATACCAATGGGGAACAAGACACAAGAGTATGGGGTTTTAAAGGAATACTTAAATGAACCCATAACTCTTGATTAAAGAAAAGCCAGGCGTGGGGAACAAAAAGGGCTGGCATCAAAAGATGCTTAAGCATGAGTTTAAAGAGTATGGGCAATCTGCAAGTGGGAGGATCGAGGCAGCTTAGCTGCACTGGTCGTTTGGCTTATAAATAGGCCATTTCAGAACTTAAAGAGGGCTGGAATTTTTAGTCTTGAGAGAGGTCTTGTGAGTTTAAAGAAAACTGAAAACATAAGGAAATTTCCAGTAAACACTGTAACCAAACACTGTCTGAAAGCTACCTAAGAGTTCATATTGGCCAAGCTGTCTTGGCCAAGTTCTGTTGTTTGCACTGATTGAGCTACTTGTGATTGTTGAACTGCTGGTGTTGCTGCATTGAACACTCTGTTACTTCTGTTGTTTCATTACTCTTTTCTGGGATTACTTGTTTGGTGCTCGACCATCTGCTGGTTTTCTTTGTTCTGGGAATTGTTGCTGGTTGTCTGTGGACTGTGGAAAACACTTGTGATTGTTGGTTTGTTGCTGTGTTGTTGCTGTGTATCTACTGTTGCTGTGTTTACTGCATACTGCCCAGCTGATCAGTCCTTTCTTCTTTGTCCTCTATACCAGGTACACAACCAATGCACTATCAAATGTAATTGGAACATTGAGCATGAATGCAAAAAGAAAAGACCTGAAGTTGATTTTCATACATAGATTGTTATATTAGATATCATGTACTGTATGATAATTTTCATTCCTGTGTTGACAATAGAAGCAGCCTGTATGCCCAGTGTATATCAATATAGATTAGCTAAATGGTAGCTTACATATGTATGCTGATAAGTGAAAATGTTCTCAATGAAATAGGTTGCATCTCAGACTTAGTTTACTTTGTAATATATGCTGTAATGTATGCCAAGCATGAAAACTGTACATCATTGGCTAAGTTCTTCCTTTTCTGATTAATGGTCTCATATAACTAGTAAACCACCTGTTAAGACAAAGAACACAAAACTTGCAATCTCAACCTCATGAAGGTCGAGCCCAGGTCAAAACAGACCAAGCAGGCCCGCATCGAACAAGCAGTGGCCCAGGTTTGGCCCATCACGCATGGGCTGGATTTGGGCCCGTGATTATTTGTTCGGCTGACTGTGCACGCAGCCTCGTTTCTGATTTTTAAGCATTTCTGAATGTTGTTATAGATAACTTGCAAGCACGTAATTAATTAGGATTATCTACTATTTTCAATTAGTAGAGACAAACGCGACAAGAAACGTAGTTGCTATAGGATATCTTTTTAAAATAAGAACGAGATGAGCCTCGACAAAAATAAATAAAAATGCACGAGCTGCGGGGCCCTCGTTAAATGTGTATTATCGAAGCATTCAGTTTCCAGGATGGGTCGTTTAGCAAATCTCACGGCCCTCCCAGAATAATAACGCGATAGTCTCTTTAAGCGCGTACTTAATAATGTTATCTCCTTAAACTCGGGTGCACATTTATGTGACCCAAATCCCAATCTCAACGGAATCGAAATGTGTCTCTAACCACGGGTACATTGATTGTGGCGTGGTCTGAGATGCATTTCCACGACGTTGCAAATTCTTTTCATAAGGAATGAGACGAGCCTCGACAAACAAAAATGTACAAAGTGCGGGGCCCTCTAAATGTATATATATAAAATACTTAGAATTCGGGACATGCCGTTTAAGCGAATTTCATGGCTTTCCCCGAAATAACAACACGCTAGTTGCTTTAAGCGCGCCTTTAATAATTTATTTTCCTTAACTCGGGTGCACATTTATGTGACCCAAATCCAAATCTCAACCGAGTCGAGATATGTCAATAATCACGTGTACATTGATGTAACGTGATTCGAGGTATGTTTTCGCGACGTTGCAATTCCTTGTAATAATAATAATGATAAAAGCGGTTAAAAGTTAAATTTTGCACATAAGTTTACATTTGTATAAAATCAGATAATCAAGCCGAATATAACAGTTGAGCGACCGTGCTTGAACCACGGAACTCGGGAATGCCTAACACCTTCTCCCGGGTTAACAGAATTCCTTATTCAGATTTCTGGTACGCAGACTGTAATATAGAGTCATTCTTTTCCTCGATTCGTGATTAAAATTGGTGACTTGGGACACCCTAAATCTCCCAAGTGGCGACTCTGAAATAAATAAACCAATCCCGTTTCGATTGTCCTTTAATTGGAAAAAATCCCCTGCGCCCTATCGGGTGCGAAAAAAGGAGGTGTGACAATTGTCTCTTTGCTTTTTGCACTTATAGGATAGAACTATGCACGGTCTAATTCATGCGGGCACATGATACGTAGGCAATCTCTATAGGATTCGACCACCACTAAAAAAAGAAAAAGGGGAAATATGAAAAATAAATAAAGAAGGATAGAATAAAGGAAGCTTAAAATAAGGGGCACAATTATGAGAGGCTGGAATGACGCACTCAACCGAAGCAAATGCATGATAGAAAATGGTTAATTGCCTAGGTACATTGCATCCCAACGTGTAATTGCATATGTGTTAAACTCTAAAAACTAACAAGTTTGTTGATTTCCAGAGAATTCAAGCAGTTAGTTTATTTAGAGGATATTGGCACATTATCATTACCAAACCAGATCGAAGGGACCAATACCAGAAATCATGTCTATCCCAGATGTCGACACTAGTGTTGAGGTAGAGGAGTTGGACGTCTATAAAATGAAAGAGGAGATGCTCAAGCTTAAGCAACAGATGGCCGAAATGTACCAGGCTTGGTCCAAAGGGCAATCACCGCCAGCTTACCCTGCTAACCCGGCTTTTACCCCACAATTAGCTTAGTCTCAGGATCATCCCGCCACCAATCCAGGTTTTTCCATTTATCAGCACTACCATGGCACTACTTCTCATACGCCACAAGCTCCACCCCCAAAATCAATTCCATACCCTCCTCCGCCAATCACCCTTGTCTTTATGGCACCTCCACCAGCTGCACTCCATAAATCCCCAAGTGAACCTGTGTTCCAAGCGCAAGACAACCAGTATTATCCCCTGGAGCTTACCTTCAAAGCGCCTGAAGCCTATCCACATGATCCACATTCTGACCTACCAGGGAAATCAGAAAAACCGACCAGAAATCCTGAATAGGAAGAGATGTTCAGAAAAATGAAAAGCATAGAACAATCCTTCAGGGATATGAGAGGGTTAGGAGGTCAGGTGAGTGTAGCTTACAAAGACCTATGTTTGTTCCCAAATGTACAACTACCGGCAGGGTTCAAAATGCCCAAATTCGACTTGTACAACGGACACGGTGATCCGGTGGCTCATTTGAGAGGTTTTTGCAGTAAGATGAGGGGAGCCGGAGGAAAGGATGAATTGCTAATGGCTTACTTTAGTCAGAGTTTGAGCGGAGCAGCATTGGAGTGGTACACCCACCAAGATCACGGAAGATGGTACACATGGGATGATCTGGCACAAGCATTCGCTTGTCACTTTCAGTATAATCTTGAGATCATTCCAGACCGACTATCTTTGACTAAACTAGAGAAGAAGCACAGTGAAAGCTTTAGAGAATATGGTTTTCGGTGGATGGAGCAAGCATCAAGGTTAAATCCCCCAATGAAAGAAAGCGAGATGGTCGATTACTTTTTGCAGGCTCTGGAGCCAACTTACTTTGGTCATTTGGTGTCCGCAATTGTCAAGTCTTTTAATGAGGTTGTAAAAATGGGAGGCATGGTCGAGGAGGGGCTTAAATCCAACAAAATCATAAGCTATTCAGCGATCAAGGCAACCACTCAGGCCATCCAAAGCGGCACTGGGGGTGTACTTGGGAAGAATAAGAAAGAAGATGTCACAACTGTTGAGTCCGGAGCCTGGTTCGGATCTAGAGGCCCGTCACCCTACTATATCCAACCACAACCCTACCACCAAAATTACCCCCATACTCCATATAGCCCTCTACAACATTACTACCCACTGCAAGATCCCTATTTTTCCGTCCATCATGCACAAACCTATACCCAAACTCCGGCACACGCGCAATGGCGTGCGCCGGCTACACAAAATCCATACCCAGCTCTACAAAACACATATCCACCCCCAAGGGCCTACAGAAATCCCCCCGGGACAGGTTTCCGACCAAACCAAGCCCTCAAGAATGAGAGGTCACAGAAGCAAAAGACTTTCACTCCACCGGGGGAATCATATACCAATTTTTTCCACAGGTTGAGGCAGTTGGGCATGTTGAATCTAATTGAGCCTAAAATGCCAAATCCTCCCCCTAGAAATCTTGACCACTCGGTGAGTTGTGAGTACTGTTCAGGGGCCCCTAGGCATGATACAGAGAAGTGTTGGAAACTAAAAACAGTTGTGCAAGAGCTTATTGATACTCATCGGATCGAGTTTCAAGTCCCAGAAGCACCAAATATCAATCAGAATCCACTACCAGCCCACCATGAGACACACATGATTGAGTTGATACACAAAGAGGGGGAGCCCAGGAAGCCCTCACAGACAGTAATGATGATCCGTTCCAGCGAAACCAGCTCAAAGGAAAAAGTAACTAGTGGGAAATCAGTGGTCCAGTTGAGAGGGGTAGATGATACGACAGCTGTGGTAGCCGAGAGAGGGTCGTCGAGCCTTGTTGCAGTGAAACCCGAGAAAGCTAAAGTGGTTGTGCCAGGGGTTGCAAGTAAACCTGTTGTGGTCGTGAAGGGTGCTCGCACAAAGCCTGTTATTATAAAATCGGTAACTCAGCTTCCAGTGATCAACAACAAGGTTGTTCCTTGGAATTATGAACGGGTGACGGTGATTTACAAAGGGAAAGAAGTCAAAGGAGAAGTGTGTGAAGCCCAAGGTCTAACTCGTTCGGGAAGGTGTTTTGCTCCTGCAGAGTTAAGAAGGGCCAATCCAGTAGCGACAAAGAATCCAGTTATCGAGGAAGAGGCGGAAGAATTTTAAAGAAAATGAAGGCGCAAGATTACTCCATTATGGAGAAGTTGAGGAAGACCCCGACACAGATCTCATTGTTATCTTTGTTGATCCATTCAGATGAGCACCGCCGGGTATTGATGAAAATTCTGAATGAAGCCCATGTTCCGGATAAGATCTCTGTGATCCATCTAGAGAAAATAGCAAACAAGATCTTCGAGGTCAACAGGGTCACTTTTTCAGACGATGAGTTGCCCGTGGAGGGTACAGAACATAATAGAGCCCTCTATTTGACCGTGAAATGTGAAGACTCGGTAGTCACTCGAGTACTGATTGATAATGGGTCTAGTGCCAATATCTATCCATTGACCATATTGAACAAACTGAAGGTCGATGGTGACAGAATTCACAAGAACAACATCTATGTTTGAGGGTTTGATAGAGGTGGTACAGACATAGTGGGTGACATCGTACTTGAATTAACAATTGGTCCGGTCTAGTTCACCATGGAGTTTCAAGTGTTGGACGTGGCAATGTCATATAATCTTCTGTTGGGGCAACCCTGGATCCACGCCGCCAAAGTAGTGCCTTCTACATTACATCAGATGGTCAAATTCGAGTGGGATAGGCAAGAGATCGTAGTACACGGGGAAGACAATGCAAGCGCCGTAAGTGATGCCATCGTACTCTTCATAGAGGCTGACGATGACAAGGGGCCCTGGGTTTACCAGGTCTTTGATATGGTTTCAGTGGACAAAGTTCCCGAGGGTGAAAGCATCCCACTTCCCAAAATAGCAGCAGCAACTGTCATGGTAGCCTCGGAGATGTTGAAAAACGGGTTTGTGCCAGGCAAAGGTTTAGGGGCTGATCTTCAGGGTATTGTTCAACCGATTTTTTTGCCCAAAAATCTGGATACCTTTGGGCTAGGGTTCAAGCCTACAGTGGCGGATGTGAGACGGGCCCGCAAGTTGAAGAAAAGAGTCTGGGTCCTTCCCAAGCCAATCCCGCGCCTGTCCAGATCTTTTGTCAGGCCGAGCATCAAAAAGCAATTGTTGTCCAAGGTTACATGGCCATTGATTGGTGCAGATGGAGACTTAAATGAAGGCTTTGAAAGATTATTCACCGAAATCAACATGGTAGAAGTTGGGGAGGGGTCCAACAAGGCGGATGTGCAGTTTGTGGGGCCAAAGGCAAAAATCAACAATTGGATGACTACTCCTTTTCCCATTCGGAGGGAGTCTTGGTAGTTGGCTATGATTTTCCTTCCTGTTTTCTGGATTATTCCAGGGTTGTAGTCCAGATTTCTTTTATTTTTGTTGTGTTCATCAAAGTGTGAAACCTTGTTATCCCGTAATTCAATAAAATAAAAAAGTTTCTTCTTCATTCCTTATTTTATTTTAATTTAGTTTTCTTCTTTTCTTTTTCTGTACAGTTCTCTTTATACTGGTCTTAATGACATGGCGTGCATAAGGAATCCTCATCCCAGTCTTAAAAATTCAATCCGATTCCAAAACGATAGTTCAAGAAGTAGATTGTGATTACGAATCAGAATATGATGATGAGGATGAAACCTTCGAAGAAATTAGTAAGGAGTTAATTCACTTCGAAGAAAAACCCAAACCCAATTTGAATGACACAGAAGCCGTCAATTTAGGGGACACAGACAATGTCTGAGAAACTAAAATAAGTGTCCACCTCGAGCCAAAAATCCGGGAAGAGTTAATCAAAGCACTCATTGAGTACAAAGATGTTTTTGCGTGGTCATTTGACGACATGCCAGGTTTAAGCACTGATTTAGTGGTCAACAAATTGCACACTGATCCAGCGTTCCCAACCGTCAAGCAAAAGTTGAGGAAATTCAAAACTGATATGAGTGTGAAGATTAAAGAAGAAGTTAACAAGTATTTGGATGCAAAGGTTATTTGGGTCACTCGATATCCTGTTTGGTTGGCCAATGTCGTGCCTGTACCGAAGAAGGACGACAAGATCAGAGTATGCGTCGATTACCGCAATCTCAACAAAGCAAGTCTGAAGGATAACTTCCCACTACCCAATATCCACATTTTGATCGATAATTGTGCCAAGCGTGAGATCAGATCTTTTGTGGATTACTATGTCGGGTATCATCAAATTCTAATGGATGAAGAAGATGCAGAAAAGACGGCATTCATCACACCCTGAGGAACTTATTGCTACCGGGTAATGCCATTCGGTTTGAATAATGCTGGGGCAACTTATATGAGGGCAATGACTACTGTGTTTCATGATATGATACACAAGGAGATTGAGGTATATGTAGATAATGTGATCGTAAAATCAAAGCATCAGGCTGACCACGTCAGGGATTTGAGGAAATTCTTCCAAAGCCTTCGCAGGTAAAACCTCAAGCTTAACCCCGCCAAGTGTGCATTTGGTGTTCCATCTGGAAAACTGTTGGGATTCATAGTCAGCCGGCGAGGCATCGAGTTGGACCCATCAAAGATCAAAGCCATACAAAAATTGCCACCTCCGAGGAACAAGACTGAAGTGATGAGTCTGTTAGGAAGGCTGAACTATATCAGCAGGTTTATCGCTCAGCTCACGACGACTTGCAAGCCTATTTTCAAGTTACTAAAGAAGGACGCTGCGGTCAAGTGGACTGATGAGTGTCAGGAAGAATTCGACGAGATAAAGGGATACTTGTCTAACCCACCTGTGCTGGTACCACCAGAACCAGGGAGACCTTTGATTCTTTACTTGACTGTCCTGGAAAATTCATTTGGCTGTGTACTGGGGCAGCATGACGCCACCGGCAGAAAAAATTAGGCCATCTACTATCTTAGTAAGAAGTTCACAGCTTATGAGGTTAAGTACACTCACTTGGAAAAGACAAGTTGCGTCCTAACTTGGGTGGCACAGAAGTTGAAATATTATTTGTCATCCTACACTACTTACCTCATTTCACGCTTGGATCCATTGAAGTATATCTTTCAAAAGCCTATGCCGATAGGAAGACTTGCAAAATGGCAGATTTTGCTCACAGAGTTTGACATAATCTATGTGACTCGGACTGCGATGAAAGCCCAAGCATTGGCCGATCATGTGGCCGAGGACCCGGTCGATGAAGAGTATGAGCCACTGAGGACTTATTTTCCTGATGAAGAGGTGATGCATATTGATGAACTAGAACAGGCCGAAAAACCAAGTTGGAAACTTTTCTTTGATGGGGCTGCTAACATGAAAGGAGGCGGAATAGGAGCTGTGCTTATTTCTGAAACAAGGCATCACTATCATGTTACGGCTCAGCTTTGTTTTTATTGTACCAACAATATGGCTGAGTACGAAGCATGCATTTTGGGTTTAAGGTTAGCTACGGACATGGATGTCCAGGAAGTCTTGGTCTTGGAAGACTCGGACCTTCTGGTACATCAAATTCAAGGAGAATAGGAAATGCGAGATCTGAAGCTCATACCATACCGACAATGCTTACATTATCTTTGACAAAACGGTTTAGATCAATGGAGTTCAGGCATATTCCAAGGGTCCATAATGAGGTCGCCGATGCTTTGGCTACCCTAGCATCAATGCTGCACCATCCGGACAAAGCTTATGTCGATCCTTTGCATATTCAAGTCCGAGATCAGCATGCTTATTGTAACATGATTGAAGAAGAACTGGATGGAGAACCATGGTTCCACGATATCAAGGAATACATCAGAATGGGGATATACCCAGTGCAAGCCACGGGGGATTAAAAGAGAACAATTCGACTGTTGGCAAGTGGATTTTTCTTGAGTGGAGGAGTTCTGTATAAAAGAACACCAGACCTGGGATTGTTAAGATGCATAGACGCTAGACAAGCTATAGCTGTCATGTCCGAAGTACATTCAGGAGTCTACGAACCACATATGAGCAGATATGTTCTGGCGAAGAAAATTCTCCGAGCAGGTTATTATTAGCTCACCATGGAGCGAGATTGTATTAGTTTTGTGCGCAAATGTCATCAGTGCCAGATACACGGAGATTTGATTCATTCTCTACCATCGGAATTGCACACAATGTCAGCTCCATGGCCCTTCGTCGCTTGGGGCATGGATATCATTGGACCAATTGAGCCAGCAGCATCCAACGGGCATAGGTTCATTCTGGTAGCCATTGATTATTTCACCAAATGGGTTGAGGCCAAAACTTTCAAGTCTGTGACCAAGAAAGCAGTGGTCGATTTTGTTCACTCAAATATCATCTGTCGATTTGGAATCCCAAAGGTGATCCTCACGGATAATAGTGCTAATCTTAACAGCAATTTGATGAAAGAGGTATGTCAACCGTTTAAGATTACACACCGCAATTCCACCCCATATCGTCCCAAGGCGAATGGAGCAGTTGAGGCAGCCAACAAAAACATAAAGAAGATACTTCGGAAAATGGTAGAAGGTTCGAGGCAATGACATGAAAAATTACCATTTGCATTGTTGGGTTATCGCACTATTGTCCGTACTTCAGTAGGTGCAACTCCTTATTTGTTGGTAAATGGAACTGAAGCCGTAATACCTGCGGAAGTTGAAATCCCGTCCCTTCGGATTGTCGCTAAAGCTGAGATTGATGATGATGAGTGGGTCAAAACTCGTCTAGAGCAGTTGAACTTGATTGATGAAAAAAGATTGGCAGCTATGTGTCATGGCCAGTTATATCAAAAGAGAATGGCGAGAGCATACAACAAAAAGGTGCATCCCCGGAAGTTTGAAGTGGGCCAGCAAGTGCTGAAACACATCCTTCCACATCAGGTTGAGGCAAAAGGCAAGTTCGCCCCGAATTGGCAAGGACCATTCATTGTAACCAGAGTGTTGTCCAATGGTGCTTTATGTTTAACAGATATCGAAGGAAAATGCATCGACATGGCTATCAATTCTGACGCAGTTAAGAGATATTATGTATGATTTCTTTTAATTGTAATTGTTGTTTGTTTGCATTTGGCATGATATCGGAGAATGAAATGACGGAGGCAATTTGTTCTTCCATCCAAACACTTCAACCTTTGCTTCCCTTTTGAGCCTTATTTATTCTTTCATACCCCTCTTTTGGAATCAGTAATGAAAATGAAAAAAAGGGAGAAAAGAAAAATAATGATAATAAAGACAAAAGAAAAGTCAAAAGAAAAACAAAGGAAGTGGGAACTATGTTTGACCTGATTCCTCAAAAAGGATACGTAGGCGCCTCATGGCTCGGTCATAGTGTAATAAGAATCAAAAATCCCCAAGCAAGAAAAACTTGGGCAGAAGTTGTGTTTATAATTTTGGGGAAAGAAAGTTGATTCCAAGAGTTGTAATGTTTTACCCATCAAAATTATTTTAAATTTTTCTTTAGCCATACACCAGAAACCCATATTGATGTCCAAAAAGACCTCCCGATCAGTATCCGAGAAGTGCCAAGTCGGGCAAATGGAAGTCTGGAGTAACACTCTGGTCCCCAGCAGAAAAGAAATGAAATGAGAGAATCCCCAGCAGAAAAGAAATGAAATGAGAGAATCTTATCAGCAACACCCCAATCCCCAGCTGAAAAGAAATAAAATGAGAGAGTCTTATTGGTGAAAACCTTCATAGGCACCATAAGGTGACGGAAATTGAGAGAAATAAAATGAGAGAGTCTTATTGGTGGAAACCTTCACAGGCACCATAAGGCGACGGAAGTTGAGAGAAATAAAGTTAGAGAGTCTTATTGGTGAAAACCTTCACAGGCACCGTAAGGCGACGAGAGTTGAGAGAAACGAGAGAGTCTTATTAGTGAAAACCCCTCGAACGACACTATAAGGCGACAAGGAATTGAAAGTGGGCAAACGAGGTAAGGTTGACAGAAATGATCCATCGAGGCATCAAGCAGAACAAAGATGTTGATTCTGCAAAGAGTTGGGTGGCGGGACCTTTTGAAATGCAAAGTAAGGTCATCAGAAAGATTGAGTGATATAATAGACTAGGTTGATTAAGCCGAAATGCACGACATGATCATTGAGATCGGTTATACCATTCAGATAAGTCCTTTTCCTTTTTCTCTTCAAACAATTCTTTAGGAAAATTTATCTTTTGAAGTCATCATCTTTCATTTCTTTTGGTTAAAGATTTTTTTTATAGTAGTTTGTCTTTAAGAAGGATTTTCAAAGCCAACTACCAGTCGCCAATATGGGGTAAGGTAAATGGGGATAAGACAGGCCAAAGATAATGTGACGGGACAAGAAAGACGTCATTATAAGACCAAATGACGGATTTCTCTAAGATGTCGTGGAAAGTATGGAGTAAAAGTGGAAAACAACGGTCGAGAAGTGGGTGAATACAGAAGCATCAAGAAGGTCGAAAGTTATCAGCCAAGTTTCAAGACGGTCGAACAACGCAGAGCATGGAAAAAAGAAAAAGGGAAAACCATCCCCAGCAGGAACGTCCCCCACGTTTTAAACTAACAAATTTTCTTTGATTTGAAGAAGGGACAGGAAATGTTATTGATGACGGAAAGACATGCCACAAGAAAGATTGTCAAACTGGGGCAGAAAATTTTCTTTCATTTCGAAAATTTTCTGAAAGTCTAACACAAGTTTTGAGGGAAGCGGTATCCCCAGCAGTTTTCGGAAGAAGGCAATACAAGTTTTAAAGAAAGCAATTTCAGGAGGAAGATAACACAAGTCTTAAGGGAAGTAGTTCCATAGGAAGGAAAACACGAGCTTTAAGGGAATTATTCTTTGAAGGAGGAGAATAACGTATTTTTGAATGAAACACCAGTGTTATCCCCAGTAGTTTTCAGATGAATGAAACACCAGTTTTGAGGGAAGCAGTTCTGAAAGAAGATTATTCAAGTTAGAAGGAAAATGGTTCCGGGGGCAAGAAGGAACAACGACAATAGAACGTATTATTAAGAAGTTGTTGATGTCAGGAGCCCGCCTGGAGAATGGAGGTGTTATAGTTGTAAGAAGTTGTTGAAGTCAGGAGCCCGCCTGGAGAATGGAGGTGTTATAGTTTTAAGAAGTTGTTGAAGTCAGGAGCCCGCCTGGAGAATGGAGGTGCTATATTTTTAGGAAGTTGTTGAAGTTAGGAGCCCGCCTGGATAATAGAGGCATTATCTTTTTAAGTCATAATAGAAATCAGGAGCCCGCCTGGAGAATGGAGGTATTATCTTTTTAAGTCGTAGTCGAAGTCAGGAGCCCGCCTGGAGAATGGAGGTATTATCTTTTTAAGCCATAATAGAAGTCAGGAGCCCGCCTGGAGAATGGAGGTGTTATATTTTGAGGAAGTTGTTGAAGTCAGGAGCCCGCCTGGATAATTGAGGCATTATCTTTTTAAGTCATAATAGAAGTCAAGAGCCCGCCTGGAGAATGGAGGTATTATTTTTTTAAGTCGTAGTCGAAGTCAGGAGCTCGCCTGGAGAATGGAGGTAATATCTTTTTAAGTCATAATAGAAGTCAGGAGCCCGCCTAGAGAATGAAGGTGTTATATTTTGAAGAAGTTGTTGAAGCCAGGAGCCCGCCTGGAGAATGGAGATGTTAGATTTTTAGAAGTTGTTGAAGTCAGGGGCCCGCCTGGAGAATAGAGGTTGTTATATGTTCAAGTTGTAGTCGAAGTCAGGAGCCCGCCTGAAGAATGGAGGTATTGTCTTTTTAAGTCGTAGTAGAAGTCAGGAGCCCGCCCGGAGGGCGGAGGGTTACAACAAAAATCCCCAGCATAAACTCAAGTGCAGAAGTCAAAAGAGAGGCAACAATGGTCAAAGAAAGGTGATTCGCGTGTCGAAGGAGAAACAATTCGAATTTCACAAGAAAGAAAGAAACATCAGAGGAAACACAAGCCAACAAGAAAGCAAGGCAACAAGAGCAAGTTTGAAGATCTAGATAAGATTTTATAATTCCTAGTTTAGTCTAGCTTCTTGTTTTCTTTTAGCATGGTGTAATAAGGAGGTCAGTAAGCAGATAGCAGCAGCAGCAATAGCAGTGGCAACAAAACCACAGCTTCATGGTAGTCTCAGCTACCGAAACTTCCCGAACTACATTGACCTGATTCCCTTTTAGCTGGGGATATGTAGGAAACCTTTGAAACCGAGGTTCGGTCAAATCTTTCAAAAATGCTTCACACGGAGTAGACGAGCGGGCAAAAATCGCTCGTATCCGCTCACTTTATCTTTGCACGAAAACTCTTCGTGTTTCCGGACAAAGAGGGGCAACTGTGGGCACGTTATTTTTGCCCTACGAGAACTACTCCCAAAAATTCAAAATAAAATAGTTTTGTGTTGTTTGTGATTTATTTGTATTTGTCTGTGCATGTTTATTTTTACTTTAATTAAGAAAAAATACAAAAAATATGTTGCCTTTGCATTTAGGATTTAATTTTACAATTTAGGAATTAATTAAACAATTTAGTTTGTTTTACAAAATGGAAAAATTACAAAAATTAATGTACTTTGCATTTTTAGCATTTAAATTGTGTGATTTTATTTTTATTGGTGTTTAATTTCGTATGATAATTATTATTTAAGAGTTAACTAGTATTCTAAGTCAACCTTAGTTTTATAATTTGAGTTAGGATTTTTGGTTTTAATTTTGAAGACAATTTAGGAAGAAAAAGAATTAATAAAAGAGAAGAAAATTGGAATTGGGGCCAAATTCAATGTAGTTTAAGAAGCCCAAACAATTACCCAGCCAAACCTGCCCGATCCAGCCCAAACCCGTGCCAAAAATCCGATCCATCCCAGGCCATCTCAAATGACGCCGTTTCAAATGGCCTGTCGATCCAGGCCGTTCATTTCATCTAATCCAACGGCCGCAGATCATCCCCATGCCCCGACCCATTCCCATCCAAAGACCGATCCAGTCTCGAGGTAAACAAAACGACGCCATCTCATTAAGTGAGTTGATCCAAGCCGTTGATCGTGAATGATCCAATGGCCAAGATCCAATCCCCACCCCACTATATATTCCTAAAAACTCACCCCACGCCCCCAAGCCATACCCTCCCTTCGCCTTCATCTCTAATCTAGAGACAGGACCAACACCCTCCACCTTCAACCACCGTGCTCCGCCCACCGTAAATCGCCTCACGGCGGTTCCGGTGGTCCAAACGACCCAAATATTACACCACAACCTCCCCACGACATCCTCTTTCCAAATCCCGAATTAGTTTTCTTTGAATCAGTACCAGACGCTTCGAATCTTCAATCGAAGATTCGAGAAAAACCCTAGATTACCCAATAGCCCCCAAACTCACACCCTGTGATCTCCTGGACCCCCTTACCATGAATCCTTGATCAATTCTTTTCAAATCATCGTGGGGCAGCTCGGATTCCAGATCGAAGTTAGGCAGGCCAGGTTCCATGAATTTTAAGTTAGAGACTGACTTTAGCCATGCTGTTTTCCTTCGAAAACACATGGTTAATGTCCGTATCGGCTTGAAAGTGGGAAGATCCTCGAGGTTTTTAATCGAGTTGTGATTCGGGTAAGTCTTTTACGTCCAGTTTTGATTGTTCACTCTTGCAGTTCCGTTTGTTTACTCTGTCCTTTCCTCTTCTATAAATTTGCATGAATTTCCCGTTTGAATTATGGTCAGTAGTCTAAGTTCCAATTTGGGCCAGTTTGCGAGTTGAATTTGTCAAGAACTGGTTTAATTTGTGTCTGGTTAGTTTGGTTTAAGGTCAGGCTACCAATTACTTTGTCATTGTGATTCCTTAATCAGTGATGTTGGCCTGTACAATAGACCTAATGCTTAGGAAATGGTTCATGATTGTTTGAATCTAGACTTGTGCTATTAATCAGGTTTCTTTTCATGACACTTGCTTTGCCTCATCTCTAATTGCAGGCTCATGTTGAGAGTAGTTGGGTTTAGTCAAAACTGTTGTGAATTAAAACTTGTTCTATAGTGTGTGATTCCCTTTGTTTGCAATTCATACTGTCGATTACCTGCCTAGTTGGTCATCAGGAGGTCTACTGGCCTTGCAAATCTGAAGTTTTGTAATCTGTCCAGTTGAGTTAGGAGTCAGTTGTTAGTAATTTGATAGTTTGAATTGGTTATAGCTGAAGGGTTTGGTACAGATTGAAAGGGGTTCATGTAGGATAATAGTTTAGGGCATCAGGGGGTAATTTGGACTTTAAATTTAAGTATTCTGTCCAATAAGTGCTAAGGTAACATTAAATTAATGCATTTATTTGAGTGCTAATGGGGAACAAAACATAATGTTAGGGGAAGGCTTAAAATGGATTGATTAAAATATGTTGCCCATGCCTGTTTGAACATTAAATAAGGAAAAGACAAGGGGTAATGGGGAAAACATACTCTAGTGGGGTACTAAAAGAAGATCATAGGCAGAATTAGTTAAAAAATTCTGCCTAAGTGCTCTTGAGAGCTGGCAAGGTCAGTGTTTGGGTATAAGTGGAGGGATTTAGGACAGAACTTGGGGGGACCTGAGAGGACTAGGAATCAGTTTGAGAAAGTTTTTTTGGAGAGTTTTTCTAAGGTTTCAGTTCTTAGGGAGCATTTTGAAAACTTTGATGGCATTCAATTCTAATTTGAAACATACAGAGAATTTGAGATGTCAATTTTAAGAGTTTTTTTTGAGAACTTTCAAATTGCTAGCCACTGGAGTCAGTAGTGTTTTCTACTTGGTTCCAGTAGACTTTTGGTTTCAATCGAGACATTCTCGGATCAGTTTGAGCGTTTTGTTGCTGTGGTATGTTTCTAGGGTCAATTTGAAGGTCATTTGGGTTTATTCGAATCGGTTTTGGGTTGATCTATTCATCTTGTTAGTTCAAAACATTTCTGAACTCTTCTTGGATTGATAAATATATTTCTAGGTTGAACTGGTTGTGTTCGTGGCTGTTTGAACTCCAAATCTGTTGTTACACTTGTTGTTCGCTGCCACTGATTTTCTCCTTCTTCATTGTTATAACTTCCAGGTACACCTTTGGATCACCCTGATGTAACTTTGAGTTGAGTTGAAATAGAAACACTGGCCAGATTCGAGTTCATCTGGATGTTGTCAATTGTTTTATCATTTGATAGTTGCTAGTTAAATGCTTAGTATTTGTTTTTGCATTATTAGAACAACTGTTTGGATTATATGTTGTATGTACTATTCTGTACTGTCTTAGCTTACTAGTTCATTCAGTATTACCAGGGTAGTATGGTATAGCTTAATTCAATTCCATTAATTTATCTCTAGTAGTTATAAAATCGATCCAAATAGCTTTATATGTTAAAAACAGGTGCGGCGGATTTTGTTGGGCTGTAGTGGGGTGTGATGCAGCAATTTGCACTAGTTAAATGCAGGATGTGGTTCCATATTTTTCTTGGTAGTTTATGGTAGGCAACAGTTTGAAGTTCATGTCTATTTGTTCTAGGTCCGGATATATTGACAAAAGAAATGCGAGTTTACTTTTAAAATTTTTTAACTTGAGGTGCTATGATTAGGACATTATATTAAATAATAGGTTGAATCAAGGTTACTCGTTACAGCACTGATAATATTGAAGCATGCCCATTTCAATTTAAAGTTCTGATTAATTAGCTAGTTACCATTTGCTGAGAATATGGTAGTTAATTAATGCTGGGGTGTCTCTTTATAAACGTCATGTTTCCGGTAAATCAAAAGTTTCTTCAGGAATTTGGGCTCACTCTTAGGCCCAGTTGAGAGATGACCCAGTCTCATCCCTGCATCCCCATTCATTTCAGTTTTGACTCGCCTTATTTGAGTGCTGCATTGAGCAGTCAATAGGATTCGATCCCTCTCCGCCATTGGGCTTGTTCTGCTTTTCTAGCACGGGTTGGCTTCAGGCCCAAATGCTGGAATCTAATAAAGCTAATTTGTTTTAATTCAAGAAATTTTTGATATCGTAGTAATGATACATGGACTTGTTAAAATAATTAGGACCTTTTTCTTTTACTTTAGAGACAAACAAAATATATAGAAAATCATAGTCGCTTGTAGGTTTGTCCTTTAAAATAATAGATGAGACGAGCCTCGCTAAATAAAGCTACAAATTGCGGGGCCCTCAATAAATGGTTAAAAATGAAACATTTAGAATTCGGGATGGACCGTTTAGTGAATTTCACGGCCCTCCCCAAAGATAATAATGCGCTAGTCATTCTAGATGCGCTTTTGATAATTTACTTTCTTAAACTCGGGTGCACATTTATGTGACCCAAATCCAAATCTCAGCAGAGTTGAAATGTGTCAATAACCACGGGTGCATTGATTTGACGTGGTTCGAGATGTATTTTCACGACGTTGCAACTCTCATTAAAAAAAAATAATAATAAAAGCGGTAAAAAGTTAAAATTTGCACATAGGTTCAACATGTATAAAAATCAGATAAATAAGCCGAATATGATAGTTGAGCGACCGTGCTAGAACCACGGAACTTGGGAATGCCTAACACTTTCTCCCGGGTTAACAGAAATCCTTACTCGGATTTCTGGTTCGCGAACTGTAATACAGAGTCAATCTTTTCCTTGATTCGGGATTCAACCGGTGACTTGGGACACCATAAATCTCCTAAGTGGCAACTCTGAATCTTTAAATAAAATCCCGTTTCGATTGTCCTTTAATTAGAAAAACTCCATTACGCCCTTGCGGGCGCAGGCAAAAAGGAGGTGTGACAGTCGACAATGCCAAAAACCATCAATTGCTGGCTTAAACGCCCAGAACACGAAATTGAATATGTATTCTAGTGTTCCCGGAGTCTGCTCAAGCTTCCATTCAACAACTATCCCGGGGTTAAAGTGCTGCAGTGCGGCCATGTACTTTGGCAGAGATGCAAATGACTTATCCCAATTACCGTAGACAATTTCAAACGCTCATTTGCGCCCGAGAAATGCCTTTCTTTTCGTAATGGTATGGCCATATTCCTGGTGGACGGATGTAATGCACTCTTTGATTATATACCTTATGGACGCTTCGATGTGCGGAATAAGTACAAGAGAAATCAAGTCAATATCCAAGTTGAAGTGATTCCCGTTGAATGTGTCCATGTCGCATGTGTGGGTGGGAATGTATTTACCCACTTTCCACATACCTGTCTTCTTCTTGGTCGCACGCAACATCCAATTACATGGCCAAAACCACCTGCGGCAAACAACCTTGTATACCATCGGACTTGACTCCCATACCTGCATCTCACGACACTCTTTTACGTTGTGCATTTTACAAGCCCTGTTTAAGCGTGTTTTATCAGGAAAAAACATCCCCTTTGCAAGCACCGTTGGTCTAGACTCATCCCACATTGCTGTCCGGATTTCATCAAAATCCCTTATGAGAGCTTCCACATCCGGCACGGTTGGCAAGTTATCAATGTAAGGAATCTCCCTTGAATGAAACTACACTTCGGACTCATACACTCTTCGTCTAGGGGGTCTCTCTTCAAATCAGGTCCTTCCTCCTCATCCTACTCATCACCATCCTCACGAAAAAAGGGTGTCTCATCTCCGGATTCATCGGCATTGTTATTGTAATCACTGTTCTGTTCCTCACTCTGTGCATTTGCCAGATCCCGATGTAATACGTCGTTTCGGTCAATTGAGTGAGTACGGGTGGTTCAACTTGCTCGTTTTCACTGCACAACCAACAAAAATATAAGCTACTGAATTAATAAATGATTTCCATATAGCTATATCACTTCACTTACAAGTCGTAATGTGATGAAATTTCATGATGGACATTTTCAATTAAGTGATGACTACCAGATGGGCCAATTGTAAAATTCACATCCGGCCGGTACCCCCTATTAAATATATGAGCGTTAATACAAATTCAATACGCCAAAAATATACATAATTAACACAAATGAAAATTAAAGCTTACCACTCGTCTTGTGAATTATGAAAAACAGGGTATAAATTATTTTCTCGCTGCTCATTCGCCGGCGGTGATAAGTTTAAATCAAGGAAAACTCTTTCATCCGGAACCTGTCCGGCAAAAACTGCTCCAGAATAACCACCCGATGATTGGGGGTTATCTCTGCTACGCACAACCTCGTTTTTTGGAACGTCTTCGACCTTCACGTACATCTCCAACATTGTGATTACAAGAAATGCCCCGCATTAGTCCGAAGTCCTCAGAAAATCACTTAAAGTTTCATCATCGTCGATGTTAAACTCCGAGTAAAAATCAACCCCTTGCGGAGTGACGGAATACGGATATCTTTCGGTTACTTTAAGTATCACTGAACGTTTCCTCATACTTCGGTTTTTGCATAACAACGATATCAATTTATCGTACTCTATTGTAAGTGGCAATTTAACATGACACTGAACAAGTAAACTGTAGCCCACGGAGTTATTCTCCATCACAACCTCACCCCCCAATATAATGAAACTCTTATTCTACGCTCTTCAGACATTATGAAAAAATGTTGGAGAATTTAAGAACAATAAACGTTTCAACAAGAGTTAAAAAAATTTTTGAATGAATTTCTATACAATGCTAACCTCTTTATATAGGAAATGGCTAGCCGGGATTTTTTTTTATATATATATATAGAGCCCAAAAAGTTGGCACTATAGGCTTTTGAATTATTGAAATTAGAAATTATTAGTGGGGCTAGGAAAAAGAAGTATAGCGCCACTATACCTGTCGCTATACATTAATGATGTATATATAGTGCCAGGTATTGTGGCGCTATACCTGGGCGTGTCAGATTTTACAGTATAGCGCCACAATACCTGGCGCTATACATTAACAGTATCGTTACTGTTACTGTATAGCGCCAGGTATTATGGCGCTATATATAAAAATGTAATTTTTTTTACCACCTATTTGTGTACTTTGAGTCCAAAAGAACCACATTTTGGTTCCGGATTCACTAATACAATGTCCTTTTGAATATTCATTCCTCATTATTTTGGGGTCCTTTTGTTATGGAATTAGCATACTAATTTTCACTCAGACCTCTCTATAACAGTATCCCTATATAATAATATTTCACTATAAAAGTTAAACTTTTTCGGAACCAAATTTCATGTTAAGTTATAATATATGTTCTCTATAACAACATTTCACTATAACATCCGGAAAAAATAAAATTGTTATAGAAAGGTTGAACTGTATTGGAAATTGTATTATTTTATATATTAGGTTATGAGTATTAACTACTAGTATATATTTTATACTAAAAATTTAAGTATTAACTAGCCAATATTGGATGTGGGTTAACAATTACAGAATTAAAATATTAATCTATGGATAACCCTCTTTCAAACTAAATGACCCTTTAGTGCTCTAAGTTATATACACCGATTATAAAAGAAAGAATTACAAGAAAATACACGTGACTTCACACCATAATAAAAAATAGTTCATGTTTTTAAGTTTTACCCCACCTAACTCATATTGTACTTTGAAAGCAGTTGCAGATTCAAAATTTGTGTTTTTACAATCATTGCTTCTAAAAGCTATGGAGTTAATTCTTTGTTCTCACAACTATTGCTTTCACTCTCTCTTCTTCTCACATCTTCTACATATGCTTCCAGGGGTTGTGTATTTTTTGCTTCTCCTCTTGTGTCACCTGCTAGTAATGTAAGAAAATTGAAAAGTAGATGTCCACCATTGAACACCATTCAAAGGTTTGCTTTTGAAAATATTTTTTTTTTGAATTTATTAGTTATTTGGATTGGATGTTGTTCTAATTCATTGAAAATATCAAAAGGAATTCAAAATTTAAATTTGAAGTGATTTGGAGTAGATTTGAGCAAGATTTAAGTTAAATTTTAGAAAAGACGCAAGAAAGAAGACGAAGTCAGTTTTTTGTATAATTATGTATAACCTTGTATAATAGTGCATATGAGTGTAGAAACATACCTTATACACTATTATACACTTTTATACACCTTTATACAAGCGTCTGTAGACGAACTTCTTCCACGATTTTCAGTTGCAATTCTTGTTCAAAACCAGTCCAAATCTCCATTAAATGACTTCAAATTTTATATACAACCTCCTTATACTATTTCTAACAAGTCTAGATAATACCCACTCCAAATTTCTCACAAAATCAAATTCGGAATTTAAACCCACATATTTAAGCTTGTTAAAAATCTAATTTTCACCACCCAAATGAATTTGGTTTGTTGAATTAATATTTGAGTCACAGTTACTGATTCGAAAATTAATTTAAAAGTTTGAGGAATCTTTTTTAAAAATTAAATAGTAATTTTGAGAACCTATTGGAGTTGGATGTTGAATCTTAGCCATTTTTAGGCTAGTTGGTTGTAAATTGAAATATGAGCTATAAAATTGAAAAGTATGGAGCCCAATTGTTCTAATGTGAAATTTTCCCATTATAAAATTGGTTATATCAAGTATGAGACTTAACATGAAGAGTTATATATTATCGTTAGTCAATTTAACTTCATAATGTATAAAATTACATTATGAATGCACCAAACATAACTCTTTATTCTTTTTATTCTATCACTATACATAAACATGGGGACAAAATTATGTATGTATATCGTATTCTCAAGAATTAGTTGTATGAATAATGAATAAATCTTCTGTCTTGAGTCTGTTGGAATTTGGAATTTGTTTTAGATTGTGTAAATCAACCATTATTAGATAAATAGTTCATTGCTAAATAATTGATTAAAATAAGCAATTTCTTCGAAGGGGTAAATGGTCATTAATTCAACAAAAACGTACTTAATAAAAACAAAGCAAGAATTTGGAGTTAAAATAGCACGCTCGGATTGGTCATTCAAAAATAGTCAGCGTTTGTCAAGTCATTGAAAATTAGCCATTACTTTGCTGCAGCAGAGACCGGTCCAGCATAATATACTGGAGTTCGGTGCACCTGTGTATGAACTTCCAGCATATTATGTTGGACCGGTATACTTTACTGGCTCCAGTATAATATACTGGAGACTGGAGCACCGGTGCTCCAAATTCCAGTATATTATGCTGGAGTATTTTGCCGAATTTTGAACAGTGTTTTCGTTCAGATTTATCTTTACATAAAAATGACTAAATTTCGATTACTTTTGGAACCGTGACTATTTTTAAATGACCACTTGTAAATTTGGCTATTTTTAAATTTCTCCCCTTTTTTCCCCAAAACGGCAAAATATTTCTCTTAGAACTTAAGAAAACAAAAGTGCATTAAAGCATTGTACTCTTAGAAAGTCATGACACGTAGCTTATGCTTTGTCCATCTGCAAGTCCAATATCCATTTTAATAACAACATTAACCTAACACTTAAAAGTCATGCTTTTAACATGCAATCAAGTGGTTAGCCCTTAATTGGGCCAAGCAATGAAATGACCCATATCTTCACTTACAAGGCCCTACAAAATTGGACCAAATCTAAAGATTGACCCAAAATTGTGTTCATGGCAGCCTTATGGGCCAAGTGTGAGATGACAGTAAAATTTTCATGTGACATCCAGTTTTGCGTCACAAATTGAATTTGTATTCATTTTAAAAAAATTAATTAATACCTAATTTTTAAATAACTTCAGATACATATACTTTATCTTTTTCTTTACTGTTGTTTTCTTCTTCTTTGTGCTTAGAGTTTCTTCTTCTTAGTTGCAAAGTAGGTTTGTTAAATTTATTGTTGTTTTGATAAATTGATGATTAAAATTTGTTCTTTATGATATTTGAAAATTATGTTTCAAATTGAGCTCATTTGGAGTAGATTTGTGCATTGAATCGTGTATTATATTGTTGAAATTAAAAGAATTAGTTTAAGTTATGCAAAATACCTTTTCACCCTCCTAAACTTGTCATGAATTATTAGTTACAACTTTAACTATTTGTGATCTTAATTACCCCCCTCAACTAGGAGAGTCATTACCCCCCTGAATGCTGATGTGGCAAATTGTATGGGTGCACTCGCCTGCCACGTGAATCTTTTTGTATATGTGGCATTTTTTTGAAAAATAAAATATGTTTTTACCTTTTTAAGTATGTTACTTTTTTAGATAATTTTCTTCAAATATAATTTATAATAAAAACTTGGATAGAACTACATTATTTAGGCAATTTTTTTTATTTGGCTAAAAATAATAAAGTTTTAGAGCAATAAGTATCTTTTTATTTCTTCTTTTGATGCAATGACTGTTTATTTCAACTGTGTATTTTTACTTTTTCAGGTAAAATATGTAAAAAACATATTTTTAGAGCACCATAATTTAGAGCAATATAAAAAATTATAGCCAAAATAATTAATTTCAAACTATGTATTTTTATAACTTTTTAGATGCCTTGATTATTTATTTCAATTGTATAAATCTTTACTTTCAGGTCAAATTCAAAAAAAAGATTAACTAAAACTTTATTATTTTTAGCCAAATAAAAAAATCTAGCCTAATAATGTAGTTCTATCCAAGTTTTATTATAAATTGTATTCGAAAAAAATTATCTAAAAAAATAACATACTTAAAAGGTAAAAATATATTTAATTTTTCAAAAAAAATGCCACATATACAAAAAAATCCACGTGGCAGGCGAGTGCATCCACACAATTTGTCACATCAGCGTCCAGGGGGGTAATGGGGGTAATGGGTCTCAAAAGGCCTAGTTAAGAGGGGTAATTAAGACCACGAATAGTTTAAGGCTGTAACTAATAATCCGTGATAAGTTTAGGGGGGTCGTAAGATATTTTGCCTTTAAGTTTCAAAACTTAAGATTCGAAATCTAAAGTTGCATTCAATAAATTGAACTACTTAATATTCGAATTTTTGAAGTTACATTTCAAAGATAGAATAACTTCAGATTTGATTTCTGAATTTATATTGAAGAGATTGAACTACTTCAAATTCGAATTTCTGAAGTTTCATTTAAAAGATAGAAGAATTTCAGATTTGATTTCTGAAATGCATTGAAGATATTGAACTACTTCAGATCCGAGTGGGTACACTTTGCCCAATTTTGTGCAATACAGATATAACTTTAACGATGACCACAAAAGTAGGTAAATATGAAAATATTCATAAAATTTTCATATGGCGCGCAATTTTATGTCACCCATTGAATTTGTACCCATTTTTAAAAAAAAGTTTAATTGATACCCAATATTTGCATAACTTCAGATACATACACTTTCCGCTTCTTCTTTACTGTTATTTTCTTCTTTGTGCTTAGAGTTTCTTCTTCTTAGTTGCAAATGAGTTTGTTAATTTTGTTGGTGTTTTGATAATTGAGATTTGTTCTTTGTGATATTTGAAAGTTATATTTCAAATTCGAGCTTATTTGGAGTAGATTTGGAAATTGAATCGTGTATTGGATTGTTAAAATTCGAAGAACCAATTTATGTTTTAGAACTTAAAATTCGAAATCTGAAGTTGCACTCAATAGATAGAACTACTTACGATTCGAATTTATGAAGTTTCATTTGAAAGAGGGAAGAACTTCAGATTTGATTTCTAAAATTGCATTAAAGAGATTGAACTACTTCAAATTCAAATTTCTGAAATTGTATTTGAAAGATAAAAGAACTTCTGATTTGATTTCTGAAGTTGTATTGAACATATTGAACTACTTCAGATCCGAGCGGCTACACTTAAAAATGGAGTTTTAACACATTTGGCTGCTCGACCACAATTAGAGAACCATAGTTTCATATTTCCTAAAAGTCCCATTTAGGTCCCCAAAAGAAAAGAAAAAAAGATAAAAAAGAATACCCAACGATTATGCAAGAAATGTACTACCATAGAACACATATCTCATTTATAATTTACAGCTTTTCTCACAAACATTATCATAAAATTACTTTCATACAAACTTGTCCCCTTTGATATTATAACCTTTTTTATTCTTGAAAAAGCAAACTGTTTACTCAAAGAACCTCTTTTTGCCTGCTCAAACAACTCATACCAGTGGATTACTCTGAATATATACACTTAAATGATAGGAAATCTTAACATGTTGGAAGATCTTTGGGAGGAGGTAAAAGAGATTCTTCAGGGCCATTTCCATTATCAACCACGAAAGCCATCTTCAGTCCCCATGTTGTGTGCACCTCCAAATGGCAATGGAGAAACCAAATCCCTATAAAAATCAACCCAAAGAAATAAAAATATTACAAAGTTGAAATCAGTTCAAACAACATAATTTTTAACTTTTAACCGTAAGATAATTTTCCCATAATTTGGTTATTTAAAGGATAACTATATGTGACAGTCCATAATAAGTGGAATTAGTAACTTGAAAAGTATGGCATGTAACTTGTTATAACATGTTAAAATACACAATACTGAAAAGGTCTTTTATACTATCAGTGTAAATAATGAAAAACCTTTATTTCCAGAAGATTTTACCAGGATTATTTGCCCTGAACCTGATAGCAACCCAACCACCAGAAGGGGCATTTATGGTGTTCCTCTCAACAGGGTCAACAAGGTTGAACTTTTTAGGGTCTTCCTCTGGATCAAAATTTCCTCTGCCTCTTCCAACCACAAAGAAATTGAAGCCATGTAAATGCATTGGGTGGTTCTCAGGGCTCAACAATCCTGTATCTTGCATTATTACTTGGACATTAGAATTATAAGCAAGTCTATATAGCCTAGTCCCTTCCATTGTCCTCAAGTTTTCTGGTGGAATCCCTGTGTAGTCAAATGTATATGCTGGATTTCCAGGGAAATCATCAGTAAACACACCACTTTTATTGAAGAAATGTGCATTAAGCAGTGACACACTTGGCATAACAAATGTGACATTATTGATAGCTGCCACAATTCGAAATCCTCTATAACATGATTCACAAGGGTTGAGTCCAAGACTAATGGTGAAAAAAAGGGAATGATCAATTGTCAGTGGGACTTTTGCTGGATATTTTCTTGAATTCAAGCTTCTGAGAGAGTCCATAAATTTAATTGCAATAGGGGTGGCATTTGTAGGTGGCGGCACGGTTAAAGTTGTTGTGGTGGAAGAAGTATTGGTGCCTACATATTGTAAAGTAGCAGTAGCAGTTCTGTTATTCACTAAGATAGGAGAATCCATGTATGGTGATGTTACCATTAAGTATTTTCCAGTTCCAAGATCAGCTGATAAAATGACATTTGTTGTCTGTCCTGGAGTTGTTAAAATGGTGTCAGCTTTAAAGGGCTTAACATAGGAAGCATCTACTTCAACCACAGTGAGCTTGTGGCCAGCAATCTTAAAGAAAAGTTCTTCATTCAGTGCAGCATTGACTATTCTCAGTAAGTACTTCTTGCCTGGCTCCACTAGGAAAGTGAATCCCTCTGTCGATCGTTGGAACAAAAAAAAGAGTTTAAGTTTTACGTACCAACTGATCTAAAAAAGTATTAACAATATTCAAGTCACTTATAAAGTAAATACATATAAATTTGTATGACAAGCATTTGCAGTTGACCTAGTAAATATGATAACTAACATGTTAAACTATTAATAGTGTTAAAAAGCAATATAGATAAATTTAATCCAAAATATATTAAAAATAGAAAAGGAAAGCACTAGTCCAAAATCTGAAGAATGCTAGAAAGGAAGAAAAATGCCATGAATTTTACCTTGTGATAAGCAGGTTGAGACAGGACCAGGAAGGCCATTGATGGTGTGAGCATCAGAAATATTAGGGGGCAAACCTAATTGTGTGGCTTCATCAACTACAGCTTCAACATCTGACTTCCACCATTCACCTGCCAATTGAGCCACCAAATTTGTGGATAGAAAAGGAAAAATAAAGTGGAAACAAGTTAGTTGAACCCTTCTGTCAATTAGGCCTTATTCTTATCTCAATTGTGTGAAAAAAAAGAAATGAATCTCACATAGTTAATCGACGATTCTATGTACCCTGCTATATATGCCGATTCTAGTAAAATTTAAAGGACAAATTCGTTGTCTATTTGGGATTCTAAAGAAAGATACTGTATACACCAAATACACATGTGATGCTGCTAGTATATTTCATCTAGGCTACTCAGCTAGTATATTTCAACTAGGCTAGGCTACTCATTTTCATAAATAAAAAAAATGGTATGACAATGACAAAACATTACCTAAAATGATTAGAATTTCCTTTTGGGGGTTGGGGAATGGGTAGGGCAAAGCAAGCTTAGGGAGAATGACAATAGCACCATGGACAGTTGCCCTGAGCCAGAGAATGTGCGCATGCCAAAATAGTGTTCCTCTCTGATCTGTGACTGTAAAATTGTAGACATAGCTTTTCCCTGGCTGTATCGGACATTGTGTTATGTAAGCCGGCCCATCAGCCCACCCTGTCCTTATTTGTTTGACACCGTGCCTGTTCATCATTTTGAAAAAAAAAAAATCACATAGAAAAAGAAAAGAACAAAAAATGTAGGATAGAAAGTTTTGTAATAGAGAACTAACCAGTGGATGGTGAGATTATAATGAACTTGGTTAACGACCTTGATAAGTAGGGTATCATCTTCCCTGGCATAGATAGTTGGACCAGGAAATTTGCCATTCACTGTTACAGTAGCCTTAGTTGAGCATAATCTTGTTATATTTTTCATCACCACCTGCATTACAAAATCTCAGCAATCGGAGTTTAATTTTGGTGCACTGATGGAACTGTCGCTAAACCATAGCTATATCTCTATAGCAACCATTTTGAACATGGTTGCTCTAGTTCTATTGGCATGCCGGCAGATGGAACGGTCGCTAAACCGTAGTTATATCTCTACGGCAACGGTTTACCTATCTGTTGCAACAGTTTTCCTTCCGTTGCCATAGGACCATTTTCCAGCAGTGCCGAGGTGACTGTTTAAAGTGAAGCTTGATATACTAACCTAAAAACTAGGATAAATAGCAAGCTATAATATGTTAAACAGTATAAAAATACTATATACTGTCAGTTTTTACGATTTAAATCCTTTTATGAAATGTATCTTTACCTTTCTTGAAGCATATATTTAGCTTGTTAGCCAAACTTCCACACCAGAGAAAGAAAAATAGAAGTATAAAAGATTTTAGTTATTCATACAGTCTTTAGCTAAATCAATTTTCAATTTAATCTTTTGAGTGTTGTGATGATCACTGATCCTTTTAAAAAAATTTTAATCTTTCCATTTCAGCAATTAATCAAATTATCACAAGGCCAACTGAAACATGATGTAGTTGACCATTCAAGTAATATATTTAACATTTTCATCTTGTAAGTAAATTATACTAAATAATTTGACATTATTATAAACCTAACCCGTTCTCCTTCTTTTATTCTGATTGAAACTCACACGTAAATATATATAGAGTATCAAAATGAGATTTTGCGAAGTGATAAAGTAGGCGTTTGGTCATAAGTTTTGAAAGTTTTTTTTCAAAAAAATAATAATTCAAATATGGGTTTGTTTATAGAGTTAATCTAGTTTTTAGGAGATTTTGAAAATCAAAACTTCAAAATCCAAATATAGCTTAAGACCATTTTGGGACTTTTTAGCTGAAAAAAGAACTTTTTAACATGTCAAAACTTGCCCCAAAATTCATGTCCAAACATATTTATAATTTCACATCAAACTTCACCCGAATCAGCCTTTAAAAAAAATAAATTAAAAATCTACGTCCAAACGGGTCCTTTATTGTAAAATGATAAGTACGACTACAATGTTAGACATGTTTGCTGCATATATACTTCATTGATTTGTAGGTTTATCTAGACATGCAGATAATTTGACAGCGGTTGATAGGGAAAAGAAGAGAATGATGCAAGACAGTGGCATCTATCCCCAAACGCAATTTAGACTTTATATTAATGTACCCAATCGCAAATACTTTAAAAAAAAATGGAGTACTATATTCTGCATCATTACATAATTACCAAATATTTTGGAAAATGACATTCCATCCATTAATCTGTCCATTTGTAGCCAAAACCTTTCTGTAGAATATTTGCGCATTACGGAAAATGACATTCCATCAGTTAATCTTGCATCAGAATTCACCTTTGTGTTTGACGCAAAATCAAAATGCACATGCATACTGCTTTATATTGACATATTCATAGATGTTTCAGGTAAAGTATGAGTTAAACTAAGAAAATAATGAATTAATAATAATGAAAAATGACGATAAGCTTCGCTTCATAAGTCAATGTATTCATTGAAATCTGTTCCTGCTAACTTTATGCATTACCTACCAATTAATTAGTACCATTTTTATATTTTAAAGACTATGAAAACCTTAATCCCAGACCCCCTCCTGATTTTGTAAGAGGATAACTGACCGTATAAACAAATTTTATACAATTGCGTCACGGAAAAAATAATTATAGGTAATTATCCATAATAACTGAAGTTAATAATATAAACAATAAGGCGGATAACCTGCTACAACATGTTAAATTATACTATTATTTAGTCTTGGTAAAAACTTATCTGCACCCGATTGCGCTTAAGTTTTTACCTTTTGTGCTTATGTACTTTGCAAAACTATTGATTGGTACACACAGAATGAAACTTACATTGAATTTATAATGACGGATATTGCCTCTGCATTCTACCAACACTGGCCAGGAGAGAGCCAACACCACCATAATTCTCAGCCATTCCGCCATTTCCCCCACAATCTTTTATCTCTTTATCTTATTTTCTTCTACTTAAGTGTATATATATTTAGTGAGCTAGAGAGGAAGTACAACAACCTATCTTATATAGAGTCTATGCAAGAATGTCATTTTTATAACTAGTTTGGTGGATAAACGAGATGCTTCAAGGGGAAGATCAGAACCTCATTTTTTGATTTACTGATTTCTTTCTTATAATTTACACAACCTTGTTACATGTATGGTAAACTCCTTTTTGAAGCGAAGCTTACATGGCTACATGCATATGCAATATTCAACTTTAACCCTTCATAAAAATTTAATATATCCCACTTTGAACTTGGGTTGGTCCAACAATATCTCTGGTTCAACTACAACAAAAGAACAAGTCCAAGTGTTCAACTTTGTTCATGTAAAAAAACTTAAGTAAAAAAGATGACATTTGCAAGAATTGAAACATCAGTACCAACTAAAGCTTATCTAATTGTTGCCTCTATTAAATTAATACTAATAAAACTCGGCATTAGTAATAGATAGCTTTCTTTTCTACATGGTTTAGAGCACAAAAAAAGGTTTAGAGTCAGAGGTCTTGACCATTAATTAATAAAAACTTTTCTGATTAGTAAGACCATAGTACAATTTTCTCATGTATTATTGAAATCATGAGCTGTATGTTGGTTGTATTGTTTTGTTAAAAAACAGATGTAGGTGAGAGTTGCGTTTTTCCAAAAGAGTTTGAAGAGTTCTTTCTTATATGTGGAAGCAAGAAGTGAGAACGTAGCTTGTAGTTAGAGAGTTATTATCATGGAGCCTGCTGTCACGAATTAAGCAAAAGATTTTGGTAAAAGCTCATTCCTCCTATGAATAATTGAATCTGGTCATAAAATTCTGAAAATTTTGGCTTTAGAAACTTTTAGCTCAGTTAAATCTAGTCATAAAATTCTTTTTAGTATAATTCAATTTGGACTGCTTCAAAACGAGAATTCGTGATAATGTCAATTTTTCTTTTAATGTTTATTAGTCCCTTTCCAAGGGATTAAAGGAACTATATATAATTCCAACTCTATGTAAACCAGAAGGTGTGTTAATTGATGCATGTTATGTACGTTTATTGTCATTTTTCAAGTCAATAAACAATTAAACTGCAATGAAGTTCCATATGTCAATTTATGTCGACGCTATAACAATTAATTTTCAACATTAGTAAATCTTCTAGAGACTAATAATTATTGAGGAGATTGCAATTTCATCTTATACCACTTAAGTGCTCAGAGCATACTCTCGGTCGATTGATATTTGGCCAAAAACTCATGTTTTTATATATGAAGTGCCTTATATTTTTGCCATATTAATTTTAACGTGTTATGGGACGACTCGAGCTTAATTACAATGCTTATATATGTAGCAGTCAATCGGTAGTGATTTCGAAAGGATGTGCGCGATTTGAACCCAAAATGGAAGTATTTTGAGGGACTATGAGTTTGGCGACCAGAACGGCGCAAGACACTAACTATGTAACTATCCCGACCGGTCGTTTTGAGTGTTTTAGCCTCGATCCCTTATTTATTATCTCCTCTGTATTGTACTGTGGTTATGTGACTTGCCGGGGTGTTTGGTTTTGGTTTCGGGTGAGTTTCGAAGTGAAATGGGACACATAGTCCCTAAGTTGGAGGTTTAAGTCATAGGAGTTGACCGTAGTTTAACTTGTGTGAAGATAACTCCGTAATGGAGTTTTGATGATTCCAATAGCTTCATATGTTGTTTGGCCTTAGGAGCGTGTCCGGATGTTGATTTGGAGGTCCGTAGGTCGTTTCGGCGTGAATTGGCGAATGTTAGAAAATGGAATATTTTGGAAAGTTTGACCGGGAGTTGACTTTATTGATATCAGGGTCATATCCCGATTCCGTAAGTTGAAATAGGTCCGCAATATTATTTATGACTTGTGTGCAAACTTGAGGTCAATCAGAATTATTTTGGTAATCGTCGTTGGTTTCGGAATTCGAAAGTTCATAATTGCTTAGGCTTGAATTTGGGTTGCGATTCATAGAATTTATGTTGATTGATGTGATTTTTGGCCTCGAGTAGGTCCGTTTTGTATTTTGAAACTAGTTGGTATATTCGAACGGGATCCCGGGGGCCTCGGGTGTGATTCGGATCGAATCCGAAACAATTTGGACTTGTAGAATTTGTTAAAGATTTGCAGCTTCTGGTGTCTTTGCACCTGCGGAGGGAATGATCGCAGGTGCGAGCATTTGGTCGCAAATGCGGAGTTGGTCATGCCCAGCCGGGGTCGCAGGAGCGGGAAATGTTCCATAGAAGCGACTTCGCTTCTGTCATGGAGATGAGCATAGGAGCGACAGTGGTCGCAGGTGCGACGCTTTCGCCGCAGGTGCTCATGCGCAGATGTGAGCTATTTTTCACATAAGCGAATTCCTTGAACTTAAGTGAAATTCGCAGCTGCGATGGTTTTTCCGCAGGTGCGGCCCAAAGGTCGCAGGTGCGGAAGTCACTAGGTAGAAAATGGGAGATTCAAGGGTTTTGATTCATAATTCATTTTTGGATTTAGGGAGCTCGGTGGGAGGCGATGTTTCGAAGGTTTTTCAGACAGAACGTTGGGGTATGAAATTCTCACTCGTTTTTGGTTAATTTGCAAGAATTTATTGTTAATTTTCACATTTAATTAGAGTATTGGAGTTGAAAATTGGGAAAAAATGGTAGAAACTCCTTAGGCTAATTTTTTGAGTTTTGAAAGGCGAATTGAGGTCAGATTTGAGTAATTCTTGTATGGTTGGACTCGATAACGAATGAGTGTTCGTATTTTATAATTTTGATCGGGTTCCGAGATGCGGGCCCGGGTTGACTTTTTGGGTCGATTTTTTAATTATTTGCAAAAATCATAATTTCATTGTTTGAATTAGTTTCCTATAGTTTTATTTATAGTATGAAATTATTTGGCTAGGTTCGAGCCGCTCGGAGTTGAAAAATCGAGGGAAAGGTCTTCTAGTTGATTGATTTAGCGAGATTTGAGGTAAGTGACTTGCCTAACCTTATGTGGGGGAGTTACCCCTTAGGATTTGGTGTTGTTATAATAATTGTGATATGTAAAAGCCGTGTACGCAAGGTGATGAGTGTGTACACAGGCTAAATGTAGAAATTTCTGATTTTAGTTATGGAGATCCCTTCCATGCCCTAATTGAGTTGCCTTAACATGTTATAGTCACCATTTTAGTCTAATTTCACATGTTTACTTGTCATATCTCTTACTTGCTAATTGCTTACATGTTTAGTTGAAGTTCTTGTTTCCTTTATTCCGTATTCATTATTTAACTATTGAATTATTTACGTGAAATTGCTATTCTTGGAATATCTTGTTGTTGAAATTAGTATTGAGGTGCAAAGGTCGTGATTCCTATTTAGGCAAGTGTTAAGTTTTGAAATATCATTCAATTGAGTTATTCTTCCGGTTGTTATTGTTGGGACTTTGTGTACATTGTAGTTAAGCCGTGGGCTCCTTATTATGAAATTCTGTTATTGTTTGGTTTCTTTGGCAAGTTGTGATATTATGCACTTGAGGTACGAATTGTGATACGTTGTGATATTGATAAGCATGCAATGGTATAAGGTCTAAGTGTTGAAACGCATGCGGTGAGATAAGGTGGGCTTGATACGCGTGACTAGTAGAGGAACTACCAGAAGCCATGCGGTGTGATAAGGTTGGCTAAAATGCGGGATGCTATTTCGGGAAAAAAATAATTTTCAAAAATAAATGTAAAGTCTCCCACTGTGATATAAGGAAAGATTGTGAGTTACTTTTATGATTTGGGATTACTAGGCGGTACCTCGGTAGTGATGTCACGCCCCGAACCTGGGGGGCGACACAGGCACCCGGTGCCTCACCTATCCTTGCGTACTAACTTGCGACTAAGGAACTCTGAACATGTGATGTCATACTTTGGCCATGGGCCACATTGCAAGACAACTGCGAATGCTGATTAAATATCAATATAAAGCTAGGCCAACAAGACCGTCATAACTACTACAGCTGGCAACCCAACAAAAAATATATAAAAGGCCTACAAGCCCAACATATATGTCTGCAAGCCTCTACTGGTGGATATACTGTAATTGGAACAGCTCCCCGACCTACTCATAACATATATATATACACAAGATGTACATAAATCTCTAGACCCGGCAACTCCGAAAGGCATGGAGCTTACCGATCAAGCTAAACTCGGGCAACACTTAATGAGGAGGTTTACCTGTTTGTCTGTCTGAACCTGCACGCATGAAATGCAGCGCCTCTAGAAAAGGGACGTCAGTACGAAATAATGTACCGAGTATGTAAGGCAATATACTGAAAGGTGAAACTGAACTGATAATATAATAACTGAAAGTAACTGGAAGTCAAAGATAATCTGAAGATATGCTTACCTATTGATACTGACTCAACTCTCTCGATATAGTAAGTAAAATAGTTGTCTGGCCTTATAAGGCTCGGTATATATATAACTGCTCTGCCATGTAGGCTCGCTCATAGGCGCTCGACCATACTAGGCTCTGTATCTCGGCCAACTGGGTTCGCTTATAGGTGCTCGGCCACAGCAGGCTCGGTATATAACTTACCATCTGATCAGAGGTTGCCCAATAGGAGGCATGCCCATCGATTATAGCTCGATGGTAATGAAAATAATGTAATACTATATATATAAACTCTCTGCTCTCTTGACTGGAAGAAGGAAATACTCAATTGAATATGACTCCCGATAAGGGGAATACTGTAACTTACAAAATTAGAAAAATATACGTAAATTCCGGGATATGAATTTTTCCTTATGCCTCGTTATCAAACTCGTGTAATTACGAGATCATACCAAAATGAAAGAAGGGCTTAGCCTTAACATACGTGAACCGATTTTTTTGACAATCCCTCCAATACACATTGATTGCGACAAAATATGTAATGGCAGACCGAAGTAGGGGAAAATCCATATGATATTCTGAAAAAAGATTGCACCATGCTTCCTTAAAATTGCAAAATCTCATGTTGCTAAGGTGATAAGAAATCTTGTTGGATTCACGCTGCTAACGTTGGAATCCTTGTATGAATTGGCTGAAGATGTTATAAAACATCATTTTCTTGAAATGTTATGAAACATCATTTTCTTGAAGATGTTATAAAATAGCATATAAGGCTAACGTGACCTTGAATCATTTTCTTGATTCTTTGAAATGCCTTTTACTATTTAGGTTTGGGCCCCACATCTTTGATGACTAAGCCCATAACTTACATAAATAAGCCACCTATTTATGGGCTTAATGAGTCACTATTGATGGCTTTCATGGCTGCCACATTTTGGCTTAAATCTTATCCAAGATCTTGATTTATTTAACCACTAATTTATTAATTAATTGTTAATCTCCCACTAAAATCAATAATTACCTGGTTATTCACATAATGAAAAATTATCCCAAATTGCTTAAAATACTATTCACCTTTAACACACCTTATACACCTTACTATTATGACCATGTGGTACCTTGTATGGTACTAGTCCATAAATACCAGGTATTTTAGCTCGGGCCATATTTCATCCCAAATTGACAACCTTAAACAAAAATTCATTTTCTTTGATTCGTTTATCCTTTAACCTTCACGAATTTACTTATCACTTGTTTGAAATAGTGTAATACTTATAATCCCAAAATAAATCTCATTCCCGAACTTACATCGATTAACGTACAAAAATGCAGAATGTAATATCTCATTTTTGAGCTTATATCAATTTATTTATGGCGTACTTCTACGTATGAAAACATAGAGTGTAAAAAGTAACCCTTGATGATCTTTCTCTATTTGTCGTGCTTGTCTTGGTTGTTTGTTTCCTTAACATGTCAATCCTTATTTTATTCTGTGTTTTATCATATGCCTTGATTCTCTTCAGTTAACTTTTGGTAAATTCCTTTTTTGTTTCATTTCCATTTATCATTATCATTGTATTATTATATCTTTCATCCTGTTTCCTATTATTTTCAGTAGGGCCTTAACCTGACCTCATCACTACTCTATCGAGGTTACGTTTGGTACTTACTGGGTACCATTATGGTGTACTCATACTATGCTTCTACACATCATTTTGTGCAGATCCAGGTACATATTAACGGCCCGGGCACTAGTGAGCTGAGTTACATTTGGAGACTTCAAGGTACACCTGCCCGCGTCTGCAGGCCTCAAAGTCCCCTTCTATCCTTTTTTTTATATTTTCCTTCTTTACTAGACACAATCGTATAGGAATGGTTTTGGTATTGTCATAGAGCTTGTGACTTGTATTATGCTGGGTTTTGAGCTATTGTATATACTTTGAGCTGTAGAGATTTCCCTTTATATATATGTTGCTGAGTTTTTGAAATTTTAGATTATTGTTTCATTCACTTCCGCATGTTTGTTAGGCTTACCTAGTCTTACTGTCACGACATCTTACGAAGAGAAAATGGGAACGTGACAAACTAAAACACCAAAGGCAACCGAGTATAAAAGTGTAGAAAAATGGGCATCCAGGTGGGCGTTTGGTGCTCCTAAAAACAACAAAGGTAGCAGGCCATATTCCTTCATTGTCCAGCTGGGCCTCGCGCCAACCGCGGAAACTCTCCTATTTGGATTTGGAGAGGGTTATTTTGGTCCTACACATTTCTAAAAAGTATAAACGGGTTCCTAAACCTATTTTTGTGAGGTTGGTCATTATTTGGAGGCAAGATCAACGCGTGGAGCAATTTTGGAGGTGAAAGTTATAGACTTCTTCATTTCTTCATCTTTTTCTTGTAATTTATTTATGCAAAATACTTGGATGATTGTTACTACAATTATGAGAGGCTAAGAACTCAATTTTCTAGTGTTGTGGTTGTCTTGACTATTGAAGTTTTATAATCACATCACCGCTAATTCGAGTTATCATCTTTGGTTATTTATCTAATTCCGTGCATAATTGCTTAATTGTTTGGCCAACAGGTAAGTTTTATTTACTGTCTATACTATGCTTGAGAAAGCTGTATTTAGATTATAGTAAAATTAGAGAGATCTTGTTTCTGAACCCGTGGCTTGGGGAAGAGTTTTGCTGTTAGGATAGGAATATACCTAATAGTCTTGCTTAGTTGAACGTCGTATTATATTCATTCATGATAGACTCAATATCATAGGAATATAAAATAGATACATTATAGGTAGATGGATTGTATTGTGGAAATATGTTATTCATATAAACGATCCGGTCAACGAGCAGCCATAGATAATTTAGATTAACAGTTATAAGTCCAAACTCAATAGGATTGATAAACCGACCACAACCCTGGAATCTTCATCTCTTCTAATTAAAATCCAATCATAAATTCTTGCGTTCTTGTAAATTTAACTATTTTCTCATTTAATTTTTGCAGTAGTAGTTTTAATAGAAAAACCAACATTTTTATTACCTTATCAGTTAATTGATTTTAGTTAGCTTAGTTTTATTCTAAGTCTTTGTGGGTACGGCACCCAACTTTCGAGTTATTTTATTACTTGACGGTCACGTATACTTGCGTGTACTCAGGAACTAATAAGTTTTTGGAGCCATTGCGAGAGACTTAAAAATTGTTTGTTTATCTAAGTTAAGCTTTTATTTGATTTCTGTTCAAGTTTTTAATTTTCTTATTTAGTTAGTATTACATATGTTTTAACATGACATCTTAGAATGAAAATTGATTGGATGATGGTTATTCTTACTTTGATGATCTATGTCCATATTGTGGAGGACCCCATTGGTGAAAAATTATCAAAATATTTTTAGGAACTAGTTGTGCGCTTAATCTCAATCCTACGATTGGAATATTTGTAATGTGTGCGGTGGTCCAGGTGACCATCGAAATATGTATCCTAATTTGTTTTATCCATCCATGAGCCCTTATTATGATGATTCTAATAATATTTATGAGTTTGATAGAAGCAACAATAAGGAGGTCGTGGAACATAATTCTCATATAATGAAAATGTGAGGCAATTAGTGGAGCAAAGGGATGAATATCGAAAAGACATGGAAAATCTCAAGATATCAATGAATAGAATAAAGGCCAAAGAAGAAGAACTAGTTGAACATTAGATGATCAACAATCTACAGACTTAGTCGATATATAGGAAACACCTCAAATTAAAGAAGAGAGTGAGTCCTGGCAAGAGGTAAATTATGAAGAAGTAGAAATTTTGAGCCAAACTTGTCCAATGGAACAAGCTCAACAATTAGAAATATTTGAGGCTCAATGTGATGGACTTACAAATATGATGACAATTACGAAAAGAAGAATTAAGCTCAAACAAGAGATTGACCAATTTGGTATTGTTATTCATGACCTTAAGGATAATTTGAGTGCGAAGGTTGATGCGTCTAAAATACAACAAATCAATAACGAGTTGTGTGAAGCTAAAAAAGAATTTTAGTCAAATTAAGGAGCTAAAAGTTAAGGGCCAACCATTCGACCATATAGTAGTTGGTAATGTCGAAGTTGAGAAAATTGTAATAAAGTCAAGTGAGTAAACAAATGATATCGTTCTTGATGACTCTAATGCAGGTGAAAGTAAGGATGTCAATAGTAATGCAATTCTAAAATTGGAGCGCATTGGGCCTCACTCTAAGTAATTTTTTTTATATATTGTTTGGATGATGACATGAAAATTGAGCCATTCGAGCATTTGGAGAAGTCAATAAACGAGGAACAAGGTGCTTATATTCTTAAATTTGTTGTGCCAAAAAGACAGAATTACACGTCTCAGCTGAAGACCAAGAAGTTCAAAATGCGACATTGGTTGCTTGGACCAGTTAGACTTGTATCTCTACCACTAGAGCATAGCTGAAAGCTTGAAGCAGATTGGAGGTTTAATTCATAAGTTCGAGGAGAAGGAAGTGAAAGTGTCCAGCTTGATCTAGTGGTTCACCTCGTGTCATGAAGTTAAATTAGGCGCTTGTTTGGAGACAACCGAACTTTACTGTTTTCTTTTATTTTTATTTGTTTATTTATATTTTATAGTATTATTCTTATAGTATCATTTTTATGTTGTAGGAGTATGACAATGTGAAGTAAAGTCATAGGAAATGAGAAACAAGCAAGCTAGATGGTTGAACTAAAGTATGGGATGCCCGCACAAAGGACCATGCCTAGGATAGGAGAAGTCTGAGTACCCATGAGCTGCTAATGCGTTGGCCTTATAGGGAGTTCTTTTAACCACCATTAAGTGTTTGTTTTTGATTTGTTGTGCATCAAGGGCTATGCAGTATTTATGTGTGGGGTGAGGGACTTTCTGTATTGCTAATGACTATATAATAATCTGCACTCTTTCGCTAGTAGTAGTATTAGTAGTAGTTAGCGAAATGTTGAAAAAAAAAGAAAAAAAGAAAAAAATTCAAACATTAGAAAAATTGTGTACTTTTCCCGACGATGGGTCTCTTGTAAAACTTTCTTGAGGGATTAAGGTCCAACAAAAAAAATTCAACAACAACAACAACATACCCAATATATTTTCATACTTTGGGTCTGGGGAGGGTAGTATGTACGCAGATCTTATCCGTCCTTGTGAAGGTAAAGAGACTATTTTCAATAGACTCTCGGCTCAGAAAAGTAGTGAGGAGGAGAAGAAGAAGAAGAAGAAGAAGAATGACATGGAGAGAAATAAGAAGAAAAAGAAAGAAAGAGAGGGTAGCAAAGGAGGGAGGGGGGGGGGAGAACAAAGTAAGTTGGACCAAGATAGTAATAACATGAGAATACGATAACTGAAACAAACTAAACTGCATGGTGTAATATAAATCAGAGAGATAAAAAAGTACATGTGTGCTACTAGTACTACTGGTAAGAAAGGGAAAAATTCTCAACTACCTGCTAACCTTCTACACTAATCCTCGACCTCCATGCCTTCCTATCTAGGGTCATGTCTTTAGTGATCTGAAGCTGGGTCATGTCCTGCCTAATCACCTCTCCCCAGTATTTCTTAAGTCTGCCTCGACCTCTTCTCAAACATGCCATGGTCAACATCTCACACCTCCTAACATCAGCGTCAACGCTCCTCCTCTTAAAATGTCCAAACCATCTCAGACCCCACTCCCGTATCTTGTCCTCCACGGAGGCCACTCCCACTGTTACATCTCGCGATTTTTGTGCGTTAAAATTTCATTTTCAGTTAACCGACGTAAACTCGGGGATGAGATCATCTTGACATTAACGTACTTACGCTATTTATAACAAGCGATAAATGAGTGTTATGATGGATAAAGGGGTACACGTATTAAAGAAAATGAATTTCGTTGAAAATGGCCAATTTAAAATAAAATACGGGTCGAGCGATAATACCCGATAATTATGAACTAGTACCATGCAAGGTACCATATGACCACGATAGTATAATATATAAAGTATAAATAGAATTTTAAGTAATTTAAGGCAATTTTTCAATTATACTGGTAATTAATTAATTACCGGATAATAGGACATTACCCAGTTAACTAATAAGTGGATAAAAAAAATTAACTAAAATCCCACCCCCACCCCACGTGGCAAGAAGCCACAACATTGGAAGATGACTAAGTAGTCCTTGTTGCCAAATGGCTAATTAGGAAGATGTCTAAGATATGACTTACATATTAAATTTTAGCAAATAAGACTTGTAACTCAGTAAGCAATTCATTGAATTTAAGTCTTAGCAAATGACTATACATTCTGTCTTTGGTTTTCAAACCAAAGACGATTAGAAGCAGAGTCATTTTCGTCCGAAATTTCCATTCCAATCCAACCCGTTTGAGAGCAGTATCATTTCATCCAACATAGCAAAGTTTCGTTCCAATTTAAGAAGCAGAAGCTTAAATCTGATTTTTGCGTTCAAAGTTCAATCCACAAAGGTTTCCAACGAGATGATTATACGGAGTTGTTCCTACTCCAGGTATGTTTAGGACATCCCTTCTTTCTCTTGGTATGTTCCAAATTATATTGAAGAAACGAGAAACCACACAGTTTTCATAAATTACTCTATTCATAGAATTATTAGGGGTGTCTATATTCTTGACCCCCCATGAAAATTATTATTATTTTCTGTTCATGGGTCTCAGAATAATACACAGTTGGAAAAATTTATCCGGAAGGAATATTGAGATTATTACGTATTTTTCATACATTTCATACATGTCCATTGACCTATTACCAGATGGCATTATATACGTGTATATATGTAAATATATGTATATGGGATATGGGAAAAGATTACGGCGTTATATACACACCACCACCTGATGAACTGGTATATGTTGATGATGTGTCCATAGTGGCCGAGACGATATGATGGGATTCCCCCATTGGCTTGATGATATTATGTATACCCATACCTATGCATGACACGACATTTATACGCACGTGCATGACATAATAAACGTTTCAGAATTTACAAAGTTATTCAGATTTAAAGGTATTTCTGCATTCTATGTTTCATCTATGTCTTTTACGTACTAATTTTCATGCCTTACATACTCAGTATATTTTTCGTACTGACGCCCTATTTCACGGGGCCTGCGTTCCATGCCCGCAGGTGCAGGTAGGCAAGCTGATAGTCCCCCTTCTTAGGATCCCTGATTAGCGAGCGTTGGTGTGCTCCACTTGATCCGGAGCTGCTTTGATTTTGGTACGATATGTTTATATATATATGATGTGGCTCAGTGCCGTCTTTGTACAGTTATGTTTCTATTAGAGGTCTGTAGACAGTATGTCTAGTTGGGTTGTATGTGGCCTTGTCGGCTTTCAGTTTTGGACGTATAGTTGTCTATAGCAGCCTTGCCGGCTCGCCCTCTATATTCTGCATATATACGTACATATGCCTTGATGGAAGGTTTCTTTCACGTATGTTATTTTCGTAATGCAGCAAATGTTATTTAGGTTCATATCTTAGACACATGCTTAGGGGTGTTTGACATGTAGGACTCAGGCACCCGTCGCGGCCCATCGATTTGGGTCGTGACAAAAGTGGTATCAGAGTAGTTCTGTCCTAGGGGTTTCTACAGACAGTGTCTAGTAGAGTCTTGTTTATGGTTGTATTGTGCACCACACTTATAGATAGGAGGCTACAGGACATATAGGATGTTATCCTCTCTTCTTATCTTAGATCGTGCGATATAAGCATTCATGTTCCTAATGATGTGTTATGTTTTTAACGATGCCTCCGAAGACTACAACCGCTAGCACGAGTCAGAAGGCTACGAAGGTGTTAGAAAGAGAGATAAGTTATACTATGGATTTAGACCCATCGAAGATCATGGGTTCGATTGAGGAGGATCCATCGGGGGATCCATATGAGTCATACGTTCGAGCTGTTTCGACCACTCCGGCAGTAGATGGGGTAAAAGAAGTTCCGACCTCACCAAAGCCCTTAGTTTCACAGCCCGTTGATCAAGGTATAAGGGGAGTAGTATATGGATTGGCACAGCCAGGATTCCCTCGGGCTCAAAACTATGTCAAGGTATTTGAGGACACCAGCTCTTCTGAGGTTCTGGATAGTCCACAATCTTGGGAGTCCGTCAATCAAGGTTCGTCGGTGTATGTTATGGGATACACAACAAAAGAACATAGTAGTCGAGCCAAGAGGAGGAAGATAGCTGATAAGGACATGAAGATTCCACTTCGAAGTGTGTTCGATCAAGGTTCTCATATAGGATGAGGCAATGACCCTCTACTATAGACTTCCTCCAAGTGTTAGTTTTTGGTTGACGAGTTCCACCTCTTCTTGGAATATTACCAAGTCAGGGTTTTAAATGTGGTTGGTTGTTTTATGAGGATATAGGGAGCCCCGTCCGGACTTGTATATATTATGGTTATGCCTACTTGGAGGTTTTGCAGACAATATCCTGTATATAGTTTTGGGTATGATATGTCTATGGCTTAGTCGACCCCTATATATATAAACCTTTTTCTAAATTAGTTATGCGAGTTAAGTCTTAATATTGTTACTTATATATATGGATGTCGCCGTAATGGCCCGTGATAGATTTGATAATAAACAAGGATAAGGTACGTGGTATTCGGTTGGGTAGAACTTGGCATTATAATGGGTATGGATTGGCTGGCCTTTTGTTATGTTAACATCAAGTGTAGGTCAAAGATGGTTTAATTTCAGTCCCCAGGAGAGCCTGTTGTAAAATGGGAAGGTAATACGGCATCACCAAGAGGTAAATTTATCTCTTATCTCAAGGCAAAGAAGATGATCAATAAGGGTTATTTATCACTTAGTTCGGGTTCAGGATATGGAAGTAGAGTCACCAACCATTCAGTCTATCCCAAGGGTTAATGAGTTTCCTGATTTTTTTTTCCGATGAAATTCCGGGTCTTCCGCCAGAGCGAGAAATTGAGTTTGCCATCGACCTACTACCAGATACTCATTCAATATCTATTCCCCCTATAGAATCGCCCCCGCAGAGATGGAAGGGTAAAGGAACAACTACAGGACTTGTTTGAAAAAGGTTTTATCAGACCTAGTACGTCACCACGGGGAGCACCTGTGTTGTTTGTGAGAAAGAAAGATGGTTCCTTACGAATGTGTATTGATTATAGGCAGTTGAAAAAGGTGACGATAACAAATATGTACCCGCTCCCGAGGATTGAGGATTTACTTGATTAGTTACAAGGTGCCAAGTATTTTTCAAATATAGACTTGAGGACCGGGTACCATAAGGTAAGGGTTAAGGATGAAGATATTCCGAAGACAACATTCAGGACTAGATATGGGCACTTTGAGTTTCATGTTATGTCGTTCGGTTTGACTAATGCCCTAGTAGTATTCATGGATTCGATGAACCACGTTTTCAGGACCTTTTTAAGATTTGTTCGTAATTATATTTATCGGCGATATATATTGGTATATTCTCATTCAGAGGCTGAGCATGGAGATCACTTGTGTACTATGCTCAGAGTTCTACAAAAAGGGAAGTTGTATGCAAAATTCTCTAAATGTGAATTCTGGTTGAAGTCTGTAGTTTTCCTTGGGCATATTATTTCGGGTAAAGACATTCGAGTGGATACACAAGAGACTGAGGCAGTGAAGACTTTGCTTAGACCCACAACATCGATGAAGGTTCATAGCTTCTTTTGGTAGGTTATTACAAGAAACTTGTAACGAAATTTTCTTCTCTTCTAAGCACCTTTGAGCAAAGTGGTCGTGTCTTGCTTGATGTTCCAGAATAACATAAGGAATCTATGGTGCATGCAGGTTGAAGAAATGTTACGAATAAGTATAAATAGATATGTGTAGGTTGCAAGCTAAAGTATGGTAGAGCGACAAGGCTCTAGGAAGATAGGAGGAAAGATAAGAAAAGATGAGTAAAAATGTGACAAGAATGGATAAGTCCTTGGGAATAAGTTCATAAGAGAGCTGATGGTTTCTCTAAGTTATAGAAGGCTCAGTATAGCCCGAATGAACTCAAAGGAGTCTAAGACTAGTAATGTTCAGAATAGATGAAATGTTTCCCTAATAGTGGGATAAATGAGCAATTGTGAGGGATAAAAGATGAAGTTTGGGCCTCCGAATAGGGAAATTTCCTGAATTGTAAAAGATTAGGATAACCATGTAAGTTAACTCAGAAGGGAACTAGGTTTCAATGGACCAACGCTTGTGAACGGAGTTTTCCAGGCCTTAAAGGATAGATTAACTTTAGCACCTGTTCTAATGCTTCCAGAAGGGACCGATGGTTACGTTATCTATTGTGATGCTTCAGGCACTGGATTGGGTTGTGTGCTGATACCGCATGGTAAGGTTGTGTCTTATGCTTCTAGACAACTAAGAAAGCACGAGAAGAACTACCCGACCCATGATTTAGAGTTAGCCGCGGTGATTCATGCACTAAAGATGTGGAGGCACTACTTGTATGGCATTCATGTTGATATCTATACGGATCATAAGAGCCTCCAGTATATCTTCAAGCAAAAGGAATTGAATTTTTGTCAAAGTAGATGGTTGGAGCTACTTAAAGACTATGACGTTGATATTTTATACCATCCGGGGAGGCAAACGTGTAGCCGATGCCCTCAGTCGTAGATCTATGGGTAGCCTGTCATATTTACAACTAGAAAAAAGGGGAATAGCACATGAGGTTCATCAGCTAGCTAGTCTTGGAATTCGGATATTGGACTCAGGTGACATTGGAATTACTCTTCTGAATACGACAACATCCTCATTAGCAACTGAAGTAAAGGAAAGCCAGTATGAGAATCCTGTGTTAGTTCATTATAGGGATACCACTCTTCAGAAGGAGAAGTCACAGTTGAAATTACAGAAGATGGGGTCCTCAGATATCGAAGACAATTGTGTGTGTCTAATATTGCAGGGCTGCGTCAGCAGGTTATGGGAGAAACTTACTATTCTCATTATTCTATCCATCCAGGGGCGACAAAGATGTATCATGACATCAAGGAAGTATATTGGTGGGACCGCAATGAAAAAGTGTATAGCAGAATTTGTTGCTCAGTGTCCTAACTGTTAGCATGTTAAGATTGAGCATCAAAAACCCGGTGGGTTATTTCAAGCTATGGAGATTTTGACTTGGAAATGGGAAGTAATCAATATAGACTTCATTGTAGGCTTACCTCGAACCCATCATAAGTTCGATTTGATTTTGGTAATTGTGGATAGGCTTACAAAGTCAGCCCATTTTCTGCCCGTTAGAACTACATATTCCTCAGAGGATTATGCGAGGATTTATATCAAGGAGATAGTACGACTGCATGGTGTCCCTATATCTATTATTTCAGATAAAGGAGCTTAATCTAACTTTTGGAGGTCCTTCCAAAAAGGATTGGGGACTCAAGTAAGTCTTAGTTCAACATTTCATCCCTAGACAGATGGACAGGCTGAGCATGCTGTTCAACCACTGGAGGATATGTTGTGAGCTTGTGTAATATACTTCAAAGGTAGCTGGGATGATCATCTGCCGCTTATTGAGTTCACATATGATAATAGCTACCATTCTAATATTCAGATGGCTCCATACGAAGCTCTTTACGGATGGAAGTGTAGATCGCCTATTGGGTGGTTCGATATTGGGGAAACTACGTTAGTAGGACTAGAATTGGTACAACAGGCAATCGAGAAAATCAAGCTTATACAAGAAAGGCTATTGGCAGCTCAAGACCGTCAGAAGGCTTATGCGGATAATCGATGACGAGACTTAGAATTTTAGGTGGACGACTGGGTATTCCAAAAAGGTACCACTAATGAAAGGTGTTATGAGGTTTGGAAAGAAAGGAAAACCCAGCCCTCGGTACATGGGACCATAAAGGATCATACGCGAAGTAAGCCAGGTAGTATATGAATTAGACTTGCCTTCGGACTTAGAGTCTGTACATCCAGTTTTTCATGTGTCTATACTCCGTAAATGTATCAGAGATCCTTCTAGAATTGTGTTAGTTGACGACGTCCCAGTCACAGAGCAGCTATCCTATGAAGAAACTCCCATTGCTATATTAGACGGACAGATTCGGAGATCGAGAACTAAATATGTAGCTTCGATGAAAGTACTTTAAAGAAACAACAATGTGGAAGAAGTGACTTAGGGGGCCGAGGAAGACATAAAGTCTAGATATCCCTACTTATTTCCTCCTCCAGAGAAGGGTCCGACTAAGACATCATAACCTTTAGGTACGTGTATGAATTCTGGTGTTAGTTGTTGTCGTTGGTCGCATGAGGCCATTGTCGTTATTGATGATTGTGATCCTTTGTGGCATTGAATTATTAAGTTAACGAGTTGGTAGCAGTATTGTTACAAAGGAGACTCTGACTAGGGTTATATAGATCCCGGAGAGTTAAACATTCGAGGACGAATGTTTCTAAGGGGGGAAGGATGTTACATCTCGCAATTTTTGTACGTTAAAATTTCGATTTTAGTTAACCCATGTAAACTGGGGAATGAGATCATCTTGACGTTAATGTACTTACGCTATTTATAACAAGCGATAAATAAGTGTTACGAAATATAAATGGGTACACGGATTAAAGAAAATGAGTTTCATTGAAAATGGCCAATTTGACAAAAAACACGGGTCGATCGATAATACCCGATAATTATGAACTAGTACAATACAAGGTACCATATGACCACGGTAGTATACTATATAAAGTATATATGAAGTATTTTAAAAATAGATAGAATTTTAAGTAATTTGGGGCAATTTTTAAATCATACAGGTAATTGATTAATTACCGGGTAACAGGACATTACCTAATTAACTAATAAGTGGATAAAAAAAAATTAATTAAAATCCCACCCCTACCCCACGTGGCAAGAAGCCACAACATTGGAAGATGACTAAGTAGTCCTTGTTGCCAAATGGCTAATTAGGAAGATGTCTAAGATATGACTTACATATTAAGTCTTAGCAAATAAGACTTGTAACTTAGTAAGCAATTCATTGAATTTAAGTCTTAGCAAATGACTATACATTCTATCTTTGGTTTTCAAACCAAAGATGATTAGAAGCAGAGTCATTTTCGTCCAAATTTCCGTTCCAATCCAACCCAAAATGTTAGAGAGCAGTATCATTTCATCCAACATAGCAAAGTTTCGTTCCAATTTTAGAAGCAAAAGCTTAAATCCAATTTTTGGGTTCAACGTTCAATCCACGAAGGTTTCCAACGGGGTGATTATACGGAGTTATTCCTACTCCAGGTATATTTAGGCCATCCCTTCTTTCTTTTGGCATGGTCTAAATTATATTAAAGAAACGAGCAAATACACAGTTTCCATAAATTACTCTATTCATAGAATTATTAGGGGTGTCTATATTCTTGATCCTCCATAAAAATTATTATTATTTTCTGTTCATGTGTCTCAGAATAATACATAGTTGGAAAAATTTATCCGGAAGGAATATTGAGATTATTACGTATTTTTCATGCATTTCATACATGTGCATTGACCCATGACCAAATGGCGTTATATATGTATATATATATATATATATATATATATATATATATATATATATATGGGAAAATGGTACGACGTTATATACGCACCACCACCTGATCATCTAGTATATGTTGATGATGTGGCCACAGTGGCCGAGACATTATGATGGGATGCCCTTAGTGGCTTGATAATATTATTTATACCCATACCTATGCATGGCACAACATTTATACGCACATGCATGACATTATAAATGTTTCAGAATTTACAAAGTTATTCAGATTTAAAGGTATTTCTGTATTCCATGTTTCATCTATATCTTTTACGTACTAATTTTTCTGCCTTACATACTCAATACATTTTTCGTATTGACGCCCTATTTTACGGGGCCTGCATTCCATTCCCGCAGGTGCAGGGAGGCAAGCTGACGGTCCCCCTTCTTAGGATCCCTAATCATTAAGAGTTGGCGTGCTCCACTTGATCCGGAGCTGCTTATATATATATATATATGTATATGGGTATGATGTGGCTCAGTCCTATCATTGTACAGTTATGTTTCTATTAGAGGTCTGTAGACAGTATGTCTAGTTGGGTTGTATGTGGCCTTGTCGGCTTTTAGTTTTGGATGTATTGTTATCTATAGCAGCCTTGCCAGCTCGCCTTCTGTATTCTGCATGTATACGTACATATGCCTTGATGGCAGATTTCTTTCACGTATGTTATTTTCGTAATGTAGCAGATGTTATTCAGGTTCATATCTTAGACGCATACTTAGGGGTGTTTGACATGTAGGACTCAGGCACCTGTTGCGGCCCATCAGTTTGGGTCGTGACACCAGCTTTGGCCCGAATAACTTCATTGCTATTCTTTTTCCTTCTGGTACATCCATACATCCATCTCAACATCCTCATTTTTGCTACTTTCATCTTCTGCACATGAGAGCTCTTGACTGGCCAGCACTCCGCCCCATATTGCAGTGCAGGTCGAACCACCACTCTGTAAAATTTACCATTAAGTTTTGGCGACACATTCTTATCGCAAAGAATACCGGAGGCAAGACTCCACTTTATCCATCATGCTCCAATACGATGTGTGACATCCTTGTCGATCTCCCGGTTACCCTGTATAATAGATCCGAGATACTTGAAACTACCTCTCTTGGGGATGACTTGAGTCTCGAGCTTCACATCCATGTCAGCTTCAAGGGTCCCGCCACTGAATTTGCACTCCAAGTACTCTGTTTTGGTCCTGTTCAACTTCAAACTTTTAGACTCCAAAACCTATCTCTAAACCTCCAACCTTGCATTGACCCCGCCTCGAGTCTCGTCTATCACCACTATATCATCTGCAAACAACATACATCAAGGGACTTCCCCTTAGATGTGCCGCGTTAGCACGTCCATCACCAAGGAAAATAGGAATGGGTTAAGAGTTGATCCCTGGTACAGCCCCATCGTAACTGGAAAGTTTTCCGAGCCTCCTCCTATAGTCCTCACCCGAGTCTTAGCACCCTCGTACATATCCTTAATCAACCTAGTGTACACTACTGGGATGCCGCTAATCTCCAAGCACCTCCATAGAACATTTTTTTAAATTTTTAGTTAGTCGTAGGTAGATAATAACCCCCCTTGGTTTTTTTATTGACATTGGTTTTTTTCCAAGGGATGTGTAATGACCCGACCGGTCAGTAACGATCTAACTGGTTGTTTTGTGTATTTTAGCCTCTTTCGCCTATTTATTACCTCCTCTATGTTCAATTATGGTTATGTGAATCTCTAGGGTGATTGTTTTGATTTTGGGTGAGTTTCGGAGTGAATTGGGACACTTAGTCCCGAAGTGGGAGGCTTAAGTTGAAAGAGTTGACCAGAGTTTGACTTTTGTACAAACAACTACGGACTGGTGTTTTGATGGTTTCAATAGCTTCATATGGTGATTTTAGACATATGTGTATATCCGGATATTGATTTGGAGATCCATAGGTCATTTTTTCCTGAATTGGCAAAAGTTGGAAAGTTGAAGGTTGGATAGTTGAGAGGTTACATAGAGTTGACTTTATTGCTACCGGGTTCGGATTTTAGTTCTGGAGTTGGAATAGGTTCATTGTGTCATTTGGGACTAGAATGCAAAATTTGAGGTCATTCGGAGTTGATTTGGTATGATTCGACATTTGGTTTTAGAAGTTGGAAGTTTATTAGTTCATTAGGTTTGGATAGATGTGCGATTCATGATTTTGGTATTGTTTGGTGTTATTTGGAGGTTCAAGTAAGTTTGTATCGTGTTTTAAGACTAGTTGGTGTGTTTGGATGGGGTACTGGGGGACCCGAGAATGTTTCAGATGGTCGTCAGATCATGTTTTAGACTTGAGGGTATGCTGATATCTAGTGTCTGGTTTTCTCCTTCGCGATCGTGAGGAGAAGGACGTGATCATGAGGAGAACGACGCGATCGCATAGAGTGTTTTGGGAGGCAGGCAAAATGTACTTCACGGTCGCGAAGTGGTGACACGTTCATGAAGCTTTGGATGGCTGTGTTCTTCGTGATCGCGGTTGAGAGTCGTGTTCACGTAGTCAAGTGGGTTGGACTAAGCTATTAGGCGTAAGGCATCACGATTGCATTTGAGTGTCCATGTTCACGTAGTTCTGGAGCGTGTGTTCCTCGTATTCATCACTCTTGTATCGCATTTGCGTAAGGCACTTTTTGGCGAAACTGGAAGTTGTTCTTCACAATTGCGTGGGTTTGTCTGCGATTGCATAAGGTAAATCATTGGGCAGACTGTTAAAAACTCATTTCGTGGGTTAGAGTTATTATTTAACATTTTAAGGTACAAAGCTCCGTTTTGGGCGATTTTAAAGGGGATTTTCAAGATTTGGATCGGGGTAAGTATTTTTGACTCGGATTTGTTAATATTTCATGATTCCATCTTAGTTTTTATCATTTATTTAGTGAATTAAAGTGAAGAAATGGGGAAATTTTTGTAAAACTTCCTGAAGTCAAAATTGGGGATTTGAAGGGCGATTTGAGGTCAGAATTGGATAATTTTAATATGGTTGGACTCGTTATTGAATCACTGTTCGGATTTTGTAAGTTTGGTCGGGTTCTGGGGTGCATGCCTAGGGTTGATTTTTTGAGTTGACTTTTTGATTTTCTTCAAAGATTGCAACTTTATGATTCGAAATCGTTTCCCGTGGTTTCTATTTATGGTATATGTTATTTTGGATAGATTCAAGCCGTTCAGAGTAAGATTTTCACGAGAAAGGCTTACTAGTGGGTTGATTTAGCTTGTTTGAGGTAAGTATCTTGTCTAACTTCGTGTGAGGCAACTACCCCTTAGGACTTGGGTTGAATTATGTTGTTTGAATTATGTGAAAGACGTGTACATGAGGTAATGAGTATGTACACGGGCTTATACATAGTATTTTGACAGGTTTAGGCTCTTAGACTCTTTCATGCATTTATTAGAAATTGAAATATCATATTAGATCCTCCATTGTTAAACTGCTCTTACATGCTTTATTTGATGTTGTTATCACATGCTCAATCTTTCATTGTCAAAAATGCTCTTATATGCCTTTGTTATCTCTCTTATTGTTATGTTACCTCCGTTATTGTTGGGTTATTCTTGTTTGAAGTTGTTGATTATTGAGATATCTTTCTTTGTTGAGAAAGTCTCACTCATTTTGTTATTATTGAGATCCTTGTTCGTATTGTGGTTAAGCTGTGGGCTATATATTGTGGTAACTTCGGTATTGTTGATTTTGTCAAGTTATGGCATATAGGCACTTGTGGTGCATGTTGTTATTGTGTTGTGATATTGATGTGCATGCGCCGATATAAGGATAAGGATTAATGTGCACGCGGCGACATAAAGTGGGAATTTATATGCATGTTGCTAGTAAGAAATTACTTGAAGTCATGCGGTGACATAAGAGGGCTAAAATACGTGTAGCTATTTCAGAAAAAATGTTTTAAAAAATATCTTAATGTAAGGCTCACGCGATGGTATAAGCAAAGGTTGTGGTTTTGAATTAAGAAATGTGGATATGAGGCGGTACCTCGATTGTGATTTTGTTGTTTGTTCCATGTTAAAGTGGGTTATTGGTTGAACAATTTTGTTGTCTCTTTATTTACCTTACTTGCATTTGTCCGTACTGATTACTTGTAATTCTTTCATGTGATCACTCCTTGTTGCCTTTATTGCTTTAAATTCCGTGTTAGCTTACATTATTGAACTATCTTATAGTTAATTATTTCCTTGTCTTCTATTATTCATTTATGCTATACCTTGTTTAGTTTCTCTTATCCTAGTAGGTGTCTTGACCTGGCCTTGCCACTCCTCTACCGAGGTTAGGCTTGATACTTACTGGGTACTATTGTGGTGTACTCACACTACGCTTCTACACATTTTTGTGCAGATTGAGGTACTTCATCTCAGGCTAGGGATCAGTGATTTGGCTATACATTCCAGAGACTTCAATGTATACCTGCTTGGTGCTCACAGGCCTCGGAGTCACTTTATGTCATTACATTTTAATGTTTGTTTATCCTCTACTCATATAGTGTTGTATTAGAGGGTTTTAGATTATCTTTGTAGAGCTTATGACTCAGTTTCACCGGTTTTAAGTTTTGATATAGATGTTCTATTTTGAGTTATTATGAGTTTTCATCGAATTATCTTATTATCTAGCTGTTAAATTATGTTAAGTAATTCATGAATGTTAGGCTTACCTAGTCTTCGAGACTAGGTGCCATCATGACTAAGGTAGGATTTTGGGGTCGTGGCATGGTCATTTTGAGCATTTGTATTTCGTTCGGTGGTTTAAGGTCTTGAATATCTTCATATGATGTTTTATGACTTGCGTGTATGGTCTGTTTTGATTTTTGAGTGGTTGGTATTTGGTTTGGAAGAATGATTCTCAATTTGGAAGTTTTAAGTTGGAAGAGTTGACCAAGTTTGACTTTTGTGTATGTCCGGGTGGTGATTTTGGGATTGGGCGTATGTCCGTATTTGCGTTTGGGCGTTTCTAGAAGGTTTTGGCTCTAATAGGCGAAAGTTGACAATTTGAAGGTTTAATTTTTTTTTAAGTTTGATCGGCTATCGGGTTCAGATTGTGATTTTGGGACTTGAAATAGGTCTGTTATGTCATTTGTGACTTGTCTGCAAAATTGGTGTCATATTGAGTTGGTTTGGTAGGAATCAACGCTTGGTTGTAACTTTAGCGATTCTTCAGTTTCACTCTGAAATTTATGTGTTTTGGTGTCCGATTCGAGGTTCTGGATATTATTTTGGTATTTTTAGCTTGCGAGCGAGTTTGTATGATATTTTTAGACTGGTGTGGAGCCCCAGGGGCTCGGGTGAGTTTCAAATGCATTTTAGATTGGTTTGGGCTTGTATCTCAATAATGGCGTGATAGTGATGCAGTTATCGCAAATACGAGCACCAGTTCGCATTTGCGAAGGGCAGTGAGTGACAAGCTTTGCATTTGCAAAGCCATCCTTGCAAATACAAAAAGGGCTTGGGCTGGGAGTTGTTCGCTTTTGCGACCTTTTGGCCACTTTTGCAAAGTTAGGGACATATTTTCGATATCCCCTGGATTTGTCAGGCATCGCAATAGATATGCACTTGTCGCATTTGAAGGGTTCGTATTTGGGAACCACAAGTCGCATTTGGGACATCCGCAGCTGAACAAAAGATTGGGATTTCGAGATTTAGTCTCATTTATCATATTTTGAGCTCTAAACTTGGTGGGAGGCGATTTTTGGAGTATATTTTTACAACAAAATATTGGATAAGTGATTTTGACTCAATTTTTATTATATAACATGATTGTTTATAAATTTTAACATCTAAATCATGATATTTGAAGCGAAATTTTGGGGATTTTTTACTATATTTTGAAAAATAGAAATTTGAGATTTGAGAGTCGATTTGGACTTCGATTTGAAAACCAAACACATATTTGAATTTGTGTGGTTATGGGTAGTCAAGATCTACCCCTCGACTCAGTTTTTGTCTGGACGAGTACGAGATTGACTTTTGTTGAATTTTTGGAAAAGTGTAAAGATCTTAACTTTATTAATTGAAATAAGTTTCTCTTATATTTGTTGATATTATTATGTCATTTTTGTCTAGATTTGAGTTGTGAGGGGGTGAGTTTTAAGGGGAAAGAATTTTTTTTAGTATTGAATTAACCTAATTGAGGTAATTATCTTACCTAACTTTGTGTGCGAGAATTACCCCTTAGGATTTGGTCTAGATGCATTATTTGAACTATGTGAACATATGTGTATGTAAGGTGACGAGCATGTACACAGGCTTATGTGTGGTAATTGACCATATTACACTTTTAAGTTATTAATATGCCTTGAATTGAAGTTGTTATATGAAGCACATTCATTGTTGATTTACTTTCCGTACTCTTGTGTTTTGTTATTGTTCTTGTACTTTTTGTTGTTGAGCTGTGGGCTATGTATTGTTATCTGAAAAATGTGGTAGCATATGGGCATGTGGTGTGCGGTTTATTGTGGTGTTGTGATTGAGATGTGCATGCGGCGACATAAGGGTGGTATGTATATTGATGCGCATGCGGGGAGATAAGGAGGCTTATGTGTGTGGTGCAAGTAAGAGAAATTCTTCATTGTGATGCACACGCGGTGAGATAAGAGGGCTTAAGCGTGTGAAGATGTTTTGGGAAAAATATTTTTAAAATATGAAGCTCATGCAACATCATGAGGATGATTTGTGATTTTGATATGTGGCACAACGGAGTGACTCTTATTGTTATTCTTGTGTTGGAACGATTTATGACTTCTTGTGTTTGTCATGCATTTTACGTGATTTGTTGCATTATTTCCAATCTGCTAATCTGTGTCTTTATTATTATTTGTTGATTTAGTTGCCAAGATGCATTTACCTACGTGGAGTTGCTATCTCATATTCTATGAGTTGTTGGTAACATAATGGATTGAAGTAAAAAGAAAGTTGTTATCATGGTTTATTTTTTTTAACTCTTGATACGCCCCTCTTGAACATGTTATTGGTAACTGACATGGGTATGATATATGCGGTGGCACAAAGTCTTTTCCGTGAGAGTGTGACATATATTGTGGCATGAGATCTTTGTCGTGCGAGTGTGACTTTTGTTATGGCACAAGGTCTTTTTCGTGCGAGGTTGATAAAAAATATGGGCACGAGGTGCCATGTGTGTGATTCAATTTGATGACTTAACATCGATTCTAGACCATTATTTGTTCTAAATTGTTATCACTTATTTTGAGGAGATTTAGTTATTGCCTTATGTTATTCTTCCTGTTGTCGGTCTTGACATTTTGCACAAGTTGTATTTTGACTAGTGAGTATTTTGACTTGAACCTCGTCACTACTCCACCGAGGTTAGTCTTGATATATATTTTAGGCACCTACTGTGATGTACTCATTCTACACTTCTGCACATTTTTGTGCAGATCCAGGTGTTGGAGGCAGCGGGCCTCGGCTGTGAGATCTTCTTTGATCGAAAGGATTCAAGGTAGAGCTGATTTGTTCGGCACAACCCCCTGGATTCCTTTCCTCATCTTTATTCATTCGAAGAGTATTGTACTTTGATATATTTATTTATGTATTCAGTTAGAGCTCGTGACTCAATACTAACTAGTTTTCGAGATTTGTTATGATTATTATCTTACTGGCTTGTATTTATTTTCGCATTTATACTAATCTCTAGTTCATAATATCATATTTTTATTGGTTTAGCTGTTAAAAGTGACCAGCTTACCTAATTTTAAAGACTAAATGCCATCACGATCCTTAAGGTGGAATTTTGGGTCGTGATAGTTGGTATAAGAGCTCTAGGTTCATTGGTTTTATGAGTCATGAGCGGGTGTCTAGCAGAGTCTTGCGGATCGGTATGATGACATCCATACTTATCTTCAAGAGGCTATAGGTCATTTAGGAAACTTCTCATCTTTCTTTTCTTTATCGTGCGACTATGTTTCGGGTTTAAGCGTATACCTCTAATTTCCTTCCATTGACTCGTATGTGATGTTGAGCACTCGTATAAGATATGCACCGATGACGTATGATGTTGTGGAGGGACTATGAGGGTTGTGGATGTTTGATTATCGGGACAACTTAGATGCAGATGTGTGGGTTGATCTTCCAGTTATTCATTCATGGGGTGAAGTGGCTTCTTGTATTGATTGATGAGTACGGACTCAGGAAGATTAATTGGTTGCTTAGATGTTGTGACCATGGCGGGGTCATAAGAAGATTTTGATTTGAGGTTAGCTGCTAGGTTATTCCCTGCGAAGAGATTTAAGTTGTGTGTGTCGTATAAGGTTTCTATTCAGTAGAATACCTATACTATCATTTCAGAGGGCTTGAGGAAGTTAGTTTGACAATCACCAGGGTGAGTATGCCCTTAGCCGAGTCTTTGGAGTGTTTTATGACTAGAGTCACATAAGTTTATGAAGTATTCAACTGATTAACAATGTGAGACTGGGGCATCTAAAAGGAAGGGTGCTATGAGTTACAGATGATATGTTCTATGACTTCGAGCTAAGTGGAGGAGTCTGCCTTTAGCGATTATATTGGGTGTTATATTAGTTCTGGTATGAGGCGTAATTGGGGATCAGTTATGACCTGAAGAGATTGGTTCCGAGGATGACTCAAGTAAGGAAATTTCCGAATGTATGATGTATTACACTTTATGCATATATAGAAATCTTGGAATGCTTTGTGTTTGTCATTCGTGGTAGATCTAAAGTGCATGGGGTAGGGATTCACTAGGTTGCTTAAAGATGGGAGTTACTTCTTGAGGTGATTGTGTGTCAATGGAATACAAGTTGTTCGGATCATATTGGCGGTGCATAGGAGGATTAGAGCAGAGTGGATGACTCTCGAGAAGGTTCTAATGAGTTCAAAATTCGTATGTGGTATTTGTGAATTTTCTGGATTTGTACATGGATAAGATCTGTGATTTACGTTAGATGGTGATGAGACCTGTGACATTTTTATATGATTAGTGATTCTACGTTTTGGTATCAGAGAGGTTAAAGAAATAACTACAGATTCACAGAAGGGCTCTTCAGAGTGGGTATTCAGTTGTGACATTATCGGGTGTTTCAGAGGGAATACAGTGGTTTATGGGATTTCGGATGACGTGGTTCATGTTATGATCTCTTGTGGTGAGCTTTGATTTAAGATCATAGTGTACTGGCAAGGAGAGGTGTTAACTTGAAGTGAAGTCAAGGAGAATTTGAAGAAACAGGTCAGCTTGATAGTGATTTGGGTCAGTATAATAATAAAGGTGATTGGTTTCTTTGGTGTGGTGAGGTTTTCGTTATACCCCATATTTTCGTACGTGAGAGTACGTCGTAAGTCAATTGATGTAAGCTCGAAAATGAGATCATCTTTGAAAGTACATAATAAGTTAATCATGTTATCGTGGAGGTTAAAAATATTTAAGATCATGAATACCAATTACCAAGAGGGTTGGAAGGCTTATAAGCTAAATGAATTGAAGAAAATAAGTTTCGTCGAAAACCGACAAGTTGGAATGTTGTAATATATACTTTTGGGGTGAGACTAGGGTGCTTAACATTATAAGAAGGTTATTTTATAAGTTATTTTAGTCATATCATAGTCATGTGTTACGTTTTGAAGTCAAGCAAGTTGTGGAACAAAAGTTGGCAAAGGTCATCACAAGTTACATTCATAAACGTGCTGAAAATTAGGTCAAATGTAGCTGAGATTTTCTACAAATATATTTGGAACTACAGAGTGATGTACCTACAAAATTGAAGATCTACAAGTCTAGTTTCTAACTTATTTAACCGTTCATCTATACAACATCGGAGTAGAGATATATTCACGTTTTTGCGAGACTGCGCAAGCATCTCCCATGGGACCTACAAAGTCGGCGTACAACTCTAGCTTGTATTTAAGTCAATTCTATATCATTTAAAGTCATTTTTCTCGTCTAAAACAGTTCCCAAACCCTCCTAAATTCTCTCCAATGGTTCCTCCATGAATCTAGGGTGAAAACCTAAGATAAAAACATGAATCCAACACTAGAAACTCCGTGGTGCTTGCTAGATCATAGTTCTTCATCTTGTGGCGGTTTTGGAGGGTTCTTCAAAGTGAAGTAACCTCATGTTTCCTTTGTTCTTATTGATTAAGGTAATAATCAGTCCCTTGTTCATATATATTAGATTTTCAAGGCGAACTACAAGTGTTTGTACACCAACTTGAACAACAAAAGTTGATTCAAGAAGAAAATACAACACCTATAGTGTTGTGGTGTAATTGAGGATAGTTGTGGGCTGTGATTGGCTGAAATTTAGTATTTTTATTACTGTTTAAGGTGAGTATAACATCCTACTATATTTTCTTGAAGTTGTTTGTATGTTTGTTGCATTATTTGAGCTAAATACTACAAGAAAACTTGAAATTGTTTGAGATGTTATTGTTTTTAAACTGGTTTGGAAAGGTTATTTCCATGAACTTTAAATGGTTGGAAACCTTTAAAAATGTCTTTCGTGTGATGTAATTATTATAAAATATTATCCAAATGTCGAACTTATTGTTGGTACTATAAATATGTAGGGAAAGGACAACATAACAATGGAAAGTTGTACTAGTTGTTGTAATTGGATTGTTGGGCTGTTTGAGTGTGGATTAGGTGATTAATAGGAGGTTGTAAGTCCTCCGATTGTACTTGGTATCAATCTGGACATGTTGTTAAGTTAACTAATGTATGATAATGGGGTTGAAGGGTGCTAAAGGGATTCAATCCAAGCTTGCCACCCGTCGTGATATGTGTATGACTTGTTAATAAAATATTTTGTACGCTATTGTTGATGTTGTTCTTATTGTATTGCCCTAGTTTTTGTTGTTGGTATCGGGTATTGGGTGAGGACCTTGTTACAGGGAAGATGCTTCCCAAATTTATATAAATGAGCTACTAGTTTAAGTTGCGGACACATTTACTCAACGGAGTTAAGGTATGTTAAGGCTATCCCTTTTTTCCCTTTGGCATGATCCATATGATACAACGAAACGAGCAAACATGCAAATTTCACAAATGACTCTATTCTTAGAAGTACTAGGGTTGCCTTTATTCTTGATTCCCCATATGTCATATTATTATATCATCTATTCATGGGTCTCAAAAAATATGTAAGTTGATAATGTTTGTTTTGTGATATTAACCGAAGGCATATTGATCTTATGACATCCCGAGAGATCTTATTGACTTACTTCTTATGCATTGCATTCATTTATACACGTACATTGAGCCTTGAATAGATGGCGTTATATACGCGTATATTATATGTATATGAGGTATGGGTAAAGGTTATGGTGTTATATACGCACCACCACCTGATCAGTTGGTGTACGTTGATGATTTCGCCCATAGAGACCGAGATGATATGATGGGATGCCCTCAGAGGCTTGATGATGTTATGTGCACATATACCTATGCATGATATGACATTTATACACATATGCATGACATTATAAATATTTCATGATTCACAAAGCTATTCAGACTTACAGGTTGAGTTCTTTACTCCATGTTTCTTTCATATCTTCAAGACACCAGCCAATGCGTGATGCTTGGTACGATACTCTTTGTACTTAAAGGCCACCTTCCCAAAAACGGTCGTCCTTCTCCTATCCTTTGAGTCATGCTCGATCTCCATGATTAGAGTCTGACATGCAGAGGAAAGAATCTCAACTTAAGTAAATCACACATACAAAACAAATCCTACAATAAAAAGAAGAGAGAAAACGCTTACCCGTAAAGCCATGTCAAAAATACTCCGCGATAGCTCCGTGTCACTCATCGCCTGGAGCTCCATGCTTTTGGAAGCAGTGCACAAAGGGGAAAATGACGATGCTGCCTGTTCGAAGTTTGACAAAAGGTCATAATCCACAGGAATGACCATGTGTCGATTAGGACCCTCCGTGCTCACTTCCACACGGGTATGTCGCTCCAAGAAAGCTCACATATCTTCGCGATTGATGTCTGAGACCAAACCATCTTCCTCCGTATGCACCGTTCCATCTTCTCTAGCAGAAGATGACGCACTGCCTTCAGCAGATTGTACAGGTCCCCCTTGACATACCTCTTTGGCCCCAGGGGACCTCCCCGCCAAAATGGCATCCGCCATTAAAACGGCCCTCGTGCCTGACCTCAGCGAAGACGCCACTGTCGGAGCAATAATTTTTCTCTTTTCAAGAACGCTGGCGATGGCCTTCCCAAGCTCCACCCTCCTCCTTTTTCTTGATAGCAATTCATCCCCATTGGAAGATTCATCTAAGAGTTGGTAGGTAGGTCGGGAAGAGATCTCGTCCCAATGAGGGTCCCTTGCTGGTTCAGTCTGAGTACGACCTCCGCGGATGGACTCAGCTAAAGTAAATTGCATCCCCGCCGATGCAACGACCTGGCAAAATGTCGAGACTGGAGCCTTCGTTTTGGAAATCCGTCGGCCTTCCACCACAAAAAGATCGTATCAATAAACAACAACAAACAACCGAAGTTCGGAGCAAAAGAAACACTTACCAGACGAAACCTTTGGTCCAAAACGTTTGAGGAAAGCAGCCCAATCTCGAATCCCCACCATGTGAGGTAGCACACGAGCTACCCAATCCTCACTACCGACGATGGGAAAAGGTGCACGTCTCTCAGTTGTACAGAAAAGTCAGTGGTGAATAAGAATCTTAGATAACGAAAGCAGATAATAAGCGAACATCACCAACACATACGGTTGTGATTCCACTGCTCTGGAAATCCACCGGGGTCCGACACCAAGTGCTCTGTTTTGATGAAAAAATACTTGTGCCAAAACTTCCGGCTCGCCCTATCATCTATTCCAACCACTAATCCCCTGGTCCCACGATGTCGCAGATGTATAATGGTACCCCTATGAAAGCTCGGGGAAAATAAATGTAAATGTCACGCCCCGAACCATGGTCTGGGCGTAACACGACACTCGGTGCCTAACTGCATGTGACTGAGCGAACCAACTGCATGGTTGGATCAACATGTGGTATAACTATGAGCTAGAGGTAAATATAAAACATGTTAATCTACTAAAGAGTCTGACAGAAATGTCATAGATGCGGAAAATACTGAAAGGTCTGCAAGTATAAACAAGTAGCCAACAAGGCTAACACATGTAGGCTTGCTGATATCTGACTGACTGGGTTATAGTCTACGAAGCCTCTAAATAATACTGAAAATGCTAACTGTTTATCGGGACAAGGTCCCCGGTATACCTTATTAACTGGAATACTATAATGACTAAAACAAAATAGAGATAAGGCTCCAAAAGACTAGGGCTTACCAATAGCTGATACGAGATGTCCTAGCAAGCAGAATCGTCAACCTGAAAATCATTACCTGCATCGCGAGATGCAGGCCTCGGGCAAAAAGGACGTCAGTACATTTGAATTATACTGGTATGTAAAATAGCTGAACAAAAGAACTGTAAATACTGAAACTAAAACTGAACTGCTAGCTGATAAACTGATAACTGAACAAAGAAGTAAGGATATGAATACTCCCTCTTCTGAATGATGAACAACCTGTTTATCTGATAAACTACGGACTCAGGCCCAATATATATATGTGTACACAATCTACGGACTCAGGCCCAAGTATACGTATACATAACTACGGCCTCAGTACCAAATACATGTGTTCAACATTCAGGAATTTAAAATCAGGAACTGAATATCATACTGTAGTACATGATACTGAAATAATGAGCCATACCGAGGTACATGATACTGGAATAATGATTACGATTGGACTGAGATGAGTATTCATAAGAAATTGCTTTGTCATAACTAAAACTCATAGAATATCGAATGATTATGAGACTATGCCATCTAGAGAATAGAAGTTCTACTACTATTCAGGGAACTAAGGCATAGTTACTTTCTGAGGAAACTGGTAATGGTCATAATGAATGGGACGTAGGGAGAATCATAGACATTCCCAAACCTAAAGAGTTAGCCTTACATACTTTAACTTCCTGCCCTTGAGCGTAGTACAACGTTTGTCAACCCTTTCAATTTTAATCTATAGCAATACAAGTCAAAGGGATTCCATATTAGTTATTGTGCTCATGTTTTGGTCACTTAAGCATTTTTCAAATACTTGGTGAAAATAAAGCTTCATAGTCCTTATTAATGGTGTCTCTACACCCATCAACCCATTCTCTTGTTCCTAGATAAATTCTAAAGTCTCAAATGATTATATCAACATTATTCTTCATCACCCATAAGGTAAACAATACCCTTAACCAATAATCAACACTCAACACCCCAACCCAATAATCTTTCATGCTTTTATATCAAACCCATCAACTCATATCTCATGAACTAGGGTTTATAATCATTAAACCAATGCTAGAATCAACTAGAGGGTGAAGACATTACCTTTTTGAAGTTCAAACCCCTTTGAATTCGAGTTATAGGCTTCCTTCATTATCCCAATCGAATATCTAATGATATGGAGGGTTTACCCATGTTAATAAGACGTTGGGAAATTGAAATTAAGTTAGAATCATCATTAGAACTTACCTTGGGTGGTGGAGGGACCCTTAAGGAGTTAGGTTTTTGAGAGCTTTACTTTCTAAAGAAAATTTTCTTGTTTTGGGGTTGTGGGGGACGAAATAGGGCTAAAAAATGACTTCCCAAGTCATCCACCGCGTTCCGGTTGGTGAGACCGCGGTAAATCACTGGGACACTGCCTCACCACCGCGGTCGAGGTAAAAACGCGGCAGGACTGCGGTGGTTGCACACCATTCTGTAAAACGGGCATAACCTTTTGCACAGAGCTCTGTTTGGGCTCCACAATATATCGTTGGAAAGTTATTCCAAAGGCCTACAACTTTTATGCTTTGAGTTGTTCCCAATACCTTACACACTTTCACTAAACTCTGCTGGAAGACAGACCTTCTGCAAAACTTAGTCGATTTTATCAAATCTTATGCACCTCAATTTCCATCTTGATTTTGAAACAACTATTTTCACCCATAATCATCCCGATGGGACTTCACATGTTCAAAATATAATCCTTACTACTCCTTTAGCTCATTCATACCTAATCCAAATTTACGGGGTGTTACAGTAGAAGGTGGTGAATACCAACCTCACACCCAACCAATTCCGCATACTTCGTCAGCACTAGAAAGATTTTATACAAGTACAGAGATAGCTGTGTCGGGCAGACTTTGTAAAACCGATAGAACTCCTCCGCCAGCAGAAGAAGAGGGGGGGTATGATCAATCACGAAAGGATACACATAAAAAGCACAATACCCTGGTTTATGGACTTCCACGATGTCCCTCCCATCCGGAACCATCTCGACATGAGGAGGAATATTGTACGTAGACCGGAGCTCATTTATCTGAGATAACCTGGTTTCAGAGATCACTGGAATGAGAGAAGGAGAAGGTTCCTTGTGGAAATCATTCCTAGACATAGGGTTTCTGGGGAGTATTTCTTCTACGGTAGGGAAACTGTCACCCTTCTCAGCCGCAATATCCTCACCATCGGAAGCAGGGGCCACTACTAACGGAGTGATGTTGAAAACTTTATCGTGTGCACGAGAAGTTTGGGGCATCTTGATAATGGAGGGTGTGCTAGTAAAACTTGGAAGGAAGAACGATGACTGAATGAGAAGGCGAGAAGCGAAATTATAGGAACAGAGCTTGGAATTGAGAAAGATGGTCAAAAGAGAGTAATGTATACACAAGGAAGGAAATGGTAATTTTTTTTTGAAAAAACGAAACCCTTACCTATTTATAGGGCTAAATGGCGCGAGAATCAAAGCAGAAGACCGCCAATGGTGCTAAAACCAAAGCGACAAGCATTCAGATGTTGTCTCGAGAAGATGCGTAATGATGACGTGCGTAGGAGTGACATCACATCTTGATAACCACATCAATCAGGATTCCGTAGGATGCGTTGCTCTCTTGATCTTTGTCGAACTGACGTAATTTAGTAGCCAAATTCTCCCACAACGGAAACGAATGATGTTTGCTTGTCAAGGACGTGCAGGGCTGCAACCTCAACAAGTGGAGGAACTAACTATATAGGTCCATATTTGGCAACCACGGTAACGGATAAGCAAGACATGGGATGGGGTCAACCACGACACAGCGACCGACGGTCGTTGTGATAAAGGCTGACCAAAAGCAGGTAGCTAAGATGAAATAATAATGGTAACTTGAACTTAGAGAGAGGCGGTAAGAATATTCCTTTGGATATTTTCTGCGTTGTACTTTTTAGGGTTTTTTGGGGAATGTCCCTAATAAATAGGAAGAGACAATGAACAATTAGGGGATCTGCCTTTTTGAGAACTAAGAAACACATTGTAAAGTCAAGAGAGAGAGAGAGATATCCGAAAGAATTGTCTTATCCACTTTATTCAAGTTCATGTCATTGAATCTTTGTCCATAAATCTCAAAGATTCCACATTCATATCAACGGTATAACTTTTCACGTCATTAGTGTTAGATTTGGTTTTAATGATGCAAATAATATATCTGTGTAGGAACTCATAGATAGCAATTCAAAGATTGAAGGAATCAATTAGAGAAGATCAAGGAATCAAGGAGTAACTACGAGATGGAAGCAATCAGTCAGGGAACTTAAGGAAAGAAATTCGAGATTAGCAAAGATCATGAAATCAATGGACAGTTATGAGATGGAAGGAATCAAGAAAAGCAATCCTGGATTAGAGTAATCAATCAAATCCAAGATGGAATCAACCAAGCCTAATCTTAAGGAAGGAATCAAGTCAATCGTACCCAATCCGAAAGGTGCAAGATCTTGGGAAGCATATATAGAACATCAATCAAGGATCTCGTAATCATAGCCGTTGTTGTATGACTTATTCTTGGAAAAAATCAATTTCTCTCCAAGGATCAAATCTCTTGGGTTGGCAAATCTCTCCAGAAACCAAGCCTCTCTCAAAGTATTTAAACCTGTAACTGTACCCTAGAACGACATACTTTGATCGAACCAAATACCCTCTCTTTATTCTACTGTAAACAAACATTGTAGCTCTACTAGTTCTGTTGTGTAACAAGGTAGAGAAGAAAGATTAAACAACACTAGTGAGGCATTGTATCAAAAGAGACGAGTGAAATAGGCTCTAAGCAATCGGTGTAGATCACACCATTCTCTGTACTCTCGAAGAAACTCATTCACAAAAGGAACTCCCTTGCAACCCAAGGGGACTGGACTAGGATTCACATTAAATCCAAACCAGTATACAAACTCTGGTGTCTTTAATTCCTGTATTTAAATTCTGCATCTTAAATTGTCTTTACTAGTATCAAGTTATTATATCCAGTTGACTAATCGTAAAACTAGTCAACTACTAGTTATTAAGTTTAAAAGTAAACAATTCACTCCCCTCTTGTACTTTCAATTAGTATCAGAACAAGGCTCACATTTTTATTTTGCTTAACAACTCGTGAGAAAAGATCATGGCAAATCAAGTTATCGTAGGAGCTCTCTTCTAGGAAGGAACTTCAAAAGTTAGGCCACCATCAATGGACAACATTTCTCCCACTGGAAAGTGCGTACGGAGATATATGCCAAGGCATATGACATTAAAGTTTGGAGAGTCATCAAAAAGGGAATTATCCTCTGCCAGCTGCCGCTCAACCACTTGCTGATCCTTAAGATATAGATTCATATACAAACGAGCAAATGGCAGTGGTACAAGTTAACAATAAAGCGAGAAACCTGCTTTATAATGCCATAGGTGGTGAAGAGTATGAGAAAATCTCTAGCTGTGACACAGCCAAAGAGATGTGGGACAAGCTTGAAGTTACATACAAAGGAACCAGCAAGGTAACGGAAACACATATCAATATGTTGGTTCATGATTACGAAATCTTTTCAATAAAAGAAGGAGAGTCTATTAAAGAGATGCTTGCCAGATTCAGCAAAATAATTAGCGATCTAAAATCCTTCAGCACACCATATACAAGTGGTGATCAAGTTAGACTCAGAAGCCTACCAACTACTTGGCATACCAAAGTGGTCACACTTGAATCTCAGGATCTAAATAAGTTATCCTATGATGAACTACGAGGAAAACTCATAGCCTTTGAAAAGACATATCTCAAGAAGACAAAACAAGAAGAAAAAAAAGAAAACAATCGCATTCAAGGCCTCAACTAAAATAGCTGAAAATGATATCGATGATGATCCTGAAGCCCTTCAAGAAGAGATTGCTATGTTGTCAAGAAACGTGGATGGTTTAATGAGAAGATTCAGAAATACAAGGAGAGGAAGAATTCCACCTAGGCGATCCAGGCAATACAACGAACAGGACAAGAATATGGAAAATGCTATGAGTGTGGAAGATTTGGACACATTCAAGTTGAGTACCCAGATCTAAAAAGGAAAATTTCCAGTGGCTTTAACAAGAACAAATCTTTTGGAAGTTGGAGTGATGAAGACAGTTCAGAACACGAAGAGATAGTAAATCTTTGCTTTTTGACGATTCTGGAAAATGAGATAAACAACTCCTTAGGATGCTGGATGGACGAGGACACTTCAGATGATGAATACAAAGATAATAATGAGAACTGTTTCATGGCACGAGATGAAACAAGCGAGGAACACCACAGAGTAAGCCGTAAAGGAAAATGGTACTTAGACAGTGCGTATTCCAGTCACATGACATGTGATAAAAACCTATTCAAAGAATTTACAAAAATTGATGGAGAAAATGTTAAGTTTGGAGATGACTCAAAAGGAAAGATAATCAATACTGGAACAATTCCTTTCAATAACAACTGTGATACTACTGAAGTTTATCTCGTTGATGGACTTAATGTTACGCCCCGCAATATTACGTCGATATTACGTCCCGCAGTATTATATTACGACGATGTTATGCCCTGCAATATTATATTACGATGATTTTATGCCTTGCAGTATTACATTACGGTGATGTCACGCTTCACAGTATTAAGTTATGACAGTGTTGCACCTTGTAGTATTGTGCGTTGAATTTGTTGTAAGGTAATTGACACCAGTCTAAGGAAAAGATTATTTGGAGATTATAAGGATTGTAAGTGTTATGAAGGATAAAGAGGTACACAGATTAAAGAAAACGAGTTTCGTTGAAAGTGGCCAATTTGGAATAAAATACGGGTCGAGCGATAATGCCCGATAATTATGAACTAGTACCATGCAAGGTACCATATGACCACGGTAGTATAATATATAAAGTATATATGAAGTATTTTTTTTAAAAAAAAATATATAGAATTTTAAGTAATTTGTGTTATTTTTAAATTATGTGGTTAATTGGTTAATTACCGGGTAATGAGACATTACCCGGTTAACTAATAAGTGGATAAAAATTAACATCCCACCCCCACCCCACGTGGCAAGAAGCCAGGAAATTGGAAGTAACTAATAGTCACTTTTGCCAAATGGCTAAATGATGGAAATGACGAAGCTTTAAAGTCTTAGCAAACTAAGGATATGAGAAACCATATTCTGTATTTTGGTTTTCAAACCAAAAGATATTAGAGATAGAATCTTTGTTCAACATTAAAAATCCATAAGCAAAGTCTTGTTCAAAATCAGAAGCAGAAACCTTACGCCTTCCAAACAAAAAAAACGTGATTCATTCCAAGAAGTTCAAGGAATCAAAAGCAATATTCGTCCGTGAATTTCTACAAAGCAAGGGCAAAATTTTGCTCAACCACAAAGGTTTCCAACAGGATAATTATACGAAGTTGTTCCTACTCCAGGTATGTTAAGGCTAAGCTCTTCCTTCATTTTAGTATGATCTCGTCATTATACAAGTTTGATAACGTGGCATAAAGAAAAATTTATATCCCGGAATTTACGTATATTTTGTTAGTCTCGCAAATTGCGCATATTTTCCTAGTTTTGTAAGTTATAATATTCTCATTATTGGGACTTCATATTCAGTTGAGTATTTCCTTCTTCCAGTCAAGAGAGCAGAGAATTTATATATATATACAGTATTAAAAGTATTTTCATTACCATCGAGCTATAATCGATGGGCAGGCCCCTATTGGGCAACCTATGATGAGATGGTAAGTTATATACCGAGCCTACTATGGCCGAACGCTTATGAGCGAGCCTAGTTGGTCGAGATACAGAATCTAGTATAGTCGAGAGCTTATGAGCGAGCCTACTACGACAGAGCAGTTATATATACACCGAGCCTTATAGGTCCGGACAACTATTTTATTTACTATATTGAGAGAGTTAAGTTAGTATCAGCAGGTAAGTATATCTTCAGATTATCTTTGACTTCCAGCTACTTTCTGTTATTATATTATCAGTTCAGTTTCATCTTTCAGTATATTGCCTTACATACTCAGTACATTATTTTGTACTGACGTCCCTTTTCTGGGGGTGCTACATTTCATGCGTGCAGGTCAGACAGACAGACGGGTAGGACTCTTCAATAAGTGTTGCCCGAGTTCATCTTGATCGGTAAGCTCCATGCCTTTCACAGTTTCCGGGTTGAGAGCCTTATGTACATCTTGTATATATATGTATATAAGTTATGAGTAGGTCAGGGAGTTGTTCCGATCACAATATATCAATCAGTAGAGACTTGTAGACATATCCTGTCAGTTAGTGCAGTATGTTGACTTGTAGGCCTTTTATGAATATTTTGTTGATTTACCAGCTATAGTAGTTATGACGGCCTTTTTGGCCCAACATTATATTGTTGTTTAGTCAGTATTTGCAATTGTTTGGCAATGTGGCCCATGGCCAAATTTTGACATTATATGTTCAAAATCCCTTAGTCGTAAATTGGTACGTAAGGATAGATAAGGCACCGGGTGCCGATCTTGCCCCCCAGGTTCGGGATGTGACAAAATTGGTATCAGAGCAGTTCTGTCCTAGGGAGTCTACAAGCCGTGTTTAATAGAGTCTTGTTTATGGGTGTGTCGTGCACCACACTTATAAGCAAGAGACTATAGGGCAGTTAAGATTGTCACTCTTTCTTCTTACTCTAGATCGTATGGTATAACTCACTTATAAGAATTCAAATTTCGAAATTCTATTATATTCATAATAAGATGATACCTATATCCGGAAAGAAGGTTGGAAAGAGAGATAGCAGTGGAAGAGCTGAGTCAGAGGAATTGGATATGTATGATGCCTACGATAAGTAAGTGTGAGGTCTTTAACAGATCATGAGTGTACTGAAAGGTGTAAGCTTCCTGATAAGAAGCCTTACATAAAGAATGCCTATCCACCTTTATGGAAAAAGACAACGAGAGATTAAGAAGATAAATACAAGTTTCAACAAGTAAAAGAAGCAAGATGAAGAAGGGTACGAGGCACCCAGTTAATGAAGGTTAACATTGTTTATAATTGAGGTAGAGGAACATAAGCTTTTTGAATTATATTTAATAGTAATAGAGGTTTGTACAATTGGTCACACCCATTTCAGTTATCCCCTGTGAGTGCTAACCAGTATAGTTAAGAGAAGGACGAGATATCAAGATCCGGCTGGAGTTAGGGTAACCCAAATTGGTAAATGGATTGCTTGTGTTAGTTGACATTGCCGAAGGATATTGAAAATGTGCTAACAAAATCTCCTTATAAGACACCTAGATGGTGCACTCTAAAATAGTGCAGCCAGATATGATGTGATGACCCAAAATGTCACCTTTAAATTAAATAACTATCTCGATATTTTAAGACCTTGAAAAGTGGTATCAATAATTCCTCGACTTGCGTGCGCAGTCCATATAAGTTTTCGAAAGGGTTTTATGTGAAAACTGGATTAAATTGTGAATTAGAGCTTTAAAACTCAACTGAGTTGACTTTGGTCAATATTTTGAGAAAACGAACGCGGATCCAAGTTCTGACCATTCTGGTAGTTCCGTATCGTGATTTGGGACTTGGTCATATGCCCGAAATCAAATTCGGAGGTCCCTAGCTCAAATTATCGCCATTTAACAGAATCTAGAAATCTAAGGCTAAAGATTTCATAAGTTTGACCGGAGATTTGACTTTTGAGAAAACGACCTAGCAATGGAATTTTGATGATTCCTATAGTTTCGTATGGTGTTTTGGGCTTAGGAGCATGTTCAGATTTGGATTTGGAAGTCCGTAGGACAATTTGACGCATTTTGGCGAAAGTTAGAAATTTGAAGGTTTTTGAGAAGTTTGACCGAGAGTTGACTTTTGATATCGGGGTCGGATTCTGATTCCGAAAGTTGGAATAGGTCCGTAATATCGAATGTGACTTGTGTGCAAAATTTGAAGTCATTCCGAAATAATTTTGGTAAGGTTTGAGATACTTAGTTACTTTTAAGGAAGCTTAAGTTGGAAAAGTCAACCGGATGTTGACTTATGTGTTAGAGGGCTCGAATGTGAGTTTCGATGGTTTGGTTAGCTTTGGGAGGTGATTTGTGACTTAGGAGCGTGATCGGAAGGAGTTTTGGAGGTTCGTAGTAGACTTAGGCTTGAATTGGCGAAGTTGATATTTTGGCGTTTTCCGGTTGATAGGTGAGATTTTGATATAGGAGTCGGAATAGAATTCCAAGAGTTGCAGTAGTTCCGTTGTGTCATTTGGGATGTGTGTGCAAATTTTCATGTCATTCGTACGTGGTTTGGTTGGGTTTTTTTATCAAAAGAGTAATTTAGAAGATTTTGAAATTCTTAGGCTTGAATCCGATGCGAATTTGGTGTTGTGATATTATTTTGAGCGTTCCGAAGGTTGGAACAAGTTTGAATGATGTTATGGGATATGTTGGCATGTTTGGTTGAGGTCCCAGTGGTCTCAGGTGAGTTTCGGGTGGTTAAACGGACTATTTCATCTTTGGAAAAGTTGCAGATTTTTTAAGCTTCAGCTGTGCACTAGAAAATTTCTGGTGCGAGGAGTCCAGTTTGGAAGCTCATATCTTGAAATCTATAAGGAATCAGAAAAGGTACGAAACATGAAAGTTGTAACACTTGCATTCTAGTTTCCAGAAAGTTAAACCATTCATGATTTGGATATTTTATCAGAAAGTTATGAGGAAGCGAATATAGCTGGTGGATCCGTTTTGATAGAATTTTCAGATGCACTTTAGAAGCTCATATCTCGGAATATATAAAGAATTATGTGGTGTACAACCTATCAAATGAAAGATATTCGAGTCTAGTTTTTAAATATTCAAACCGTTTGTCATTTGGATATTTTCACAAGGTGTAATAGGCATTTTAACAGAAGATGTACAGCAGAAAAAATGGTAAAAGGATGTACAACCTGCACATCGCAAGGTACACCTCGATGAAGCCTGGGCAGAATGTTTAAGTCCTCTTGTCCGCGATTTGGGTCCATTTTTCAGCCATAGTTGATCATTTTGAGAGCCTTTTGAAGGAGATTGAAGAGGGATTCAAGGAGAAATGTTTGGAGGTAAGAATTTCGGACCTAAAACTCGTTTATATTATGAAATCCACCTAGAAAATCATTGAATTCTTGCGCGAAATGGAAGAAATAGGGCTTGAGATTTTGATATTCTAATTAGGGATTTGGAGGACCATTTGGGGTCGGATTTGAGAACTTATGGTATGTATGAACTCGTGGGGAGATAAGGAACCCGTTGATGTAAAAATTTCTGAATTTCGAGAAGTGGGCCCGGGGCTCGGGTTTTGCTAATTTCGGGATTTTTGATATTTTTTGATTGTTTTCGATTGGGTTTTGTTCCCTTAGCATAATGTGACGTATTCATTCTGGTTTTGTTCAGATTCGACGTGCGGGGAGGCCGATTTGAGTGGCAAGGGCATATCGAGCTAGAGCTTTGGCCGGTTTAAGGTGAGTAATGATTTTAAATGATGTCCTGAGGGTTTGAAACCCCAAAATTTTCACAACGTAGTGCTATACTGAGATGAGACACACGCTGCGTGATGAGCGTGGGGTTCATTGCTATTGGGGATTGTGACTTGGTCCATCCCAATTGATATTTTCACTACATTTTTACTGAGACTTATGTTTTGTCATCATGACTTGGGCTAGTTGCCATGTTTGGGGCCTTGTGCAGACCTGTAGAACCCTTATGGAATTTTTGACTGGTTTTCCTCACTTATTTGCTAAAAATCATATCCTCAATCATGTTTCTAATTGTTTAAAAATGATATGAACCGGGTTATAAAATGTTAATCATAAATGAAAGAAATATGTGGGCTGAGATCCCTACCTTATATTATTGTGCCCGAGAGGCTGTGATTATAATGACTGAGAGGGGTTGAGGAGCCAATAGTGAGGATATTATATATGATATTGGATCGAGCTGCACGCCGCAGCAAATACTTATATGGACCGGGGTGCGCGCCGCAGCAAATATGTAAATATATATATGGATTGGGCTGCACGCCGCAACAATATAGTTCTTGGGCTGTAGGAGCCCCTCAGAAGTCTACACACCCCCAGTGAGCGCAGTTGACTATTATTATTATGGATCGGGTTGTGCGCCACAACGATATAAGGATCGGGCTGCACGCCGCAGCGGTATATATATATGTTTTGATTTCGGTTATTGTGAGAAGTATATGAATTGAGTATTGAGGGTAAGAAATAAGTAAATGAACAGAAATGCTCGAGGAATGGATTTATACTGGATTAATGCCTGTCAAACTACCTGTTTTCACCTGGTTCAAAGAGTTTCATTCAATTTTCTTTACTACTTGCTCTTTAAATGGTTTTACTACTTTGATATAAAACTACTTAGTGCCTTTACGTGATTTCATGTCGTCAGCCATTATTTATTGTTATTACTACTAGGTCGGAGTACTCACATTACTCCCTGTACCGTGTGTGCAGGTACAGGTGTCCCTGAGGTATAGAACGAGCTTTCCTGCCGTTCAGGTTTTCATCGGAGTTATCGAGGTAGCTGCATGGCGTCTGCAGACCCGATTTCTCCCTCTATATTTTTTTACTATTCCGCATTTTTGACATATTTCTACATTAGGCTGTTGAAACCTTGTATTAGAGGCTCAGACTTGTGACACCAGATCATTGGGCATTTGTAGAGATTTCATTATGGCTTTCTGCATATTTCAATCTTTTATTTAAGACTTCTACTTATATTAAATTGGTATCTATTTCTAAAAATTGGTAATGAATTCTAATAAGAAGGGATTGTGAGTGGTAATTGGTCGGGCTTGCCTATCATCGTGTTGGGCGCCATCACGACCAGGATTGGGGTCGTGACAAGTTGGTATCAGAGCCTAGGTTACATAGGTCTCACGAGTCATGAGCAGGTTTAGTAGAGTCTCGCGGATCGGTACGGAGACGTCTGTATTTATCCTCGAGAGGCTGCAGAACCTTTAGGAAAATTTCACATTCTTAAATTCTTATCGTGCGTCCTTGATTCAGTTTGAGATGTAACTCTTTGAATTCCTTCCACGTATTCGTGTGCGCACATGAGCGTTCAGTATCTATTGTGCATCGACAGCTTGTGATTCCTTGGATGAGGTGCAAGATGTGATTTATGTGTGTGATGTTGGGCCAGTCTGGAGGACTTGAGGCAGGGTTTTGTCTGTGGCTTGAGTACTGAGATTTCGATTGTGTGAGCACGTACATTTGGGACTTATATGTCCGTTTGTGTCCTTATTGGTTGGATTTGTGACTGGATAACTATGGGGCGAGTATGATATGATTGTGAGATGTACTCAGATTGTTCGAATGTGATAAGAAGAGTTTTTTGGAAATGTAGTAAGGACTATTGGGTGTTTGACTTCCGTCTTGAGTTGACATATGACCTCGATCTATGGGTGTGTTGAAGGACCTCTCGTGTAGTTTAGTTGTGGAGTGGAGTAGGTCTTCATGTTGTGTTATGAGTTAGATTGACTGTTACAAGGGTGAATGCGAGATTTGTAAATGGTTTGAGGAATTAGATGGGTTGTGTTGCATGAGCTTATGAAGGATTTAGCTTAATCTCATCTAGTTGGGGTAGTCAACCAGTTATTACGGCACAAGCCGATGACATGACGCCTTGTCTTTTGAGGCTTTGCTGAGATTGGATAAGTTTACCTAGCTATTTCAAGTCCATTTCAGTGGTACACCTTCTGAGGACCCATATGATTTTTTGAACGACTGCCATGAAGTATTGCAGAATATGGGAATAGTTAAAAGAAATAGGGGTTGATTTTACTGTGTTTCAGATGACGGGTTCTGCCAAGAGGTGATAGAAAGATTAGGTATTTACTAGACCCGTTATAGTTCTATCTGAAGATGCAGACGTATTGAGAAGATCACCCAATGAATCATGTAGGGGTGCAACGGACCTTGACGTCTGGTTGATTTATATGAGTTAAAAGGTCAACATTGTGGATTATCGGACGTTGTGACCCATGACTTCGCGCAAAATGGGATGTCCACTATCAATGAATAGATCGAATGGTCATGTGTTATATCAGTTTTGACCTGAAATGTATATATATATATATATATATATATATATATATATATGGTACTGAAAGGCTCCCCAATAATTTACGCATAATTAAGGCCTGAGACATGCATGGGATAAGGTTGGGACTTGCAGTATGTCTGCCTCTTTAATTATCCAATACTTCAGTATCAAAGGAGTTAAAAAAAACAACTATAAATTTATAGAAGGTCTTCTTAGTGTGGAAGTCAAGGTTGTAGATTTTGGGTGCTTCAAAGGAAGTATAGTGGTTGACGATCTTCTAGACTATGTAGTTCGTGCCAAGATTTATCTTGATGGAGCTATACTTTTGTGATAGTTGTATATAATTGCGGTAAAGAGTTACCCCAAATAAGAATCGAAGAGTATAAGAATAAATATGATAGCTCAGTAGTGTTGAGTCAACATAGCAAAAGAAGAAATTAGCCACATGTGTTTGTGGCAAGACTATGAAGAGGGCAGACTAGCCAATGCAACACCACCTACTCAGCTCAGTTCTCATAAATGTTTTTGAAGGAGTTTGTCTCCCAGATTCCTGTAATATGTGGTCTGGACGATTGTGACAGGTCACTATGACAGTGTCAGAATATGTCATCAGATTCAATAAGTTAGCCGTCATACTCCTACTTTGGTTCCTAAGCCAGAGATCGAGTCCACAGACTCATTAGAGGACTAAATTGTGATCTTGCAATTTAGTAAAACCCGAGAAGCTACAGGTTGATGCTTCATTTCGGCTAGTGGAAGAAATTGCCAAATGTTAGAATGTGTTCTGGATAAAAAAAAAGAAAGCTAAGAAGACCAAGAGGTCTCGAGGTTTTAAAGGATTCAACAGATTCTACTGTAAAACTACAAATCATTATGATATGGGCTTGGGCAACTGATAAGCCTAGTCAATATATCTGATTACTCGGGGTGCTCCAGTAAGTTCTTTTAATGCACTACAGACACGAGGTTCATATAATGGTTATTTTAGTTATCTAGCATAGACTCAATATGAGCAGCTGAACCCTCAAAGGGATTGTTATGAATGTAGTGGTACTAGGCACATCATGAGAAAATTGTCCTAGACTTGGGAGAAACATATTTTGTAAAAGCACTGAGGCTACCTGCCCCATTACAGTTACTACTCCACTTACATGACCAACCAGAGGTAGGGGTTAGGATGTTAGAGGTGGAGGTGAGACTCCTAGAGGTGGAGACCGAGCCGTTGATATATTTTCTGTGGTATTGCTGAGGTCGCAACACCAGATGGTGTCGTTACAAGTACGGTCTCGAGTTATTATAAAGTAACAATTTTGTTAACTTGATTCGGTTTTGAGTATCGAGGCAAGTCCTCCTATTGTGCTCCACTTATGAGTGAGCTTCGTAATTCTGAAATCTGCTTATGTGAATACTCCTATTGGGAGATTCGATGGAGATAGCTATGTCTATCATTATGTGTTGTGATTTTGTTAAACGGAAAATTATTCAAAAGAAGAAAATGGAATGTTCCAATTTGGCACGATGTGCATATTACTTGTGGTACAGAGTTGAGGACAAGATCCTCGTATTTTATATAATGTGAAATATTTAAACCGGGCTACAAGCTACGGTAGATGTTATATAAGGACGAGGTCCTTGTGGTGAAAAAAAATTGTATGAATATCATTGTAATAATGTCGTGCTTGTAATGCGAAGATTAGTGTTATTGATATATACTTTGTGGTGCTTTGCTGGATTGTGGACATGTTGTTAGGAGTTGTTTTGGTGTTACTCTGACAGGTGGATATGCCCAATTACAGGGGAGACTTTGCAGAAATTTCTGGAAAAAAAAATAAAAAAAATAAATAAATTTGGAGTTAGAAAAATTTGGGATATTGAGATGTGTAAAGAAAGAGATAAGTTACATTATGTGTTTGAGGACAGACTCTACTTCTCATTTGAGGACGAATGACCCTAAGTAGGTGAGAATGTAATACCCCATATTTGATGGGTGCGTAGGCATGAGTTTCTATAGCTAGTCGAGACTAATATCATGTGTTAACGTAAAAATCGGACCTTTCTGGAAATGATTGGAGTGTAAGAAATTTGGTCTTCAAGTTTACAAATATGGATAAAGAAAATAATCTCAATTGAAATGGTATTATCAGACTTATGTTGAATGCGGTAATGTGGGATCAACCACGAATATTTGTGTAAAAGTAAAATCGTCAATTTGGCAACCTGAGAATAATTCTTAGTACGTTCGAGGATGAACGTTTGTTTTAGAGGTGGGGAATGTGATAACCCAAAATGTCACATTTAAATAAATAACTATCTTGGTATTTTAAGACCTTGAAAAGCGGTATCAATAATTTCTCGATTTGCGTGCGCAGTCCATATAATTTTTCGTAAGGTTTTTATGTGAAAAATGGATTAAATTGTGAATTAGAGCTTTAATACTCAACTAAGTTGACTTTGGTCAATATTTTGAGAAAATGAACGCGGATCCAAGTTCTGACCATTCCGGTAGTTCCGTATCATGATTTGGGACTTGGTAATATGCCCGAAATCGAATTCGGAGGTTCCTAGCTCAAATTATCGCCATTTAACGGAATCTAGAAATCTAAGGCTAAAGATTTCTTAAGTTTGACTCGAGATTTGACGTTTGAGCAAACCACCCCGGAATGGAATTTTGATGATTCCAATAGTTTCGTATGGTGTTTTGGGCTTAGGATCATGTTTGGATTTGGATTTGGAAGTCCGTAGGACAATTTGACGCATTTTGGCGAAAGTTAGAAATTTGAAGGTTTTTGAGAAGTTTGACCGAGAGTTGACTTTTTGATATCGGGGTCGGATTCCGATTTTGAAAGATGGAGTAGGTCCATAATATCGAATGTGACTTGTGTGCAAAATTTGAAGTCATTCAGAAATGATTTTGGTAAGGTTTGAGATACTTAGTCTCTTTTAAGGAAGCTTAAGTTGGAAAAGTCAACCGGATGTTGACTTATGTGTTAGAGGGCTCGGATGTGAGTTTCGATGGTTCAGTTAGCTTTGGGAGGAGATTTATGACTTAGGAGCGTGATCAGAAGGAGTTTTGGAGGTTCGTAGTAGATTTAGGCTTGAATTGGCGAAGTTGATATTTTGGCGTTTTCCGGTTGATAGGTGAGATTTTGATATAGGGGTCGGAATAGAATTCTGAGAGTTGCAGTAGTTCCGTTGTGTCATTTGGGATGTGTGTGCAAAATTTCATGTCATTCGGACGTGGTTTGGTTGGGTTTTTGATCAAAAGAATAATTTAGAAGATTTTAAAATTCTTAGGCTTGAATCCGATGCGAATTTGGTGTTGTGATGTTGTTTTGAGCGTTCCGAAGGTTGAAAAAAATTTGAATGATATTATGGGACATGTTGGCATGTTTGGTTGAGGTCCCAGTGGTCTCAGGTGAGTTTCGGGTGGTTAAACGGACTATTTCATCTTTGGAAAAGTTTCAGATTTTTTAAGCTTCAATTGTGCACTAGAAAGTTTCTGGTGCGAGGAGTCCAGTTTGGAAGCTCATATCTTGAAATCTATAAGGAATCAGAAAAGTTGCAAAATATTAAAGTTGTAGCCCTTGCATTCTAGTTTCCATAAAGTTAAACCATTCATGATTTGGATATTTTATCAGAATGTTATGATGAAGTGAATATGGCTGGTGGATCAGTTTTGATAGAATTTTCTGATGCACTTTAGAAGCTCATATCTCGGAATATATAAAGAGTTATGTGGTGTACAACCTATCAAATGAAAGATCTTCGAGTCTAATTTTTAAATATTCAAACCGTTTGTCATTTGGATATTTTCACAAGGAGTTATTGCCATGTTAACAGAAGGTGTACAACAATGGTAAGAGGATGTACAACCTGCACAGCGCAAGGTACACTTCAATGAAGCCTGGGCAGAATGTTTTGAAGTCCTCTTGTCCGCGATTTGGGTCCATTTTTCAGCCATAGTTGATCATTTTGAGAGCTTTTTGAAGGAGATTGAAGAGGGATTTAAGGAGAAATGTTTGGAGGTAAGAATTTCGAACCTAAAACTCGTTTATATTATGAAATCCACCTAGAAAATCATTGAATTCTTGCTAGAAATGAAAGAAATAGGGCTTGGGATTTTGATATTCTAATTAGGGATTTGGAGGACCATTTGGGGTTGGATTTGAGAAATTTTGGTATGTATGAACTCGTGGGGAGATAAGGAACCCGTTGATGTAAAAATTTCTGAATTTTGAGAAGTGTGCCCGGGGCTTGGGTTTTGCTAATTTCGGGATTTTTGATATTTTTTGATTGTTTTTGATTGGGTTTTGTTCCCTTAGCATATTGTGACGTATTCGTTCTGATTTTGGTCAGATTCGACGCGCGAGGAAGCCGATTTGAGAGGCAAGGGCATAACAAGCTAGAGCTTTGGCCGGTTTGAAGTGAGTAATGATTTTAAATGATGTCCTGAGAGTTTGAAACCCCGAATTTTGCACAACGTAGTGCTATACTGAGATGAGACACACGCTGCGTGATGAGCGTGGGGTTCATTGCTACTGGGGATATTGACTTGGTGCATCCCAATTGATATTTTCACTACATTTTTACTGAGATTTATGTATTGTCATCATGACTTGGGCAAGTTGCCATGTTTGTGTCCTTGTGTCGACCTGTAGAACCCTTATGGGATTTTTGACTGGTTTTCCTCACTTATTTGTTAAAAATCATATCCTCAATCATGTTTGTAATTGTTTAAAAATGATATGAACCGGGTTATGAAATGTTAATCATAAATGAAAGAAATATGTGGGCTGGGATCCCTACCTTATATTATTGTGCCCGAGAGACTATGATTATAATGACTGAGAGGGGTTGAGGAGCCAATAGTGAGGATATTATATATGATATTGGATCGGGCTGCATGCCTCAGCAAATACTTATATGGACCGGGCTGCGCGCCGCAACAAATATGTAAATATATATATATATATGGATCGGGCTGCACGCCGCAGCAATATAGCACTTGGGCTGTAGGAGTACCTCCGGAGTCTACACACCCCCAGTGAGCGCAGTTGACTATTCTTATTATGGATCGGGCTGTGCGCCACAACGATATAAGGATCGGGCTGCACACCGCAGCGGTATATATATATGTTTTGATTTCGGTTATTGTGAGAAGTATATGAATTGAGTATTGAGGGTAAGAAATAAGTAAATGAACAGAAATGCTCGAGGAACGGATTTATACAGGATTAATGCCTATCAAACTACCTGTTTTCACCTGGTTCAAAGAGTTTCATTCAATTTTCTTTACTACTTGCTCTTTAAATGGTTTTACTACTTTGATATAGAACTGCTTAGTGCCTTTACGTGATTTCATACCGTCAGCCATTATTTATTGTTATTACTCAGTGGGTCGGAGTACTCACATTACTTCCTGCACCGTGTGTGCAGGTACAGGTGTCCCTGAGGTATAGAGTGAGCTTTCCTGCCGTTCAGTTTTTCATCAGAGTTATCGAGGTAGCTGTATGGCGTCCGCAGACCCGATTTCTCCCTCTATCTTTCTTTACTATTCCGCATTTTAGACATATTTCTACATTAGGCTGTTGAAACCTTGTATTAAAGGCTCAGACTTGTGACACCAGATCATTGGGCATTTGTAGAGATTTCATTATGGCTTTCCGCATATTTCAATCTTTTATTTCAGACTTCTACTTATATTGAATTGGTATCTATTTCTGAAAATTGGTAATGAATTCTAATAAGAAGGGATTATGAGTGGTAATTGGTCGGGCTTGCCTAGCATCGTGTTGGGCGCCATCACGACCGGGATTGGGGTCGTGACATATGAGTACTACAAAGACATGCACTATAAGCCTTGAAGGAATAAATATTACCTTAGTGTGGCTTGCGTCCCTAGTAAAGCAAGAACCTTAAGCAACTTGAAGAGCCACTGGATGGAGCAAAGGAAAGCTAAAAGCGAAAGAATGTCATATTGAAGTTTTCACGAGAAAAAGGATATACAAAAATATTAGCAAAGTTATGAGAAAAGAGGTAAGGAAGCATTACGAATAAGGTGTGATACATGGATGAAAACGGTAGAGTGCTATGGAACCTATAGTCAAATGAAGAAAGAGACGAAATGTGATGAGCCTTAAGACAACAAAAGAGTATAAGCCATAAGGTTATATCCTTATGTCGAGAAATAAGTTTGCAACTCTAACGTGATTAACAGAAGGAAAAGTTAGACCCTACAGTAATAGAAATCAGTATGGACTGGTGAATAAGATAAACTAAACATGAATAAGGAACTGAGTGATTTGATAATAGTCAGCATCATGAGAATTTCAGATTTGTGTCCGGCAATGATAGAATAAACAACAAAAGAAGATTTAGGAGGAATTTCGAGGATGTTCGTTCAGGAAGACGCCTCCCTAAATCAAACAATGTGAGCAAAGTTAATCTTAAGGGATTGTAGGTGCTAGTTACACTAAGTGCCACCGTCGCGAGTAAGAAATTTCGTTTTCTTGGTACAGAAGGATTACCACAAGGCGAGTAAAGGTCATCAATGATGTGAGAAGACGCCAAGGCTGAAGAGGTAAAACATCTATAGGTAGATCGTCGTAGTGCTAAATCTTAGTATACCCCAAATGGGGGGAATATGGAGTGATGTGGCATTAAGTCAGAATTAAGTGGTTCTAGTGACTATGGAATGGTAAAGGAAGAATGTGATAAATGAAAGAGGAATGAGATGGCACTTATCCAAATCTTACAGATACGCTACGATTCAAGAATATTGTGCAAGCACGACGTCAAGGAGAATAAGTAAAGGTTCCTGGCTGTTATTGATAAATAAAGAGTCAGTGTGAGACGTAAGTCAAGACAAAGGAAATAATCCAAGAAAGATTACGAGGAATATTGTTATGAGAATGGGCCAACGAGTAGTTAGTAATTGGTTAAGAAGATCCCATTTATGGCTAAACAGGAGGTTATAGACGAATCATCATATCATGTAAGATAAACATAGTAGAACCCAACATGGAGAATTCAGCCTCGAAGGATATCATTATAATACTTGAGATATATTCAAATAAGAGTCGGGGTAGTTAAAGGTACCATACGAGTGTTGCGGGGATAAAGAAAGTGCCACTGGGAAGGCAGTCAAAATATCAGTTCGGAAGCAACCATACAAGCATAAAGGCATGGAAGTAAGCAACTACAGATGATTATAGGCAAGTAAGGACCTCAAAAAAGGTCCGTAATAAGCTCACAGCTTTACAAAAGTCAAGGGTTCTCCCTAAGTACTACAACAAAAGACTAGCTGAGGAGATAAGAAAGAAGGCTTCAACCTAAGCACAACGACCTAAAGAGGAAATGGTCGTGTAACAACAATCTTGCAACAACATTGTAAAGCATTCCAAAGGAAAGTGGCACCTACCGTGGCTAATGAACGGGGAGTAAGAATTAAAAGTAATATTCGAGATCATATAAGTTGTATGAAAACTCTAGCAAGTGTGGGCACTAAGATAAGCTAAGTATGGACGCAACAAAGGGGCAGAAAGATTAGGAAAAGTAATAGCTTACCTTGAAAGAAAGCTAAGATGGAACGAAAGAATTATTTGATCAATGATCCAGAGTTAGTACGTTATGGATACATTCAAGATTTTAGAGCATTATCCAGGTAGCATATTTGTGGACAATCATACAGCCATAGAAGACTCCGGTATAAGTTAAAAGAAAGAATTGAGCCCAGGTCATAGACAAAAGATTGAATTGTTATAAGATTTTATCATGGATATTCCATAACGCCCATGAAAGGCTAAGGTAATAACTAATACCATGAGCCACAGATCAGAAGATAGCTTAAGCCTATGTAAAAGCTGATCAAAAGGAAGAAGAAACTAAAGAATTGCATAACTTAAGTAAATCAGGAGTCTGATTATTGGACCTAGAAAAATTATAGAAGTTGTGCTTGAGAACATGACAAAATCACTCTTAATGTCAGATATTCAAGAGAAATAACACAACAACCATAATCTATAATGGCTCTACAAGGAAGCCAGTTAGAATAAGTACTAGCCTCATAAGAAGTCAGTACGAAGCTCCCACCGGATTGTGTATGTACCAGAGGTGCGAGTATTATAATAGAGCTTCAACTTATGGACGTGAATTACACCTAGGTGGAAGGAAGGTCAGGAAAGAGATAGAAGATATGATGCGAGATTTTAAGGTAAGTAAGGTAAAGGTGAGCAACATACGAGATACTCAAAAGCAGAATATCATAAACAGTCCATACTTCGGATAAAAGACTATAAGCATGGGGATCCAATAACAAGGAATGATAGCGGCATCATCGGCGACATGTATTCCAGCCTATGGTTTCTAAGTACTGAGAGATCTAGTTAAGAGAGTAGAGAAAAGTTGGAGGCGATGTGATGTCTCGCTAGATGCTCCAGAATAATATAAAGGAATCTATGGTGCAAGGAAGTTGAAGGAAAGTTTATAACTGGACATATATAAGTCGCAAGCTAAAGTATGGTAGAGCGATAAAGTTTTAAGGAAACATGAGTAAGGGTGAGGAAAGGCAAGTAAAAAAGTGACAAGAATAGATAAGTCCTCAGGATTAAGTCCATGAAAAGAAGAGAGATAATAGTTTCTCTAAGTTATTGAAAGTTTGGTATAGCCTGAATGAACTCAAAGGAATCTAAGGTTAATAGCATTTAGAAAGAATGAAATACTGACCTAGTAATAAAATGAGGGTATAATTGTGACAGATAAAGGATGACGTTTGGGCCTTTATTTGATTATGATTACTGCTTTTTCATGCCTTACATACTCGGTAATTTATTTGTACTGGCATCTCTTTTGCTTGGGGACACTACGTTTCATACCCGTAGGTACCGATAGATAGGTTAACAGTCCTCCTAGTAGGCTATCGGGTCCCTGTACCGACTTTTATGGCGTTTATGTACTCTTAGAGGCTTGTAGACTGATATCATATATATGGATGATTGTATGGCCTTGTCGGCCTATGTTTTGAGTGTACAAATGATCATTTTGGTCTTATAGGCCCGTAAGTCACATGTATAAGTTTGTATACCATGTTGGGTCGTCCTATGTCAAGTATTCTATTATTTTTAATTCTAGTTATCTCATGATGGCCTTTTCAGCTAATTTACCCATGATACTATGATAAGAAAGATATGTTACGTTGGTACTCGGTTGAGTTAGGCAACGAGTTCTCGTCGTGGCCCTTCGGTTTGGATCGTGATAGTTTTACCGATATTTTATGGTAATACTCTTGGATTTAGCAGCCTGCATGACTTGGTTGAATTAGGGAAATTCAGTTCTGATGACTTGATTATCGGCAGACGAGTTTTGAAGAGTTCTTGATAGTGTCAACCACGTCTTGGGACGAATGTCTACTACCGTCATGAAGGGTATGTTGTGTCTTGTGATTTCTCACCTGGATATGGTCAAGTGGAATGTTTCTAGCTGATGGAGTATGTATCTTTCTTGTGATTTGGAGATGATAATAGGGTTCTCGTGTTTTCGTATGATGGCATGATAGATGCAGTGTGACGCGGGATTGAGATTTGCATGTACAAGTTTATGGTTCAGTTTTAAAGGGAGTGCCATGAGTGCTCTAGACAATACAGATGATTTCAGATGTTTAGAAGAATGCTACCACTATCTGGTATCACCTGAGAACGGTGCACATTTCAGAAGGCGCACTGTGCGTTGACTTATGAATGCTTGATGATATTACAATAATCATCTTGTTGATCGACTACTGATGTTTAGGTCATGCTATGTAGCATGGAAGAAATATGGAAGTATTTCTCGTGAGATGATTGTGTATGAGGGATGTGTTCGTCACTGAGTGGTGGAGTTGGGATCGGACATGAAGATTTTTGTATTCTAGGGGTTTGAAGATTAAGGGGGTTTTTAGAGGCAGATTGTGTCACGACCCAAACCGATGGGCCATGACGAGTGCCCGAGTCCTACCTCTCAAACACCCCTAAACATGCGTCTAAGATATACACAGGAATAAAGGGTAGGTCATGAATAAAATCTGTCAATAAATTGTTGAGTCACGTGAATAACATATGTGAGGAAAACATGTCCAAAAGACATATATACATATACATGCGAAATATGGTAGGGCGAGCCGACAAGGCTGCTATAGACAACTATATATCCAAAATTTAAAGCCGATAAGGATACATACTGTACAACTATACATGACTGCCTATAGACCTCTAATAGAGTGTACAATTATATAAAGGATGGGACTAGGCCCCATCATACATATATGTATACAAAATATCGTACCAAAAACCCAAAATCAACTCCGAACCAAATGGAGCATACCAAGTGTAATGACCCAATCGGTTGTTTTGAACTCCAGGGCGTCGTTCAGCAGTTTGAGGCCATGAGCAGCTTCATTTCAGGTATTATGACTTGTACGCATGGTCGGAATTGAATTTCGGGAAGTTCAGAGTTGATTTGGAAAGAGAATTCTCATTCGGAAGCCTTAAGTTAGAAGAATCGACTAAGATTGGATTTTCGAGTAAACGACCTCAAAATCAGAATTTGAAGGTCCAAACAGGTTTGTATGATGATTTCGGACTTGGGCATATGTTCGGATCGGGTTTTTGGATGACCTGGGAGCGTTTCGACGCCTATTGTGGAAGTTATCATTTTGGAAGAATTTCATAAGTTTGGGTTAAAGTGCATTTTAGTGTTATCGATGTCCGTTTGGGATTTCGAATCTAGGAATAACTCTGTACAAAGATTCTGGTATTGGGAGCGCGATCGGAAGTAAATTCGGAGGTCCGTAAGTCATTTTGGAGTCATTTGGCTAAAGTTAGAAATTTGAAGACTTTTGAGAAGTTTGACCGGAAGTGGACTTTTTGATATCGGGGTCAGAATCAGATTCCGAAAGTTGGAGTAGATCCATAATGTCAAATATGACTTGTATGGAAAATTTGAGGCTAATCGGACTTGATTTGATAGGTTTCGACATCGAACATAGAAGTTGGAAGTTCTTAGTTTCATAAGCGTCAATACGAAGTCAGTGCGTTCTAATTATATTTTTTTATGTGCAGATGAGGACTACTAATATGATGGAGATCAGTTGGATATTATAATAAGTGTACGAAGCATATTATAAGATATACGGGGTCTAAGGAAAGTCCTAAGTCTAAGCCCAGTTGAAAATTTTCATAATAGACTAAAATTTCAAAGAGAAAGCGCACAAGGCCCTACTTTGGACGAGCATATCTACATTTATATAAGGTTTTATGTGATTCACAACCTATCAAATTAAAGATCTCTGAGTCTAGTTTCCAACACTTTAAATCGTTTGTCATTTGTACATTCCTACACAAAGTTATGATCAAGTTACCAAAGGCTGGAAAATGTGATCCTAGAGGAGAAATTATGCGATCGCATAGCAAATATGCGGTCCGCATACTTGATATGCGACCGCAAATCAGGTTGCAAACTGGGCTAGAATTGCCCAGTTTTGGGCACCGAGTTATGCGATGGTTTTGCGGCCCGCATACCCATTCTGCGATGCATTATGCGATCCCAGACCTTGTTTCAGATGCTTAATCTTCCTATTTTTATAAGCCCACCCCATTTTGATAAATATGCTTTGGGTTTATTTTGGGGTGATTCTCTGAGCATTCTAGAGAGAGGTGAGAGCATTTTAGAGAGATAAGGAGGAACCCCAACATTCAAATCATCCAATCTTGCATCAATCTTGAAGAATCAAGGAACTCAATCACAAAATCTTCATCTAAGAGATAAGGTTCTATACCCTAATCTTCAATTTCATTTTTGGATGATTTTTGAGCAAATATTCACGGGAAACTTGAGATAAGTCACTTGTGGTCATTGTTAATTAATAATATGGGATTATCATCGAATATTCCGTCAAGATTACTTGTTTTTGGGTTGAAAATGGTAGAAATCCTTCAAAACTTTAATTGAAGATTTGAGGGTCGAGTTGATGTCAGAATTTAGCAAAATTGGTATGGTTGGATGGGGGTTGATATTACGTGATTTTTGTCGAGGTTCGAGACGTGGGCCCCATAGATAAATTTTAGGAAACTTGTATTTAGGGTTGGAAAATTATTTTAATAGATGGAATATGAACTCTAGAGCGTATATTGACTAGTTCTTACCCCATTTGAATAGTTTGGGATCTTTCGGCTCCAATTTGGGGGTTGGAGCGCATTCTTGAATTTAGAAGTAAGCTTCGGAACAAGGTGAGTCTCCTTTCTAACCTTGTAAGAGGGAATTGTCCCCATGGGTGAATTAATTGAATTTGTGCTCCTATTTGTGAGGGCTATGTATGTACGAGGTGACGAGAGTCCGTGCGTAGCTACTATTATGTTTAAGTCCGAGTAGTTTAGGACCCAAAACCATGCTATACTTGGAATATTTGTAATCTTATTGACAGTTTGAATTGCTTAAATCACATCGAATTATTAAATGAATTTCTAAAAAGATTAAACTTCATTTTCTTGAATTGTTAAAAGAGAATTGGCTTTTCTTTGGATAATTGTTCCCTGATGAATTCTTGATTGACTGATTGTTGTGTTTATTTATATTTGACCGCGTCGCATGTATGATTCGCGAGTGGGGTAATAGATGCATCTATGGTTCGCGCCATTCGACCCTCTCGCAGTGCATAGTTTAAATATTGTTGGATTGGGCCGTATGTCCTCTGCATGATTTGCGTATGCTTGTATTGCTTGTCTTGGGATTTATAGATGTTGATAGTTGCTCTCCCTGACTTGAGAATAAATGTATAAATGATGAAAAGGAATTTGGGAATTTTCGGTAAAAGAAAGAATTGTTTACTTGCTTCATTCTATTGAATTACAATCCCATTTATAAAAATCCTCGATTTATTATATTATGGACGTATCATTATTGGACCATTAGTAAGTGTCGAAGTCGATCTCACGTCTCTACTTCTTCAAGATTAGATGAGATACTTACTGGGTACACGTTGTTTTTGTACTCATGCTACACTTGCTGTGCATTTTTGTTGCACATGCACATGTATTTCTAGTGGCCTACTGGCGTAACAACATGGATAATACGGGGACTAGGTGAACTGCATTTCTCTAGGGGACCTGCAGCCAGTATAGTCTCATTCAGTGTATTGTATTTACTTTCTGTCCAATTTGTATTCCGATAGTTATTGTACTTTATTCGATTCCTTAGTAATTTCTCATGCACTTGTGACACCGGGTTCTAGGATGTCTATGGGAGTAGTCTGTATTTTGAAATTGTTAAAAATATCATTATTTATTTAGTGGAATTTATTCTTTATCATTTAAATGTATAAAAGAAGTGAATTCAGAAATATCTAAAACGAGAAATTAATAGTTATTTAGTGTTGGCTTGCCTGACAATGGTGTCCGGCGCCATCACGACCCGTAGTGGATTTTGGGTCGTGACAACATGGTATCAGAGCACTAGGTTCCCTTAGGTCTCACGAGTCATAAACAAGTCTAGTAGAGTCTTGCGGATCGGTACGGAGACGGCTGCACTTATATTCGAGAGGCTACATGGCTGTTAGGAGTACATTCCTTCTTGATTCCTCATCGTGCGATTTGATTCCTTTGAGGCTTATGCCCTTGTTTCTTTCCTATTCAATCCTACGCAACGGTAAATGCTTGTTATCAATTGGGAATTGAGGAATTGTAATGATACTACAGATGTGGTGCAGGATGATACTTCCTGCATAGTACTTGGGCTATTGTCGTCACCTGACGGAAGGATAACTGCACTCCTGAGAGCTTTGAGGCTATGCGCAGATTTCTATGATTGCTCATGATTGGTTATCACACAGTATTGACATGATGGTAGGATACTTGCCTATGTGTTGGGGCAGTGAATGACTTGATAGGAGGTTATACTCTGTGCTTGATTCGAAGATTTAGTATTTTACTTCCGGCGGAGGAAAGGCAAACGGCCTACGAGTGTTCATGTTGGGTTGATGGAGTAACGAGACTTGGTGATTTCAAGTGTGATGGGATTTTCATCTGCGTCATGGTGTCGTCGCTTGTGATTGAATATGTTAAGTTCGCCGGTGTATGGTTCTCTTCAATTCGCCTTTGGGGCAGGGTATTGTGAAATGGTATTGGAGAAATGACTGTCATAGATTGAAAGGTGCATTGGTGCAAGATTGAATCGGTATTTCTAATGCTGGCGGCTTGAGAAAGACGATCTTCGAAAAATTAAAGTTAGTGACAATCTATCAGTTCAAATGTTTCGAAGATAGAGATGGAATTAGAGCAACAACTGGGCAGCAAGGGAAGAAGAAGGACGAGTGGGAAGTGTCGTGCGATGGTTAAATTTCCAAGGAATCCAGTTGTAAGGAGCAAAAGTCAAATAGTTGCTTAAAAAAGAGGGTTCGGCCAAGGTGGGAGAGTGGCAGAGTAGTATATGGATTCAGTGGCAGGATAACTACATCCTTGAAGAAAGTTTGGAGTGATTTGGGAGTTCTAGTGGATGGTGATTGCGCCTACTGATTTAATTTGAAGTATTGGCTATTATGCGGAGGGAGGTTGAATATGACAGAAGGGAGTTGCCTGATATGAAGAAGGATACAATATGATTTGGGATGGAAGGGTATTGTCGCACATTTAATTGATGTCCAAGAGGAGTGAATGGACTTGTGCAGCTAGTGAATGAGCACAGGCTCATGATGAGTTATTGATGTCATAGTGATTGTACCCTGTGAGGTGACGTTGGAAGATGTCGGTAGGTAATTTCCATAAGTGGGTTATCCCTTGTGAGCAGGTTAGCGGTCATGTGGTTGGTGAAGCTTTTGCAAAGGATTTTACTGGCCATTCGGTAAGAGGTCGAATATGTAAATATTGATGGAGATTCAGAGTGTTCATGAAGTGCTAGTAGAAGGATTTCAAGGAATCTGGTTGTTTGATTGTGCAAGGTCATGTCAATAAGAGATAAAGAATCTTGGTGGGTTATATAGTTGTGTAATAGTGGCTTCAAGATAAGTGGGAGAGTCCCACCGCCTACTGTTGGATTGTATGGTCGTCTATTGGTGAAATTTCTTGATTTTAGCATATTGGTAGGCTATTTCAGCTAAGGGAAGAGAGTATAAGTGGTAGTTTGAGCAAAGGATTGTTAAAGGTGTGCTATGGTTGGCCTTATTGACCCATGTTTAGACTTGGGGGAATGGTTCAGAATTAATGCCTTGTATAGATGCGGGTTTCAAGGATAGTGATTCGGCCGGGTGCTTCGACAAGAGGGTGTTCATGTGCTAGAAGATTCTTGGAGCTGACTATATTCGGGACCAAGACAGAGTGGGTGACTCTCAACAACGGCCCTAGTGAATTCAAAGGTTAAAATATGGTGCCTAAGGATTTCAAGCCCGCGGTATGGTTAAGAACCAAGCTTTGGTAGTAGATTGTGAGAAGAGGCTCAGAATGATTCTATGATATTTTTGGCTTGAAGGGTGGCATTTGGAGGAATGAGAGAAAATGACTTCGGATTCACAAAGGGATTATCAGAAGGGGCATACCAGTTGAAGATGCGAATGTGCGCACAAGGGAGGTATGAAATGGTTCGTGGGATTTGAAACAGCATGGTCTCATGTTACAAGGTCACTCGAGATGAGTGCGGATGAAGTGTGTTATACGTTGAATGGAGTTATTATTATTTCTTAGGCAATTAAGGATAAGTTGGAAGAAGTTAGATTGGTTAGCCATGATTGGATTGGCATGGTAGTAGCAATGACTAGTTCCTTCAGCGTGTTGGGTTATGCATGTGATTTGTGGCGGTACGTGCGAGGCTTGACGACTGCTGTAATTGATTTTAATTGGAAATATTCAAGGATTATGGCGTGTTACATGTAGGAGGATTCCGGAAGGGTTATGGTGGTTTAGACCACTACTGGAGGATTTGCATTTTCTACGATTATGAGAATTTACTCGCGTGTGGCTATGGTTCTCCTGAAATAAGTTAAGTGAAAAGTTTTTTTATGATGAAGTATTAATATATTAGTGATCTAGGGGTTGTGATGAAATTCTTGTGCTATTGCGTATTGGCGTGTTAGGTGCGGTAAGTGGTATGGAATTTGAAAGTGAGGATCAAGGTTGCGGTTCGGTGTTGACAAGGATGTCGCGAGCTCGAATGAGCAAGAAAGGAGTTTGGAAGTTTAAAGTAAGTTGGTGTTGTCTTCAGCATCACCTGAGATCAGTGCCTTATGCGGGAGGCTTCGTGTATGGATCTATAGATTCTTGATTGGTTTTATAGCATTGTACGGCTGGCGGTATGAACGTACAGATTTGTTACCTGGTGCGGAGGGTCGTAGGAGAGTATCCCCCATGAAGATCGTATAAAGTGTGCCATGTAGTCCCTTGATTGATTGAAGATTGAAACCAAGTATGAAGATTGTGGTAATAAAGCTAACTTAAGAATTTATGCCTGGAGGGCACTCAGTTTATTGAGTTGTGGACTGTGGAGGATTGCTTCGGTTACGATGGTTGTTCTTGGGAGTTATACGGGTTATTATGAACCTTTGAAATGTATTAGCCTAGTTCAGTGCGATCAGAATCAACTTAAGGTATGTCGATGGATTTAAATGTGAATATAGGCTCTATATCAGGCCAGATGTGTTCATTTCAGCAATGCGCTATGGAAGAGTAGTTGGGGTGTTATTTCGTTGTCAGCTTTCATGTAATGATATATTGCGCCATGTGAGTTGTGAGACCGCTTGCTGAATTAATTATGCATTGAGGTTCCGCGTAGCGATGGTGTTATGTGAGCAGGATGGATCTTGAGGTTCAAGATCATATATCACACATTAGTTGTGCTTGAGTTTTTGTAACTTATGACCCTATATGTTTCTCTAGAGTTGGTATTATGCACTTAGCGTGTTAGTGACCGATATTCATTATTTTGTAGTAATGAGGAATTTAGCTCGGTGTGTATCTCCTTACGTGGATTTTATGTATGGATCGGGCGCCACACTGTCACGGGTATGTTATTTGGATCGGGGTGTACGCCACAACAGTGTGATGTTGAATACAACGTTCTATATTCTATTTTTATGTCTTGTTTCCCATTTTCTGAGGAAAGTTCATATTGGTTGCATGAGTTGAGTTGTCCCTACCAAAGTTCGTTTTCCTTATGTATCACGTTCGAGTTGGTAGCCTATTGGCCACTGTGGCATCATATGAGACTTTTGGGCATGCCTTGGGTGGCTTATTGCCTGACCAGCTCTTACTGGGAGAGACAAAAGATCATTGGATTTAGGATCAGTGCAATCGGATTATATGATGTATATTAAGCAGCAAAGACCATTATTTGGTTTAGAAGGAGGCGATGCGATGATTCTTGTCAAGGGTATAGACCCAATGATTTGGTGACTCGGCAGTTGGTTATGAATTTCTACGCATATCCTCCGTTGGGGCGGTAGCGTAAGGGTTAGAGCATGACTTGTATATGTCATGAGGTGTATTGGGAGCATCAGAATTGTGGATATGTTGGCTATTATGATCAGAGAGTGTTGTTATGGTCCTGTGAATAATGCGGTGCATGGTGTGAATTCAGTAAAGGTATACAGTCATGTTTTGGTACAACGTGTAGTGAATGGTACGAAAATCGTATGTTGGAAACAGGCCTGGTAGAGAATTTCGAATATTGAAACTTGGCTATAAGGCTTATTTACCTAAATAAAAGAGAATATTTTCAGATTTGATCGAGCTGATGTGCTCAACTAAGTTGTGGTAGAATGGGTAGGTGCTCGAGGTATTAAACAATGATTTTGGACAACTCCAGCGCAATTCCTAGCACGTTCGAGGATGGAACGTATGTTTAAGTGGGAGAGAATGTAACGACCCGACCAATCTTTTTGAGCTCTAGTGCGTCGTTCAGCAATTTGAGGCCATGAGCAGCTTCATTTCAGGTATTATGACTTGTACGCGTGGTCGGAATTATATTTCGAGAAGTTCAGAGTTGATTTGGAAAGAGAATCCTCATTCGGAAGACTTAAGTTGGAAGAATCGACTAAGATTAGATTTTCAAATAAACAACCTTAGAATCAAAATTGGAAGGTCCATACAGGTATGTATGAAGATTTCGGACTTGGGCGTATGTTCGGATCGGGATTTTGGATGACCTAGGAGCGTTTCGACGCCTATTGTGGAAGTTATCATTTTGGAAGAATTTCATAAGTTTGGGTTAAAGTGTATTTTAGTGCTATCGATGTCCATTTGGGATTTCGAGTCTGGGAATAGCTCCGTACGATGATTCTGGTATTGGGAGCGAGATCGGAAGTAAATTCTGAGGTCCATAAGTCATTTTGGAGTCATTTGGCTAAAGTTAGAAATTTGAAGGCTTTTGAGAAGTTTGACCGGAAGTGGACTTTTTGATATCAGGGTCGGAATCAGATTTCGAAAGTTGGAGTAGGTCCGTAATGTCAAATATGACTTGTGTGCAAAATTTGAGGCCAATCGGACTTGATTTGATAGGTTCCGGCATCGACCATAGAAGTTGGAAGTTCTTAGTTTCATAAGCGTCGATAAGAAGTCGGCATGTTCTAATTATATTTTTTTTGTACAGATGAGGACTATTAATATGATGGATATCAATTGGATATTATAATAAGTGTACGAAGCATATTATAAGATATACGGGGTCTAAGGAAAGTCCTAAGTCTAAGCCCAGTTGAAAATTTTCATAATAGACTAAAATTTCAAAGAGAAAGCGCACAAGGCCCTACTTTGGACGAGCATATCTACATTTATATAAGGTTTTATGTGATTCACAACCTATCAAATTAAAGATCTCTGAGTCTAGTTTCCAACACTTTAAATCGTTTGTCATTTGTACATTCCTACACAAAGTTATGATCAAGTTACCAAAGGCTGGAAAATGTGATCCTAGAGGAGAAATTATGCGATCGCATAGCAAATATGCGGGCATACTTGATATGCGACCGCAAATCAGGTTGCAAACTAGGCTAGAATTGCCCAGTTTTGGGAACTGAGTTATGCGATGGTTAAACGGCCCACATACCCATTCTGGGACGCATTATGCGATCCCAAACCTTGTTTCGGAGGCTTAATCTTCCTATTTTTATAACCCCCCCCCCCCATTTTGATAAATATGCTTTAGGGTTTATTTTGGGGTGATTCTCTGAGCATTCTAGAGAGAGGTGAGAGCATTTTAGAGAGATAAATAGGAAACCCAACATTCAAATCATCCAATCTTGCATCAATCTTCAAGAATCAAGGAACCCAATCACAAAATCTTCATCTAAGAGGTAAGGTTCTATACCCTAATCTTCAATTTCGTTTTTGGATGATTTTTGAGCAAGAATTCACGGAAAACTTGAGATAAGTCACTTGTGGTCATTGTTAATCAATAATATGGGATTATCATCGAATATTCCGTCAAGATTACTTATTTTTGGGTTGAAAATGGTAGAAATCTTTCAAACCTTTAATTGAAGATTTGAGGGTCGAGTTGATGTCGGAATTTAGCAAAATAGTATGGTTGGATGGGGGTTGATATTTCATGATTTTTGTCATGTTCCGAGACGTGGGCCCTACAGATGAATTTTAGGAAACTTGTATTTAGGGTTGGGAAATTATTTTACTAGATGGAATATGAACTCTGGATCGTATATTGACTAGTTCTTACCCCATTTGAATAGTTTGAGATCGTTTGGCTCATATTTTGGGTTTGGAGCGTATTCTTGAATTTGGAAGTAAGCTTCGGAGCAAGGTGAGTCTCCTTTCTAACCTTGTAAGAGGGAATTGTCCCCATAGGTGAATTAATTGGATTTGTGCTCCTATTTGTGGGGGCTACGTACACACGAGGTGATGAGAGTCTATGCGTAGCTACTATTATGTTTAAGTCCGGGTAGTTTAGGACCCAAAAGCATGCCATACTTGGAATATTTGTAATCTTTTTGATAGTTTGAATTGCTTAAATCACATCGAATTAGTAAATGAATTTCTAAAAAGATTAAACTTCATTTTCTTGAATTGTTAAAAGAGAATTGACTTTTCTTTGGATAATTGTTCCCTAATGAATTCTTGATTGACTGATTGTTGTGTTTATTTATATCGAGGCCGAGCTCAAATATGTCATGGAAACCTTAAAATCAGCCATCCCCGATTTTAACCGCATACAGATAGTCCCCGTGTTTCTTGGAATGAAATAACAAGGAATGATTTGAATTCTTCAACTCTTCATTGCATCCACCATTATGTCAGTTACACCACGTGATCGATTGATGTGGAAAAAAAGGAGTTTCAAAAGTCATGTTCGCACGATTTTCGAAAAGCCTCGAACTGATCACGACGGTTGGCCGTCCTTTGGGTTACCCCCAGTGCGCACTACTAGTCTCTATAAATACCTCAATTCTTCACTCCTTATCTCCATCATATCTCTGAACTTTCAACAGTCTTCCGTACTTCTTTCCTGCACTTGTTTCTTGCCCAGTTTTTCTCTTTTCCTATGAAATCTTTCAGTAGAAATGGCGAAGACCTCTAGAACCGTCCTTCAAGATGATAAAACTTCTTCGTCTTCACTCTCATCTAAGGACAAAACCATAACACCTTCTAGTCTTGAAGAACGCACGCCCAAGATTTGTGAGACATCCTCCGATTTTTCAATTGACAAGCCTCATTAGAAACCGGGGGGAGGGGGGTGCAAACCTATATCTCGATATATTAGTCTGATCACCGACATTGGGAAGGTGAAAACTGATTGGCGCTGGGAAGAGGCGGTGCAAGTGGAGGTGTCCTCTCGGGAGGAAGACATAATGACACACAAACCCGATTTCCTTAATGTGTATACATATCCTTTTACCTTGGGCCCGATAGAGCCATCCTCGTCGTCGATTGACCCCGTAATCCTTGATTTCTTCGGACAATACCGTGTGACGCTCGGTCAAATTCATACTTCATTCTGGTGTGTTGTCTACATGATTAGGCATTTTGCGAACATGGCCGAGGGGTACCTTTTACCCTTTGATTATCTGATTAGGATGTATAGCCCTCGACTATATCGAGGCAGCCTGATTAAGCTTCTTTGCCTATACCGATGAAGGCAAGGACAAGGGGTGGATAATTCGCTTTGTTCGGGTCAGGGTCTCGGATTTAATTCCCACTGAGAGGATGCCATTCCCTGAGGAATGGAACATGAATCATAAGTGAATATATTGGTTAACCATTTTTTCATTTCTTTGGGTCATCGTCCCTCCTAAACTAACTTCTTTTGTTGGTGCAACCGTTGAGTGATACCCCGGCGTAGTTAAGGATCTCGCAGGCTGGGTTTGTCATTCAATCTACCGATATGATAAAAGCGTATGGCGCGATCTAGCTAAAGGGCCGATGGGAAGCTAAAAACCACGGTGAGGTTTCTCTTCTGTTGAAATTGAGCTCGTTACATGAGGTCCCCCTTAACCGTATTCTCAATTTTCGTAACTCCCTTTTGCATTTGTGCAGGCCTGGGAGATGCTTCTTTGATGAGGGAAGGTTCCTCCGGGGAGGCAGATACTTTAAGTCTTGCCAAGGAGAAGAAGAGAAAAATAAAATTGCCGACTAAATCCTCGAAACCGAAGAAGGCGAAAGTTCAAAAGCCTGGGGTTGATTTAGAGGCCCTAACTTCGGGAGCAGTGGAGGGCCCCCAAGTTGGGGATGGAGAGAAAGATGACTTCTCGCTAGCACCCAGGGAAGGAGGAAGCGTGAGTGCTTCAGATCTTGCTGAGCCGATTGCTATTGAGCCGACGATAGATAAATTAGAAGTTGTACATGTTGTCCCATCTCGAGCTGAGGAGGCTCCTGAGGATGGGCCAGATAATGTTGCCAGGCTGTTTGATGGCCAAAACATTTCTCGAGCCGAGGGGAGTTTGATAAATGAGTCAAGGGAGCACCGTCCCGAAGTTCCTCGGAGGCAAGGGAAAGCTCTGATTGATCTAGGCGGAGTTATTGATGTGGGTGATTCTCCACCGGGTCTAACACTCCCTCCGAGGGGGATTCAAGATGCCAATAATAGAGAAATTTCCGATGCGGGGGAATCCCTCGGGGGGAATGATTTGTTTGAAGGGCTCCTTACTGGGGTTGGATAAAGCCCCAATGTTAGTGCCTCGCTCATTTTTGAGGAAGCCGAGAGGCTCCACAGATAGGTAGTAATTCGTCGATTATGTTCTGAGTTCCGATCCTCATCTTCCTAATTTTTCTCTTTTATGCTTTCAGGTTATAGTGCTTTACAATCAGGCCTTTGCTAAGTTCCAAGCCGAGCTGGCTCACTATGGGGAAGAGTGGAGGAGGCTCTCATCAGAGGCTGACGAGTTTAGAGCTCTTTTTACCAAGAAGGAGGAAGAACTTTACGACCTTCGAGCTCGTTTAGAGACGAAGTCTCGAGATCGGACCGATCTTGCCGAGCAGGTAATATAGCCTTCGCATGTCTCTATTTTTGTGCTTTCTTGACTTTAGCCTTTAACACCTTTGGTTGATTTTTTGCAGCTTGAAAAGAAAGATGCCCTGATGGAGGAGCGGCTTAGAGCCAGGGATGCTGAGATTCTTGGACTTAGGCAGCGTGTGGATGAGATGGCCTTTGAGAGAGATACCCTCCAGGGTAAGTTGACTTCAGTTGAGCGCTGCCTTCAAGAGGCGATAGTGGATAGTGGTAAGTATAAGGATCTCCATGCTTAATCAGTTGCCGCCTTATCCACAGCCAAGGACGAGGCCGATGCGCTCATAGCCTTGTATCGGAAAGATGCCGCCGCTACAAATACTCGGGCCAGGAAGGTCTCTAAGGATGTTGAGTTTGAACTGGCCCGAGCCCTGTAGTATGCTCGGTTAGAGTCTCGGAGACAGGCTCTCGAGGATGCATATGCGAGGGGCATTGATTTTTCTGCTGAGATCGAGAAGGTGAAGGCCTTAGTGGAAGAGTCGGCGGCCTCGCTTACTTCTAATGAGGATTTAACTAGTGGCTCAGAGAACAGTAGAGATGAAGAAGAAGTCCCTGAGGGGGAAGAAGCCGTTGAAGACCAAGGTGCTGAGGGTCAAGCTGTCGAGGGCGCAACTCTTGAGGGAACTCCATCCGACCAAGTGACTTCGGCCAAGGATTAGGCTTTCTTTTTGTTTCTATGTAAGGGCCCCTCGTGGGCTTTGTAAACATTTTTTCATCAATATCGGAATTTCTTTATTTCGCCTTCGATTTGTGCTGAGCCTCATCTTGCCTTCGTTTGCAAAGAATTCACATGTATGACTCCAATGGTTAGTCTGCATACTAGGCTCGGAACATCAAAAGCCCTTAGGTTATTAATTGACTGATATGGTGCTTGTTAAAGTTTTTGTTATTCCTTGGACTAAGCTTCTGATGTGAACTTAGGTAGCCTTTAGATTCAGCAGTCGGGGGAGAGCTCTCTTGTTTAACCGTAGGCAAGGACAACTTTTAGGCTTTTACCAATAGTCCCCGAGAGAGGACTTACCCGCACTCGGATAACCTTTGGGCTTAGCAGTTGAGCGAGCATTCCCTCGAACTCAAAGTAAGGATAGCTCTGAAGCTTTATGAATAGTCCCCGAGTGAGGACTGACTCGAACTCGGATGTCCCTTGGGCATAATAGTCGAGCGAGCGTTCGCTCGAACTCGAAGTAAAGATAGCTCTGAAGCTTTATGAATAGTCCCCGAGTGAGAAGTGGCTCAAACTTGGGTGGCCCTAGGGCTTAATAATCGAGTGTTCGCTCAAACTCGGAGTAAAGATAACTCTGAAGCTTTATGAATAGTCCCCGAGTGAGGACTGGCTCGAACTCGGGTGGCCCTTGGGCTTAATAGTCAAGCGAGCGTTCGCTTGAGCTCGAAGTAAGATAGCTCTGAAGCTTTATGAATAGTCCCGGAGTAAGGACTGGCTCGAATCGGGTGGCCCTTGGGCTTAATAGTCAAGCGAGTGTTCGCTCGAACTAGAAGTAAAGATAGCTCTAAAGCTTTATGAATAGTCCCCGAGTGAGGACTGGCTAGAACGCGGGTGGCCCTTGGGCTTAATAGTCAAATGAGCGTTCACTCGAATTCAAAATAAAGATAGCCCTGAGGCTTTTTAGGCTGGCCCTGAGGCTCTTACGCATTGGTCCTTAGGCTCTTTTCAGATTGGATCGATGCAACCTCTGATATGGCTATAATTTTTCCCCATTTTGGCTAAAGACTTTTAAGCTTTGATTATGCCTTGGCATGTTTTGTGTTCGTCCAACTTTTCGATAGCTCAAATAAGAACTTCGATTATGAGTCAATATGTGATGATAATTGAGTACCTCGGGAGATTCTCTCGAAGGCTGACTTTTTGAAGCCTTTTGCTGAAGGCTAATTATCTCGAAGCCTTGTTATTGTTTGGAGCTGATATGATCGAAGCTATTTTGCATATGCCCGTAGCCTTATTAACCGGGTTTTTTCGAAGTATTTTCGAGTATTTGGAGGCCTTTAATTTTATGGTGGCAGTCGGACGTCTCCGAGCCGCGTTAGTTTTCTGGAGCCTTTTGGTATGACCGTAGTCTTTAGTCCCCGGGTGAGATGACCTCGGCGTCTATATCGAGAGTATGCTTTTTTAGGGGTCTTACAAGTTCGATATGTAGCCTTGGTCTTAATATCGGGGTTATGCCTTTTGAAGGTCTTATTAGTTTTGGCATTCCTTGTTGAGGTCTTACAAATATGGTGTTGCTTCACTAAAGGCTTGCGAGCTCGAGATTGCCTTATTGAGGTCTTAAGAATTCGGGTTTTCGATGGCTTTGACGAGTTGAATTTCGAAGACAGTCCCCGAGTGTTCGAAGATTTTTGGCCCTTGAGCCGTTTTACGCAAAAGTATTGGATTTCTTAGAGTATTTTGATAAGCGACGAGGCTTCCTCGATTATTTGATGTATATGTACATGATTTTTGCCTTTGGATGCCTAATTATTCTACATGGACACAGTTCATTCGACCATTTGCTCCAATACATTGTTCTCCCATTGGGATCCTCCTAGGCATAGTTTGAGTTCTCTAAAGAAGCAACCTTCGGGGGTGAGCCCCCAGTATTTGAGGTAGATAGAAGAGAAGCCTCGAATACTCGATGAGTTCCCCTTAGGTAGCATATGAATGTTGCCTCGTTAAGAACCTCACCGGTAAAACCCGTTCGGGATAAAATCTGGTCTAAGGGAAAAATAGCGCAATACATGCTTTATAACCCAAGGTTTTTGAGTCGAAGGGTGCTTTGACGTCTTTCATCGGGCACCTGTAAAAAGTCAATATAAGTCACAAAGCAAAAAAGGGAGGAGGTTATACCTTAGCAATAATAGCGTTTGAGCATCGATATGTTCCAATTGCTTGGAAGTTGTTCACCCTCCATGGTGCCAAGTTTGTAGGATCCCTTTCCTACTATTCCAAGGATGCGGTACGGTCTTTCCCAGCTCAGGCCTCGTTTCCCTCCATTTGGATTTCGAGTATTGAGGGTGACTTTCCTTAGGACTAAGTCATCGATTCCGAAGTGTCGGAGGTTTGTTCTTCTATTATAATATCTCTCGATCCTTTATTTTTGGACGGCCATTCAGACTAGTGCAGCCTCTCACTTTTCATCTAGTAGTTCGAGGGCTATAGTCATGGCCTCGCTGTTCGAATCCTCAGTGGCATGTCAAAATCTAGCGCTTGGCTCTCCAAACTCGATCGGTATCAGAGCCTCGGACCTATATACCAAAGAGAACGGTGTCTCCCCAGTGCTTGACTTTGAAGTTGTTTGGTACGCCCATAGTACTTTGGGCAATACCTCTCTCCATTTCCCCTTTGCATTTTCTAACCTCTTTTTCAAGTTTTGGATGATGGTCTTATTTTTGGACTCAGCCTGTCCATTCCTTGCTGCCTATGAACAACTTCCCATTATCGCATGCAATCTCAAAAGGGATCCCGAATCGGCATATGATGTGATCCCAAATGAAGTTGATGACTTCTTTTTCTCTTGTCTTCTCGAAGGACTGTGCTTCCACCCATTTCGAGAGATACAACAACAACAACATCCCAATATAATCCCACAAGTGGGGTCTGGGGAGGGTAATATATACGCGACCTTACCCCTACCCCGAGGGACAGAGAGGATGTTTCCAGGAGACCCTCGGCTCAAGAGAGCAACAAAAGACAATATATTAGTACTATCAATAGACTCATAATAACATAACATAAAATACATAACATAAAATAACAAATAACAACAATATAAGAAATATAGGAAATACGAAAAGGATGGAAAGTATACTAATATACAACAGATAAAGCCCTGCATCAGTAGCTGATCAGTAGCATCCTAAGACTAACTCCTAACTGGCTAGTCTCACTCTAGTGCGCTGTAGAAATATTCAGAACTTCCCCCTAACCTACAACCTTAATGCTCGACCTCCACAATTCCCTGTCAAGGGCCATGTTCTCAGTAATCCTAAGTCGTGCCATGTCCTGCCTGATCACCTCTCCCCAATACTTCTTAGGTCTTCCTCTACCTCTCCGCGTGCCCACTACAGCCAGTCGCTCACACCTCCTCACCGGTGCATCAGTGCTCCTCCTCTGAATGTGCCCGAACCATCTGAGTCTTGCTTCCCGCATCTTGTCCTCTATGGGGGCCACGCCCACCTTCTCTCGAATATCTTCATTCCTAATCTTATCCATTCTTGTATGCCCGCACATCCACCTCAACATCCTCATCTCCGCTACTTTCATCTTCTGGATGTGTGAGTCCTTAACCGGCCAATACTCGGTCCCATACAACATAGCAGGCCTAACCACTGATCTATAAAACTTACCTTTTAGTAACGGTGGCACTTTTTTGTCACACAAGACTCCCGTCGCTAACCTCCACTTCATCCACCCCACCCCTATACGGTGTGTAACATCCTTGTCCATCTCGTTGATCCCCTGAATAACTGACCCAAGGTACTTGAAACTACCCCTCTTAGGGATGACTTGAGAGTCAAGCCTCACTTCCATTCCTACTTCTGTCGGCTCGGCCCCAAATTTGCACTCGAGGTATTCCATCATTGTCCTGCTCAACCTGAAACCTTTAGACTCAAGGGAATATCTCCAAATCTCTAGCCTCTCATTGACGTCGCATCGTGTCTCATCAATTAGGACTATGTCATCAGCAAATAGCATGCACCATGGCACCTCCCCTTGAATATGATGCGTTATGGCATCCATCACCAGGGCAAATAGGAAAGGGCTGAACGCAGACCCTTGGTGCAACCCTGTAACAACCGGAAAATGGTCGGAGTCGCCTCCTACTATCCTAATACGAGTCTTAGCTCCATCATACATGTCTTTAATCACCCTAATGTAGGCAACCAAGACCCCTTTAACCTCTAGGCATCTCCATAAGACCTCCCTAGGAACCCTATCATACGCTTTCTCTAGATCGATAAACACCATGTGGAGTCCTTCTTCTTATCCCTGTATTGTTCCACCATCCTCCTAATAAGGTGGATGGATTCTGTGGTAGATCGCCCCAGCATGAACCCGAACTAGTTATCTGAAATAGACACCGTCCTTCACACTCTTATTTCTACCACTCTCTCCTAGACTTTCATGGTATGACTTAGTAATTTGATACCCCTATAGTTGTTACAGCTCTGTATATCGCCTTTGTTATTATACAGCGGAACCGTTCTACAACACCTCCACTCTTCGGGCATCCTATTAGTCTTGAATATAACATGGAACAACATAGTAAGCCATTCCAAGCCTGGTCTACCCACACACCTCCAAAGCTCAACCGGAATTTCGTCTGGCCCGGTAGCTCTACCCCTCCTCATCTTACGCATTGCCTCCATGACCTCATCGACCTTAATGTCCCCACAATAACTTAATTCATGGTAGCTGTCGGCATTCCTCAATTCACCTAGCACAATATCCTGATCCCCTTCTTCATTCAGAAGTTTATGAAAGTAGGTCTACCATCTCCTCTTAATCTGGTCATCCCCCATCAAAACTTTGCCGTCATCATCGTTTATGCACCTCACTTGGTCCAGATCCCGAACTATCCTTTCTCTCACCTTAGCGAGTAAGAATAACTTCTTCTCCCCTCCTCTGTTCCCTAGTTCCTTATACAGACGAGCAAAAGCTGTCGTCTTAGCCTCCATTACTGCCATCTTCGCCTCCTTCCTAGCTACATTATATCTCTCATTGTTCGCTCTTTTCTTCTCATCTCTAGTGCTCCCTATGAACCACATGTATGCCGCCTTCTTCGCTTCCACTTTACCTTGGACAACTGCATTCCACCACCAGTCTCCTTTATGGCCACCGGTGCGGCCCGAAGATATACCTAACACCTCTCTCGCTGCCTTCCTTATACAGTCAGCCGTCGTCGACCAAATAGTGTTTGCGTCCCCACTACTTCTCCAAGCTCCCATTGCCGATAACCTTCAGTCATAAATAGAATAAATCTAGCTTTACCTGGTATCATTGGTAAGGGGCCGACGATGTCCATACCCCACTTCATGAATGGCCATGGTGATAAGATCGAATGTAACTGTTCACCAGGTTGGTGAATCATCGGCGCAAACCTTTGGCATTTGTCGCATCTTCTAACGAATTTCTTGGTGTCCTTCTCCATGTTGTCCCAATAGTAGTCTGCCCTGATCACCTTTCAAGCTAAAGAATCGACACCGAAATGATTTCCCTAAGTGCCCTCGTAGATTTCTCGAAGCACATAATCGGTGTCTCCCGGCCCCAAGCATACCGCTAGAGGTCCATCGAAGCTCCTTCGGTATAGTGTTCCATTCTCATCAAGTGAAAATCGAGCTGTTTTGGCTCGGAGGGCCCTCAACTCTTTCGCATCCGTGGGCAACTTCCCTCTCTTCAAATAGTCAATATATTTATTCCTCCAATCCCAAGTTAGACTTGTTGAGTTGATCTCGGCATGGCCTTCTTCGATCACCGATTTGGAAAACTATACAACAGCTCCTGGGAGTATGTCATCTTCTTCGACGGATGACCCCAGGTTTGCGAGTGCATCGACCTCGCTGTTCTGATCTCGGGGAATGTGGACCAGAGTCCATTATTTGAAATGATGCAATATGACCCGAGGTTTGTCTAAGTATCTTTGCATCCTTTCTTCTCGAACCTTGAAACCCCCATTTACTTGGTTAACTACCAGGAGGGAGTCACATTTTGCTTCGATGACTTCTTCTCCTATGCTCTTGGCAAACTCGAGACCTGCAATTATAGCCTCATAATCGGCCTCATTGTTAGTGAATTTTGGTGTTTTAATAGATTTCCTAATTATGCTGCCCGTAGGTGGTTTTAGAACGATGCCGAGCCCAAACCCTTTTACGTTTGAGGCACTGTCAGTGAATAGGGTCCATACCCCCGATGATGTGCCTGTTTCTAGAAAGAGATCTTTCTCCATAGCCACAAAGTCTACCAGAATTTGGGACTTGATGGCCATCCGAAGTTGATACTCGATATCATACCCTCTGAGTTTGATAGCCTATTTGGCCAACCTGCCTGATAGTTCAAGTTTGTGCAAGATGTTTCGAAGAGGGTATGTTATCAAAACACATATACGATGGCATTGAAAATAAGGTTTTAATTTCCGAGACGCAAATGCAAGAGCTTATTTTTCTAAGTGGGGATACCGGGTTTCAGCATCTCCTAGCGTCCAACTTACATAATAAACAAGGAATTGCGTACCTTGTTCTTCCCGAACCAACACACCACTTACCGCTACTTCGGATACAACCATATATAAGTACAAAGTTTCATCTTCTTTCGGGGTGTGGAGTGTAAGCACGTGATTTTTGCCCTATGAAAGAATTACTCCCAAAAATTCAAAATAAAATAATTTTCCTTGTGTGCAATTTTTGTGTTCTTCGTGGCATTTCTGTGTAATTATTTGCATTTTTGTCTTTGCATGTTTATTTGTTAGGTTAATAAAAAATATAAAAAATATGTCGCATTTGTGTTTAATATTTAATTAAGTTTGTTTACAAAATAAAAAAATCATAAAAATAATGTACTCTGCATTTTTAGCACTTAATGTCCAAATTGGGTGATTTTCTCGTTAGTCGCTATTTAATTGTGTGTTAACTGTTATTAAGAGTTAATTAGTATTTCCAGATAATTTTGGGTTTTATAATTTAATCTTAGCATTCTAGCTTTATTATTATTTAGGAAATTGAATAAATAGAAAAGGATAAAAATAGAAGAGATCGGATTGAGCCTTTTCTTCAATTGTAAGTCACAGGCCCAAAGAGACCCAATCTTCCCAAACGACCCGTCCATTTCGAACTGGGTCGACCCAGTCCATAACCCAAAAAGACCCAAACCCCATTTTCATTTATTTTTCTTTCATTTTTCCCAAAAAAAAAAACAAAAAAAAAAACAAAAACAAAAATCAAAAGAAAAACCTAAGACTACCCGTAACCCCCCCCCCTCTCTCTTCTTCTTCCTCTCTTTCTCTCCTTCTTCTCCAAATATCCTCCCATGGAAGCCCCTCCCCCTCACACCCCTTCTCCCTCACGTCACACACAGCACATATACACACACATACGCGACGCATACACACACAACTCGTCGATCTCCCTCTCTTGTCCGCCATGGTTGCGTCTTCAAGATCTTGTCACTGCGTCCGTTGCTTTGCTTCTTCTTCCTCGTCACATGCTGCCCGCCATGGCTGCATCTACAGCTCTTCAAAATGATCAAAATATCCCATCACTGCTGTCCGCCATGGCTGCGTCTCCAAGCTCTTCAAACGAGCACGAGATCCCGTCGTATTGTTGCCCGTTGTTTCTTCTTCTCCACTGTCGCTGCTTTCGTTGCTGCCATGTCTGCGTCCGTGTTGCAGCTGCTCGTTGCTTCTGTTTCTTCTAGCTTCGTCATCGTCCATGGCTGCAGCTGCTCGTCGCGGCTGCTGCTGCGTTTCGTCGCTATTGCTGCTGCCCGTTGCTTCGTTTCTTCCAGCTTTGGCGCTGCTGCCCACTGCTTCTTCTTCTTCACCACCTTGTTGCCGTGCCGCTAATGTTTCAGCAGCGTGGCTGCTACTGCATCAGCAGCACGCTGCTACTGCTTCAGTTCCCATCGTCGCCAAACGCCCCTCCGTCGAGCTTCGTCTATTGTTTAAGTTTTCGGGCAGATTCGAATCATTTTGATGCAATAATTATTTCCGGACAGATTTGTTTCCAGTCGAGTTCGTCGTCGCTTCGATCCGGTTAGTAGATTTGAGTTTCATGTTGCCCGTATTTTTGTTTTGATATTCTCGGATCTAAAATCGTTAAATGTTCGGTTCTTGTTTTGTTCATGTTTATCGTTGAATTAATTTTCTAGTTTGTTCATATGTTTTGTTGATTTAATTTTCAGATTCAAATGGAACTTTGATTAATTAGTTTTTCAGTTTATTTCATGTGCTTTTATTTATTTTTGTAAAAGAAATTGTTAGTTTAATTTTAATGTTGTTAGATTCAAGAAGAAAATTGTTAGTTTAATTCTAATGTTGTTAAATTCAAGTTGAAATTGTTAGTATGTAAAAGAATTTGTTAGCTTAATTTTCTTTTAATTGTTAAAAGAAATTGTTAGTTTAATTTTAATGTTGTTGGATTCAAAAGAAAATCGTTAGTTTAATTTTAATGTTGTTAGATTCAAAAATAAAATTGTTAGTTTAAGTCTAATGTTGTTAAATTCAAGTTGTAATTGTTAGTATGTAAAAGAATTTGTTAGCTTAATTTTAGTTTAATTTTTAAAAGAAATTGTTCGCTTAATTTTAGTTTAATTTATAAAAGAAATCGTTAGTTTGATTTTAATGTTGTTAGATTCGAATTGAAATTTAATTAATTGTTTTTCAGTTTATTTCATGTGTTTTATTTGTTTTTGTAAAAGAAATCGTTAGTTTAATTTTTATGTTGTTATAATCAATTGAAATTTAATTACTTATTTTGGTTTGTTTCATATTAATTTCATTTATTTTTGTAAAAGAAATTGTTAGTTCAATTTTAGTTTAGTTTGTAAAAGAAATTGTTAGTTTAATTTTAATATGGTTAGATTCAAGTTGAAATTCAATCGATTATTTCTTCTTCGGTTTATTTTTATTCGTTTAAAAGAATTAAGTTGGAATATAGAAATATGTTAGTTTAATCGCTTGAATCATCCGTCTTTGTTTTGTTTGAGTAGCTTAGATTAAATTCGTGCTCATCTTTTTGTTGAAGTTCGTTCTTAATCCGATGATTTAATGTGAAATATATGTGTTGTTAAAAATGTCGTTCAGTCAAAATAATTCCGATTGTTGATTTGTTGTTCATAGTTTAAGTTTGAATTTGTTGATTGAACTGGATTAAGGATTGGTTATAGCTGGTAATTTAATTTTAAGTTCTTAGATAATTTTGAAGTTGAACCGATTTTTGAATCGGGGCGTAACAGTAGTTTTAGGGGTAAAACGGGAATTAACCAATTACAGATTAATTAATTATGGTGGGGACCAGACATAATGATAAAAGCAAAAAGAAAAAGGTGGGTAATAATGTCTTCTTTTCAAAAAGAGGGAACACGGGGGTTCACTTTGATTACTTTTCAAAAAGAGGGAACACGGGGGGACCCACGTTGACTACTTTTAATAAAGTAAAAGTGTGGGTAATAATAAAAGTTAAAGGGTGCACATAGTGGAAGAATATTGGGTCTTGCTTTGGGTATATAAGAGACTCATTTGACACTTAAAAAGGGAGAAATTTTTTGGGGAGAGAGAAAAAATTTCAGAACTAAAGAGGAGATAAGAACATACTTTTAATCTTGAAGAAGAGGATTTCTAAAATATCTGAATACTATTTTCCGTATATTCCTGAGTGTGATTTCTGCCTACTGTTTGCTTCCGGGATTTTCAATTGGTTTCTTGAGTTAACTGTTGGTCCTTTGTTATTGCTTTATTGGGTGGTTGCTGGAATTTCTGTTCGGTTTTCAAGTCTACTACTGGGTTTTCTGACTGTTGGTTGTTTGTTGTTTCCGCGCTGTTGCTACTGCTGCTGATCCTATTCTTCCTTTCTTTGTATTCAAATACCAGGTACACTACTCTGAATCATTTCAACATATGTATTGAAGATGAAATGAAATGGCCGGAAGATTTAAGTTTTTTTTAATTATAGAATATTCGCATTTTAGTTAAATATTCATTATGTGTCTCATGTTATGTAAATGGTAGAAGTATTTATTATGTGAAGTATTAAACTGCGGGACTAGTGGATGGGTGTCAGTATGAACACCATAAGTATTAGTTTCGGCTTTGTTAAATTTTTAGCTTAAAATCGCATTCAAATCGTTAGTAAATATTCAATACGGGAAACCGACTTAATTTGAAGGAAGGTTAGTAAACTCTAGATTTGAATTTGCAAATTTTGAAATAGAAGCAAATTGAGTTTTCTTTCTATCTTTAAATTTTGTTAATAACAAAGGCCCGCAAATATTAGGCAAACATAATAGGCCAATAATTTTGTAGAATCTGCAGGCTTACAAAATATTTTCGTTTTATTATTATTATTATTTTATTTTATTCGTCATTTATTCAGTTTTCTTTTTTTTTTTTGAAAAAAAAAACTTGAAAAAGAAATTTGTAAAAAATAAAAAAATAAAAAAAATATTTTTTTACAAAATATTTTCATTTTTTAAGAAAAAAAACTGAAATGATGTTTTAATGGGTGATTCAACGTTGCAAGGCTAAGAGCATTAATCCATTAGGTGCGAGTTTGAGCAAGATGAGTCAACGTTTAAGTTTAATAAACTTTTTAATAAGCTTTAGTAATTATGGTTAAATCTAGTTTTAAATGGTTTTGAATAACTAATTTCAATAGTTTTTTTTATAACAATGTAAGCTTTAAGTTAGCTATAATCAGGATCTTTTGATTTTTAATTGTCGAACTTCGTAAATTTTTACAATTTCGAATTTTTTTATTTATTTTTAGTAAAATTCCTTTCTATTAATATTTGTCTTAATCTAGCAATTAGTATGTTATGTGTTATTATTTTTAAGCTCGTAATTAATTAGGATTTTCTTTCTTTATTTTAGAGACTAATTTTAATAGAAAAATGTAGTCGCTTTAGGATTTGTCCACTTAAAATAAATGAGATGAGATGAGCCTAGTAAAATGTATAGATTGCGAGGCCCTCACAAATGTATGCATTAAATACTTAAAACATCGGAGTTGGCCGTCTAGAGAAATTTTACGGCCTTTCCCAAAACAACAATACGCTAGTCGTTCTAGGCGCGTCTTTAACAAATCATTTTCTTAAATATGAGTGTGCATTTATGTAAGCCAAATCCAAATCTCAACGGAGTCGAAATGTGTCGATAACCATGGGTGCATTGATTGCGACGTGGTCTGAAATACATTTTCACAATGTTGCAATTCTCCGTAAAATAATAACAATAAATAAATAATAATAAAAGCGGCTAAGGGTTAAAATTTGCACATAAGTTTATAAATGTATAAAATCAGATAATCAAGTCGAATATGACAGTTGAGCGACCGTGCTAGAACCACGGAACTCGGGAATGCCTAACACCTTCTCCCGGGTTAACAGAATTCCTTATCCGAATTTCTGGTGCGCAGACTGTTAAATAGAGTCATTCTTTTCCTCGATTCGGGATTAAATTGGTGACTTGGGACACCCTAAATCTCCCAAGTGGCGACTCTGAAATAAATAAACAAATCCCGTTTCGATTGTCCTTTAATTGAAAAAACTCCCTCTGCGCCCCTGCGGGTGCCGGAAAAAGGAGGTGTGACAGCTCTGGCGACTCTGCTGGGGATGGACCCAGAACCACTGGTTCAGGGTTAGAAATTCAAGCCTTTGATAAACTGTTATAATGTTGCTTTATTATCTGATATTTTCATATGATACATGCTTAATGTGCAAAATGATGTCTTGTTACCGCTTTGATATTATCTGACTGTATATATAAACTGTGCCGAACCCTTCTCTCCTCACCTCTGGGGATGTTCTTACTGGTTGAGACTCCCTATTCTGTTAGTGTCATACCCTGAAATAAAAAAGAGGCTCGGACAAGTTACTACGCCGGATGGCCTTTTGGTTCCCGGAAAGTTGCCCCCTCCTCGACTCGAGTTGTCCGCTCGGGTAAGCCAGGTCTAGAACAAAAAACCCAGGTTTGAAACTTAATATAACAAAACTTCATGCCGGATCCCTAGTAGGAACGATTATTTGCATCATGTTGCATTTGACTTAGGGGACTCAACACAGGGGTTGAGTTCGTCTAGGACTAGCAACCTGAAATGAAAAGACCATCCTGATGCATCCTATTTATGTTGTGCATTTATTTGTTCCAAACCCGCATGTTGACCGGCTTTAATCTCGGGAATGTTGAAAAATTGAAAAAAAGGGAGAAAAGAGAGAAATAACAAATAGGGAGTTAATTGATTCTTTTAGAAAACCGAGTGTCCAAGTACTATCAGAACTCTGCCGAATTTAAAAAAAAAATATTTTACTTTTTAATTTTTTTTTATTTACCCATAATAAAAAAAAATAGAGAGAAATAAAAAGCATTCAGTGTAGGAAAGAATCCTTTATTTTAGTTTGCTTTGTTTTCCAAAAAAAAAACAGGAAGGAAAAATAGTGTCTTTTGCTAAAAAATGGAAAATCTATTTGTTTTCAAAATTAATTGGTTTATTTGCCCGAACTACGCTGGTTTGATTCTCACTGGGTGTGAGATACGTAGGCAACCCTCATCGGGTCCAACCTCCCTTTTTGTAAAAAATATCCAAAAAGTCTATTTTAATTTTCGTTATAAATAAGTCGGATGATGCCGATTTTTGCAAAAATAGCCGAATGTTCCTAAACAGGACGCCGGAAGGCTGGCATTGCATAAACGGCCATCTTTGGTCATCATTTTTGATTTTTGACCAGTTGACTCTCGCAGCCTTAAATGCTTCGTTCTCGAAGTGCTAAAAGGCCGCATTTGAAAACCGAGCCCATCGTTTTGAAAAAAAAATCTTGGAAAAGAATATAGATAGTTTTATTTTGAGTCAAATAAAAGTTTTTCGTTGGCATAATCACCTTAATAAATGTGCAGGATGAGCACAATACAAAACGAACCCTTTTCAATAATGACCAAGATCCCTTTTGAGTTGCGATTATGGTGGAATGACCTAGGCAAGGAAGGGCAAGACAAAGTAAAGAAGTATCTGAAAGATCTCCCGGATTTGCTAAACATCCAGCCTCGGGGTGATATTATCAGATCATTGGTCACTTGCTGGGATTCAGCACATAATGTATTCCACTTCTCGGACTTTTAGCTCACCCCGACATTGGAAGAAATAGCGGGATACATCGGAAATGATGAAGCTCCGTTAAGGTTCAAGTACTTGATTGCACCCAGGGCCGTCACTGTACACCGGTTTCTGGATTCCCTAAAAATACCCCGAACATTTCACCATCCAGATTTTGCAAAAGGTTTCTGCAGTCTCCGCCTCATATATGCTAGATACGACCACGTGGGCGGGTTCAATAAGCCAGACTTCAAACTATGCAGTAGAGATAACCGACAGAAGTGGGATGAACACAGGCTGGTAGCTTTTATGATAGCTTTTTTGGGTCTTATAGTATTCCCAAGGAAAGACGGAAACATTGATTTGAAAGTAGCTGGGGTCGTCAGTACCTTGCTCACCCAAGATAAAAGCACTCTGGCGCCTATGATTATGGCTGACATCTTCCGGACACTCACTGCTTGCCGAGCCGGGGGCAACTTTTTCGAGGGATGTAACCTATTGTTGCAAATGTGGATGACCGATCATTTATGTCACCGCTCCCAGCTCTTGGGTTACGGTTCGCCCGAGAAGACTTGTATTGGAGAATTTTACACAAGAATCAAAAGGGTTAGTCTACCCGAGGGAGTCACAGCTTGGACGTCATTCTTCCGAACTCTCACTGCCAACCAAATCCAGTGGACGCTCGGATGGTTGCCTGTTTAGGAAATCCTATACATGCCGGCAACCAGGCCCCACTTTCTGTTGATGGGACTCAAAAGCATCCAACCCTATGCACCGTATCGGGTTTTGAGGCAACTTGGGAGGTATCAAGTAGTTCCGAAAGATGAAGACTTGAGTACCCAGGTGGTTGAAATCAGTCCTGACGGTCGGTTCCCCGAAAAAGAAGTTCGCCAGATCTGGAGTGAGTGTCAACATTTGACGGCAAATACTTGCATGTTGGATACGGCTAAAGGAGAAGTTTCCCCGGGGTATCACGCTTGGTTCAGAGGTGACACGTCCTGCGGGAGACCAGCTAAAAGACCTCATCTCATAGATTTTGTTGAGCCATCCCAGGAGCAATGGAACTGGTTAGCAAAGGAAAAAGGGCTATCGGGCGGAGATTGGTGAGTTGAAGCAACAGGTTGAAACTCTGAAATTCAATAACAGTGTGAAAGTTGCTGCGGATCGAGGTGAAAGGAATAGATTGGCCCAAGAAAATGAAGAACATAGGGCCCAAATCCAGAAATTGAGAATGGCTCCTGATAAACAACCAAGGAGTCGATCAGATGAGCAGTTGATAAAAGGGCTGAAAAATGAAGTCAGGGAATGGCGGGATGGTTTAGAAAAATCTGAGAACATCATGGCAAAACTCAAAGCACAGTGGGGTACAAGAGCAGATAAGTGTCACCGATACTTGAATCAATTGAAACGCGACCACGAGAAAGCTCTTGCCAACATGAAGAGAAAGGTGGCTACACTTGAGGGTAAAGCAGTTAAGCAGGCTGAGGATTTTCAAGTTGAAAGCGGACACTGCTACGACTTGTTGGCCCAAATGGAGGTATAAGTGCGGCAACTGGAAAATCAGCATATGCAGGATTCTCAGGCATTAAAAACATGCAGTGATCAGATAAAACGCCTGATTCTAGAAAAGAAGCAAGCAAGGGACAGGATTAGAGCCATTGCCTGCGCCATTTTTAGAAGATGTCGCGCTTGTGAAGACATGACCCCTGCTACTTTTGTCTCAGCAGTGCTGATCTATGTGAAATGGACCATGAATGAATTAGAGCAACTCAAAAGGGACTTGGAACCTAGGCCCGCGGCGAGGCCGAACGATGCCCCGCGGGCATCCATATTTGAAGCTTTAGAGTATGCGTAGTTCGTGTCTGTATTTCTTTATATATTTTTTAGCCTATGGTTTGTCTGTCCATTGTCTTTTCACATCAAAGTGTTTCCGTAGTATTGGAACTTGTATCTGACCTTAGTTTGCGTTTGTCATTTTCTTTCTGCAAAAAGGATTTTAGTTTGTAATGTTTGTTTTAAGTAATGAAAAATTGAAAATCTTTCTGCATGAACTACGCTTGGTCTGATTCGTGCGGGGTCACGATGAGTAGGCAATCTCTATAGGATTCCATCGTAATTGTTAAATAATAAAAAAAAGGAGAGAGAGAGGGAGAAGAAGAAAAAGGAGATTCTGGAACACTCGAAAGAGGTAAATAAAATAAGCCGGGATGATGCGTGCGGTCAAAGCAAAAGCATGTTAGAAATGGTTAACTGCCTAGGAACATTGCATCCCAATGTGCAATTACAATATTTGTTAAGACGCTAACACTGACAAGTTTGTTGTTTTTCAATCCAATACCAGTTAGTTTGTTAGGGCGTGCTGGCACAGTACCATTATCAAACAAGATCGAAAGGTCCTATACCAGAAAGCATGATTGGGTCAGACAACAGCGTTGAGTTAGAAAAGACGGCCAATCAGATGCTGAAGGATGCCTTGGAGAAAATGGAAAAAATGAGGCTAGAAATGAATGAAATGCAGATAGCCTTAGCTAGAGCCCAGAAGGGACAGGAACTACCCGTTACTCCTACCCTCCAACCAATAAACACGCCGAAATACCTTTCCACCGGCCCTTCAACGAGTTTCCCAAGCCATCACTACTATCAGGGAAGAGAGGCCTATGATCACCAAGCCCCACTACCCAGTCAAAACCCTCCTCCACCAAATGTTCCCGTCTTTGTAGCACATCCCCCAACCCCATTGCACAGATCATCTAGCGAGCCAATGTTTCAGGCTCACGACACACAATATTACCCTCCTGAACTCACATTCAAAGCACCCAAGCCACATACCTATAATTCCCACTTTAGGGTCCCCGACGGAGATTGAAAAGCCGGCAAAGAGCCCAGAGCAGGATGAGGTGATGCGGAAAATTAAAAGCCTGGAGCAGTCCTTAAGGAACATACACGGGTTAGGCAATCAGGTCAGCGTGGCCTACAAGGATCTATGCCCTTTCCCTGACGTCCAATTACCAGCAGGGTTCAAGATTCCCAAGTTCGATTTGTACGAAGGGCATGGCAATCCTATGGCACATCTGCGGGGTTTTTGCAGCAAAATAAGGGGAGCAGGGGGAAAAGATGAGCTACTGATAGCTTACTTTGGCCAGAGTTTGAGTGGGTCGGCATTGGAGTGGTACACGAGACAAGATCCGAGCAGGTGGTACACCTGGGATGACTTGGCACAGGCTTTCGCAGGACATTTCTAGTACAACCTTGAGATAGTCCCAGACTGTCTCACATTGCTAAAGCTCGAAAAGAAATCTGGGGAGAGCTTCCGGGAATTTGGTTTCCGATGGAGGGAACAGGCAGCCAGAGTTGATCCTCCGATGAGAGAAGGGGAAATGGTAGATTACTTTCTACAAACTCTAGAGCCAACTTACTTCGGTCACTTGGTGACGTCAGTTGGCAAATCCTTCAATGAAGTGGTGAAAATGGGAAGCATGATAGAAGAGGGACTTAAGTCCAATAAGATCCTAAGTTACTCGGCAATTAAGGCAACGACTCAGGCCATTCAGAGCGGCACGGGAGGTGCGCTCGGAAAGAAAAGGAGAGAAAAGGTCATGACAACAGAAGTCGGCAATTGGTCCAGATCTAGAGGTCCTTCCCCTCATTACCAACCCATACCCCATCATCTAAACTACCCACACATTCCAAATTACCCACCACAACCCTACTACCCACCACAAGAACAACACTTCTCCGTCCATCAAGCCCAGACATACACCCAACCTCCGGTTCGCCCGCAATGGCGCGCGCCAGCTCACCACAATACACACCCACCTCCACATAATACCTACCCACCACCACAAAACACCTATCCACCGCCAAGAGCCTACAGGAACCCTCCAGGGATGGGTTTTAGGGGAAATCCGGCTTCTAGAAATGAAAGACTGCAGAGGCAAAGAATCTTTACTGAGTTGGGAGAAACTTATACTGCCTTATTCCACAAATTGAGGCAGTTGGGTTTATTAAATCCTGTTGAGCCTAGGTTGCCAAATCCCTTACCCCAAAATATGGATCACTCGGTAAGATGTGAATATTGTTCGGGAGCTCCCGGACATGATACCGAGAAATGTTGGAGGCTGAAACATGCGATACAAGATCTTATTGATACCAACAAGATCGAGGTACAGGCACCGGAGGCACCTAACATTAACCAGAACCCATTGCCAAAGCACCCTGAAGCCCACATGATCGAGCTTGTGCACGAAGTAGGGGAGCCGAAGAAACCCCCACAGACAGTGATGATGATCCGTGCCACTCCAAAAGAAAAATCGATCAATGAGGAAGCAGGGGTACAGTTGAAGGGGGAAGATGTCAAGCCAGTGGTGATATTGGGGAAGAATCCATCTGCCGCTACAAGGAAACCAGAACCAGCCAAGTTGGTAATAACGGGAGCATCATCTACACCCGTGGTTGTTGTGAAAGGGGTCTGCAGGGAACTGGTCATCATAAAACCAGTAGTCCAAACACCAATGATTGATAGCAAGGCTGTGCCTTGGAAGTATGAAAAGGCAGTGGTGATGTACAAGGGACAACAAGTGGAGGAGAATAGTTGTGAGGCGCAGGGACTGACTCGATCAGGACGGTGTTTTGCTCCGGCGGAGTTGAGAAGACCCAATCCAGCTGCAACAAAGAAACCTGTGTCAGAAGAAGAAGCTGAGGATTTCTTAAAGAAGATGAAAGTGCAGGATTACTCCGTGGTCGAACAGTTGAAGAAAACACCGGCCCAGATCTCACTGCTATCATTATTAATCCATTCGGATGAACATCGTCGGGCCCTGATGAAGATACTGAATGAAGCTCATGTGCCCAATGAAATTTCTGTAAATCACCTGGAAACGATTGCCAACAAAATTTTCGAGGTGAACAGGGTAACATTTTCAGATGATGATCTGCCAGTGGAGGGCACGGAGCATAATAAAGCTCTCTACCTAACTGTCAAATGTGAAGATTCGGCAGTTACTCGGGCATTAGTGGATAACGGCTCAAGTGCCAATATTTGTCCATTATCCACCCTGAACCAATTGAAGATCGACCACGGAAGAATCCAAAAGAATAGCATTTGCGTCCGAGGATTTGACGGAAATGGAACAGCCACCGTGGGGGATATTATACTTGAGTTGACCATCGGTCCAGTCCAGTTTACCATGGAATTCCAGGTATTAGATGCTACGGTATCTTATAACTTTCTGTTGGGACGTCCGTGGATCCATGCAGCCAAAGCAGTGCCATCCACCTTGCATCAGATGGTCAAGTTCGAGTGGGATAGACAAGAGGTCGTATTGCACGGCGAGGACACTGCGTGCACCGTAGGAGGCGCCATTGTACCCTTCATAGAGACTAATGATGACAAAGGTCCCTGGGTCTACCAGATTTTTGATGCAGTGTCGGCAAACAAGATCCCCGAGGGTGAAATCATTCAGCATCCTAGGATAGCTTCCGCAACGGTTATGATGGTTTCAGAAATGCTAGGTAATGGGTTTATGCCAGGAAAAGGCTTGGGAGCTGAACTTCAGGGAATTGTTCAACCTGTTTCCTTGCCCAAGAATTTGGAGACCTTTGGGTTGGGGTTCAAACCGACTGCGGCAGATGTAAAACGAGCTCGGAAAATGAAGAAGAAAGTTTGGTTTCTTCCCAAACCTGTGCCACGTCTCTCAAGATCTTTTGTTAGAGCAAGCGCCAAGGGGTCACCAGTCCCGAAAGTTCTCGGGCGATTGATTGGGATTGACGGGGATCTGAATCAGAGTTTCGAAAGATTGTTCACTAATGTCAATATGGTAGAAGTCGGAGAGGGTTCCAGTGGAACAGACATACAGTTTATGGGGCCTGAAGCCAAAACCAACAATTGGACGGTTACTCCTCTTCCTACTCGGGGAGAGTCCTGGTAGTAGGCTTTGATTTTTGCTTTTTTATTTTTCGGATTATTCAGGGTGTAATCCAAATCTCATTTTATCTTGTAAAAGTGTGAACCCTGTTATCCCGCATTTTAATAAAATTCTTTTCTTGTCTCATTTTAATTTTGTTTTATTCTTTTCTCTTTCTGAACAGTTCTCTTTTTACTGGTTCTAATGACATGGCATGCACGACGGATCTTCGACCTAGTCTAATAATCAATCTGATTCTGAATTAATCGCACAAGAGATCGATTACGATGATGAATCGGAATACGAGGAGGATGATGCCTTCGAAGAGATAAACAGAGAGTTGAGCCAGTTCGAAGAGAAACCTAAGCCAAATTTGAGTGACACTGAAGCAGTCAATTTGGGGGATGTCGACAATGTCAGGGAAACCAAAATCAGCATCCAAATTGAGCCTAGCATCAGGGAAGAACTAATCAAAGCACTCATTGAGTTTAAAGATGTTTTTGCGTGGTCTTATGATGACATGCCGGGTTTAAGCACCAAGCTAGTGGTTCACAAATTACCCACTGACCCGGCATGCCCTCCCGTCAAGCAGAAATTGAGGAAGTTCAAGACAGATATGAGTGTAAAGATTAAAGAAGAAGTTACCAAGCAGCTGCAAGCAAAGGTTATACAGGTCACTCGATATCCTGATTGGTTAGCTAATGTGGTGCCGGTACCAAAGAAAGATGGGAAGATCAGGGTATGCGTCGACTACCGCAATCTGAACAGGGCCAGCCCAAAAGATAACTTTCCCTTACCCAATATCCATATCTTGATCGACAATTGCACCGGACGAGAAATCAGATCTTTTGTGGATTGCTATGCCGGGTATCATCAGATTCTGATGGATGAAGAAGATGCAGAGAAGACAGCTTTCATTACGCCATGGGGGACTTATTACTATCGGGTAATGCCATTCAGTTTAAAGAACGTTGGGGCAACGTACATGAGAGCAATGACTACTGTGTTCCATGATATGATGCACAAAGAGATTGAGGTGTACGTATATGATGTGATCATCAAATCCAAGCGTCAGGAAGACCACGTAGCAGACCTTAGGAAGTTTTTTGAAAGACTTCGAAGGTACGACATTAAGCTCAACCCAGCCAAATGTGCATTTGGTGTTCCATCTGGAAAGCTGTTGGGATTCATCGTCAGTCGGCGAGGCATTGAGTTGGACCCGTCAAAGATCAAATCCATCCAGGAATTGCCGCCCCCGAGGAATAAAACATAAGTAATGAGTCTGTTGGGAAGGTTGAACTATATCAGCAGGTTCATCGCTCAGCTCACAGCGACTTGTGAACCCATTTTTCGGCTACTAAGGAAAGATGCTACAATAGAGTGGACGACAGAATGTCAGGAAGCCTTCGACCAAATCAAGGGGTATCTGTCAAACCCACCTGTGTTGGTTCCACCTGAACCAGGAAGACCGTTGATTCTCTATCTAACGGTACTGGAGAATTCATTTGGGTGCGTACTGGGGCAACATGACATCACAGGAAGGAAAGAGCAAGCCATCTATTATCTCAGCAAGAAGTTTACAGTCTATGAGGTCAAGTACACTCAGCTTGAGAAGACATGTTGTGCCCTAACTTGGGTAGCACAGAAGTTCAAGCATTATCTGATGTCGTACACCACTTACCTTATTTCACGCCTGGATCCATTGAAGTATATTTTCCAGAAGCCTATGCCCACAGGGAGATTGGAGAAATGGCAGATATTACTCACAGAGTTCGACATTGTCTATGTGACGAGGACGGCCATGAAAGCCCAGGCATTAGCCGATCACTTGGCTGAGAATCCTATTGATGAAGAATACGAGCCTTTAAGGACGTATTTTCCAGATGAAGAAGTGATGCATATAGAGGAGTTAGAACTGACTGAGGAACCAGGATGGAAGCTTTACTTTGATGGGGCTGCGAATGCGAAAGGAGTTGGAATAGGCGCGATATTTATTTCTGAAATAGGACATCACTATCCTGTTACAGCTCAGCTACGTTTCTATTGTACCAACAACATGGCTGAATATGAGGCATGCATTTTGGGCCTACGATTGGCTGCAGACATGGATGTTCAGGACGTCTTGGTCTTGGGAGACTCGGACCTCCTAGTACATCAGATTCAGGGTGAATGGGAAACACGTGATTTAAAGCTTATACCTTATCGACAATGTTTGCACGATCTGAGCAAGCAATTTCGATCAGTGGAGTTCAGACACATCCTGAGAGTTCACAATGAGGTGGCCGATGCTTTAGCCACTTTGGCATCGATGTTGCACCATCCAGACAAAATCCATGTTGACCCGTTGCATATTCAGGTTCGTGATCAGCATGCCTACTGCAACGTGATAGAAGAAGAAATGGATGGCGAACCATGGTTTTATGATGTCAAGGAATATCTCAGGATGGGGATATATCCGGAGCAGGCAACCAGAGATCAAAAGAGAGCCATTCGACGACTGGCAAATGGATTTTTCCTCAGCGGAGGAATGTTGTACAAAAGAACCCCAGATCTGGGATTGCTGAGATGTATTGATGCGGGTCAAGCCACGATAGTGATGATAGAAGTACATGCTGGAGTTTGTGGGCCCCATATGAGCGGATATGTATTGGCAAAGAAGATTCTACGAGCGGGATATTATTGGCTCACTATGGAGCATGATTGTATCAGTTTCGTGCGAAAATGCCATCAGTGTCAAATCCACGGAGATCTGATTCATTCTCCACCAACAGAATTACACACAATGTCAACACCATGGCCATTTGTGGCGTGGGGCATGGATGTCATTGGGCCTATTGAGCCGGCAGCTTCGAACGGTCACAGGTTCATTCTGGTAACCATCGATTATTTCACTAAGTGGGTTGAAGCCAAAACTTTCAAGGCAGTAACCAAGAAGGCAGTGGTGGATTTTGCCCATTCCCATATCATCTGTAGATTTGGGATCCCGAAAGTGATAATCACGGACAATGGTGCTAATCTTAACAGCAACTTGATGAGAGAAGTATGTGAACAGTTTAAGATTACACACCGTAATTCCACCCCGTATCGGCCCAAGACGAATGGAGCGGTTGAGGAAGCCAACAAAAACATAAAGAAGATATTGAGGAAAATGGTTGAAGGATCCAAACAATGGCATGAAAAGCTACCATTTGCATTGTTGGGATACCGCACTACTGTTCGTACTTCAATAGGTGCAACTCCTTATTTGTTGGTATACGGAACTGAAGCAGTAATACCAGCAGAAGTTGAAATTCCATCCCTTCGAATTGTCGCTGAGGCCGGGATTGATGATGATGAATGGGTCAAATCCCGACTAGAGCAGTTGAGCTTAATTGATGAAAAAAGATTGGCAGCAGTATGCCATGGACAATTATATCAGAAGAGAATGGCAAGAGCATACAATAAGAAGGTGCGCCCCAGGAAATTTGAAGTAGGGCAGAATGTATTAAAACAAATCCTCCCACATCAGATTGAGGCAAAAGGCAAGTTCGCCCCGAATTGGCAAGGGCCGTATGTCGTGACCAGAGTATTATCCAACAGCGCTTTATGTCTGACAGATGTCGAAGGAAGATGCATCGACATGGCTATCAATTCTGATGCAGTCAAGAGATATTACGTGTAATTCTCTTTTGTTGTTTATTTGTTTGTCTGTACTTGGTGTTTATCGGATAATGAAATGACAGAGGCAATTCTTTCTTCTATCCAAACACTGTTACCCTTGCTTTACCCCTTTGAGCCTTACTTATTCTTTCATACCCCTCTCTTGAAATCATTAACAAAAACAAAAAATAATGAAAAAGAGAGAAAAGAAGGAAAATAATAAAAAAAAAAAGGGAAGTTCGCAAAAGAAAAATAATGGAACCGAGTGAACTACGTTCGGCCTGATTCCTCAAAGAGGATACGTAGGCGCCTCACGACTCAGTCGTAATGTAACAAAAGTCAAAAATTCCCCAAAAAAAACTGGGGCAGAAGTTATGTTTAAAATTTTGAAAAAAAAGAGAAGGTTTTGATTCCAAGAGTTGTAATGTTTCACCCATCAAAGTTATTTTGAATTTTTATATCCTTTCTTTTAAGTCCCACATAAAACCCATACTGATATCCCAAAAAAGACCTCCCGATCAGTATCCGAGAGGTGCCAAGACAGTCAAGTGAAAGTCGAGGATAACACGTTGGTCCCCGACCGAATAAGGATCATGAGCTGAAAGAATTGATAGCCATAAGAATTCCCAGCAGAGAGAATCTTACCGGCAATACTCCAATTCCCGGCTGAGAGAAGCAAAATGAGAGAGTCTTATCGGTGAAAACCTTCACATGCACCATAAGGTGACAGGAGCTGTGAGAACTGAGAGAGTCTTATCAGTGAAAACCCCTCGAAGGGCACTATGAGGCGACAAGATAGATTGGCGGAAGGAATCCGCATTTTGCGAAGAATTGGGACACCTATTTATCCCTAGCAAGTGAGGACATCAGAAAGATTGATCGACACAAATAGACTGGGTTGATTAATCCGGAATGCACGACATGATCGTTGGAATCGGTTATACCACCCAGATAAGTTCATTTCTTTTCTTTTCACCAGCATTTGTTCAGAAAGATTTTCTCTTTTTCTATCCTTTTATTTCTTTGTTTAAAAGACTTTATCCAGAAATTTATTTTTTAGAAAGGTCTTTCAAAGTTTACTACCAGTTGCCAAAATGGTACAATGCAAAATAAGAAGAGGACAGGCCAGAGACAAGGCAATAAGACAAAAGACGTTGGTTGCAAGGCCGAATAATATTGGTCTAAAATGGCAAGGAAAGCACGGGAAAGAACCGGAAAAACAACAAGTTGAAGAAATTGTGGGCTAAGTTCCAAGAGAATTCCCAGCAGAACTCCGACCGATTATCGACCAAAGTTCCGAGGTAGTCGGACAACGCAGAGCGGTAAGGGAGGAAAGGAAAATGCATTTTCAGCAAAATAACCCCCAGTAAGTTTCGAGAAACAGAACGGAGAAGTGATAAATGGAAAAACCATCCCCAGCAGAATGTTATCCCCAGCGAATAATATCATCCCAACAAGTTTTGGGAATGCCAAACAGGAATAAGGGAGGAACCATCCCCAGCAGGAGTGGCACGACCACTCACCATGTTTTAAAACTAACAAATTTTCTTTGATTTGAAGCAGGAAAAGGAAGTCTTATTAATGGAGAAAAACATGCCACAAGGAAAAGCACCAGAACTGGGGAAGAAAATTTTCTGCCACTGTTGAAAATTTTCTCGGAGATACGAGGAAACAAATTCAAGTTATTACTTACCATTAGGCGCCCACCTGTATAACAAGGGAACACATTTCAGTTTTTCATTTCCTGTTCTAGGCGCCCACCAGTATAATGCGGGAATACATTTCTGTCTTTTCATTTCATGTCCTCGGTCGCCCACCAGTATAATGCGGGCATACCTTTCAGTTTTTCATTTCCTGTTCTAGGCGCCCACCAGTATAATGCGGGAATACATTTCTATCTTTGCATTTCATGTCCTCGGTCGCCCACCAGTATAATGCGGGCATACCTTTCAGTTTTTCATTTCCTGTTCTAGGAGCCCACCAGTATAATGCGGGAATACATTTATGTCTTTTCATTTCATGTCCTCGGTCGCCCACCAGTATAATGCGGGCATACATTTTTGTTTTCATTTCATCGGTCGCCCACCAGTATAATGCGGGCATACATTTCTGTTTTTCATTTCCATGTCCTAGGCGCCCACCAGTATAATACGGGAATACATTTCTGTCTTTTCATTTCATGTCCTCGGTCGCCCACTAGTATAATGCGGGCATACCTTTCAGTTTTTCATTTCCTGTTCTAGGCGCCCACCAGTATAATGCGGGAATACATTTCTGTCTTTTCATTTCATGTCCTCGGTCGCCCACCAGTATAATGCGGGCATACATTTCAGTTTTTCATTTCCATGTCCTAGGCGCCCACCAGTATAATGCGGGAATACATTTCTATCTTTTTCATTTCATGTCCTCGGTCGCCCACCAGTATAATGCGAGCATACCTTTCAGTTTTTCATTTCATGTCCTAGGCGCCCACCAGTATAATGCGGGCATACATTTCATATTTTTCACTCAGGCACTCACCTGTATAACGAGAGGAATACTTTTCAGTCTTATACTGCAGATCTTGAAATCAGTAACCCACCGGAATGAAGAAGGTTACAACAGGAATCCCCAGCAGAAAACAATAAAAAATCCCCAACACCGGAAAGCAGAAGGTTGCAACAAGAGGTCCCAGCACAAATTCAAGCGCATGAGTCAAAAGGAAGAAAGACGCGTCTTGAAAGAAGCGGCCTATGAACATCAAATTATGCCCAGCATAACAAATCTAATGAAGAAAGCCGTATCCCCAGAGGAACCACCGAAAAGCTTAATGAAGGAGGCCATATCCCCAGCGGACCGAACAAAATGATGAAAACTGGTATTCAGAAAAGCAAGAGGCCAGTTTCATCCCCAAGTTCTCGGAAGAAAGGCACCAGAAGAAGCACAAGTCGACAAGAAAGCAGGGAAACAAGAACGAGTTAAAGATAGATGAGATTTTATGATCCGTAGTCTAGCCTAGCCTCTTGTTTTCTTTTAATCACGGTGTAACAAGGAGATCGATAAGCAGTGGTAATAGCGTGCAACAGCAGTAACATTGCAGTCCCATGGTAGTCCCAGCTACCAAAACTTCCCGAACTACATTTACCTGATTTCCATTTAGCCAGGGATATGTAGGAAACCTTTGAAGCAAAGGTTCGGTTAAACCTTTTTCAAAAAAATGCTTCACACGGAGTACTCGGATGGGCAAAAATCGCTCGCTTTATCTTTGCACGAAAACCCTTCGTGTCTTCGGGCAAAAGGGGGCAGCTGTAAGCACGTGATTTTTGCCCTATGAAAGAATTACTCCAAAAATTCAAAATAAAATAATTTTCCTTGTGTGCAATTTTTGTGTTCTTCGTGGCATTTCTATGTAATTATTTGCATTTTTGTCTTTGCATGTTTATTTGTTAGGTTAATAAAAAATATAAAAAATATGTCGCATTTGCATTTAATATTTAATTAAGTTTGTTTACAAAATGAAAAAATCATAAAAATAATGTACTCTGCATTTTTAGCACTTAATGTCCAAATTGGGTGATTTTCTCGTTAGTCGCTATTTAATTGTGTGTTAACTGTTATTAAAAGTTAATTAGTATTTCCAGATAATTTTGGGTTTTATAATTTAATCTTAGCATTCTAGCTTTATTATTATTTAGGAAATTGAATAAATAGAAAATGATAAAAATAGAAGAGATCGGATTGGGCATTTTCTTCAATTGTAAGTCACAGGCCCAAAGAGACCCAATCTTCCCAAACGACCCAGTCCATAACCCAAAAAGGCCCAAACCCCATTTTCATTTTTTTCTTTCATTTTTCACAAAAAAAAAACAAAACAAAAACAAAAATCAAAAAGAAAAACCTAAGACTACCCGTAACCCCCCCCCCCTCTCTGTTCTTCTTCCTCTCTTTCTCTCCTTCTTCTCCAAATATCCTCCCATGGCAGCCCCTCCCCCTCACACCCCTTCTCCCTCACGTCACACACAGCACATATACACACACATACGCGACGCATACACACAACTCGTCGATCTCCCTCTCTTATCCGCCATGGTTGCGTCTTCAAGATCTTGCCACTGCGTCCGTTGCTTTGCTTCTTCTTCCTCGTCACATGCTGCCCGCCATGGTTGCATTTAAAGCTCTTCAAAATGATCAAAAGATCTCATCACTGCTGTCCGCCATGGCTGCGTCTCCAAGCTCTTCAAACGAGCACGAGATCCCGTCGTATTGTTGCCCGTTGTTTCTTCTTCTCCACTGTCGCTGCTTTCGTTGCTGCCATGGCTGCGTCCGTGTTGCAGCTGCTCGTTGCTTCTGTTTCTTCCAACTTCGTCATCGTCCATGGCTGCAGCTGCTCGTCGCGGCTGCTGCTGCGTTTCGTCGATATTGCTGCTGCCCGTTGCTTCGTTTCTTCCAGCTTTGGCGCTGCTGCCCACTGCTTCTTCTTCTTCACCACCTTGCTGCCGTGCCACTAATGTTTCAGCAGCGTGGCTGCTACTGAATCAGCAGCACGCTGCTACTGCTTCAGTTCCCATCGTCGCCAAACGCCCCTCCGTCGAGCTTCGTCTATTGTTTAAGTTTCCGGGCAGATTCGAGTCATTTTGATGCAATAATTGTTTCCGGACAGATTTGTTTCCGGTCGAGTTCGTCGTCGCTTCGATCCGGTTAGTAGATTTGAGTTTCATGTTGCCCGTATTTTTGTTTTGATATTCTCGGATCTAAAATCGTTAAATGTTCGATTTTTGTTTTGTTCATGTTTATCGTTGAATTAATTTTCTAGCTTGTTCATATGTTTTGTTGATTTAATTTTCAGATTCAAATGGAACTTTGATTAATTAGTTTTTCAGTTTATTTCATGTGCTTTTATTTATTTTTGTAAAAGAAATTGTTAGTTTAATTTTAATGTTGTTAGATTCAAGAAGAAAATTGTTAGTTTAATTCTAATGTTGTTAAATTCAAGTTGAAATTGTTAGTATGTAAAAGAATTTGTTAGCTTAATTTTCTTTTAATTGGTAAAAGAAATTGTTAGTTTAATTTTAATGTTGTTGGATTCAAAAGAAAATCGTTAGTTTAATTTTAATGTTGTTAGATTCAAAAAGAAAATTGTTAGTTTAAGTCTAATGTTGTTAAATTCAAGTTGAAATTGTTAGTATGTAAAAGAATTTGTTAGCTTAATTTTAGTTTAATTTGTAAAAGAAATTGTTAGCTTAATTTTAGTTTAATTTATAAAAGAAATCGTTAGTTTGATTTTAATGTTGTTAGATTCGAATTGAAATTTAATTAATTATTTTTCAGTTTATTTCATGTGTTTTATTTGTTTTTGTAAAACAAATCGTTAGTTTAATTTTTATGTTGTTATAATCAATTGAAATTTAATTACTTATTTTGGTTTATTTCATATTAATTTCATTTATTTTTGTAAAAGAAATTGTTAGTTCAATTTTAGTTTGGTTTGTAAAAGAAATTGTTAGTTTAATTTTAATATGGTTAGATTCAAGTTGAAATTCAATCGATTATTTCTTCTTCGGTTTATTTTTATTCGTTTAAAAGAATTAAGTTGGAATATAAAAATATGTTAGTTTAATCGCTTGAATCATCCGTCTTTGTTTGAGTAGCTTAGATTAAATTCGTGCTCATCTTTTGGTTGAAGTTCGTTCTTAATCCGGTGATTTAATGTGAAATATATGTGTTGTTAAAAATGTCGTTCAGTCAAAATAATTCTGATTGTTGATTTGTTGTTCATAGTTTAAGTTTGAATTTGTTGATTGAACTGGATTAAGGATTGGTTATAGCTGGTAATTTAATTTTAAGTTCTTAGATAATTTTGAAGTTGAACCGATTTTTGAATCGGGGCGTAACAGTAGTTTTAGGGGTAAAACGGGAATTAACCAATTACAGATTAATTAATTATGGTGGGGACCAGACATAATGATAAAAGCAAAAAGGAAAAGGTGGGTAATAATGACTTCTTTTCAAAAAGAGGGAACACGGGGGTCCACTTTGATTACTTTTCAAAAAAAGGGAACACGGGGGGGACCCACGTTGACTACTTTTACTAAAGTAAAAGTGTGGGTAATAATAAAAGTTAAAGGGTGCACATAGTGGAAGAATATTGGGTCTTGCTTTGGGTATATAAGAGACTCATTTGACACTTAAAAGGGAGAATTTTTTGGGGAGAGATAAAAAATTTCAGAACTAAAGAGGAGATAAGAACATACTTTTAATCTTGAAGAAGAGGATTTCTAAAATATCTGAATACTATTTTTCGTATATTCCTGAGTGTGATTTCTGCCTACTGTTTGCTTCCGGAATTTTCAATTGGTTTCTTGAGTTAACTGTTGGTCCTTTGTTATTGCTTTATTGGGTGGTTGCTGGAATTTCTGTTCGGTTTTCAAGTCTACTACTGGGTTTTCTGACTGTTGATTGTTTGTTGTTGTCGCGCTGTTGCTACTGCTGCTGATCCTATTCTTCCTTTCTTTGTATTCAAATACCAGGTACACTACTCTGAATCATTTCAACATATGTATTGAAGATGAAATGAAATGACCGGAAGATTTAAGTTTTTTTTAATTATAGAATATTCGCATTTTAGTTAAATATTCATTATGTGTCTCATGTTATGTAAATGGTAGAAGTATTTATTATGTGAAGTATTAAACTGCGGGACTAGTGGATGGGTGTCAGTATGAACACCATAAGTATTAGTTTCGGCTTTGTTAAATTTTTAGCTTAAAATCGCATTCAAATCGTTAGTAAATATTCAATACGGGAAACCGACTTAATTTGAGGGAAGGTTAGTAAACTCTAGATTTGAATTTGCAAATTTTGAAATAGAAGCAAATTGAGTTTTCTTTCTATCTTTAAATTTTGTTAATAACAAAGGCCCGCAAATATTAGGCAAACATAATAGGCCAATAATTTTGTAGAATCTGCAGGCTTACAAAATATTTTCGTTTTATTATTATTATTATTTTATTTTTTTCGTCATTTATTCAGTTTTCTTTTTTTTTGAAAAAAAAAACTTGAAAAAGAAATTTGTAAAAAATAAAAAAATAAAAAAAATATTTTTTTACAAAATATTTTCATTTTTTAAGAAAAAAACTGAAATGATGTTTTAATGGGTGATTCAACGTTGCAAGGCTAAGAGCATTAATCCATTAGGTGCGAGTTTGAGCAAGATGAGTCAACGTTTAAGTTTAATAAACTTTTTAATAAGCTTTAGTAATTATGGTTAAATCTAGTTTTAAATGGTTTTGAATAACTAATTTCAATAGTTTTTTTTATAACAATGTAAGCTTTAAGTTAGCTATAATCAGGATCTTTTGATTTTTAATTGTCGAACTTCGTAAATTTTTACAATTTCTAATTTTTTTATTTATTTAGTAAAATTCCTTTCTATTAATATTTGTCTTAATCTAGCAATTAGTATGTTATGTGTTATTATTTTTAAGCTCGTAATTAATTAGGATTTTCTTTCTTTATTTTAGAGACTAATTTTAATAGAAAAATGTAGTCGCTTTAGGATTTGTCCACTTAAAATAAATGAGATGAGCCTCGCCTAGTAAAATGTATAGATTGCGGGGCCCTCACAAATGTATGCATTAAATACTTAGAACATCGGAGTTGGCCGTCTAGAGAAATTTTACGGCCTTTCCCAAAACAACAATACGCTAGTTGTTCTAGGCACCTCTTTAACAAATCATTTTCTTAAATATGGGTGTGCATTTATGTAACCCAAATCCAAATCTCAACGAAGTCGAAATGTGTCGATAACCATGGGTGCATTGATTGCGACGTGGTCTGAAATACGTTTTCACAATGTTGCAATTCTCCGTAAAATAATAAGAATAAATAAATAATAATAAAAGCGGCTAAGGGTTAAAATTTGCACATAAGTTCATAACTGTATAAAATCAGATAATCAAGTCGAATATGACAGTTGAGCGACCGTGCTAGAACCACGGAACTCGGGAATGCCTAACACCTTCTCCCGGGTTAACAGAATTCCTTATCCGGATTTTTGGTGCGCAGAGTGTTAAATAGAGTCATTCTTTTCCTCGATTCGGGATTAAATTGGTGACTTGGGACACCCTAAATCTCCCAAGTGGCGACTCTGAAATAAATAAACAAATCTCGTTTCGATTGTCCTTTAATTGGAAAAACTCCCTCTGCGCCCCTGCGGGTGCCGGAAAAAAGAGGTGTGACATGGAGCAAAGGCGGGCTCGAGAGAAAACGCTTTAGCTCCTCCAAAGTGTTTTGGCATTCCGGAGTCCATTCGAAGCTATTTTTCTTTTTGAGCAAGGAGAAAAAATGATGGCTCCAATCTAATGACCTTGAGATGAATCAACCTAAGGCCGCTATCCGCCCGGTCAGCCGTTGTACGACCTTCACATTGTTCACCACTGTGATTTCTTCAATGACCTTGATTTTGTCGGGGTTAATCTCGATCCCCCTATTCGACACCATGAAGCCTAAAAATTTGCCCGATCCTACTCCAAAGGCACATTTCTCGGGGTTGAGCTTCATGGTGTAACTTCTAAGGATATCGAATGATTCCTGTAATTAAGTCAAATGGTCATTCATGTTGTCACATGTCATCAATGTAACCTTCCATAGATTGGCCAATTTGATGTTCGAACATCTTATTAACCAGGCGTTGGTACGTAGCTCCTACATTTTTTTAATCCGAAGGGCATTACGTTATAGCAGTATTACCATACTTCGTGATGAACAAAGTCTTTTCCCTATTTTCTGGGTTCATTTGAATTTGATTATACCCGGAATAGGCGTTGAGAAAAGTGAGGATCTCGTGGCCGGCCGTGGCATCGATCAAGCGATCAATGTTGGGCAATAGGAATGAGTCTTTGGGGCATGCTTTATTCAAGTCTTTATAATCTACGCACATCCTTAATTTATTTCCTATTTTGGGGACCACTACTACATTAGCCAACCATTCGGGGTATTTTACCTCCCCGATTGATCCTATTTTGAGGAATTTTGTTACCCCGTCTTTGATGAACGCGTGTTTTACCTCGGATTGAGGCCTCCTTTTTTGCCTCACCGGTTTGAACCTGGGATCGACGCTTAGTCAATGAGTGCCTATTTCCGGTGGGATCTCTGTCATGTCTAAATGGGACCAAGCAAAGCAATCAATGTTGTTAATAAGAAATTGGATGAGTTTTTTCCTGAGTTCGGGGGTTAATCCCGTTCCCTATCATGTCTAAATGGGACCAAGAAAATCAATCAACTGCCCATTTAGCCAAACAACCTGATAATTCAAGTTTATGAAGGACATTCCTCAAGGGAATAGTCACACATTGGTTGTTGTGTGACACTGAAAGTAAGGTCTATGCTTACAAGAAGCGACTACGAGATCTTGAGCCAACTTTTATAGGTGCGGATAACGTGTTTTCACACTTGACAATATTTTTATCACATAATATATAAGGAATTACGTACCTTCTTCCTCCAGAACTACAACTGCGCTCACTGCAACTTCCGATACCGGTAAATAAATCAAAAATGGTTCACCCTCCTTCAGTTTAGACATTAAAGGAGGAGTGAAAAAATACCTCTTCAAGTATTTCAACACTTGGTGTCACTCCGGAGTCCTCAAGAAGTCATTCTTCTTCTTTAATAGTGAAAAGAAATGGTGACATTTTTCTAAAGACCTTGATATGAGTTTGTTTAGGGCTGCCAATCTACCGGTCAACCCTTGCACCTCCTTTGCAATTTTTAGTTGGTCAGGAATACCTTTTATAGCCTTAATATTGTGGGGATTTACTTCAATTCCTCTTTAAGAAACCAATAAGCCAAGAAACTTCCCGGATCCAACTCCAAAGGCACAGTTATGTGGATTGAGCTTCATGTTGTACTTCCTCAAGAGGTTGAATGTTTCTTGAAGATGGGCCAAATGGTCCCCCGCACTGAGAGACTTAACTAACATTTGTCAATATAACTTTCATGGTTTTACTAATTTGATGTTCAAACATCTTATTGACGAGCCTATGATAAGTGGCTCCGGCATTTTTGATCCCAAAAGGCATCACATTGTAACAATATGTACCCAAAATGTGTAATAAATGAAGTATTTTCTTGATACTTTGGGAGTATCCTGATTTGGTTATACCCAGAGTATGCATCAAGGAAACTTATCAGCTCATGCCCATCTTTCGCATCGATCGTTTGATATATGTTTGGCACTGGAAAAGAATCCTTAGAACAAGCCTTGTTTAAATCCTTATAGTATATACACGTTCTAAAATTATTATTCTTTTTGAGTACAACCACTATGTTAGCTAACCAATCAGGATAACTTGCTTCACAAGTTGAACCTATATTTAATAACTTGGTTACCTCTTCTTTTATAAACCTATTCCAGACCTTGGTAATCAACCGGTTCTTCTGCTTTATCGGAAGGAAATTGGGGTCCAAACTTAGCGTGTGGCCACTTCTAGTGGAATACCTATCATATCTGAATTAGATCATGCAAAATAATCAATGTTAGTTTTAAGAAATTTAATAATTCTGAGCCTTAGTTCGAGGCTCAACCTCGCCAAGTAAACCTTAATTACCAGGAATTCTGTGAACAAAGAGATTTGTTCAAGCTATTCTACGGTTGACTTCATTACATCCGTTTCTTCTGATTTGGGCACCTGGTAAATATCCAGTGTCTCTTCCTCTCCATCATCTTCTAACAGTACTAGAAGGGTTGTTGAATTCTTGTAGTTGTTATTTGATGATTCCCTCCACCTTGTTGCTAGATAAGACGACAACATTCATTTCCATAGAAGCATGTTGATCACCTCTAATCTGCTTAATCCCATGTGGTGTAGGGAACTTCAGCAACCGATGGTAAGTTGATGGCACAACCTTCATTTCATGGATCCATGGTCTACCAAGAATCATATTGTAGCCCATATCACCATCCACAACTTCGAACAAAGTGGATTTTATCTATCCTTTGGCATATGTAGGCAGCACGATCTCTCCTCAGGTTGTTACACTTATTAGATTGAATCCACCTAGAAGCTTTATCATCGAAACTATGTTTTTGACCAGCTTTTCTTGTTCCAAGACCCTTAATTGGATGATATTGGTTGAATTATGTGGGTCAACCAGCACATGTTAATTTTAAAATCTAAAACATTTAAAGATAATACTATAACATCATTGTGCAATAAAATAAGGGCATCCGCATCTTCTTCCGTGAAGGTAATTTCATCATCTTCTAATGCTTCCTGAATTCTCTTCCCATGAGTGACTGATATTTTTATATTTTTAGCAGCCGAAAATGTCACCGTATTTACTTCAACCCCACCAAAAATCTTGTTAATCGTTAGGCGGCGAGACCCTATGGCTGCTTTTTCTTGTTCCGTTCCATCTCGACTTCTACCGTAGTTATTTTTAGCCCGGTCACTCAAAAATTCTCTAAGGTAACCTTTTTTCAACAGTGTAGCTACCTCTTCATGAAGGTGTGGGTAGTCTCAATTCTATGACCATGTGTACCATGGAAATCACACCACAAATTAGGATCTCCTTGACTGAGGTCTAATCGAATTAGATTAGAGAACCTTGCTTCCTTGATGTAACCAACTCTTGTAAAGTGATATTAACATTATTATCAGACGGCTAGGGATATCTTGAATCTCGAGCCCGATGACTCTTTTTCCAACAAAGCCCTGATATTCCGACCATGATCAGTCCTTCTGTCCCATTTGAACCTTTCTGACGACTTAAAGCTTTTATCTCCACGCCCATTAGACCTTTCGTTTGGTACATAAGGTTGTAAATGATTTTGGGAAGATCTCTGGTCTGCATCATAATTATTTTTGACCTTTTCTTGATGCTGATCACGATTACAACCCTTGGATGATACCGAAGAATTCAACTAATCATCTTTGATTCTAATCTTTGATTCATTAAGATTATGGACATCAGCCCTTGTGGTTGCCTGAAATTCCAATAAGCTTTCCTTCAACTTCCTCGAGGCATGCGAGCATAAAGGATTGAGGCCTTTGGTGAAATCCTCTTCTCCATATTTATTTGGTACTGCCGACAACAACGTCCTCCTTGGAACCAAATCAAAAAATCTCGCAGCAACTCAGATTCTCCTTGAGCGATTCTAAATATATTTGCCTTCCTGGCTTGGGCTTTCTTTACTCCAACATGCTCTTTGATGAAAGAATCTGCAAGCATTTCAAAAGATCAACTGAATATTCAGGTAAGAGTTAATACCAAGTTAGAGCTCCCTTTTTGTTAAGATTTCGCCAAATTCCTTTAGCAAAATAGATTCAATCTCATGCTGACCCAAATCATTTCCCTTAACAATTAAATTATAAGTTATGATGTCCTCCTGCGGATCCGAAGTTCTATCGTATTGGAATATCTGGCACTTGAACGTCTTTGGAATAAACTTCGGGGCAACATTTGGTTTGAATGACAAATGAGTATACTTCTTCAAATTAGGACCCTTCAATACTGGAGGTGCCCCAGGGATCTGATCTATCCGTGCGTGGAAATCTTTAGCATTTTGATCCATTAGATCATTCATTTCCCTGATGAACCTCATGAGCTTGATTTTGAAAGGATCATTTGTGTTGTTATCATTCCCGAATCCACTGCCTGCACAATATGCTTGATTATCATTAGATCTGAACTCCTCCCTTGAAGTGATATTAGCGGTTCTTTGTGTTGTTTGATTTGCAGGCACGTTAGGAGGGGCTTAAACTCCTCCACTGGAATTATTTAAGGCAACTGATAGTTCCTGTTGGAGCTCAGTTATTATCCGGTCCTATCTTGAGAGATGGTTCATGATTTTCCTTTGATGTGCACTCAAAACTTTTACCATCTCAAAAATAGGTTCATCATTCATACCATCATGGTAGGACTCCTCACATGTCGAGTATTTCATTCTTCTTGGACCAGAGTTGTCTCATCTCCATTGATGTGAGTTTCACTAGTCGAATCATGGTGTTGATCTCCACCACGGAAATTATCCCCATGCTCATTGTTTGTCCCAACATTGAGTAAGTTGTTGACATCATTAGGTGCCATATTCGTTTTTTGCTTTACTAATGGAAAGCTTCAAAATACGTTAATAAAAGATGAATGGATCAAAGTAATTCTACAATTGTCTATGAACCATGGTGGGTGCCTAACTGTTTATCCATAAACGTTATAGTTGAATTTATAACGTGGTGTACAGACACGTGAATTAAATTGATCCAAAATATAAAGTAATAAAGAAAAAAAGCAAATAAATTAAGAGTAATTGAAGAAAATACGAGTTTGAGCCTTGAATTGCGCTTCTCTAGAAGAAAGAATAATATCAAGAACAAAGTACTTAGCAAAATAATGTTAACAGAATAAGAGAGTAATATTAGCCTTTTTTCATACAAGTATTTTATGTCCTTCAATAAGTGCAAATTTTTGTATTTATAGCTAAATTTGGGGAGACAAGATCCCCAAATCAAGCTCCTCTTTAAGGTGAATAATGACCCCCCCTAATAGCTACATAATGATTAAGTGTAAATTGTAGTATTCTTTGTAATGACTGCTCCTTTAATGATGCCTTCTTTAACTGGTATCTTACTTTCAAATTCTTCTCCTCGATCTGGATGTTTTCAAAATTCATATAACACCGATCACATACTTGGATCTGGTGTCAGCTGTTCGTTGACTCATGTCCTACTTGTCTTTGCTGCCACTCGTTCACTTGACAAACATCCATTTGTCATTAATTAAATTTACCCTATACAGATAGTCTCCCTACTTTCTGGTGACTCAACTTGATGTGAACAGGAAGTAGATAAGACACCTTTTCTTGGCGGAAAAGTTCTTGAACGGTTTATGACACTTGAAATGACGCACATCTCTTTGCTTTATGATCTAAACATGCGTTGTCCCATAATTCGACAAGTATTTTTGCCAGTTACCTCGGTAATTATGGCCTTGCATTCTGCCGCATATAAACTTCTCCCTTTTTCACCACTTTTGTCTTTCATTTTTAGCTACCTTCTTCTCCGTGTTTTACTAAAGCTTTCCTGCAACTCCCTTTTCCTCAGCAAAACTTACAAATTCATACTTTACATAACAATGTCTTCTGTTATTTCTTCCTCCAGTTACATAGGGACTTTTATCGGCATCGGCCCATCCAAGAAAAATAAGTATAAGAAGCCCGATGTCGGACCTCCCTCTATAAGCACTATCATCCATTCTTAGTTGTCTTGCACAAATGATCTCCACATTTAGAAGGAATCTTCTTACCCTGATAATGACAGAAATATGGTTGTTAGTATATACCCCTCTTTTATTCGGCCGACTAGTATTTCTATTGTAAAAGAGGATTGTGGCTGGATAAATATTGAAGTTTCAGCCCCCAATAAAATGGAAAGGATTACATTCAGTGAACTAGGGTACATTTATGTTTACACGTACCCTTTCACTTTAAGACTTGGCAAGGAAATAGGTCCAATAATCTTTCAGTTTTGCCGTCTTACTCAAGTAGGACCGACAATATGGCGCATGGTGGCTTGCCTTTGATTCTTGTGTTCCCGAGCTTAGTAACTATTACTCTTGCTTATATTATCAACTTCTACGCCCCTAAGATTTTTCGTGGAGGCATGATCAAACTCAGAAAACGTGATCACCATGCCATTGTCACCAACGTTGATAATGATAACGACCGTGGTTGGATGGAAAGGTTTGTTGTTGTTGCTCTCAAAGACATTTTACTGGCAACACCATCTCCTATTCCCGAATCCTGGAACAACACTCGTAAGCTTTCTTACTATCCTTCTATTACTGTTTTAAAAGAAATTCCCCTCTTACTAAACTTCATTTTCTCTTTTTAGCCATTTTTTTGGTTTCCTCTAATAGTTGAGAACCTAACCCAATGAGTTCAGAAAAAATTGTATACTTCCACATTGGATTCCTACAAGTGAAAGGAAATTTCAATTAGGTTTAACTGAAACGCCAAGAACCATGGTGACAAAAACTTCATCTTTCCTTTTTTAACTTTTAACTCTTGAAATAGATAATTTTTAACCTCTATGTACAACATATAGGCCTCCCGAAAGGATATACTATATGTCCCACCATCATGGTTTCATATGACCCAAGGTGGCCCAACAACGGGTTCAAGAAGTCCTTGACTGGAAGAGGGCTCATGATGCCGCTCTTGCTTCCCATGAAGGCATATCTTCTTAGAGTCCCCATCCCAAGGGGAAAAAAAATAGAAAGCATACCTCTAAGGCTGAGGCTAAAGAGAAGCCTCCAATAATAAAAGAGATCACGGAAGGACCAACCAAAGTGGTCCTTTAAGAAGAGTAAATAGAGGACAATGATGAAGCGCTTTCTCTTCACAGAAGAACAAAAAAAGAACTCCCTCCGCTCAACCAGAGGACATAGACGGACTTTTTACGGAGTTGTTGTTTCCTCTTGTCACAAAGGTTCCAATTCTGATTCTCCTCCCGCTTCAATTCCATCATCTCCTACTTCACCAACTCTTGCCTTGACACCGGTTCCAACCGAACAAGAGGAAAATATGCGTTCCCCTATCACCCGATCAAGGGAACATAGAAAATTCCTTCCCGGTGTCCATCCAAAACCCTAAGAGTAAATGCAGTGCTGCCTTTTTGGTTTCAGATAAATACCATTTGCTTTCTAAACTGGTGGGAGTAGCCAACCGACAAAAATGGACGATCTCTCCACAGAATGTTCAATCAACAACAACATGTACCTTTGTTCTCATATATCATCTCATCCTTCTCTTTTTATTTTCTAACCAACGCCTTTTGCAACTCTAATCTTCGACTTTATAGGCGGGGAGGTTGATCCCATCCGAGGACTTACAGAGGTTGATCTAGGATAAAGAGGCACTTGCTACTCAATGAGATCAAATCACCATTGAACGGGATCAAGTTGCCAAATTCCTCTAGGCTTTAAAGGCAAGGCTTGCTCAAATGGGCAAACTCGAAGCTCGGTTGAAGAAAACTGAGCAAGAAAAAATGATCCATAACCAGGAGGTCACTCAGTTGCATGCTAAACATGCTAAGTTGAGGGCCAAGTGGGCTGAGCTGCAGGATGTTGTGACTTTACCAACTGAACGTGAGTCTTCTTCCATGGAAAAGATCATCAAACTGGAAGAAAACTTACATTTCAAAATCAAGGAAGCTACTGTGGCCAATGAGAAGAGGGAAAGAATATATGAAAGGCTGAAATGGGTCATGGGGCAAAATCGCAAACATGTGAGGACCAATACTTACCTTTCCCTGGCTTTTGACATCTTGAAGGTTGATAATGAGAGTGTACGCACTAGAGAAGCTCGACATGAAGGTAAAATGCCCACAAAAGATGAAGTCCGACCCAAATACTTGGAAGTCGAACGCCCTATGTGAATTTCACTAGGAACGAGGTCACAAAACCAAGGATTGCATATGTCTGCGACAAGAGGTAGTGAGAATGTTAAACCAAGGGAACTTGAAAAAACTGATGAGCGATTGAGGACAATCCAACTTTGCCCGCGGATGCTAACTACCCCAAGGACCTCCAAAGCTGCCCTCTCCAGCTCGTACTATCCAAATGATCATCGGTGGAGGCGACGAAGCAACGATCAACCATGTGAAGTTCATAACCACGCATAAACTGAAACGGTCGATCACCCACAAATGGTACGACGATTTCGGAGACAGTATCATCTTCAATAAGTTACATACCGACGGTTTGAATTTCCTTCATATTGATGCTCTTGTTATTACTTTACGTATTTTAGATACCGATGTAAGAAGAATAATGGTAGATGACAGAAGCGACGTGTGTATTATCCACCCTCGAGTCCTCGCACAAATGAGACTCGAGGACAAGATAATACCGTACTACATAACACTAACAAGTTTTAACAATGCAGTTGAGCGAACCTCTAGAGAAATAACGCTATCCATTATGGCCGGGGGCGTCACCTTGGAAACAACATTCCTTGTCATGAACCAAGACACAGCTTATAACGCCATCATAGGGCGGCCCTGGATACACGCTATGAGAGCCATCCCGTCGAGCCTCTAGCAGGTAATCAAGTTCCCTACTCCATGGGGAATATTCAGTATCAGGGGCGAACAACACACCATCCTAGAATGCTATCATATCGCCCAGGATTGTACGTACACCCAACAGATGAAGGGAGCGGACACAGAGGCATAACAATTACTGCAGTGGGGGACGTCGATTGGGCTCAACCTAAAAACAGATGTCATCAAGGACCCTAACATCATGGAAGCAGCCGAATCAATGGTAGAAGATGTCGATCCCGTCCAACTAAACAACAACGACAACAACAAAAAGGCTTACATCGGGCATAAACTCTCAAAACTAGGTAAATTTCACAAGTTTTTAATTGACAACACTGATTTGTTTGCTTTCTCCCATGCAGATATGTAGGGCATCTCGAAAGACGTGGCCATACACAAGTTGAACGTCGACCCACTTTATTTTCCAGTACGACAAATAAGAAGGAAATTCAATGCCGTAATCAACGAGGCCATAAGTGATGAAGTGGAGAAGCTCCTCGCCAACGGTTCCATCCGAGAATCAAAATACCCCTAATGGTCGCTAACGTTGTCATGGTAAAAAAGAAAAACAAAAAATGGCGGATATGCATAGATTTCACAAACCTAAATAAGGCGTGCCCGAAAGACTCCTTTCCATTGACGCACATCGACCAGCTCATCGATGCCATAGCAGGACACGAGTTGCTAAGCTTCTTTGACGCCTACTCAGGCTAAAACCAAATCCTCATGGAGGAAGAGGACCAAGAGAAAACTGCGTTCATCACTTATTAGGGAACATACTGCTACAGGGTCATGTCGTTTGGGTTGAAAAATGCAGGGGCAACCTACCAAAGGTTGGTCACCGAGATGTTCAAAGAACAACTCGGCAAAATAATGGAAGTCTACATCGATGACATGCTGGTTAAATCAAAAAGAAAAGAAGACCACATCGATCACCTGAAGGAAGACTTTGGTATACTAAGGCAGTATGACATGAAACTAAACACCGAAAAATGCGCCTTCAGCGTAACCTCAGGCAAATTTCTCGATTTCTTGATATCACAAAGAGGCATCGAGGTCAACCCAGATCAAATTAAAGACATTGAAGGAATACCTCAGGTGTTGACCAGCAAGAAACATGTGGAAAAATTGATTGGCCGCATAGCCACTCTATCCAGATTCATCTCGCGGTCATCCGATATATGCCATAAATTCTTCAACATGCTAAAAAAAGATAACAGACTCCAGTGGAATTCAGAATACATTGATGCCTTGAGAGAACTAAAGGCATATTTGTCCTCACCACCACTACTTGCCAAAGTAGAGCTCGGCAAGCGCCTCTTAGTGTACTTGGCCATCTCAGAAGTTGCGTTAACCGCGGTGCTGTTTTGCGAGCACAAAGGTACACAATCTCCGATTTATTATATTAGCAAAACCCTGGTCGATGCCGAAATAAGGTACCCCCAACTCGAGAAGTTGGTCATAGTACTGGTTATAGCTTCACGAAAGCTTAGACCCTATTTTCAATGCCACCCTATATCGGTGGTGACGACCTTACCTCTACGGAGCATCCTACATAAACCCGAATTGTCGGGAAGACTGGACAAGTGGGCCATCGAACTAAGCGAGCATGATATAACATATCAGCCGCGAACATCGATAAAATCGCAAGTACTCACCGACATTGTCGCCGATTTTAGCGCCAAAATAATGCCCGAGGTCGAGCAGGAAGCTTTTTGTACCTCCCCTGGGCAACCCAACCTTTGGGTTCTATACACCGATGGCATATCCAATGCGTTAGGATCGGTATTGGGACTCGTACTCGAGGTCCCAAAAGGGGAAGTTATGCGCCAGTCCATACGGTTCCCCGATTGCAGGGTTAAAGCTAGCTCTCAAGTATGGACCACGGCGAGTCATCCTCAGATGCGACTCACAACTCGTCTTTAACCAAGTCACATGAAATTTCCAAATCAAAGAACAAAGGCTATAAAAGTACCAGGCAGAAATTTACAAACTACTGCAGGAATTCGATGAATGCTGACTCGACCAGATACCCCGAGCTCAAAACATCAAGGTGGACGGCCTCGCCAAACTAGCAGCTGCCACCAAAAATATCACTAAAGAAAACGTGGTCACCCTCCGCCACTTGTCAATAGACTAACTCGAGGTACATTCCATAAATTTGACTTGGGACTGGCGCAACCGCATCATGACATATTTGCAGGAGGGAACACTCTTACAAGACAAAAAGGAAGCCAAAAAGCTTCGAATGCAAGCGGCCAGGTACAACATCGTAAATCACGACCTGTACATCAGAACATTTGGGGGCCCTTAGCGAAATGACTAGGGTCGAGTTAGACAGGCGCGTGCTCGAAGAAGTACACGAAGGCCACTGTGGTGCCCATACAGGCAACCAAGCCCTCGTTAGATGCCTCATTCGGGTAGGATATTACCGGTCCACTATGAAAAAGGAAGTCGTAGATTATGTCAAGAAATGCGAGCAGTGCCAAAAGTATGCGCCTATGATACATCAAGCGGGCGAACACCTCCACTCTGTCACCTTGCCATGACCATTCATCGAATGGGGAATGGACATCATCAGACCCCTCCCAGCAGGGTGAGGTAAGATGTATTTCCTTTTAGTTTTAACTGACTACTTTTCCAAATGGGTGGAAGCAAGTGCGTTTGCCCAGATACGTGAACATGAAATCATCACGTTCATATGAAGGAACATCATATGCTGCTTCGGCATCCCCAAAGAAATCAGATGCGATAACGAACCCCATTTCACAGAGAAAAAGACGATCGAGTTCTTCGAAAAATGACGCATCAAACGAATACTCTTCACGCCATATCATCCCGCTGACAATGGTCAAGCTGAATCCTCCAACAAAACCATATTGAATATCTTAAAGAAAAGGCTTGAGGACACCAAAGGGCTATGGCCGAAGTTTCTACCGACGGTATTATGGGCCTATCGCACCACGCAAAAAACAAGCACCAGCGAAACGCCATATTCATTAGTCTACGGAACTAACACCATGATACTTGTTGAGGTCGGAGAACCTAGCCTGAGATACTCCAACGAAAGCGGATCAAACAATGACGAGAACAAAAGACAAGACCTCGACGAGGCAGAAGAACGAAGATACATGGCTTACGTAAGGATGGTAACCCAAAAACAACAAGCAAAAAGGTACTACAACAAGAAGGCCAAAATACGACCACTCAAAGTCGGAGACTATGTTCTCAAAAGCCAAAACACAAGCAAACAAAGACCCAAGAGAAGGCAAACTAGGAACCAATTGGTACGGGCCGTACAAAATCACAACGGAAGCAAGCAAAGGAGCATTCCAACTAGAAACAATGGAAGGGAAACTACTACAAAATAACTGGAATGTCGCCCACCTCAAATACTTCAACTTCTGAAGAGGATGCCCCTCAAGTCATACTTTTTTCCCTCACCCAGGTTTTGTCCGAATTGGTATTTCTCGAGGAGGTTTTTAACGAGGAAACGAGGGGGACGTCTCGAAGTTCAAAGTATAATTCATCACCCCGCCTGCCGACAACCTCTCTAGTAAGAACGATGAAGAGACAAGATACATGAAAACTTCCCCAACATATGTACGAAACAGACATGTATAATACTCCAGTAAATGGAATAAAGCAGCATTTTGTACTCCATCAAGATACATTTTGTACTCCATCAAGATATTCTCCAACGAAGTGAAATAAAGCAACATTTTACCCTCCATCATTTTCTTTTGCATCTTAACATTCGACCTCTCTTGAATTACAATAGGTTAACATTTCGACCCTAACTCAAAATAACACCTCTACGGCAAAAAGACATCGCCAAAAGAAAATATTCGACTTCGCTCGAATTACAACAGGTTAACATTTCGACCCTAACTCAAAATAACACCTCTACCGCCAAAGGCCATCGCCAAAAGAAAACATTCGACCTCTCTCAAATTGCAACAGGTTAACATTTCGACCCTAACTCGAAATAACACCTCTACAGCCAAAGGCCATCGCCAAAAGAAAACATTTAACCTCGCTTGAATGGCTTAACATTCTATCTCGCTTGAATTACGTAACATTCAACCTCGCTGGAATTACGTAACATTCGACCTCGCTTGAATTACTTAACATTCGACCACGCTCGAATTACGTAACATTCAACCTCGCTCGAAATACTTAACATTCGACCTTGCCCGAATTAGTTAAACACTCAATCTCGCCCGAATTACCAAGACCTACAATCAACTATGCCAAAACAATTATACACAGGCGGCGGGAAAGCCGGTAACCCCATCACAGCAAATAAATAACAATCTGAAAGTGCACAACAAAAAGGTGATCATTCCATTACAACTGTTGTATTACAAAAACTTTTTACAAAGGGCTCAAAAACGCCCTCACAAAAATAGCAAAGCAAAACAAAATAAATACAACAGCCCTACGCTGCATCATCCCCCATGACATACTCCTCGTTATACCAAGAATCAGAGGCAAGCATGTCCGCATCATCATCGTCATCGACGTCATCCCCGCCAGGTGTATCAGGATCATAACCATAGGCTTTACGGGTTGCACGTGCTTTAACACGAACACCCTCGAGCTATGCCTAAGACACCTTCCCATTAGCCTGTAGGGACTTGTACACTTCAAGTTGGACCTCGACATGGACCCACATCTCATACAACTCCTGCGGCACGACGGGATCAACTGAAGTATGAGACATGGAAGGTTGTGACTACCATCGCACCTCCTCCTCCTTCAAAGTGACAACCTGTTCGTTCAACACGGGCAACTCCGCCTCCAGATCTTGGATTCCTTCCTCCAACCTCACTACCTTGAGCGCTGACGTCTCCATCTCATTGTCACGCTCAGACCTACAAACCCAAAGGGCATCCTCCAGAGCCACTACCTCAAAAACAGCAGTCACCCTACCCTTTTTAGCATGAACCAATTCATCATCCTTAACGCTTAGTTCTCCCCTAAGATCAACAACCTCCGCCTCTCTTCGACCAAGCTCAGCAGTCAAGGCGGCCACCCGTGCCTGAAGGTCGGCATTCTCGGCCATCACCCCCTTGCTCACCTCAAACTTATCCTCCTAGGCCTTAATGTCCGCCTCAAGTTAACTATTTCGGCCAATGGCCTTCATCACCTCTTCATCCCGCTCTTTTAGCTCTTCAACCTTCTGTGCCAACTCTTTCTCCTTCTACTTTATCCCATCACGAAACAGCTAAAAATCGCTTTTCATCTTTCAGTATATTACCTTACATACTCAGTACATTATTTCGTACTGACGTCCCTTTTCTGGGGGCGCTTCATTTCATGCGTGCAGGTCAGATAGACAGATGGGTAGGCCTCTTCAATAAGTGTTATCCGAGTTCAGCTTGATCAGTAAGCTCCATGCCTTTCGGAGTTTCCGGGTCGAGAGCCTTATGTACATTTTGTATATATATGTATATAAGTTATGAGTAGGTTAGGGAGTTGTTCCTATCACAATATATCCATCAGTAGATGCTTGTAGACATATCCTGTCAGTTAGTGCAGTATGTTGGCTTGTAGGCCTTTTATGAATATTTTGTTGATTTGCCAGCTGTAGTAGTTATGACGGCCTTGTCGGCCCAGAATTATATTGTTGTTTAGTTAGTATTTGCAATTGTCTCGCAATGTGTCCCATGGCCAAAGTGTGACATTATATATTCAGAGTCCCTTAGTCGCAAGTTGGTATGCAAGGATAGATGAGGCACTGGGTGCCGATCTCGCCCCCTAGGTTCGAGGTGTGACACTCAACTATAATCTCCTAAGAATAAGTCAACTATGTGACTCACGATATGTGGTAAATTTTAAGAAAACAGGCTGTGCTATTTAAGATGAGAAAGGTAAAATAGTCCTCCGAGGTAAAAGGTATGGAAATGTTTATATTTTTGATGGTTTTGAAAAGATAGATGGTCACATTTGCTTAACATCCATGTCTGATGATCCATGGTTATGATATAGGAAACTTGGTCATGCAAGCATGCATTTGATAGAAAAATTGTCCAAGCATGAGTTAGTTATTGGTCTACCCAAACTGAATTTTTCTAGAACACATATCTGTGATGCCTGTCAAATAGGAAAACAAACCAGAAACTCTTTCAAAAATAAAGATATTGTATCTACTTCTAAACCGTTGCAATTAATTCATATGGATTTATTTGGGCCTACTAGAACTGCTAGTATAGGAGGAAAAAGATATTCTTTTGTTATTATTGATGATTATTCACGTTTCACTTAGGTGATTTTCCTCTCTCATAAAGATTAAGCTTTGAATATTTTTGAGATCTTCTGCAAAAAGGTTGAAAGAGAAAAGGGATATCTGATTACAACAATCCAAAGTGATCATGGAGGAGAATTGGAAAGCAGAGCTGTATATGGTAAAATCGGAGGGTACAATTTTCCATCGTTATGACACCTCGAAGGCTCGAAATCACGATCGAGTTTCATCCCTCGAGAACCATCGACACTCGACCTTGGTACAGTATGAGACCGACGGTTACAAGAAGAAAATGGGGAGTTTCCAAGGCATGAAGCTAGAGCCAACAAATTTTGACAGGCTAGTCTAAGCCTGTATCGTGGCATTAACTAGGTCTTCCATCTCCATATCTTTGTAATAAATGCACTTGTTCTATGTTGGGATTCCCCCTCTTATATAAAGGGGATCCTTGTCATTTTGTAAACATATGTTACTCCATACTACATATACTAGAACATTCTCTCTGCTTTGTAACACACTCTATTGGTCTCGTTATCTCATTTATTGCTCAGATTTATTGTGTTCTATTCATTATTCATCATTTATTGCTTATTATTGGCCATAAAGAGTCGTCTTTGATTTATTTATAACTGTTATTCCCCATCGACCACCCTCGGTAGCTACCAGCCAAGCTTCAGACTCGACCCCGAGGAGCCTAAAAAAGCAAGCTCGGGGCCCCGATTGGCAGCGATTCGTTTTGATTAACATCTCATTTTTAAGCTCTTATCTCGTTTCTAAGTCTTTCACATAGCATCAACTGCCAAACAATTAGCATAAAAATAGATCACGTATTTTTAGAACCACAAAATCAAATTTAATTATTATTACCATTTTCACGGTAAACAATTTGGTGCCCACCGTGGGGCTAAAAATAATAGTGATTATTTTCTTGCTGGTTTACTATACAACGCAAGTTATCTTTCACACTTTTTCATGCCCAAGATCTTTTGATTTCAGGTCAAAATGTCTGACTCAGTAAACAACAATCTCGAGAACCAAAGAGAGAATAGTGTGGATGTTCCAGGTGTTGGTGTACCACCGCTGAACCCTGAGAATGCACCAGAACCAAATTCCGTTGACGTAGTCTCACGCGACGCCCAACACGTCGATGTAAGCTCCCACACTAATAGGACCGTGCACCAAGGAGACCAACAAGAGGCTCAGAAAACCCCAGCTAGGAAAGAACAGGATGTTAGCCTTCACGTTATTTTTAAAATGTTGCAGGCATAACAGTTGGCTATTTCTCAGCTGCAAAGTCACCAAAAAACTCCCAAAACGGTAGCACCGGGTACGGCTCCCCTGGCCTAGCAGATACCGGAGAGGTCAAGCAACAACGGGTCGGTAGCCGACCCCACCATCCTAAAAATGCTCAAGAACCTCACAAAGGGGATCGAATCGGGCGAGAAGAAGATAGAAGCCAACGACAAAAAGTTTGAGACCTACAACTCCAGGGTCGACCAAATATTGGGCGCACCCCTGATCCTGAAAGGTGTGGATTCGAAGAAGTTCATACAAAGGCCGTTCCTAGAGGAAGCGGCTCAAAAACCCATTCCAAAGAAGTTCAGAATGCCTGACCTTCCAAAAGACAACAGGGCCTCAGACCCCAATGAGCATGTTACTGCTTACACTTGCACAGTGAAGGGCAACGATCTAAAGGACGACGAGATCGAGTCCGTCTTACTAAAGAAGTTCGGGGAAACACTCTCGAAGGGGGCCATGATGTGGTATCACAACCTAGCTCCTAACTCCATATACTCATTTTCCATGCTGGCAGATTCTTTCATAAAGGTGCATGCTGGTGCAATCAAAGTAGCAACAAGGAAATCCGATGTCTTCAAGATCAAATAGATGGAGAACGAGATGTTGCGAGATTTTGTATCTCGCTTTCAAATGGAATGAATGGAACTACCACCAGTCTCCGATGACTGGGTAGGGCAGGACTTCACTCAAGGTTTAAATGAACGAAGCTTGGTGGCTTCAAAGAAGCTAAACAAGAACCTAGTTGAATACCCCGCCGTGACCTGGTCAGATGTCCACAACTGATACCAGTCGAAGATCAGGGTCGAGGACGACCAATTAGGAGCCCCCTAAGGCTTGTTATACCCAAGCAGGCTTCTAGAAAAGGAGCCAAAGCCAAATAAGGAAAGGTACCAGCCATACACCAATGACAAGAGAAACGTACCGAGGCGTAACATACCCCGCAATGACCGAAGGATGGACCGAGGCCGAAACCCTTGGGGATTCGTAAATAGAGCCGGATTCGATAGGAACACGGTCCAACAGAGGCACATTACTTGTCGGAGTACAACTTCAACGTAGATGTATCAGACATCACGTTCGCCATCAATAAAATTAGAGACGCCAGGTGGCCCAAGCCTATGCAATCAGATCCTTCGCAAAGAAATCATAACCTAGTTTGTGAGTTTCACAATACGCATGGCCATAGAACCGAGGATTACCACCAGCTCCGAGAGGAAGTAGCCAGACTACTCAGTAAAGGTCACTTCCGAGAATTCCTCAACGATCGGGCCAAAAACTAATTCTGGGAAAGAGAGGAGGCCAAGAAGAACGAAACGAATGAGCCACAACATGTCATTCACATGATCTTGGGAGGCCTCGATGCCCCACAAGAGTCCATGACGAGAAGAACAAAAATATCCATCACCAAAGAAAAGCGAACTCAGGATTACATACCCGAGGATGCCCTCACGTTCAGCAATGAGGACATCGAGACCTTGTCTCAGCCCTACAACGACGCACGGTAATCTCTTTTCTTGTAAATACATTTCAGATTAAACGTGTACTTGTGGATCCAGGTAGCTCAGCCAATATTATCAGGTCGAGGGTGGTAGAGTAGCTCAGACAACTTGACCAAATCGTACCCGCCTCTCGATTCCTCAACGAATTTAACATGGCAAGCAAAACAACAAAAGGAGACATCACCTTTCCAGTCAACGTGGCCGACATAATCTAAAATGCCAATTTCCATGTCATTGAGGGAGACATGAGGTACAACGCCTTGCTCGGAAGGCCGTGGATACACCGCATGAGAGTAGTACCATCTACCCTCCATCAAATGATGAATCACCCACAAAGTATGGGATTAAGACCGTCTACGGGGAACAACATACGGTGAAAGAAATGTTCGCAGTACACAATGTGGCCCTGGCACCGGTACCTCCACCTTCAAAGGGGCCAAAGGATAAGCAAAAAGTAAAGTAGCAATAAAAAACTACACTTTCGGCTATCCCCGACTAAGCGAATCGGAGGACCATACTGCGTCCTCCTCACAGGCGACTGAAACATATCAGGGATCGAAATATCGCTGGCACACTCTACGCTAAGGTATGATTGTATCTTCTCTCTTTCAAATATATTCTACGCTGATTTGAGTGCAGGTATCCAATCGGAATGGCCAAAGGACTCTCCAACTCAAAGGCCTTAGGTTTCAAAAACCATGCGTTGCACTCTTTTCCTTCGACCGGATTTTTATCCCAAAAAGGGTTTTACCGACAAGGTTTTTAACGAGGCAACATCTATATGCTACCTAAGGAAGATCCAACAAGTATTCAAGGATTCTTTTGCAACCACCCTCAAATACTGGGGGTCATCCCCCCGAAAGGTCACCTACTTGAAGAAGCCAAGATATGCCAAGGGGGGCTCAATAGGAAAGTAATGTACCGGGCCAAACGGTCGAATGAACCGTGTCCACATAGGACAACCGAGCCCACAACAACAAAAACATGTATACTTGTACCAAGTAATTAAAGAATACTTCCCAAAAGCATTTTGCATTTCAAGGAAGCTCGATATTTTTGCAAAAAAATGGCCCCAAAGTCGAAAGGCGCCCCGAACACTCGGGGACTGGCGTCAACAACTTAAAACAATGAGACCTCCCGGTCGGAGCTCCTAACTAATAAGCCATCAATGAGGCAAAATCAAGAGCACAAAGTGGCTCCATAGCCCAAAGCGTCCCGAACACTCGCGGACTGGCGTCAAATACTCAAGACCACATGACCTCCAGGTCGGGAACTCCGAAATTGTAAGCCCTCAATAATGCAATATCGAGTCTACAAGTAATGGCTCCCGAGCCAAGAAACTCTCGATGACTCAGGGACAGTCGTCAATCGCCATATCTATCGACTCATAAAATCCCGAGGCCATAAGGCCACATACTGGCAGCCTCGGTCTTGTAAGACCTACATAAGGTAACAAAAATATCTATAAGACCTACATAAGGAAATAACAACATCTGTAATACCTCAAGCAAGGCATGAACAATACTTGTACCAAGTATCCAAAACTATAAGACCTCAAAGGCATGAAAAACTTTTAAGACCTTACTAAAGGCATAAACTCGATTTCAAAATTTCGGCTATATATCGAACTTGTAAGACCCCTAAAAAGGCATATCCTCAATATAGATAGTGAAACTACTTCACTCGATACTTAACAGCTCCGGCCAAACACAAATGACTCCGATCACAAGGTTGTACCAGCCAGGCTAACGCGACTCGGGGACGCCCGACCGTCGCTATAAATCACAGGCCTTCAACTACTCCGAATATACTTCGGAAAGAACTAGTTAAATAGGCTACCCTCGATATAAGCAAAAGAGCTTCGACCATGTCAGCTCCTAAACACTGGCTTCGAGATACTCAGCCTCCGAGCCAAAACTCCCGAGGTGCTCGATCATCACCATATAATGACTCACAATCGAGGTTTTTTATTAAACCGTCAAAGAGTCAGGCAAACACTATTTCAAAAAATCCTTATTGAGGGAAAAATAAAGCCTACATAAAAGATCGCATCGACCCAAGGCATAAAAGCCACTATTGCCAGCCCACATATATAAAAGGTCACATCAACCCAAGGCGTAAGAACCACTATCGCCAGCACCACTATTGTAAATCCACTTCTTGAGCCATCACACCGGTGCAGGATGCAATAATTAGTAGATAGTACTACCTCACTCCACAAAAATCAAAAGGAGAGAGGCACCGCATCGGGTAGATAGGGGAGGTGAGTAGTGGTGTAGAGTCCGAACACCCCCTAAGCAGCGGTGTAGAGTCCAAACATTTCCCTGATTTGGAGGAAATCTGCCTTCCTATCTCCTCATCTCGAGCCAACTATGACAGCAGTAACAGCAACAACAACAACAACAACATCAACGAGTTGATGTGATCTCGCTCGGTAGGGAAGAACCTAGGAAAAAGGCCATGGCGTGGCCGATGAGAATGCCGCCATGTAATCTTAAGGCCATGGCCTCAAACATGGCGGATAGTAATGGTTGATGATGGTGAGAAAAAAAGGATGAAATGATATTGGAAGACACTTGGATAGAAAGTTTGTTCCAGGAGGCTCCCATTTATAGAAAGGGCGGCAGCATAACCGACGACACCATTATTGTCTTCGAAAGACATATCAGCAGGTGCATTCAATGCATCCTTGGAAGTTAGACCGGCGGCGACATTATTGCCTTGAAGAATAAGAAGCGACAATGCTTTGAATGATTCTAGGGAGGTGAAACGATGGGATATCACGGTTATCACGAGAATTGCATCATCAGTATGACGTTATTAGTATGACGTTATCGCAGGAAATTCGGAAAGATGGTTATCAAGGTAGTTTCTTGTCGTTCTACTCTAAGAAACGCGGGGACTATCTGTATACGCTAAAATTGGAGGGTCCAATTTTCCATTGTTATGACACCTCGAAGGCTCAAAATCACGGTAGAGTTTCATCCCTCGAGGGACATCGATGCTCGACCTTGGTACAGTATGAGACCGATGGTTACGGGAAGAAAATGGGGAGTTCCCAAGGCGTGAAGCTAGAGCCGACAAAATCTGTCAGGCTAGTCTGAGGCCGTATCGTGGCATTAACTAGGTGTCCCATCTCCATATCATTGTAATAAATGCACTTGTACTATGTTGGGATTTCCCCTCTTATATAAAGGGGATCCTTTTCATTTTGTAAACATCTGCTGCTCCATAATAAATATACTATAACATTCTCTCTACTCTCTAACACACTCTCTTGGTCTCGTTATCTCATTTATTGATTAGATTTATTGTATTCTATTCATTTTTCATCAGTTATTGCTTATTATTGGCCATAAATAGCCATCTTTGATTTATTTATAACTGTTATTCCCCATCGACCGCCCTCGGTAACTCCCAACCGAGCTTCAGACTCGACCTCGAGGCCCCCTAAAAGGCAAGCTCAGGGCCCCGATTGGCAGCGATTTGGTTTGATTAACATCTCGTTTTTAAGCTCTTATCTCATTTCTAAGTATTTCACGTAGCATCAATTGCCTAACAACTAGCATAAAAATAGATCACGTATTTTTAGAACCACAAAATCAAATTTAATTGTTATTACGATTTTTACGGTAAACAAGAGCATTTGAAGACTTCTGTAATGATCAGGGATATACTCATAACTTCTCTGCACTATGATCACCTCAACAAAATAGAGTTGTTGAGAGGAAAAACAGAACCCTCCAAGACATGACAAGAATCATGTTACTAGATCATTCACTGCCAAATCACTTCTTGGCAGAAGGAGTAAGTACAACGTGTCACATTCTCAACCGTTGTCTCATAAGGCCAATTCTGAAGAAAACCCCTTATGAACTGTGGAAAGGTAAACGTCCTAATATTAGTTACTTTTATCCCTTTGGAAGTAAGTGTTTCATTCACAATAATGGTAAGGACAATCTTGAAAAATTTGATCCAAGAAGTGATGAAGGTATTTTTTTGGGCTACTCATTAAATAGTAGATATTTTAGAGTATACAACAAATGCACGATATGTGTGGAAGAATCTGTGCATATTATATTTGATGAAAATAACCCCTCGGTCGAGAAAGGTATTATTGCAGGTGATAAAGATCAAATTCAAGAAAATCAAGAGATAAGCAAGTCACAAAAGTCAACTGATGGATGTGATGTTGTGATAGAGTCGACTAATGAAACCAGCAACAATCCACTAGAACCACCGAAGGAGTCGACTACTCATACAGTTCGCCCAAACAAATGGAGAAGTGAAACTGAATATCCTCAAAAATTCACCATAGGAGATCCAAATGAAGGAATGAAAACAAGGGAGCTCTCAAGAAGAAAGCAAACATAGCACTAATCTCTCAGATTGAGCCAAAGAAAATAGAGGAAGTTCTTAAAGACTGAATTTGGATGCAAGCGATGCAGAATGAGTTAGATCAATTCGACAAAAATCAAGTATGGAAACTGATACCCAAACCTGAAAATGCTCCTGTGATAGGAACAAAGTGGGTCTTTAGAAATAAGCTTAATATGTATGGAAAGTCGTAAGAAACAAAGCAAGATTAGTTGCTCAAGGATACTCACAACAATAAGGAGTCGACTATGACGAAACCTTTGCCCCAGTAGCTCGACTGGAATCTATACGCATTCTGTTGGCATATGCATCTTTTAAAGGATTCAAATTATTTCATATGGATGTTAAAAGTGCCTTCTTAAATGGTTTCATTGAAGAAGAAGTATATGTGAAGAAACCTCCTGAGTTTGTAGACTTAGAGTTTCCATATCATGTCTATAAGCTAACTAAAGCATTGTACGGGCTGAAGCAAGCTCCACGAGCATGGTAAAAAAGATTAAGCTCTTTTCTTATTGATCATGGGTTTACAAGAGGTAAAGTAGATACTACTTTATTTATTAAAATATCACTAAAAGTTAATCTCATTATTCAAATTTATGTTGATGATATTATATTTGGTATTACTAATCCTTCTATGTGCAAGGAATTTTCAAATCTTATGCAAAGTGAGTTCGAAATGAGTATGATGGGAAAACTGACGTTCTTTATTGGACTTCAAATTCAACAATCCGAAGAAGGAACATTCATATGTCAGACTAAATACACAAAGGAGCTGATCCAAAAATTTGGCATGAGCAGTGCCAAAGCTATTGGCACACCAATGAGTCCAACAAGTCTTGACAAAGATGAACAGGGGAAATCTGTTGATGGAACTAAGTATTGTGGAACGATTGGTTCTCTTCTTTATTTAACTGCTAGTCGACCAAATATCATGTTCAGCGTCTATAAATGTGCCAGGTTTCAGTCAGCTCCTAAGGAGTCTCTCCTGACAGCAGCAAAAAAGAATTATTCGATATCTCATTGGAACTGTCTCTCATGGATTATGGTATCCTCGTTGTAACATTTTTAAATTAGAAGGTTTTTCAGATGCTGATCTTGGAGGTGATAAGGAAGACAGAAAAAGCATGAGCGGGACATGTCAATTAATTGGCAAAGCTTTGATATCTTGAAATAGTAAAAAACAAGGATCAGTTGCACTATCCACGACTGAAGCTGAATACATTGCTATTGGACAATGTTGTGCACAACTACTGTGGATGTCTCATCAACTTGGTGACTATGAACTTTTTTTTAAGCCTATTCAAATCTTCTGTGATAATTCTAGTGCTATATATCTTTCAAAAAATCCTGTGCATCATTCTAGAGCAAAGCATATAAATACCAAGCATCATTTTATTAGAGATCATGTTCTTAAGGGAGACATAAAAATATATTTTGTTGGAGCAACTGATCAATTAGCAGATATTTTTACTAAGCCTTTATTAGAGGATAGTTTTTGAGCTTTGAGAAAATTACTTGGCATTACTTGCATTAACAATAACTTGTAGGACCTATGTGTAATCCTGTAACGACACGGTTGTTCGTTTTTAGAGTTATAGCCTTGTTTCCCTATTTCTACTTTTTTTATGTGTTGTTCAGATGTGTTAGTTGTATCGAGTTGGTAGGTTTAGGTTCGGAGTAGTTTTAGAGTGAAAAGAACACTTAGTCTCTTAATTAGAAAGCTAAGTTAGAAAAGTCAACCGAAAGTTGACTTATGAGAAGACGAATTCGGATTTGGATTTTTATGATTCGATTAGCTTCATTGGGTGATTATAGGCTTAGGAGTATGTCCGAAATATAATTTGGAGGTCCATGTAGAATTAGGCTTGAATTGGCGAAAGTTGGAAGTTTAAAAGTTCTTAGGCTTGAATTCGAGGTTGATTTGGTGTTTTGGTATTGTTTTGGGTGTTCCGGAGGTTTGAATAAGTTCGGGTAATGATATGTGACTTGTGGAAAATACTGGTTGAGGTCCCGAGTGGCTCGGGTGAGTTTCGGATAGGTTTGGGTTGTGTTGCGCTCGTTTTTCATATGTTTCGACGTCGTTTCTTCAAGCATAAATGATACCATAATGAACAAATGAGATCCAATTTCTTTTTTGATTGAAACATTAGATCACTATCGTAATTACGGACCCGTAGCAAAAAGAATCGTCAAATTTGGACATCATATGAGGATTTTATGATCGTTTTCTAAGAATTAGGTTGCTAGATTTTTCGGATTAATTACGAAATTGTCACTGACAGCATATTTAAAAATCTGCACTATTTTTAAATATTAAAACCTACATATCCCCTTCATTATAAGGTCAAATTGAGTGATTCAAAGCCTAACTTGACTAGAATTTCACAAGAAATTCATTGGAGGCATAAAAAGCGAGTTTCGGGATCATTTGGCATGAGAAGCAAGGCAGAATAACTAGCAGAAAAATATATAAAATAAGGGTTGGTTCATTCGATCATATTTTGAGTTGGGGAGCTCGGATTTGGGCGATTTTGGAGGCGATTTTCACCATATGGATTGGGGTAAGTGTTCTCTACTCGATTTTGGTTATATTTCATGAATCCATCATCATATTTGGGAATTGATTGATGATTTCAAAGTGAAATTGAGGGAGTTAGGGTTTGAGTTTTGGAGAGTTTTAATTGAGGATTTGAGGGACCAAACGGAGTCCGATTTTGATAAATTTTATATGGTTAGACTCGGGAGAGAACGAGGTTTATTATTCTTCCATTTTTGATTGATTCTGAGATGTGGGTCCGGGGGCCGAATTTTGGCCGATTTCGGATTTTTGGCATATTTTGTAGTTTTTATTGTGGAATTCGATTCTTTAGCACATGGTGATGGAATTAATTTGATTATGGTTAGATTCAGAGCTTTTGGAGACCGAGTCCAGAGATGAGGGCATCTCGAAGTAGGATTTTATGCGGTTGAGGTAAGTAACAATTTTAACTCTGGCTTTGAGGGTATAAACCCAGAGAATTTGATATCGTGTAACTATTTGGAGGTGATACACACGCTAGATGACGGGCGTGTGGGTGTATACCTCGAGGGATGGAGACGTGGTCCGTCCAGTGAGGCCTCATGGACATCATCTGTGTTTACGTAGTTACTTGTTGTTGAACTTGTTTGCCTTCATGTTAGAGATCATGTTTAGGCTTTATTCATGCTCACATAGTTTGTACTCAGTCATAGAAATTATTGTAGATGTTTACCTTAGTCTCTATTATTTACTAATATGCTGTGATACTTGATGTGGGCTGTGTTCCCTTATTTGTTGATGATGGTGAGGCTAATGAGGTACATGACTGAGTAAGGCCGAGGGCCTGGTTGTGTCGATATTAATACCATAGCGTGTGAGTTGTTCGCGTAGCACGTGAGTTGACCGTGCGGGTCCAGGTATTGATACCACAACGCGTGAGTTGTCCGCGTAGCACGTGAGTTGACCATGCTGATCCAGGTATTGAAATGATGGCATGTGAGTTGTCTGTGCTTAGCGCTTGGGCTTTGGGAGCCCCTCCGGAGTCTGTACACACCCCTAGTGAGCGTAGAGTGTTGAGTGTATTGAGTGTTGAGTGTAGAGTGTTGAGTGTTGAGTGCTGAGTGCGCTGAGTAATGGAGTGGCATTGCTGTGAAGTTGCATTTACTTTTGTTGTTGCTGCATTTATTTGTTAATTTCTTTGTGGTATTTACTGAGTTATGGAATTTACTTGTTTATTCATGTTTATTTTTTTAAAATTGTGAAAATAAATAATTGGACTGTTTTACTTAGCTCGTCACTACTGCTCAGTTCCTTAGTTATTTCTGTTACTACTAAGTTAGTTGTACTCATACTACACTCTGCACTTTATGTGCAGATCCAGGTGAGTTAGAGCGCGGCGATCGTTGAGTTCAGGCCGGTTATCTTTGGAGACTGCAAGGTAACTGCTAGCGTCCGCAAGGCCTTGTTACTCCTTTTGTCATTTCTTATTTTGGACAGTTAGACAGTTTATATATCTTAGTTTATAGGTTTAGATGCTCAGGACTTAGTGACACCCCGATGTTTGGGGCTCGTTTCCATATTTTTTATATTATATTTAGAGTTGATTTAGTTTATGAAAAATTTAAATGTCTAAATATTTTATTAATTTCTTATAATCGATTTAGTAGTAATATTTTGGGAAGTAGGCTTGCCTTGTAACATAATAGGCGCCATCATGACCATGGTTATATTTTGGGTCGTGACAAGTTGGTATCAGAGCCTAGGTTACATAGGTCTCACGAGTCATGAGCAGGTTTAGTAGAGTCTTGCATATCAGTACGGAGACGTCTGTATTTATCTTCGAGATGCTACACAACCTTTAGGAAAATTTCACATTCTTGAATTCTTATCGTGCGGTATTGATTAAGCTTGAAGTGTTACTCTTTGAATTCCTTCCACGCGTTCGTATGCGTACATGAGCGCTCGGTATCAGTTGTGTATCGATGGATTGTGATTCCCTAGATGAGGTGTGAGATGTGATTTCTGTGTGTTGATATTTGGCTAGTCTGGAAGACTTGAGGTCGGGTTTTGACTGTAGATTGAGTACTGAGATGTTGATTATGTGAGCGCGTGGTTGTGGAACTATATGTCCGATAGTGTCGCTATTAGTGAAAATGGTGGCTGGATGGATACGTGATGAGTATGATGTGACCGCGAGATGAGTTCATATGATTTGAATATGACAAGAAGGATTTGGTTGAGGTGATATGGTGATCTGATGTCTTTTGGAATAACTCTTGGCACGTTCGAGGACGAACGTTTGTTTAAGAGGGAGAGGATGTAACGACCCGGTCGTTCGTTCTGAGAGTGATAGCCTCGTTTCCCCTATTTCTATTTCTTTATGTGTTGTTCAGATGTGTTAGTTGTATCGAGTTGGTAGGTTTAGGTTTGGAGTAGTTTTGGAGTGAAATGAACACTTAGTCTCTTAGTTAGAAAGCTAAGTTAGAAAAGTCAACCGAAAGTTGAGTTATGAGTAGACGAATTCAGATTTGGATTTTTATGATTCGATTAGTTTTGTTGGGTGATTTTAGGCTTAGGAGTGTGTCCTCAATATAATTTGGAGGTCCGTGGTAGAATTAGGCTTGAATTGGCGAAAGTTGAAAGTTTAAAAGTTCTTAGGCTTGAATTCAAGGTTGATTTGGTGTTTTGGTATTGTTTTGGGTGTTCCGGAGGTTTGACCAAGTTCAGGTAGTGATATGTGACTTGTGAAAAATATTGGTTGAGTTCTCTAGTGGCTAGGGTGAGTTTCAGATAGATTTGGGTTGTGTTGCGCTCGTTTTTCATATGTTTCGACGTCGTTTCTTCAAGTATAAATGATATCATATTGAACAAATGAGCTCTAATTTCTTTTTTGATTGAAGTATTAGATATGTATCATAATTACGGACCCGTAGCAAAAAGAATCATCAAATTTGGACATTATATGAGGATTTTATGATCATTTTCTAAGAATTAGGTTGCCAGATTTTTTAGATTAATTACGAAATTGCCACTGGCAGCGTATTTAAAAATCTGCACTATTTGCAAATATTAAAACCTACATATCTCATTCATTATAAGGTCAAATTGAGTGATTCAAAAGCCTAACTTGACTAGAATTTCACAAGGAATTCATTGAAGGCATAAAAAGCGAGTTTCAGGATCGTTTGGCATGAGAAACGAGGCAGAATAGCTGGAAAAAAAAATATGTATAAAATAAGGGTTTGTTCATTCGATCATATTTTGAGTTGGGGAGCTCGGATTTGGCCTATTTTGGAGGCGATTTTCACCATATGGATTAGGGTAAGTGTTCTCTACTCGGATTTGATTATATTTCATAAATCCATCATCGTATTTGGGAATTGATTGATGATTTCAAAGTGAAATTGAGGGAGTTAGGGTTTGAGTTTTGGAGAGTTTTAAGTGAGGATTTGAGAGACCAACCGGAGTTCAATTTTGATAAATTTTACTCCCTCTGTTCTAGTTTATGTGAACCTATTTTTTTTTGGTCTGTTCCAAAAAGAATGACTCCTTTCTAAAGTTGGAAACAATTTAGCTTAAACTTACAATTCTACCCTTAATGAGAAGCTTTTATAACCACATAAATACTATGGGCCCCTTTTGACTTGTTTAGGACCACAAATTTAAAAAGTCTTTATTTTTTCTTAAACTTCGTGCCCAGTCAAACAGGTTCACATAAATTGGAACGGCAGGAGTATATGGTTAGACTCGGGAGAGAACGAGGTTTATTATTCTGCCATTTTTGACTGATTCCAAGACATGGGCCCGGGGGGCGGATTTTGGCTGATTTCAGATTTTTGGTATATTTTGTAGTTTTTATAGTGGAATTCGATTCTTTAGCACATGGTGATGGTATTAATCTGATTATGGTTAGATTCGGAGCTTTTGGAGACCAAGTCTAGAGACAAGGGCATCCCGGAGTAGGATTTTATGCGGTTAAGGTAAGTAACAGTTTTAACTATGGCTTTGAGGGTATAAACCCGTAGAATTTGATATCGTGTGACTGTTTGGAGGTGATACCCACGCTAGGTGATGGGCGTGTGGGTGTATACCTTGAAGGATGGAGACTTAGTCCGTCCCGTGAGGCCTTATGGCCATCATTTGTGTTTATATAATTACTTGTTATTGAACTTGCCTTCATGTTAAAGATCATGTTTAGGCTTTATTCATGCTCACATTATTTGTACTCAGTCATAGAAATTATTGTACATTTTTACTTCAATCTCTATTATTTGCTAATATGTTGTGATACTTGATGTGGGATGTGTTCTCTTATTTGTTGATGATGGTGAGGCTAATGAGGTAAATGACTGAGTGAGCCTAAGGGCCTGGTTGTGAGGATATTAATACCATAGCGTGTGAGTTGTCCGCGTAGCACGTGAGTTGTCCGCGTAGCACGTGAGTTGACCGTGCGGATCCAGGTATTGATATGATGGCACGTGAGTTGTTAGTGCTTAGCGCTTGGGCTTTGGGAACCCCTCCGGAGTATGTATACACCCCAGTGAGCGCAGAGTGTTGAGTGTATTGAGTGTTGAGTGCTGAGTGATGGAGTGACATTGCTGTGAAGTTGCATTTACTTTTGCTGTTGCTACATTTATCTGTTAAATTTCTTTGTGGTATTTACTAAGTTATGAAATTTACCTGTTTATTCATGTTTATTTTTTTTTAAAATTGTGAAAATTAATAATTGGACTGTTTTACTTAGCTCGTCATTACTGCTCAGTTCCTTAGTTATTTCTGTTACTACTGAGTTGGTTGTACTCATACTACACCATGCACTTTATGTGCAGATCCAGGTGAGTTAGAGCGCGACGATCATTGAGTTCAGGCCGTCTATCTTTGGAGACTGCAAGGTAGATGCTAGCGTCCGGAGGGCCTTGTTACTCTTTTTGTCATTTCTTACTTTGGACAGTTAGACAGTTTATATATCTTAGTTTATAGTTTTAGATGCTCATGACTTAGTGACGCCCCCGATGTTTGGGGCTCGTTTCCGTATTTTTCTATATTATATTTAGAGTTGATTTAGTTTATGAAAAATTTAAATGTTGAAATATTTTATTAATTTCTTATAATCGATTTAGTAGTAATATTTTGGGAAGTAGGCTTGCCTTGTAACACGATAGACGGCATCACGACCATGGTTAGATTTTGGGTCGTGACAAATACGGTTACTTTTGTAGGTTTAATAATTGTCTTTTACCAGTGCATTAATTACGCCTCCGTTTTCCCTCTTTTTTCTTCTTCTTTCACATCAGTTGTGTCGTTCAATGTTGGAAAGTCAATCATCACGTCTATTCCACCGATGCCTTTTCCTTTTCTATACTCAACTGTCAGATGGTTCTGAATCCCTCTTTTTAAGGCGGAGATCTCTTTTCAATCACTTTCATCTAGAAAATCTTCTTCGAAGATCTGCTCAAACCACTATCCTTCAATGGCTAAATAATCCAAGAACCCATCTGCCTCCACCAGAAAAAGTACCCGCTCCAAAGCAAAACCCCCTTCTGTGCCCCTAGAACAAGTAGACCTAGGTTCCGACCATTCTGAGGGTTTCGCTTCTTCGCAGGGCTATTTGTCTTGTAACTCTCAAATCTTAGGAGAAAAAGCTCTAGGAAAATGACCTATGGAAGACCCTCATGTTTCATCTACTCTAAAGAAATCCAAGATAGATCTTTCTGACTCCCTAGAATCTGACCTGAATTTCTGGGATTCTCCAAACAGGGATCTTTTCATCGCTTTGAAAGACAAGCCCATTGCTCATGGAAGGGTAGTCGACCTTGACGACGTAGAAGCCCTAAATTCTAAGGTAAAAAATCTCTTTGTTCATCAAGGGTGGTCTAAGTTCCTGTCTATTCCTCTGCCTAAGGTCTATGAACCCCTAGTAAAGATGTTTTATACTAATCTTTGTTCTAGTAAACCTGATAAGTTGGAATCCTTAGTGGTAGGTAAGCGCATTGTTCTTTATTGTTCCATGTTTGATTCACTCTTTCAGCGTAAATGTTCTGGTTTTCCCATGCTTTTCAAAAATACCTGGCCCGATGATTTTGAAATCTCCTTTGATCAAGCTAAATGGTGTATTGCTGAATGTTCCTCTGAATCCCTTTCCAACTAGTTAGGCCCCAGTAATATTATTTTCGAAACTCGAGTCCTAGCTCACATCGTAGCAACTACTCTACTCCCTCGTATTGGTTCATTCTCCATCTTCTCTCAAAGAGACACCTTCTTGGTGTATTGTCTTGTGACCAAACTCAAAGTCAAGTTATCATCTTGGGTCATTAACTTCATGATTGAAAATGCCAAGATCCCACCAGTATACCCTATGGTATGGCCATCACTCACATACCGGAAGCTCACCAAATTTCCCTGTCTGCTTATCCCTTTATCACTGTTTCAAAATCTTACAATTCTAGAGACTTTACTAGTATGTGATATATGAGTGTGAAAGGATCATGGGTTAAGAAGCACGAAGGTAATGTAAAGCATGCTCCAATAGATCCCAAACTCAAACCTTCTATTTCTCATCCTAATCTTGGTGATCCTGATCTTGGTGAGAAGCTTCAGGCCATTGACATTCAACTCTCTGAAATTAAAGAACTCCTCACAGCCACTCAGTCAATTGTTGGTGTCATTTATGCCATATCCAAAGAAACAGGGTCTAATGTGTCTAAGATAAGAGTTGTCGTTCTCAGAGTAAGGGAGAACGTTGTCACGGCTTTCAAGGAGATTCATGACAAGTTTGATGGAATGAGCATCTCAGCCAATACCAGCTTTGAACAACTGAAAGAGGCTATCTGCAATACTCTTACCTACTTTCTGTGTCGTTAATGTGGTTGCTTAAGACAATTTTTTTTGTTGTGTTATTTTTGGACAGTTAAATCAGTTGTTGGACAATTTCTGTTTCTTGTTTTGTTCTTGTTGTTTTTAGGACTATAACTCTGCTGCATAATGCTATATAACTTGTTCTAGTTCATATTTTAGTTCCCTCTTTGCTGATGCCAAAAAGGGGGAGAATGATATATGTATGTATCTACACATGTATACAAAGGTAGTCGACTAAAGGGTAAGTGTACGTTAGCATCCTCTGCAGCAGGAGTCGACTGCAACATCTATAACCATGGACCAGTCAACTGCATGAATTGAGGAGGAGTACAATGGACCAGTCAACTGCATACATTGAGGGGGAGTAAAACACAGGTAAGTCAACTGTTGTTTATACATATATAATATTTTGTCATCATCAAAAAGGGGGAGATTGTTAGATCTGATTTTAATGATGCAAATAATATATCTGTGCAGGAACTCATGGATAGCAATTCAAAGATTGAAGGAATCAATTAGAGAAGATCAAGGAATCAAGGAGTAACAACGAGATGGAAACAATCAATCAGGGAACTTAAGGAAAATAATCCGAGATTAGCAAATATCACGAAATCAATGGACAGCTACGAGATGGAAGGAATCAAGAAAAGCAATCCTGGATTAGAGTAATCAATCAAAGCCAAGACGGAATCAATCAAGCCTAATCTTAAGGAATCAATCAAGTCAAACGTATCTAATCTGGAAGGTGCAAGATCTTGGGAAGCATATATGGAACATCAAACAAGGATCTTGTAATCATAGTCGTTGTTGTATAACCTTATTGTTGGAAAGAATCAATTTCTCTCCAAGGATCAAATCTCTTGAGTTGGTAAATCTCTCCAGAAACCAAGCCTCTCTCAAAGTATTTAAACCTGTAACTGTACCCTAGAACGACATACTTTGATCGAACCAAATACCCTCTCTTTATTCTACTACAAACAAATATTGTAGCTCTACTAGATCTGCTGTGTAATAAGTTATATAAGAAAGAGAGAACAACACTGGTGAGGCATTGTATCAAAAAGAGACAAGTGAAATAGGCTCTAAGAGATCGGTGTAGATCACACCATTCTCTGTACTCTCGAAGAAACTCATTCACGAAAAGGAACTCCCTTGAAACTCCAGGGGACTGGACTAGGATTCACATTGAATCTGAACCAGTATAAAAACTCTGGTGTCTTTAATTCCTGCATTTAAATTCTGCATCTTAAATTTTGTCTTTACTAGTATCAAGTTCTTATACCGAGTTGACTAATCGTAAAACTAGTCAACTGCTCGCTATTAAGTTTAAAAGTAAACAATTCACCCCCTCTTGTACTTTCAATCAGAGGGAAGAGACACTCAATCACACAATTATTGGTTGACAGTTCCTTTACACTATAATCATTGTCGTTTCTTGCATTCATTGCACATTTACGATATTACATTTTTCGTCTATCATAGTATACTAAACGCACTAATTAATGCTTTTATATTCTTCCCATTATACAAGAGTCTCTGTTCTATTTGGTCTGGAATTTATTAAGCTCAACTAAGATTCAACCCATTAATTTGTTATTAATTGGTTTAGCATTTATTTGCTCAAACAGTGGGTGTAAAACTTTTGAAACTTGTGATCTGAAACTTGTCATAATATCTAGTTAGCTATAAATGTCTTATTAAGGAAATATTAAAATGTGCCAATAGTAAGGAAATAGTGCAAGTATTTTTGAAACAGAGTAGAAGAAAAGAAGACGAAGAAGAGGAAGAAAGTGAAGAAGAATGTGGAGAAGAAGAAGAAGGAAGGAAATGAAGAAATTCTTGGGGAACTCTATTTTTGCACAACTTTTCTAACAAGATAAAAAATTAATCTTAAGAAGCCCTCCTGTAAAATTCTTGAATGTCAAAATTTTATATTAGCTTCAAATGAAACATAGCGACACTAGAATTAGATAAGAACCAATTTTCTTGATAGATTGTTCTTTTGACTTGTGACTATCATCACTAAGGGTGTGATGGGATAGATCAAACCTCCTCCCTTTAATTAAAAGTTTTGGGTTTAAACTCTAAGAATGGAAAAATATAAAAAAAATTATGTACTACAGAGAAATTAAAAGAAAACACACAAATATAAATCTTGAGTTAGGGTTAAAAGAGGGTATCGTTCAAATTCATTGATTTAACATCGGTAATAGTCGATTAAGCATGAAACCAACTTCCATGATCGGTAGTTAACATCAGTAGTTATCATGCTCTCACATCCTGAATAAGCTAGGGTTTTGAAACTAGAAAAAGAAAGATTGACCTCTATTTATTTAGAGTGTTTCCGTATCATAATTCAAGTTATTGGGCCTTGTTTATCCACACACAAAATAATTTAATAATAAGCCTATATTTATCAAATATTTGCGCCAATCCGCTATCATTTTCGGTCTAAACCAATTAATGTAAGTCTAAATTTCAGCAAAAACTTCTAGAGGAGAGCACTTTCCCCTTTGATGGGTTATACACAATGCAAATTTGAATTAGTCGGATCAATGGGTATCGAAAATCAAATGGTTATCCAAAAAAAAAAAAAGTTGTGTGACCATCAAATCTAAAGACTTAAATACTAAGAGATAGCAAATTTTCAGTTTCATGGATCAAAGCACCTGTTTCTTGTTTCTTTTTTCCTTTTAAGTTATGAAGAGTGGCGGTAAGACTTGAGCTTAGGATATATGCTTGCTCTAATTTCCCTTATTATAGAGACAAATTAAGATAACAAGGATTGAACCTTTGTAATAGTCCATTGAGCTATTGAGTGATGGAATTTCAGCAAGAATCAGAAAGAAAAACTAAAAATGATCATTTTTATCAGTCTTAAGTGAGAGGTGTTACAAGTAGAACAGATCTTATAGAACTGATGTCTTTGACATCATATGGATAGTGGTGACATTTCACTAGTTTTACAGAAAATATGTTTGTGTACAACATATGATTTTCCAATCAAACTATATTTACAGGTTCTTGAACCCAAAATATAAAAAGCTTACTTTTGTTGTGCCACTTCAACCTTCAACGCGGAGTTCCCACTGGCCTTTTGTAAGTATACCACTTAGCTATCATGAGATAAGCTCCCAAATTCAGTACACTCAGCACAGCCAAAAGGTAATAGAAGTAGTCAAGGTGACCATAGTTCAGGTTATCTGGTATCCATCCGGGTTTCCCATTCTTGGTTGTAATATTCATGACAATTGTCACAAGCAGAGAACTCAAGTAATTCCCAAGTGCAACGGTAGTCAGTGATAAAGCCGAACACAAACTTCTCATGGCATCTGGTGCTTGATCGTAGAAGAACTCCAACTGACCGATGAATGTGAAAACTTCTGCACAACCTATAAGGAAATACTGTGGAACCTGCCAAAATATTGACATGGGGACCTGCTCCAGTTCATAGTAGTTATGTCTTTTCACATATTTTAGCCGAAAGAGCTCTAGAATAGCGGCAGATACCATGGCAAAGATGGATATGAAGAGCCCTGTACCCATTCTCTGTAATTGTGTCAAGCCATTCTTGTGACCTGTAATCTTCCTAGAAATTGGGACAATAAGTTGGTCATAAATGGGAACCCAGAATATAACACTGAGAGTGTCGAAAATGCTAAGTGATGCTGGTGGAATCATGAAGCTGGAATTTCCTACGTGAGTGTCCATGGACGCTCCTTGCAACACAAACATGGTACTCATTTGACTGTATACAGCACTAAATATGATCCCCGTGGCCCATATAGGTAGCAATCGTATAATGGCTTTGAGCTCCTCAACTTGGGTCACAGTGCAAAGTCTCCACTGGTCTATATTGCCTTTCATATGGTCAGACTCTGTCTGCACTGCTGCCTTGTCGAAGAAACTGCATGATAACATCAGTGTGTAAATCATTTGTTTCATCATTTACCATCATGGAAAATAGGAGAACCGTTAAAAATGCAGAAAAAAGTTGATAGAATTCAACATTAATCAATGTGGACAGCAAAAAAAAGGGTCCAACAAGTCAGTGCGCTGTGTACATATTTCCAGGTCCAGGTAAAGTATCACTAGAATACTGAACCATTCACTGTAATAAAGATGATCATGTTAATAATTTTTCTCATTCCTAGACAGTCAATAGTTTTTTGGGCAAATGCATTACATCAAAAATAATAATGGAAAGCTTCAAGGATATCAACAGTTGCTCACCGAAGATCTTTTGTATGATCAAGCTTGCGACTCCCTGTGATTGCAGACTCTGCATCGGTTGTCTCATACAAGGAAGTTTTGTCTCCAGGCACATCAACTTTAAATTTTCTGAAGGACGCAACAACCACTTGACATATGCGAGTCAGAGGGCTCCCTCCAGGTTTTTGGTTGCGATACAATCGGGTACCTGAAAAGAAGCTTACTACATCAATGGCCATAGTCACTGCTGGAATTCCAAAACCCCATCCCCAGCCCATATTGTCTTGTATCCAAACCAGCACTGAAGAAGCAATAAGAGCACCGATATTAATCGAAAAATAGAACCAATTAAAGAAAGATGACTTGTGTTTCTTCTCGACTTCATCAGCATCATCAAACTGATCTGCCCCATAAGATGAAACGCATGGCTTAATCCCACCAGTGCCCAATGCTATGAGGTAAAGTGCAACAAAGCAAACTGCAGTTTGCACTTCCTTTGGATCACTGCTTGGCTTTAGGCCTGGGACAGAAGCTGACAATGTCAACAGAGTCATCCCCTGCAAGAGACATATATTTATGCTTCTAAGTTCCCCATAAAAGGAATTTAAGCTGAGACTTTGGTTTTATACACACACACACACACACACACACACACACACACACACACACACACACACACATATATATATATATTCTTTCATCCTTTAAGTTGATGAGAATAAATTATAACTCAGCAAGTTAAAGGTAGCACTTTGGCATAGGCTCCAAAAAATTCATTTTCCTCCTGCTTATTCATCCTTTACATGTTTTTTGTGTGTAACATGTTTACATTGGACCAAGTTTTTTCTTCTCAGTTTCTACCATAAATAAAAGTTTGCTCTCTCTAGCCACTTAAGCTTTTGGAAAAGGTGGCTACACAATACAACATAGTATCAAACTAGACAAAGGTCCTAGGTTCAAGTCACTGCTAGAAAAAGAAGAAAAAAGTTCCACGTGCTTCACCCATGAAAAAATAATTTGGCCCGCACGTAAGAGGCATATCGAAACATAATTCAGTAAATAAAACTATGTTCTCTCTATCCGCTTAAACTTTTAAAGGAGGTGATCACACAATTCAACACAAACAAGTTACAGAGTCTAGTGAAGAGCTAATGTACTTCAACAGATACAAAACTTACAATTACATAGATGATTGAGAAGCAGGCAATTGTCCAGTATCTTCCTAGATAAGCATCTGCTAGAAATGCTCCAATTAGTGGTGTGATGTAGCATGTTCCGGACCAATTTGACACATTCTTTGAAGCTGTAGCACTGTGTTGGTTGAGCCTTTTCTTGAAATACAAAACAAGATTTGTGCTCATCCCATAGTATGCCAATCTTTCACAACACTCGTTTCCTGCCAACAAATATTCCCTTCAGAAATTACTAACCATAAACCTATTAAAAACTAAGGGGTCGTTTGGTACGACGGATAAGTAAAAATAATCTTAGGATAAAAATTAGTACCGCATTATCCCTTGTTTGGTTACTAATCTGCGATAAGTTATCTCAGATTAAAAATAGTACCGGGATAACTTATACTTGCTAAAGGGTGGGTTAGTAATCCCAGGATAAAACAGTAAAATTGACAATCCTAGGATTAATACAACATAGTAGCAAACCGTCAATAAGAAATAACACCGGGATAATTAATCCCATCATAACTAATCCCAACATAACTTGTCTTCAAACCAAACGACCCGAAGAGTTTAACTTATGTATCCACTAACTGGTTATCTTAAACATAATTATAGGTAATATTCCATAAAAAGCGAGATTAGTAACCTAAAATAAGACAGGTTACCTACTAAAACATGTTAAATTACTTTGAATATAAATTGTTTCTACTCTATCATTCAGAGCATATAATTTAATTCATGAAATAATGTTCTAAAAGGAGGAAAAAGAAAAAGGAAAAAAAAATTTAGAATGTCGAGCATGAGTACCTAAGATGAAAGGGCAGGCTTTCCAAGTCCCAGTTTCAGCCTTCTTAGCTGGATTATTGCGGTAATCAACTGTTCCATCTTTCGTATACAAATCATCTTCTCCAGAAACTTCTCCCATGTCTTTCTGCATACTGCAAATTAGAAGTTTCGCAGGTTAAAAACTATAAACACTCAATCAATTGCTAATCTTTGATAAACAAATAATAAAATTTGGACAATCAAACATGAAAAGCTCAAATTACAAAATTTCCGCATGCTAATCGTTTGATAAAAAAAAAAAAGCACTTTAAATAACTTGAAAACTAACAACCAGATTAAAATCTAAACCAAGAGAGAGATACAAAAAGGGTATAGTACATACTTGAATTCGAAAGTGTTTCTTTGGCTCCCAAAACTCAGCAGAATTGCTGTGCTCCGTCAAGCTAAATAGATAAAGAAGGAAAGATAATTAGACCCAAGAGTGAGCTGGATGGCTCAAATGATTTATAAATAAAGATACCCAATAATCCAAAAAGCTTTTGAATAAAGATTTCTCCGGCTCTTGCGTTGAATGAGTTGACTTGTAAACTATAGCGAGGGAAAGAGTAATTAATGTCACATTGTGTCACTCAATGACAAGTTAGTCTTCTCAACATGCCGTTTTCACGTCAGGTCAACAAAACCAGAGGCGGATGGAGCTATGTAACTGAATCTAGTATTTTCAAACACACAATAATTATATTGCACTAAAGTTCAATAAATATCAAAATTCTTAGCTATGATTTTAAAAGTACAATTGTTTATCCCTAAATTGGGTAACAAGTCAATTTATACGCGATTTTAAGGATGTGTGGTTTAAATCAATACGAACAATTAAAAATATCAAATAAATGAGTTAGAAATGAAATAAACGTTCAAACCAGTTGCAATATTATGGCCAGGCCTAAATTTAGACTGACTAAATTACCTCATCCTCGGATGGACCCTCGATTCAAGCCCAGTCGTGAATGAAGAACAAAACAAATGAGCAAAACTTTAACAATAGCTAAAAGATAGAAAATAAACTTGTATTGCCTTGATTCGCGTGTTATAATGTGTGATACAAAAGAAAAACTTCCCATTTATATAGTAGGAGAGTTTCAACCTTAGTATAAGTCTAAAAAAGGTAAAAATCTTCCTTTCCCCGTAATTACTGATCCATAATCGACATCGAGCGAGATTCGCGCCGTAATATCTGGTTGAGGGCGAGTATCGCGACCCTCTATCCGTCATGCATAACTGTTCATCGGGTCTCTCGAGGTCTTAGAACTTATTTTTGGCCTAGGACGCATCGTTTCATCGTACCCGATGGCGGGGACATCATTCACTCTTCCCGGATCTTGATAAGAAGGGTCTCGAACCTCGATTAGAATCTCGTGCATCCGTGCTCCCCCTCCGTTTTCTCATTGGAAAATCGGGGTAGACATTACCCCCCAATTTTACCATACACAGATAGTCCCCTCATTTTCTGGAGAGTAGGTTTACCGAAACGACAGAAAGCGATAGATGAACCTCAATTCCTTCCTTCGTACGTTACAACCGGGATGACGGGTCAACGAAACATCCCATCACCTCGCGTTATTCTGACTTAGAACACGTGTCAACCGCCGGTTGACTGTCCTCAAATGTGAAACGTCGTGCATTGATTATCCTTCCTCTATAAAAGCTCCGACCTTTTTTTACTTTTCTACTTTCCGACCCTAAAACTCTTAGACTTACCCTTGAATTCTTTACTTGTTGTTCAACTCCTTTCAATCTTCATACATTGTTCCTTTGGCCATCATATCTTCTTCTTTATTCTCTTTGAATCTTCTATCCAGACCTTCATATCTCGTAGATTCCCATAGTAAAAACGTCCAAATTCGTGCCTCAGCAAACCACTACTTCATCTTCCAACCCGATCGCAGACGCTGAGGTAGCTATTCTTGAGGTGGCCTAGTAGCCCCCTTAAAGAGCTTCATACCTGGGGGCTACTCTACTGGAAACAATTTTAATGTCGAGAAGGCCTCTGGTCAACATGATTGAGGTAAAGGGGCATGAAGATACATATGCTCTGTTATTAAGGAAACACTACCCACAGTCCGGGTGGACACTAACTGGGAGGGTAAGGAGGTGGTCGTCCCCGATCCTGATGACGATATCACTACTCACGTGAAGGGGTACTTAAGTGTTGACACTTACCCCTTCACGTTTGCTCCGGTGGACCCCATAGTCCTTGACTTTTGTAAAAGGTACGAGGTCTGCCTTGGGCAGATTCACCCATCCTTTTGGAGGATCATAATCCTCATTCGACACTTTGGGAACAACACTGAAGCACCTTGGTTCACTCTCGACCATCTGCTTCGTCTATACAGTCCCCAAATCTTCCGATGGGGGGATGATAAAGCTTGTTTGTCGAGCGAGAAAGGCTCTATTCTCGAGCATCAACGAGGACCAAGACCGAGGCTGGCACTAGAGGTCCGTTTGGGTGAAAACTGAAGATCTCATCCCCCCCGAATTCCTATCTTTACCAGAAAAGTGGAACGCATCTCGTAAGTATTTTCCTTCACGAGTATTTGTCATTTCCCTTTATTCTTCCTCTCACTGCTTGTGTTTGTTGCCATGCAACTGTTGTCCAAGTTCCTAATGCAGTTCTCCGCTTAAAGGAGTGGATCGAGGGAATCTGCAAACAGATTCCATACTCCGAGCGCGCATGGCGCAAGCTCTGGAACGGCAAGTGGGAGGCCCATTCCCATGGTGAGATTTTTTCCCAAATAATTTCTTTCATACTTTTAGCTTACACATTGCTAAGTCTTTTTTTTTCTTCCAGGTTTGCCCAAGACTACTGAACTCAGGCCGTTGGATGAGGACGAGGATCCATCCTCGCTTATTGAACCCTCCGCTTCGGGGCAGCCCGAGGCTGCTTCAAAGGAGGAGGAGAAGAAGAAGAAAAGAAAGTCCTCGGGTTCCCCGAATGCTGAGGCGAAGAAGAAGATGGTGACCATCCGGGTCCGGAAAACCAAAAAGAGCACAAAGTCTAGGGTACCGGGCTCTGATTCCCACTACTAGATCAGGGGTGAACCCGAGGATGACTACCTTTTTAATGCTCATGGGTCGACTCTTAACGAGGGGTAGCATGCAACACTTGAGAAGGACGACCACGAGGTTGATCCTCTTCTAGCTCGGGAACCAGAGGGAGAGACAGAGGTCCCAGCTTCTCGAGAAGCCGCTCTTGTCCTGAAGGACATATCTGGTGTCATTGAAATCGTGGAAACACACTCTTACACCGAGTCCATGCTCAAAAAGACCTAAACGGGCAAAGAAAAATCAAGTGAGATGGCGACGGGCCCAGATGATGCCCTTAACACGTTCTTTGACGGCATGGATATGGCCGCACTAGAGGATTTTTCTGATCTCGGTCACCTGGAGGTCCCGAAAAAGGATGTACCATTGGGAGCGAGCGATCTGAGTTCGAGCCCAAAACTAGTGAAACAATTCTCCGCTCTGAGCGTGGCCCCGAGTGCAAGACAACAGTTGTTCTTTAGATCCCGACGGACACCCGGGTCCTGTATGCTCTGGTGGGCGTAGCCAGCTACCTTCGATGCATGGTGACCAAGGAGGACCAGGAAAAGATGAACAAAGTGGGCGCATCAATCCTCTTCAACGAGATGCAACAAGCGCTGAACCAGGTAAGGCGTTTACCCTTTATACCCCTTTGTGAACCTTGTTTAGTTTTAGACTTGTTCTAATAACTTCATTGTTTTTCAGGCTTTAGTGCTTCATCATAAAAGCTTCCTTTGGTCCCACTTGGAGATCAGCTAGCTTGAGTTCGAGCTCAAGAGCAAGTCCGGAAGAAGGACATGTACAGGGATCTTAGTGAGAAACAAGATGAGGCCCTCAAGGACCTTCCAATTCTCCAAACCGAGCTAGAAAAGGCTTAGAAGGAGGCTTCGTCCTTGAAGCGGAAGCACGATGACCTGGTCGAGAAGGTAAGGATCTTTGAGGCTAAAAACGAGAAGCTACTCGTGGGGTCTAACAATGCAACTTCGCAGGTCCAAAAAAAGGTAGACCTGATCGACCAGCTTCGGGCTGAGATGGATGAGGTCAAGGCCACGACTGAGGCATGGAAGGGCAGGATAGATCTGCTTTCTTTGGAAAAAGAGGCTGCAAAATTGGAGCTAGCATCGATTGAGAACCAACTCCGGGTGGCAAAGGACAAGGCCGATAAGTGGTCTCGGCAAAATGATGATCTTCGGGCACAACTAAGCTCTACCGTCACGGAACAGGATGCCCTCAGACAAGAATATGTCGTACTGAGGTCCAAATTGGATGCTACCTCTTCTAACATCGAGGAAATGTTGGACCAGTATAAGGCTAATGTGGTGGTAGCCGAGACCTACTTAAAGACGAAGACTGAGTACATAAAGCGGCTATCCCAGAGAGAGACCCTCGAACAGATCCATGCCCGAGATTTTGACCTGTCGGCCGAGATTAAGAAAGCCAGGAGACTTGAGGCTAAGGCAAAGGAACTCTACAAGCCTGGGGGTCCTAAAGGCTCCGAGGGTTCGGAGGGTTCCGACGGTTCTTGCGACGAGTCGAGCCCCGGTGAAGACTAGGCGTAGATGCCTTAATTCTTTTTCATAATTTTCCTTGTATAATGTTTTTGTTTATTTTGAGATCGTTCTATTGTGCCTTTGTAAACATATTTTGGAATATAAAATTTTCCCTTTTCGGCAATACTGTGTCTTTAATTTTCAAGCATTTGCTTGCAATTTCTATTTGCGTATTATTTTTATTGCATTAGCATGAAATCAGATGTAGTCTAGAGCATCCATTTTTCGGTGGTCCAAACGGAGCCTGAATTTGATGTAACTTCGGGTTACTTGTGGCTTTGAATCTTTGGTAAAACCAAAGGCCTTTAAGATTCTTAAAGGTTTTTAGACGATATTTTTGTTCAGGGTAACCTTTTAACAGGTTTTGATTTTTCGTAAGGGCCTTACTTTCTACGTACGGACTTCGGACCTCTCTGAGCCGTTTTTAGGGCTGTCGTAGCCTTTCATATTCGGGCACTTCCTAATAGTCTTGGTGCCTCTGGGATTCGGTAGACCAGGTCGTCAGAACCTTATCGGTCGATAGTCCCCGAATAGGGGTAGCCCGTTGGCTTTAGGATCCAAGATCAAACGTCGTAATAAAGTGTAGGGGAAGTAGAAATTTCTTTCATTGCTTAATATGCAAGATACATGATCAAAGGCCCATAAAAATTGTGTCGTGGAAAGAGTGGACTATGTGGGCACGATTCGTATGACTGTTTGACCCTTACAATGAATCCTAACCACCAAGCCTTAGCTTTTGGCACATAAAATTTTCTTTTCCCTTGCTAAAGATATTAATCTAGGGGTAATGGCCTCCCAGTATTCGAGGCCAAACTTGTGAGGGCTCGGATGTTGTTGATCTGATGCAAGTGATCATCGATTCTAGTTTAAGGCCGGTCTTCAAATCTAAGGTAGCACATTTTACTGTTGCTTCGTTAAAACCTTGCTGAAAAACCCACTTCGAAAAACCGGTTCAAGTAAAAAAGAGTGCAAGACGTGCTTTCAGACCTAATAGCCATATCCGCCTTTGGCCGAGTACCTGCATACATTAGTATGTAATATAATGAAATTAAAAAGGAATTAAGTTCGTACCTTAGCAGTAGTATCGCTTTAAGTATGCCACGTTCCAATTGTTTGGTAGTTGTACATCGTTGCCCGCTTTGAGTTTATATGAGCCTTTGCCGATTATTCCGATAACTCGATATGGTCCTTTCCAATTCGGGCCCAGTTTCCCTTCGTTCGGATTCCTTGCGTGTAGTGTTACCTTTCTCAATACCAAGTCCCCGACTTGAAAATGTCGGAGGTTGGCCCTTCGATTTTAGTACCTTCCTACTTGCCGCTTCTGGGTGGCCTACCGGACCATGGCGGCCTCCCGCCTTTCGTCCAACAGTTTCAGGCTCGTGATCATGGCCTCATCATTTGACTCTTCAGTAGCATATTAGAATCTGAGGCTCGGTTCCCCCACATTGACTGGTATTAAGGATTTATCTCCGTAGACTAGAGAAAATGGGGTGGCTTCAGTGCTTTATTTCGAAGTCGTATAGTACGCCCACAGGACTTCGGGAAAGATCTCCTTCCATTTTCCTTTCGAACTGGTCAACCTCTTTTTTAGGTTTTGGAATATAGTCTTGTTCGTTGATTCCACCTGCCTGTTCCCACTAGGGTGATAATGTGTTGATAGTATCTTCTTTATATTGTAATCTTCGAAAAACTTACTCACCTTGCTGCCGATGAATTGTTATTGTTGTCGCAAACAATCTCGGCTGGTATCCCAAATCGACATATTATATGATCCCAGATGAAGTTAATGACTTCTTTCTCTCAGACTTTCTCGAACGCTTGAGCCTCGACCTATCTCGAAAAATAATCGGTCATGAATTGTATGAATTGATCTTTACCAGGTGCCCATGGTAGGGGACTGACGATGTCCATTCCCCACTTCATAAATGGCTACGGAGACATTACCGAATGGAGCATTTCTCCCAGTTGATGGATCATCGGCGCATACCTTTGGCACTCGTCGCATTTCCATCCGAATTATTTTGCATCCTTCTCTATTTTGGTCCAGTAGTAACCGGCTCTAATGAGCTTCCAAACCAAGGATTCTGCCCCCAAATGGTTCCTGCAAGAGCCCTCGTGAACTTCTCTCATGGCGTATTCGGTCTCTCCCAATCCCAAGCATCTGGCTAGTGGGCCAAAGAAAGGCCTCCTGAACAATGCCCCTTTGACCAAGCTAAATCTGACAGCTTTGGTATGCAGGGCTCTCGATTCTTTAGGGTTCGAAGGTAATTTTTCCTATCTTCAAGTATTCTATGTATTTGTTTCTCCAATCCCAAGTCAAAATTGTTGAGTTCACTTCGGTGTTACCTTCTTTTATCACCGAATTCATTAGTTGCACCACTGCTCCCGAGCTGAATTCATCGGAATCAACCGACGACCCCAAGTTAACCAGTGCATCGGTCGCGTTGTTTTGATCCGGGGTACATGTTGTAGGGTCCATTCCCTGAATTGGTGTTGGGTTACCTACAATTTCTCCAAGTACCTCTGCATCCGTTCTTCTTTTACTTCGAACGTTCTGTTGAATTGATTTACCACGAGGAGGGAGTCACACTTGGCTTCAACTACTTCGGCCCCAAGGCTCTTAGCCAATTCTAGACCTACAATCATGGCTTTATACTCGGCTTCATTGTTAGTCAATTTCACAGTTCTAATAGACTACCTAATTATACTTCCTGCAGGTGGCTTTAAAACGATACTGAGCCCGGACCCCTTTATGTTGGAGGCACCGTCCGTGAAGAGGGTCCAGATTCCCAAAGTAGTCCTCGAGGTGAGCAGTAGTTCCCTTTTGATTTCGGGTATTAAGGCCGACATAAAGTCGGCCACAAAGTCTGCCAAAATCTGAGATTTTATGGCGGTTCGGGGTCGGTACTCGATATTATACCCGCTAATCTTCACGGCCCATTTGACCAACCATCCTGAGAGCTCGAGCTTATACATGATATTCCTCAGCGGGTAAGAGGTTACGAAACATATAGGGTGGCATTTAAAGTACGACTTTAGCTTCTTGGAAGCGCTTAGCAAAGCGAGCGCTAACTTTTCCAGGTGAGGATACCTTGATTCGGCCCGCCTGGAGTTCTATTGGCATAGTAAATATGAAATTGTGTACCTTCTTCCTCCCGGACTAAGACACCACTTACCGCCACCTCGGAAACTGCCAAGTAGAGGTACAACTATTTGTCTACCTTTGGAGCGTACAGAAAAGGAAGGGGGTTCAACAGGTATCGTTTGAGTTCTTCCAAAAATTGTTGGCATTCCAGGGTCCTGGAAAAGTTGTTATTCTTCTTCAATTGTGAGAAGAATCGATGTGTCACGACCCAGTTCGCCCTCTGTGAACTATCGTGATGGCACTTAGTCTCTACTACTAGGTAAGCCTAACAAATACGGAAAGAAAATAATTAAAAACTGAGATAACAAAATAAAACAGTGTTTAAGTTGCCCCCTGGCATATAACAGTACAAGAATCTCAACCTAACACTCCCAAAATCCGGAACCCCATGAATCACAAGCTAAGAGTTTACATAAAAAAAACTCTAACTCCAGAAATATCTATCAACAAGGAAAATACAGAAGTGATATACTAGTACTGAGAATAGAAAGGGACTCTTCGGTCTGCGGACGCAGTAGATATACCTTGAAGTCTCTACGAAAGCGCCTTGCCTCAAGTGTGATAAGACTGAGTGGAAGTACCTGGATCTACACATGAAAAAACATGCACAGAAAGGGCATGAGTACACCACAGCGGTACTCAATAAGTGTCAAGCCTAACCTCGATCGGGTAGTGACGATGAAGGTCAGGGCCCTAGTGAGATTAAATGAAATATAAGGTATAATAGTATAGAATGATACAGTACAACTAAGTGCAATAGTAAGAAATAACATAGAATAGAAAGAACAAAAGCAACTACAACAGAGACAAAATAATCACGGAAAAGAGTACGGCTCAACACAGAGATAACAACCGAGGATCTCCCAGGATACCATCCTGTAGTCCCCAAATATAAATATCCAGTGGATCTCCCGGGTGCAATCCCATAGTCCAACTCATAATGCGCGGGGTCTTCCGGAATACCGATCCGTAGTCCTAAATGTAAATACTTAGTACAATGGGGAATCTACCGGTGCAGTCCCGTAGTTCCAATATAAAAGTACAGGGGGATCTCCCAAAATACCGATCCGTAGTCCCAAAGTAAACATGCAGGGAGATCTCCCGGAATACTGTCCCGTAGTCCCAAAGTAAACACACAACAACAACATGAAGAATACACAATTCAATTCAAATTTCATACCAAGGTAAAATAAGTATTTCTAGCCTAGCATGCTGCACATAATTTACATAAGGCAGTTTGAGCAAGTAAAGCAATTAAGTCAATTAGACATGCTTCCCTAAACTAACAACAAGCTTAAATTGCAAGTAGTATAAATAGGAAAAGAAACACAATTATAATTACTTAATGAAAACTAGATTTTTCAACAATTATCACAAGTACGCACTCGTCACCTCACGTACAAGGTATTTCAAATATCAATAATACCAAATCCTAAGTGGAAATTTCCCCCACACAAGGTTAGGCAAGCAACTTACCTCGAACCGGCTCAAAATCAACCTGAAACCACGTTCTTGCCACGAGTACTCGACTCCAAATGGCCCAAATCTATTCAATTCAATTGTATAATGTAAATATAACTTCAAGTAACTGATTCCACAAATAAATTCTAAGCTAATACGCGAAATTAGGTAAAATAACCAAAATGCCCTCGGGGCCCACTTCTCGGAATCGGGTAAAATTTACATTTTCAGAATTCTCATACTCTCACGAGCCTAAACATACCAAAATTATCCAAATCTAATGTCAAATCCCCAATCAAAACTCAAAATTTAGGCCTAAGAACTTTCCCCCAATTTTCATCCCAAACTTCGAAATTAAATGATAAATTCATGTTTAGATTAATGGGTTATAAGAAAAAAGGAGTTAAGAATCATTACCCAATCGATTTATTTGAAAATCCCTCAAAACCTTGCTCAAATCCGAGCTCCCAAGCTCTAGTTTTCACAAAAATGGCTAAACCCTCGACTTTGAAATTTTATATTCTGCCCAGCTAATTCCTTCTTCGCGAATACGGAAGCACCCTCGCATTCGCAAAGCACAACTCCACTTGGTCCAGCTTTACTCTTTCCCGAATGCGATGCCCAAGTTGCGAACGCGATGACCAACCTCCTCCTCCTATGCGAATGCGGGACTACCTTCACAAACGCGTAGGTATAAGATCTCACATCCTCGTGAATGCGGGAATACCTTCACGAACGCAAAGCATTAAACCTTCCCCATCCCTAGCTCCTCTTTGCGAACGCGAGACCCCACTCGCGAACGTGAAGAAGGAAACCAGAACTGACTGCTGCAACTTTTTCTGTAACTATCTAAGTTCCAAAAATGACCCGTTGAGCATCCGAAATACACTCGAGGCCCCAAGACCTCAACCAAACATTCCAACCAATCCTAAAACATAATTCAAACTTGTTCCAATCTTCGGAATGCTAAAAACAACATCAAAACACCAATTTAACATCGGATTCAAGCCTAAGAACTCCAAAAACTCTCAAATAACGCTTTCGATCAAAAAGGCTATCAAACCTCGCCCAAATGACCTGAAATTTTACAAGCACGTCACATTCAACACTACGGAGCTACTCCAACTTCCAGAATTCCATTCCGACTTCGATATCAAAATCTCACTATCGAACCGGAAACTTCAAAAATTCAACTTTCGGCATTTCAAGCCTAAATAAGCTACGGAACTCAAAAACACAATCTGAACATGCTCCTAAACCCGAAATCACCCAACGGAGCTAACGGAAAATGGAATTCCATTTCGAGTCCGTCTTCACGTTCTCCGACTACGGTCCAAATTATAAAGCTTAAGCTCTCATTTAGGAACTAAGTGTCCCAAAACACTCTGAAACTCAAAATAAATCCACCCGGACAATAGCAAAAACAAACACGGGGAATGCAGTTAATAGGGGATCGGGGCATTAATTCTTAAAATAACTGACCGGGTCATTACACGATGGCTCTTGTCTAAGGACCTCGAGATGAACCAGCCTAATGTGGCTATACGCATGGTCAGTCTTTGAACTGCCTTAATGTTGTCCACTACTGTGATGTCCTCTATGGCCTTTATTTTATCGGGGTTGATCTCGATCACCCATTAGATACCATGAACCTGAGAAATTTGCCTGATCCGACCCCCGAATGCGCACTTCTCCGGGCTTAGCTTCATGTTGTATCTTCTTAATATGTCGAAGGTGTCCTACAAATATTTCAAATGGTTTGACCAACATATCGTCAATATAAACTTCCATTGATTTCCCTTTTGTTCTTCAAACATCTGGTTTACTAGGCGTTGGTAGGTGGCACCGACATTGTTTAATCCAAACGCCATTACATTATAATAGTAGGTGCCGAATTTGGTAAGGAAAGAAGTCTTTTCTTGATCGCCCAGGTCCATCCGAATTTAGTTGTACCGGGAGTAGGCATCGAGAAAGCTGAGTATCTCGTGCCCGACCGTCGTGTCGATCATTAGATCGATGTTAGGCAAAGGGAAAGAATCCTTAGGGCATGCTTGTTTAGGTCTTTGTAATCCACACACATTCTTAGTTTATTCCTCTTTTTAGGCATTACTACTACGTTAGCTAACCAATCCGGGTATTTAACTTCCCGGATGGATCCTATTTTTAGAAGTTTTGATACCTCATCCTTGATGAATGCGTGTTTGATCTCGGACTGTAGCCTCCTCTTCTACTCAACCGGATGGAACTTCAGGTCCAAACTCAGATTGTGAGTGGTTACCTCTAGTAGGATCCCTATCATGTCAATATGGGACCAAGCGAAACAATCGATGTTAGCTTTAAAAAAATCAATAAGTTTTTTCCTGAGCTCGGGAGTTAACCCTGTGCCCAGGTATACCTTTCAATCTCGTAGTTGCTCGATTAATATGATTTGCTCTAACTCTTCAACCATCGATTTGGGGGCATCGGTGTCATCAAGAGCTATGAAGGATCTCAGGATGCCATAATCATCATCCTCGTCTGCTACTCGTTTCTCCTATTTTTCCAGTTCTTCCAAGGCCAGTATATGTGATTACTATTTAATCTCTTGCTTTTTGGTCGGTTTTGCATTCCTTGATATCGAAATTGCAGGAACCCGGACTACCTCGTCGACAACAAACATCTCCTTTGCAGTAGTCTATTCTCCATAGACCGTCTTGACTCCCCCCGATGTGGGGAATTTCAACACCTGGTGCAAAGTTGAGGGTACTGCCCTCATATTGTAAACCCATGGCCTTCAAAATAGAACGTTATACCCTATTCTCTCCTCGATTACATAGAACTTTGTTTCTTAGCTTCTCTCAGCGGTGTTTACTGGTAAGGTTATCTCCCCTTTAGTGGTCTCACGTGCCATATTAAATCCATTCAACACCCGGACTGTTGGTAAAATTTGGTCCTGTAACCCCAATTGTTCCACGACTCTGGATCTGATGATGTTCGCCGAGCTACCTGGATCAATTAGCACACGTTTAACTCGAGAATTATTGATAAGTACGAATATTAACAGTGCATCATTGTGAGGCTATACGATGCCCTCGACATTTTCGTCGCTAAACAAAATGGCTCCCTCCAGGACGTAATCCCGGGTGCGTTTCTCCCTTATGATAGATACTTTAGTGCGCTTTATCATTGGTCTTTGGGGGACATCGACTCCTCCAATGATCATGCTGATCATGTGCTGAGGCTCTTCTTGTTCGACCTGTTTGTTGGTGCTAGGGATCTCTCTAGTTAGGATCAGACTGCAAAGGTCGGGGCCATTTGGTGTCTTTAATGCATCCTATGGCTAACATGATGCTGGCAGTGTCCACGTTAAAGTTGTATTCCGATAATCTCGATGCTTCTCTGCTCCAGAGCAGCCTATCGAACCCATTTTTGCTCATCAAGCCTCGGCCAGCGAGCCCGCGATCACTTCTCTTCTCGTTCCTTATGGGATGACGCCCGGATCTGTTTCCCCTTCGGTCCATGCTATATGGTTGATACCGATCTCAGACCTATCTTAACTCTTGATCAATGTCCTTCTTATACCTATCGTCGGCCTTGATGGGGTAAACAAATCCAGAAGGGGCCCCGAGTTGGTCGTCCTCGACCCTGATCTTTGACTGGTACCTGTTGTGGACGTCGGCCTATGTTACCATCAGGTACTCTACCAAATATTGTTTTAGATATTTAGACGCCAAGGAACTTTAGCAATTGAGCCCCTGAGTGAACAACTGAATGGCCCAATCATCTGCAACCGGAGGTAGGTCTATCCATTCCATCTGAAATATTGACACGAACTCCCTGAACATCTTGTTGTCCCTCTGTTTGACCTTGAAAAGGTCTGACTTTCTGGTCTCAACCTTGATGACCCCGGCATGGGCTTTCATGAAAGCATCTACAAGCATAGCAAACGAATCAATGGAATTTGGGGGCAAGTTGTTATACCATATCATTTCTCCCTTGGACAAATTTGTCACAACCAAAACCGATGGACCGCGACGGGTGCCCGAGTCCTACCTGTTAAACACCCCTAATCATGTGTCTAAGATATAAACATGAATAACATTTATTGAATTACGAGAATAATATACATGAAGGAGATCTGCCCAAAAAGTCATACATACATATATGTGCAATATATGTAGGGCGAGCCGACAAGGCTGCTATAGACAACTATACATCTCAAAATTGGAAGCCGGTAAGGCCACATATTATCCAACTAGACATACTATCTACAAACCTCTAATAGAAATATAACTGTATAAACACAGGACTGAGCCACGTCATACCTATATATATATATATATACATACAAACATATCGTACCAAAATCAAAAGTAGCTCCGGATCAAGTGGAGCGCGCCAACTCTCGCTAATCAAGGATCCTAAGAAAGGGGACCGTCAGCTTGCCTACCTGCACATGCGGGCATGAAACACAAGCCTGGTGAAATAGGGAATCATTACGAATAATGTGTTGAGTATGTAAGGAATGAAAATCTGTACGTAAAAGGCATAAATGAAACATGGAATAAAGAAATCCATCTATAAATCTGAATTAACTTTGTAAATTCCGAAACATTTATAATGTTATGCACATGTATATAAATGTCGTGTCATGCATGGGTATAGGTGTACATAACATCATCAAGCCACTGAGGGCATCCCATCATATCATCTCGGCCACTATGGGCAACATCATCAATATATACCAACTGATCAGGTGGTAGTGCGTATATAACGCTGTAACCATTTTTCCATATCACATATCATATATATATATACATATAAATATGTGTATATAATGACATCTGGTTATGGGTCAATGTACATGTATAAATGAATGAAATGCATGAAAAATATGTAATAATCTCAATATTCCTTCCGGATAAACTTTTTCAACTACGTATTATTCTGAGACCCATGAACAGAAGATATAATAATATGTCACATGGGGAATCAAGAACACAGAGTCCCCTAGTATTTCTATGAATAGAGTCATTTATAAAAACTGTGCATTTGTTCGTTTCTTCTGTATAATTTGGACCATGCCAAAAAGAAAGAAGGGATGACCTTAACATACCTAGAATAGGAAAAACCCCTTATAATACTCTTGGAGAAGATTGCACATACTTCTTTAGAACCGCAAAATTTTACGTTGCTACGATTCTAACTAATTCTCTTTGGAATTGTGTTGTTGCACATTGGATTGAATTTAGATTTGCAAGAATTGGGTTGAATTAACTCATGTTCTTGACACCTTCAAAGTAGGAAGAATAAAAATGATATGTGATTCTTGTTTGGACTAATATGGCCTTCTGACCTTTTCCAAATGAAAATGGAGACAAGATAATGAGTCTTACTTTGTTGATATTTCCATTAACCTTAGGTAGACACCTACTCATAAATGACTATGAGTCATTTTCTTGATTGGTGGCCTTGTGCCACGTTTTTGGAAGGGAAGAAGGGGTTAATCTTATCCACTTATTTTATTAATTAACTAGGTAATGTCTCATTACCCGGTAATTAACTGTATAATTAAAATTTATCTCAAATTACTTAAAATTTACTTTATTTTTAATATACTTGATATATCATACTAATGTGGTCATATGGTACCCTGCTGTAAACATGTGATTTTTGCCCCTCCCGAATAATTTTTATATTTGAGCATGTAAATATTTAATTTAGGCCTAATATAGTTATTTCAACTATTTTTGACTTCTTTTACTTTATTTCGTCACCAGAAAATAAAAATTACAAAAATATTTTAGTTTGTGTGTCCTTCATAAAATTAAATATAAAAATATACAAAAATAGTACCTTATCTTTATTTTATATATAATCTTGAAAACACAAAAAATAGTTTCATGTTTTAACATAGTTAAGACTAGTTTTAAATTTTTATATTATAAATTATATTTAGAAGGAAGAGTTAGTCTAGGGTTAATTTGTCCCATTTTAATCTAGTAGTCCATTTTATTTCTTTCTTTGTCCCAATTGTAAGGCCCAATAATACCAAGTCCATACCCCCTTAACCTAAAATCCCTTCCTATGTATATAAATACACCCTAGACTCTAAGACCCTGGACCCCTAAAAGATAAATCCGTCGTTTTTCTGATTTTAGAGAATACAAAAGAGCTTCAGTCATCTTCTTCAAAGGGGACCTAACGCTTAAGTTTGGGAATGAGCTACTGAACAAAAACGACCCCCCCCCCCCGGTACATGAAGGCCCTCTTCTTGAACAAAAAATAAAAAACCCTACAGACCTTACAGACGCATAAGGGACAGACCCCCATGAGCTTCTTCTTCGTGAAGCTCTAAAAACCCTAGACCAGAAACAAGAGCAGCAACTATCAGCCGTTATATACAAGACCTCCCTCTCAAAAACAAAACCAACAACAACCAACGTTAACCAGCTCCACTGGCGACTATTGTTCTCACCTCATTCCCGTTTCTCTCTCCCTCACTTTGTTGTCCTTCCAACACCTAAACACACGCACACACGGACATAAATGGACAGATTTCTGGAAGTTTGGAAAAAGAAACAGAATACACAACGTAAAAGCTAGAAACAAAATGAAATGAAAGGCGAGAGATCCGGGTCGCGGCGAGTTTTGGTGTGATTCAAGTTTTCCGGCGAGTTCCGAGTTCGTCAGAGGTCGTAGCCTGAGGTTTCCGGGGAGCTTCACGGCTCCGTATTAGAATTCGACAATTCTATTTGGTCTCTGCTTGGAAGTCCATTAGTTGTAGGAGAGAGGTGACAAAAATGAAAATGGTGTAGTGCCCTACCGTCAGCGGCAGTGACGAAACAATAAACATTGTTTCTGTTTGGTACGTTTTTAATACTTTAATTATTGTTCAAAAATTCCAATTGGTGACTTATGATGGCCTCAAATGAAAAGAAGTTTCCACATGATATCAAAGAATTTTAGGAGTCAATTTTCCTAGTATGTATGGCACTGTGGCAAATAAGTGGTACGTTAGCTTTGGACGTTGAAAAGTTAAAATGAATAAGTAAAATATATTATCATATTGAGAAAAAAGGTATAAATAGTGATTAATTTATTCAGAATTTGTTCCAATTAATATAAGGTTTAGTTTAAAGCTTGCTTTACTTGATCTTTGTGGTATTTGGACAACTGTGATTCGTTAGTCAAACTAGTATATGTTGGAATTTTGTTGAATCTACCCCTGAACCTTTGAGTGAAGATTTGAGTGAAATACATGGTTCATTAGTCTATGCTTGCTTTCGAAAATTAGTTCATTTGTTGAATTCTCTAATGAGACTTGACTGTTCATTTGTTTGAAGTTGTTTGTTTCGTAATGTCGCTTGAATGGTTCTTTGAATTAGTTTGTTGGATTAAAGACTCCAATGACTTGAACAAGATAATAGTTGGTTTGGGTTTAAAAGTTGAATAAATTATGAACATCGTAGAAAATGCTCTATGGGCGACTAAATCTATCATCGTGGTTGTGGACACGTTCGCGTGACATAGTTATGATTCCCCAGAAAATAAATCGGAGTATGCGTTCGCGCAACTTCGGCCAAAATCTTCTTAATAATAACAAATGTTCTTAATTGTGGACACGTTCGCGTGACATAATTTTTGACGCGCCAAACAAATGGGTACGCGTGATTTTCTTAATTTAAAAAGCGGTAAAAGTTAAATTCACATAGGTTCTAAAAATTAGTAATTAAATAATTTTAATAAACCAAGTATGATCAAAGCGACCGTGCTAGAACCACAGAACCCGGGAATGCCTAACACCTTATCCCGGGTTAACAGAATTCCTTACCCAAATTTCTGTGTTTGCAGACTGTAAAACAGAGTTAATCTTTTCCTCGATTCGGGATTTGAACCGGTGACTTGGGACACCATAAATTATCCCAAGTGGCGACTCTGAATTTTTAAACAAACAAATCCCGTTTCGACTGTCCTTTAATTGGAAAAACTCCCTTATATTTATACTCTTCCGGGGGTGTAAGTGAAAAATGAGGTGTGACAGCTCTAGCGACTCTGCTGGGGATCGAACCCAGAATCTCTGGTTCAGGGTTCAGAATTCGAGCTTATTAATATGATTTTGCTTGGCTTTATTTATTGTTAATATTACAGTATTCTGTGAACCTTTTTGTGCTAAGTACTATCTGTTTACCGCTTTAATATTGTTTGAATTGTATATAACTGTCTTCTTACGCCACCCCCTCTGAGTCTTCTGAAAATGGTGCACACGTTCGCGTGGCCCGCTTTTTCTGTAGAAATTATACCAAATAGAACGAGGCTGGGAAGCGACAAGGCCGGGTAGACTTCAGTGCTCCCGGTACATCGCCCCCTCTTCGGCCCCAGTTGTCCGCTTGGGTACCCAAGTCTAGACCAATACCCCAGGAGTTAAACCTAGAAAAACACAGTTTCATGTCGGATCCCTAATAAGAGTGTTTGTTTGCATCATGTGCATTTGACTTAGGGGACTCAACATAGGGGTTGGGTCCGTCTAGGACAGGTGTACCCAAAATAATGGATCATCTTGATGCATCCTATGTGCTACATGTTGCATTTATTCAAGTGTAAAAGGGTCATTTGGCGGACCAATGATAGCTGAGGGTAAATGAAGAAGTGAAAAAAAGAAAAAAAAAAGAAAAAAAAACAATGAAAGAAGAAAGAAAAAAAGAAAAAGAGTGGGTGAAGTGTGAAGATAAAGCGAGTGGGGCTTAATTATGTTTTCTGTTACGTTTTGTTAAGAAAAAAAGATCTTGAAAAATTCAAAAGATTTTTGTACTTTTTCATCATTTTTCAAAAATCAAAAATCAAAAAAGGGGAAAAAGAAAATAAAAAAAAAGAGTTTACATGTTTCATCATTTTTCAAAAAAAGAGAAAGAAAAGAAAAAAAACACATATTTTCTCTAAATTAGTTGTTATTTTTATTTCTCGCCCGTATCCAATCTGCCCGAACTATGCGAACCTGATTCTCGTCTCTCGGGGCGGGATACGTAGGCAACCCACATAGGGTATGGTCTTCCTAGTAAATCTTAAGTTCTTGGCTTTGTGGGGTCCTAGCCAAATTTTGCACTTCTAGCCACCTTTTGGCCAAATAAGTCATTTTGCAAAAAATAGTCCCAATTATGAGTGTTATTATCTCACATAGTGCTGGTTAAAGTTTTCTCATACAAGTGTGAATTTATTTACCGAAGTTTGAGCATGGCAGACACCCCGTGACCATTCGGTCAGGATCGCTCAATCAGGAGTTGCTTAAGGAGATTTGTTTTATTTTTATGTTTTGAGTCTGTTCCTCATTTTATGTCGTCTTTTATTTTCTACTTTTGTACAGTAATGTCAAGTCTCTTTTATTATTGTTAGTTTCTGTTTTATATTTGAAAAAATGCGCTGTAACTCAAAAATCCAACAAAAAAGAGATGTTGCATTTTATATTTCGTTATAAATTTTCTTTAGAATGCTAATTCTAGAAATGAGAAAATTTTGAGATTGTTTTTCCTTTAGGCAATTAATATCTGGGACTTAAAATGAAGTGTTTTTAAGTTTCCTTTAGTATATTAGGACCAAAATTCGAAGAAAAAAAGAGAATTTTCTTTTAATACTTCTTTAAAAGCTTTCTTTAGGGTGTTAATTCCAAAATCCAAAAAGATTTTCTTTTGAGGTGTCTCTTTGGGAAATTAGTGAAAAATGAGAAAAAAAATTCTTTTATTTTCATTAGAACTTTAGGATATTATACATAGAAAACATACTTTATCTTTTGTTTATCATTAGAATTTCCCCTTTAGGTAATCAAAAACTGAAATCCAAAAATATCGTTTATCTTGTTCATTTCTCGCTTCAAAATCCTTATTCAGGGATATCAAATGCAAGTTCAAAAAAGATGCTCTTCTAGGGTTTGTTCCTTAATAATATCCGTAGAGTATTTTTTTCAAAAAGAAGAAAAATTCAATAAAAGGAGTTTGCTTCTTTTATTTCTCTTTTCTCATCAGATTGTCAAAAAAAATAATAAGAACGTTTGTTTGTTTACATTATTTCCGATCTTTCAGAACTACGCAAAGATCTGATTCATGCGGCATCATGATACGTAGGCAACCTACATAGGGTTCGATTGAACCATTTATTTTTTATTATCAAAAGCAAAAAAAGAGAAAAAAAAAAAGAAAAAAAAAGAGAGGTGAAATCGTGAGATGTGAGATATGAGAGAAAGAAAGGGGGATGATTAAAAAAAGAAATGATACTAGAAAAACAAAGAAAAGAGAGGTTGAAATGAACAAATTGGGATGATGCCAACTGATCTTTGTACCCTCGAAGTCATTTTAGAGTCGATAACTGTGGCTAGGTCAATTGCACATAAAGTGAGATTATATTATGTTAAATGCCCTAGCGCTAACATGATGGTTTCATTTTGTTATATTCATCTCAAAAGGGTGGTTGGTTTGAGGTTTTTAAAGTGGTAGCTCTTCTCTACAACATAAGGTCAAAAGGCAATGGCAGACAACAACAGAACTGAATTGGTTGATATCGGCGCTCGAAAGTAATTGGTTGAACAGGACAATGGGTTGGTTGAAAAGGTAAAGATGTTAAAACAACACATGGATGACATGTATCAGGCTTGGATGACTGGAAAGGTACCACCCCCGCCACCACCTAGCCTCCTAGATGTCGTCCTTGCCCAAGCTCCGAACACAATGCCAGATGATCCTCCATACTCTCCAGATCTACCCACTTATCACAGCTTTCCCAACCGACTTAGTAGCTCCATCACTCGTCCTCCAATTACCTCTCCCAAAAATCACCCTCCTATCACATCTACTATCACCGACAATGAATACTCATTCAAAGCTCATGATGCCTAATATTACCCCTCAGAGGTTTCCCACAAGGTTCCCAGCTCATACAAGCAGGGTCCGCGGGATGGGTCTCATGTTGTAAATGAAGAGTTCACAAGAAGAAAAGGGCAAGATGGGATACCCAGGAGGCTGAAAGGCATAGAACAGTCTTCAAATAACAAGCAAAGAACGGGAGACCAGGGTAGCATGTCTTACACAGAATTGTCTATGTCCCCCGACGTTCATCTGCCTACGAGGTTTAAAGTGCCAAAGTTTAACTTGTATGATGGGTGTAGGGATCCGGTAGCCCATTTGAAGGATTACTACAATAAAATGAGAAGTGTTGGCGAGAAAGATGATTTGTTGATGGCGTACTTCAATGAGAGCCTGACTGGGGCAGCCTTGGAATGGCATAATCGTCGATGTTGGTAAGTGGCCTACATTGGGTGACATGGATCAAGATTTTGTTCGATACTTTCAATACAGATCGGGTGTTACCCCAGACCACTCCTCCCTATCTAAAATGGAAAAGAAGCCGGAGGAAAGATTTAGGGAGTTTGGGATCAGATGGAGGGAGCAAGTTGCTCGAGTCAATACCCCGATTGGTGAAGAAGAAATGGTCGAGCTTTTCCTATAGGCCCAGGGGCCCACTTACTTCAGTCATTTGATCCCAGCCTTGGGAAGGCCTTTCAACGATGTGTTAAAAATAGGGGAGCTAGTAGAAGAGGGAATCAAGTCAGGCAAAATCATGAGTTGTTCGAAAGACATTCAGAACATCCCAGTAAGCTTGGGTGGAAGAAAGAGAAACAGAAAAGATGACCCGATGGGATTTCCCGATCAACACTTCCAGTCTCGACATCGTCCCTATGGATATCCTGATGCACCAGATGATCCTTCCCAATGCCACTTCTCTCCACGGAACTCCCAAAATCATACATCACTCTCTCAGTACTCAGCTCTACAAAATGCCTATCCACACCCATGAGCCTATCGAAAACCCCCTGGATCAGGTTTCTGACCCAATCAAGCATTTAAGAATGAGAGGTTGCTGAAAAAAGAAAAGGCTTTCACCCCATTGGGAGTGTCATACGCCAGTTTGTTCCAAAAGTTGAAGCAATTGGATATGTTGAAGCCGATTCATATAAAAATGTCAAACCCTCTGTCAAAGAAGTTTGATTTTTCTCAAAGGTGCGCATATTGCTCAGATGCCCCGGGGCATGACATAGAGAAGTGTTGGAATCTGAAGAAAGCAATTGAAAAGCTTATTGATGCAGGTGACATTGTCGTGCAAAATTCAGATGCAGCAGACACTAGCCAAAGCCCATCGCCTGAAACACATATGGTGAGTATGATTTGTTTTGAAAAGGAATATGAAAATTCTTCTGAGATCCTCGAAGGCCCACGTGCTGCAAAGTTTTCAGTGCTATCAGAGGTTGATCTTAAGAACGAGCCAACAAAGGGAACCTAAAAGCAATTTGTTAAGAACAATGTGATGGAAGTTTGTGAAGGTCCTAGTAATGTTGATGCGGAATTCAATGGTTAAGATGTCGAGCTTGGAAATTGAAAAGACGCTTCTGTCTTGGTTAGCCAGGGAGGAGTTTTGGTGGTTTATTTTGTTGTCATTTCTGTTGTCCGGGTTATGTCAGGGTTGTAATCCAGATATTGTCTTGTGACTCAAACCCTTCTATCCTTTTATTTTGCTTAGTTTGTTTAGTTATAATAGCCCGTTTAGTGTTGTCTAGGTTTGTTCTAGGTTTGTAACCCCAGTTTAGTTTGGTTGTTTCGTTGTCTAAACCCTTTCATCATATGTCTAATGTCATTTTCTGTTTTTCGTTATTTCTAGTCATTTTTGTTTAGTTCTCTTTTCCTTCTTTTTAGTCCTTTTCCTGTTGATTCTAGTGACGTGACATGCACGTGTAATTCTCAGCCTGGTTTTAAAAGTCAGCTTAATCACGAAGCAATGAAACAATGTTGAAGATGTAGGGACATTTGAGGGACATAAGTAAAGGCATTTTGAGATCACTTCAAGCCCGAATTGTGTGAAACTGGGGCAGATAGAACATAAAGAACCCCTATTGAAATGTATCCTGCCGCATCAATTTGAAGATAAAAGCAAGTTTGCCCCAAATTTGTAGGGGGGCGTTCGTGATAATGAGAGTGAGAGTGTTGTCCAATGGTGCTTTGTATGTAACAGATGTAGAAGGCGAATGTGTGGATATGGTTATCAAGTCTGGCACAATCAAAAGATGTTACGAATGTTTTCTTTGGGTTGTTTAATTGGGTTGTTTGTACTTGGCATGTTTTGAAGATTGGAATGATGAAGGCATTTTGTTCTGTTATCTAAACACCTTATCCTTCGTTACCCCTTTGAGATTTGTTTATTTTCTTTCATACCCCTCTTTCGGGATCAGTAGCAAAGATCAGAAACACAAGCGTGAAAGATAAGTAAAGGAAAAGGAGAAAAGAATAGAACGAAAAGGGAGAGAAGAAAAATGAAAATTGAACAAAAAAAAGAGAAAAGAAGAAAAAGAAAAAAAGAAGAGGAAAAAGAAGAAAGAAAAAAAAACAAAACAACAAAAAGAGAAAACGAAAGAAAGAAAACTACAGAAAAGAAGAAAAAGAAAAGAAAAATTACAACAACAGAGCAATTCCTATGTCATGAACTACGTTCGACCTGATTCCTTTTAAGGATACGTAGGCAGCCTCACGGTTCGGTCTCATCAAAAAAAAAATCTAAAAGTCCCTCATGCAAGAAACTGGGGCAGAAGTTGTGTTTGTTGTGAAGAACCTGATTCCGAAAGTTATAACTTTAACCCATTTGAATTGTTTTGAGCCTTTTATACCTTTCCTTCTAACCCTGTCCAAAAGCCCACATTACGGTCCAAAGAAAGACCTTCCGATCAATCTTTGAGAAATGACAAGTCGGGCAAGTAAAGGTAATTCATGTCAGGGGCAACACTCTGGTTCAGGCAGGAAAATAAAAATGAGAGAGTCTTATTGGTGAAAACCCTCATGGGCACCGTAGGGCAACTAGAGCTGAGAGAAATCCAAAAATGAGAGAGTCTTATTGGTGAAAACCCTCGTGGGCACCGTAAGGCGACGGTAAGTTGAGAGAAAGAACAAAATGAGAGAGGCTTGATGGTGAAAACCCTTCGGGCACTGCAAGTCGAATAAGGATTGTGAATCAGATTGGATGATCGGAGCATTGAAGCCCAGTTTCACGGTTCAGAGGTATAACAGGGGTTGAACATCAGACTTGCTCAACAGAATAGGCTACAAGTGCATGTCATGATCATTAGAGTTGGTATCCACATCTGATAGGTTTCTACTTTGTAGTTTTCTTGTTAGGAATCATCTCTTTCCTTTGCCCTTTGCTCTGTTCCTTTTGTCTTGTTTACTTCCTCTTCCTGAGTCTGTTCGGTCAGAACAAGTGAGAAATGACTTCAAAATTTTCCACCATCTTTTCAATTGCACAAAACGGGATCTGGCCAGTACATCAAAGTGTCATAAGTCAGGAAAGAACAACAAGCGCATTGAGCGGATAATAATCAACATGCTTTGGGATCCCTTGTGAAATACAAAGGTTTGGTACACATCAATTCAGGAACAATGAAACAGATGGAGGGTGTTAGGTGAACGGATCAAGGGTATTTTCGGTGAAACATGACGGTTTGGTACATATCAATTCATAAACAATGCAACAAGATGGAGGGGTTTGGTGAACGGATAAAAGGTATTTTCTGTGGTAAGATCAACAAAAGGTGTTTAATCAGTGACAAGCAAGGTCCTCCGAGCAAAAATCAAAGTTATCGTGGCAAGTGAAGGAGCAACAGACCTCAAGGCCAGGGCCAGTAGCTTAAGTCAAGAAAAAACAATATGCGCGATGAGTGAGTGGCAATTGTCGTGCTTTGGAATTCATGAGAAACACAAAGGTGCAGTACACATCAACATAAGAGCACAATGCAACAGATGGAGGGTGTTAGGTGGACGGATCAAAGGTATTTTCGGTAAAACACAAAGGTTGGTAAATGTCAGTTCATGAGCAGTGCAACAGATAGAAGGAATTGGGTTTGAACGGAGAAGGGGCATTTTCTGTGATAAGGATGGCAGAGAAAGTGGCTAGTCCATAAGCAAGCAAGGTCCTCGAGGGGAAATCAGTTATCATGAGAAGTGAAGGAGCAACCGCCCTTAAAGTCAAGGCCACAAACCAACCACCACATTTTTAAACTGATAAGATTTTTCTTTGATTTGAAATAAGGGCAGGAAATTTCGGTTGTGTCGAAGAAACCCTCCGTGGAGAAAGGCAGTCACTAAACAAGTTTGATTTTTGATTTCAGGACCCTCCTGGAAAATGGGACCTAGTTTAAAGTTCAGAAATAGCATAATCTAGCATAAATGTATCCCAAAGGAATATAAGTTGGCTTAGAAGTTTGCATGTTCGAGATAGGATTCAATTAGGAGTTTCCAGGACCCTCCTGAATAATTGGACTTAGCTTTAAGATTTTGATTAGATAACATTTAGCGTAAATTCTGTTGTAGGGTAGTATAATTCAGCCATGAAAGTTGTCACCCTTAAGACAAAATTTGACCTTTGATTTTTAGGACCCTCCTAGATAATGGGGAGTAGTTTAAGACCCTCTTAGATAACAAGATTTAGCAGAAGTCACACCTGTAGAAGATATAACTTAGATTTAAAATTGTCGTTTAGTTAAGAGTTGTCAGGACCCCCCTGAATAATGGAACCTAGCTTTCAAATTCTTAGTAATACTTGGTAATATGATTTAGTTTTACACTCACATCTGTGCCCAGCCACCAAACTGGGGCAGAAAAATTTCCTTTGTTTTGTCATTTTGTAGAAGTCAAGAGCCCGCCTGGAGAACAGGGAGTACTTTCAAATGCAGAAGTCAGGAGCCCGCCTGGAGAGCAGGGAATACTTTCAAGCGCAGCAGTCAGGAGCTCGCCTGGAGAACAAGGGAGTACAATTTAAATTTTAGCTTTCAAATTCTTTATTTTGTCTACGTTGAAGTCAGGAGCCCGCCTAGAGAGCAGGGAATACATTTCAAGTTGAAGTCAGGAGCCCGCCTGGAGAACAAGGGAGTACAATTTAAATTTTAGCTTTCAAATTCTTTGTTTTGTCTATCTTTAAGTCAGGAGCCCGCCTGGAGAGCAGGGAGTACTTTCAAATGCAGAAGTCAGGAGCCCGCCTGGAGAGCAGGGAATACATTTCAAGTTTAGCAGTCAGGAGCCCGCCTGAAGAACAGGGAATACATTTCAAGATTAGTAGTCAGGGGGCCCCGCCTGGAGAATAGGGTCAGTTTTACTTTAGTCAAGCTTAGTTTATAGTTTTCCTAGTCTATTCTTTAGTTTAATTTCATCATTGCATCAATAGTATAAGTGATTTACAATTTTTCTAACAACTCACAAATCTTCCTAGTGCAAACTGGGGCAGAAAAATTTCTTTGTTTTGTCTATTTTGTTGTAATCAGGCGCCCACCTGGAGAAAAAGGGGAGAAAACTCAAGTTTTAAGGGAAAGCAGTGTCGAAGGAAGACATCTCGAGTTTCAAGGGAAAGCAATTTCGAAGGAAGACAGTTCAAGTTTCAGGGGAAAATGGTTCAAGGTGCAAGGGAAAACAGTGTCAAGTAACAAGAGAAGACGGTTCGAGTTCAACAGTCAGGCGTCCACCTGAAGAAAGGGAAAAGCATCTCAGATTGCAATTCAAGTCAGCAACCAAAGAATCTCGTGGCAAGAATGCGAGTCAACAGTCCGAGGTGATCAACAGAAGTTAGTCACAATAAAGAAAAAGAGAGAAAGGCAAGAAGTGAATCTAGATGCAGAAGTTGATGAAAGATGTGAACTGCTTAAGACATGGTGGAAGTCACAAGCACTACATGTACGGTCTTGGTCCGAAAATCTGAAGAAGAACGAGCTAGCATCTGCAACTAGCAAGCGTCAAGGTTCAAATCCAAAGTCTCCATGAAGAACCATTCAAGACTCAAGATCATGCTTTAGAAGACTTATAGATAGGAATCTTGTAACTCGTAGTTGACAGGTTTAGTTAGTCTTTTTCATTTGATTTATGATGTAATAACAGGTACCGCGGATCGAAACCTCGGCGGAACAGCACCTCGACCAGATCTCCACCTCAGCATACTCCATCATCTCACTCATCTCTGAACTACACGTGGCCTGATTCCTTTATAGCCAAGGATATGTAGGCATCCCAGATACCAGGGCTCGGTCACATTCCCTTTTTCTCTTAGTTTTAGTCTCTCCAAATAAGGGTCGGGTCAAAAACCTGTCTAGTCAGTCTTTGTCTGAAAACTCTATACGTTTCCAGTCAAAGAGGGGCAGCTGTAGACATGTGATTTTTGACCCACCCCAAGATTTGTCATATTTTAGCGCGTAAACATTTAATTTAGGCATAATATAGATATTTTAAGTAATTTTGACTCTTTTACTTTATTTTATTACAAGAAAACAAAAATCACAAAAATAGGTTCATTAATGTTTTGTAGTAATTTTTAATCTTAAAAAAAATCTTTAAAAAAAAATATATATATATATATATATATATATAAATAGTATCGTATTTTTAATATGATATTTGAAAATGCCAAAAATAGGTTTGTTTTAATGGTTAGTTTTATTTTAGTAATTATTTGAATAGTAGGATTAATTAATAAATGGGCCCGTATTTTTAATCTCGTTCGCAGGGAAAGAATAGAACTTGGGCTCGAGCAACCCATTTTTAGGCCTAATTTTGGACCTAGCCCACAATTTCCAAGCCAATAATTCCTAGGCCCATACCCCTTAACCTAAAACCCTACCAAAAGCCTAGACTATATAAATAAAAAGAAGAAAGAATGCTGATAAGTGGGATAACGAGGAAGGGCTGAAAACGAAAAAGAACGGAAGAAGGCTGAACAAAAAAGAAGCAGCAGCTGAAAAAGCTGCGTAGCAAAAACGACCACCCCCTACGTCGTCTTCTTCATGCACAGACCCCCCCCTCCTCTGATCGAATGATGATCCTCTCAGCCATTTCCATGGCTTCTTAGGCAAAAAAAAGCGACCCTCATCGCCCCGACCCCTCCATCTCCTATCCAACACCAACAGACTCTAAAACATAGACCTACTAGAACATAGAATAACCCTTGGCTCTTCTTCTTCATAAAAAACCTAACAAAAAACGCCTAAGAACAAAAGGGAAAGGCAGTCGTTACCCTAGCTTCATCTTCCTCATGGAGAATACTAAAGAGCCACTAATCGAAAACAAGACCTTTTAGCCGCAGAACTCCATGAACACCCCTAAGCTTCAGCAGTATTAACCAGAAACGACCACCCCAAAACGACTCCCTAACGCCATAGAACGCTGATGCCTCACCACTGAACACTCACGCACACACGCATAAAGATCTTTGGTTTTCAATGGAGTCCGATCGTTCGAAGTTCCGGCGAGGCTTCTATGTCAAAGTTCTAACTCATAGTTTCAGTTGTTTTTCAGTCCGGTGGTCTTGCTCTATTTTGTATATGTTGACTTTGTCCATCAATAAAAGAGTTTGTTCGATAATCGGATTTTTTTGGTATTGAGGCTCGAAGAAACTCGAAGAAAACTTCAGTTTCTGGGATTAAGTTTGAAGCTGCGTAGCCTATGCATCGTCCCTATGCGTCGATATTTAGCGAATTCTAGAAAGCATCATGTTTGATTCTTCTAAGTAGAAAGCTTGTTTTATGTGTTGAAATTATGTAGTTGCTCTTCTCTGCTTATGGACTAATGTATGATTGTCTTACTGTTTCATCTGTTATTGTTGACGGATATTCTAGCATAAATTGCTTACTGTTTTAGTTAGCAAATGTGGTTAAGTTTACGAAGATTGCTATGATAAACATATATATGTTGAATTATATGACAAGTAAAATACCAATCTTCTATGAAAGTGATGTGATTTTTGTTGTTTCTCTGACTAGTCATCCATATAGAATGAACGAACCATTACTAGGTAGCTAATTTGAATTGGTAGTTTGTATTTGGCGAATTTTTTCACACATGAGTCAGTAGCTGCAAATGGGGTGAGACGAGGGATTTCAACAATTTTGTAAGTTTTGATGCAAATATGTCGTTCAGGTCAATTGACACATGTATGCGCTGAACACTTAGTATACTTTAGGGCTATTATCATGATTGTGTACACGTTCGCGTGACATAATTACGATTTCTAAAAACAAAACTGGAGTATGTGTTCGCGCAACTTCGGCCGAACTTGCTTAGTAATAATAATGCGTTATTAATTGTGGACACATTCACGTGACATGATTTTTGACGTGCCAAACAGATGGGTACACGTACGCGTGACTCATTTCAAGATAATTTTCTTAATTAAAAAGCGGTAAAATATAAATGCACATAGGTTCTAAAATCAGTAATTAAATAATTTTAATAAGCCAAGTATGATCAAAGCGACTGTGCTAGAACCACGAAACTCGAGAGTGCCTAACACCTTTTCCCGGGTTAACAAAATTCCTTACCCGGATTTTTGTGTTCGCAGACCGTAATTAGAGTCACCTTCCTCGACTTGGGATTTTAACCGGTGGCTTGGAACACCATAAATTATTCCAAGTGGAGACTCTGATTTAATAAACAATCCCGTTTCGATTGTCACTTTAATTGGAAAAACTCACTTATACACCCATTTTCCGGGTGTGTAGGTAAAAAAAGAGGTGTGACACCTGCATGGTACTAGTCCATAATTATCGCATATTATAGCTCGACTTGTATTTTATCCCAAATCGGCCACCTTCAACGAAACTCGTTTTCTTTAATTTATGTGCCCTTTATCCATCATGACACTTACTTATCGCTTGTTATAAATAACATAAATACGTTAACCTCAAGATAGTCTCATCCCCGAGTCCTCGTCGGTTAACTGAAAACAAAAATTTAACGTACAAAAACATGAAATGTAACATATTTCCCCCTAGAAACATTCATCCTCGAATGTTTAACTCTCTGGAATCTATATAACCTTGGCAGAGTCGCCTTTGTAATGATACTACTACTAACTCGTCTTGTAGAAACTTAATAATTCAACACCACATAGGATCACAATCATCAATAATGACAATGGCCTCACACGAACAACGACAATAACTGACACCAAAATCCATACACGTATCTTAAGGTTATGACGTCTCAGTCGGACCCTTCTCTGGAAGAGGAAATAAGTAAGGATATTTAAACTTCATGTCTTCCTCGGCCTCTCTAGTCATTTCTTCCACATTGTTGTTCCTCCAAAGTACTTTCATAGAGGCTACCTCCTTATTCCGTAGCTTATGGATTTGTCGGTCTAGGATGGCAACTAGAATTAAGAATACCCAATCATCAACCCCGAACTCTAAATCTCGTTGCCACATATTAGAATATGACTTCTGATGACTCTGAGCTGTAAATAGTCGATCCTGGATCAACTTTACTTTTTCTATGGTTTGCTGAATCAGGTCTGGCCCATGTAACCCAGATTTTCCAACCTCAAACCACCCTATAGGCGACCTACACTTCCGTCTATAAAGAGCTTCGTATGGAGCCATCTAAATACTAGAATGGTAGTTATTATTATATGCAAACTCAATAACCGGCAGATGATCATCCCAGCTACCTTTGAAGTCTATTACACAAGCTCGTAACATATCCTCCAGCGTCTGAATAGTACGCTCAGCCTGTCCGTCTGTCTGGGGATAAAATGATGTATTAAGACTTACTTGAGTCCCCAATCCTTTATGGAAGGACCTCCAGAAGTTAGCTGTAAATGGAGCTCCTCTATCCGAGATAATAGATACGGTGACACTATGCAGTCATAATATATCCTTAATATAAAGCCTTGCATAATCCTCTGAGGAATATGTAGTCCTAACGGGCAGAAAATGGGCTGACTTTGTAAGCCTATCAACAATCACCCATATCGAATCAAACTTACGCTAGGTACAAGGTAATCCTACGATGAAATCCATATTGATTATTTCACATTTCCAAGTCGGAATCTCTATAGCCTACAATAACCCACCGGGTTTCTGATGCTCTATCTTGACCTATTGACAGTTAGGAGACTAAGCAACAAACTCCGATATATCCTTTTTCATTATGTCCCAAAAATATACTTCTCTGATATCATGATACATCTTTGTCGCTCCGGGATAGATAGAATAACGAGAATAGTGAGTTTCTCCCATAACCTGCCGACGCATCCCTGCGATGTTAGGCACGCATAATTGCCCTCGATATCTGAGGACCCCGTCTTATGTAATTTCAAATCGTTTCTTCTCCTTCTAAGAGGTGGTATTCCCTATAATGAACCAACACAGGATCCTCGTACTAGCATTCCTTTACTTCAGTTACTAAAAAGGACGTTGTCGTATCCTGAATAGTAATTCCAATATTACCTGAGTCTAGTAACTGAACTCCAAGACTAGCTAGCTAATGAACCTCATGGGCTATTCCCCTCTTTTCTAGCTGTAGATACGACATGATACCTATAGATCTATGGCTGAGGGCGTCGGCTACTACGTTTGCCTTCCCTAGATGGTATAAAATATCAACGTCATAGTCTTTAAGTAGCTCCAACCATCTCCTTTGACGTAGATTCAATTCCTTTTGCTTGAATATGTACTGGAGGCTCTTATGATCCATATAGATATCAACTTGAATGCCATACAAGTAGTGCCTCCACATCTTTAGTGCATGAATCACCGCGGCTAACTCTAAATCGTGGGTCGGGTAGTTTTTCTCGTGCTTTCTTAGTTGTCTAGAAGCATAAGCCACAACCTTACCATGCTGCATCAACACACAACCCAACCCAACACCAAAAGCGTCACATTAGATAACATAACCATCGGTCCCTTCTGAAAGCATTAGAACCGGTGCTGACGTTAATCTATCTTTTAATGCCTGGAAACTCCGTTTGCAAGCATCAGTCCATTGAAACTTTGCTCCCTTCTAAGTCAAATTTGTCAAAGGTGCTGAAAGGGAAGAAAATCCCTCTACAAATCTCCTGTAATAACCTGCCACCCAAGAAAGCTACTAACCTCCGTCAGTGTTGTGGGTCTAGGCCAAGTTTTTACTGCCTCAATATTTTGTGTATCCACCCGGATGCCTTCACCCGAAATGACATGCCCAAGGAAAGCTACAGAGTTCAACCAGAATTCACATTTAGAAAATTTTGCATACAACTTCCCTTTTTGTAGAACTCTGAGCACAGTATGTAGATGATCAGCATGTTCAACCTCTAAACGAGAATACACCAATATATCATCAATAAATACAATTACGAACAGATCTAAAATGGGCCTGAATACATGGTTCATCAAATCCATGAATACTGCTGGAGCATTGGTCAAACCGAATGACATAACACGAAACTCGAAGTGCCCGTATCTGGTTCTAAATGTTGTCTTCAAAATATCTTCCTTATTAACCCTTGCCTGATGGTACCCGTACCTCAAGTCTATTTTTGAAAAATACTTGGCACCTTGCAACTAATCAAATAAATCGTCAATCCTTGGGAGTGGGTGCTTATTCATGATTGTCACCTTATTCAATTGTCTATAATCAATACACATATGTAAAGAACCATCTTTCTTACTCGCAAATAACACGGGTTCTCCCCATGGTGATGTGCTAGGTCTGATAAAGCCTTTTTCAAGAAGGTCCTTTAGTTGTTATTTCAACTATTTTAGCTCTGTGGGGGCCATTCTATAGGGAGAAATAGATATTGGATGAGTATCTGGTAGTAGGTCAATAGCAAACTCAATTTCTCGCTCTAGCGGAAGACCTGGAAGCTCATCGGGAAACTTATTAACCACAGGGATGGACTGAATGGTTGGTGACTCCACTTCCACATCCTGAACCCGAACTGAGTGATAAATACAGCTTTTTATGATCATCTTTCTTGCCTTGAGATAGGAAATGAATCTTTCTCTCGGTGATGCCGTATTACCTTTCCACTCCAAAATAGGCTCCCCTGAAATTGAAATCGGACTATCTTTGATCTACAATCAACGTTGGCATGACAAGAAGCCAACCAATCCATACCCATTATAACATCAAATTCTACCATATCTAACTCTATCAAGTCTGCTATGGCAGATCGACCATGAACTACTATTATACAACCCCTATATACTTGCTTAGCTATCAGTGAGTCCCCAATAGGTGCAGACACCTTAAAAGTTTTAACCCATTCAGTTTTTACTTCAAACTTACTAGCAACCAACGGGATAACGTATGATAAGGTGGAACCTGGGTTAACTAGTGCATATACATCATATGAGGAGACTGATAATATACATGTAACAACATCAGGCGATGACTCACGGTCTTGTCGTCCTGCCAACGCATAAATGCGGTTCTAAGGACTGCTCGAGCTAGATGCTCCGCCTCTGCCTCTACCATGACTCATTGGTTCTTGTGGACCTTGCCCAGGGGGGCGTACTGATGATGACGAAGCAGCTACAGATCCTGCTGGCTGAGCTATGCTTGCATCACCTCTCATCGGACAATCCCTCATAACGTGGCCCGGATAACCACAAGTATAACAAATACCCAATCCCATACGGTACTGCCCGGTATACTGCTTACCACATTGAGCACATCGTGGCAAGGGTGGCCTCATCTGACTTGACTCACCCCTATACTGAGAACCTGAGGCCCTGAAATTCTCACCACACCCTGAATACGTAAAACGATCAAATCTCTTATTGCCAAACTGAGGGGGAGTGCTAGCCAATGGTTGGGCTGGATACCTCGGGTACTGTTGCCTCTGACCACTTCGAAACTCACCAGAATGACTCGAAGACCTTGCTCTCTTATTCTGGTCCCTATCATGCTCACGATTGGCCCTCTATTTCTGTTTACGCTCCTCTACACCCTAAGCGTATGCCTAAATACGAGAAATATCCATGTCTGGCTGAAGTGAGACCGACATACAATCGTTAAGCAAGTGAGGCTCTAATCACATCAGGAACCGATGAACCCGATCCTCCATCTTAGATACAATAGTGGGAGCATACCTAGTCAACGAATCAAACTGAAGGTTGTACTCCCAAACACTCATGTTACCCTATCGAAGGGTCAAGAACCTATCAACTCTGGCTCATCTAAGCTCTGGTCGCAGATAATGACGAAGAAAAGCCTCTATAAACTCTTGCCATACTGTTGGAGGGGCATCCTCACCTCTGGACAATTCCCAATACTCATACCTATTAACTACAACATCTCGGAGTCTATAGGAAACTAGCTCAACTGACTTAGTGGCAGTAGCCTTCATTACCCGTAACGTCTTCTATACTCTATCAATAAATACCTAAGGGTCCTCGTTTGGATCTGCCCTAGTGAATACCGGAGGGTCAAAATTAATGAAGTCACGAACCCTCGCACTGATAGACCTATCTGCATGACCAATACCTATTTCCTGACGCCGAGCTTGCGCGGTTACTAACCGGGTTAATAGCTGAATAGCATCTCTCATCTCCTGACCCGGTGTATCTGGCTGAGGTGCTGAATGTACATGGGCGGGCGCTGGGGCTGGTGCCCCTCGGAGCTCTTGTGGAAAGAGCGGGGTATGTGAAGTTTGAGATGGAACCTCATCATGAGACTTTCCCCGATCCCTGGTAACTCATGGTGCTCGACTAGTAGTCTCATCAACCACGGGGTTTCCCTTCTGGGCAGCCGTACTCTTTGGAGGCATCGCTGAAAATATAACATATCGTTAGGAACATGAATTCTTGTATCGCACGATCTGAGATAAAAAGAGAGGATAAAATCCTATATGTCATGTAGCCTCCCCTCTATAAGTGTGGTGCACAACACACCTATAAACAAGACTCTACTAGACACGGTCTGTAGACAATCCTACGATAGAACGGCTCTGATACCACTTTTGTCATGACCCAAACCAAGGGGCCGCGACGGGTGCCCGAGTCCTACCTGTCAAACACCCATAATCATTTGTCTAAGATATAAACCTAAATAACATCTGTTGAATTACAAGAATAATATACATGAAGGAGATCTGCCCAAAAAGGCATACATACATATACGTGCAACATACGTAGGGCGAGCCGACAAAGCTGTTATAGACAACTATACATCTCAAAACTGGAAGCCTACAATGCCACATACTATCCAACTAGACATACTGTCTACAGACCTCTAATAGAAATATAACTGCACAAACACGGGGCTAAGCCACGTCATACCCATATATATATATACACAAACATATTGTACCAAAATCAAAAGCAGCTCCGGATCAAGTGGAGCACACCAACTCTCGCTGATCAAGGATCCTAAGAAGGGGGGCCGTCAGCTTGCCTACCTACACCTGCGGGCATGAAACGCAGGCCCCATAAAATAGTGCATCAGTACGAATAATGTACTGAGTATGTAAGACATGAAAATCTGTATGTAAAAGGCATAGATAAAACATGGAACAAAGAAATCCATCTGTAAATCTGAATAACTTTGTAAATTCCGAAACATTTATAATGTTATGCACATGTATATAATTGTCGTTGCATGCATGGGTATAGGTGTACATAACATCATCAAGCCACTGAAGGCATCCCATCATATCATCTCGGCCATTGTGGGCAATATCATCAATATATACCAACTGATCAGGTGATGGTGCGTATATAACGTTGTAACCCTTTTTCCATATCCCATATATATATATATATATATATATATATATATGCGTATATAACATCATCTGGTCATGGGTCAATGTACATATATAAATAAATAAAATGCATGAAAAATATGTAATAATCTCAATATTCCTTCAAGATAAACTTTTTCAACTACGTATTATTCTAAGACCCATGAACAGAAGATATAATAATAGGTCACATGGGGAATCAGGAACACAGAGACCCCTAGTATTTCTATGAATAGAGTCGTTTATGAAAACTGTGCATTTGCTTGTTGTGAGCACGTAATTTTTGCCCTACATGAATTATTCCAACAGATTCAAAACAAAATAATTTCCTTCAGTGTTTGCAATTTTGTTGGATTTTGTGCCATTTTCTGTTAATTATTTCCATTTGTCTGTGCATGTTTATTTTATTTAATTTATGAAAATACAAAAATATCACGCACTGCATTTAGGATTTAATTTTATATTTTTTTAGATTAATTAGCAAATTAGTTTGTTTTATAAAAATGAAAATCCCAAAAATAGTTCATTTTGCATTTTAACTTTTAATTTTAATTGCATAATTTTTCTTTAAATTTAGGATTTAATTAATTATTGTAAATACCATGATGAGTGATTAATCTAATTGGGTAGGTTAATTTAGCTCAAAAATTATTAATTAATTTAGGTTTTATTTTAATTTTGAAAAGGAAAGAATCTTGAAATTGAAAAAGGAAAAGAAAGAAATGAAGGAAAATCCAAATTTGGGCTGAAACAAATGCAATTTTCCCCAGCCCAAACGAAAATTGCCCCAATACCCGGCCCAAACCACCTTAACCCGGTCCGGTTCCCCCCCCCAAACCAAACGGCGTCGTTTTAATAAGTATTGATCTGAGCCATTGATCTCCTCTTGATCAAACGACTCAGAACTAAAGCCCCAGGTATATTTAAATGTCCGACAAACCCTTCCCCCCCTCAGAATCCCTTCTGCACACCGCCCTCATCAGAAACACCCCCGAAACCCTAGCTAGCCGCCCCCAAATCCCCGGTCTCTGGTGGCGGCGCCTGCTCCAATCCTCACCAAAATCACACCACAGAACCACCCTGACCCCCTCGTTCCAAATCCCCACTCCGTTTCCCTCGAATGTCTCCCGATATTCTCGAATATTAGATCAGAAAATGAACCATAAAATCCTCAGGTCTCAAATCAAGGTTTCATTGAAGATTTTAAGGCTCAGTTTGACTTTAATCGCGTGTTTTTGACAAAGAACATACGATTAATCTTGGATTGGGCCGGAAATTAGAGATTTCAAAGCGTAAATGCTATTTCTTGTTTGTCCGAGATCCCTAGGTAATTTTCTTTACCCTTTGGTATTTTGTTTCCTCATCCTCACCTTCTTCTACTCTTTCTCTTATTTTCCGATATTTATTCTGTTTCTTTTTATTTATCATTCTTCTTTATCTTCCGTACCTGCATGTTAGATTTAGGATGTGTGTGATTGTAAGTTGGGTCTTGTGTTCAAGTTCGGATAGTTTGAATTTGCATTGCATGTTAGGCTTAACTTTGTTCCGAGTCTTTAGGGTTCTTAATTTGAACGTTTGGATTTTGGGGTTTTTCTTAGTATTGATTGGGTTCACAGGATTAAAAAGCCTAATGGAGAGTTGAACTAGGTTTTCAGTAGACCCATCGAGTTGGGTCAGCTTGACCCAATTAGTTTGGCCAGTTGACCCGGGCGGTTCTGGGGTAGTTTCAGAGTCTTTAAAGGGTAGTCTAGGGAATTGGCCAAAGGGAATCTTGCTATCTTGCTATAACAGACTAGGAAGCTTTGAGGAAGCTGGGGAAGGGGTTGGTTCTTGATTTTCTGTTTTTTTTTATAAGGGTATCTGAGCTATAATGAAATTCAAAAGGGGGCAAAGTGCAAACTAAGTCTGCCCTAATATCTTGCCTATAAAGGCAAGATTTTCTTGCTTTTCAAGGCAGATCCAAGAGTTAAGAAATCCCTAAAGTCCTGAACTCTAAAAAAAAGACCAAAAAAAATTCCTGCATTGCTTAGTCTAAAATTGCTGAAAACATTCTAAAAATACATCAGAATTCCCGCACTAGTGGACTATTTGTTTTCATTCTTGATCCTGCTGTCCAAATAAGAGACCTGTTTTGGAATCCCTGGGTGTGTGGTTTGCAAAAGATGAAGCATAGTTTGACTTGAGAGTTGTTGTGTAATCCCCTATGCTGCTAACTTACCGCTGTTGTTCCTTCCTAATTTTGGGCCTGATTTTTTTGTTACTTTGCTGAAACCAGGTACTTCTTGGATCTCACTAACGTGTGAATTGCTTGTTGGAGTTATGTAATCAATTTGGACCTATGGATGAATGAGAATTAGGTTGAATGTCACTCCCCCATCCTTTAAAGACTAGCTGTGTTTCCCTTATTGCCTTGGTTTTTATTATTTGAACTGTACTATATGGACAGTGCACTTTTAGAATATATTTAGATTTTAACTTGTTATTTTAATGTTAGATTTGATTAGAAGTTCACCTAGAATACTTGTGTTCGGATTGCTGTACTGTAGGTTTTAATTTAGACAAGAATCATTTCCTTGTGTTGGATTTTGTTTGAGTTGAGTTATTCTAGTAGTAGTGATTCCCCAGGTAGCCTTTATCATAGTTCTGTTGCTTAGGCCTGTTTCTAAAAACATATGAAATCATGAGCTTCTTAAATGATTTCCCAATCAGATTTTAGCTTTCTTTAAAAATCAGGTTGTAGTCATTTGGTATAGGATATTTGATCATGTCCTTGGTTGTGGATTCAAAAATAGTTCTGTATGATTTAGGGTCTTAATGTTTTATTGGATTGCCATGTGATACAATTGCTTGGTTGAGCTTGTACCCCAAACACCGATTTCTGCAGTAAATGTGTGCGTGCATGAATTGGGCTAAGTTATGGGTGGCCCAAATAAAGACCCGGGCATGGACTCGAACACTTAGGCCTTGAGCCCAGAAATTCGAGCCAAGTAGATCATGCGACCAGGTATCGAATTAAGTGGGCTCGTCGCTAGCCCAAATTTTTTTAGTGATTAAAGTATCTGATATTATCAAACATAGGTTCATAATTAGTAAGGTTGATTCGAATCTTAATTTAAAATAAGTTTCATGTCTTGGGCTCAATTGGTCTTGCTTTCACAACCTAGTTTGATTTCATGGATAGTGATTTCATTAGGCATTAAGATGGTCTTTTATAAATCCTTTTGCACCTAGAGGAATCGGTCTTCAAGACGATGGTTCTTGAACGCTAAGAAGCTACTCTAATGCACAAAATTCCTAACTTGATCCAGGTGTCATTCAATTCCATATCGTGATTGTGTACACGTTCGCGTGACACGATTACGGATTCTAAAAAACAAAATCGGAGTATACGTTCGCGTAACGTCGGCTAAACTTTCTTAATTGTAGACACGTTCGCATGACATGATTTTTGACGTGTCAAACAAATGGGTACACGTACGCGTGACCCGTTTTAAGATATTTCTTAATTAAAAAGCGGTAAAAAATGGATGCACGTGGATTCTAAAACGAGTATTTAGACAATTTAATAAGCCAAGTATGATCAAAGCGACCGTGCTAGAACCACGGAACTCGGGAGTGCCTACTACCTTCTCCCGGGTTAACAAAATTCCTTACTCGGATTTGTGTGTTCGCAGGCCGTAAATAGAGTCAACTTTCCTTGATTCGGAATTTTAAAACCGGTGACTTGGGACACCATAAATTATCCCAAGTGGCGACTCTGATTTTTAATAAATAAACAATCCCGTTTCGATTGTCCTTTAATTGAAAAAACTCCCTTGTATTTATACCCTTTACGGGGTGTAGTAAAAAAGGAGGTGTGACAGCTCTGGCGACTCTGCTGGGGACCGAACCCAGAATCTCTGGTTCAGGGTTCAAGAATTCGAGCTTATTAATATGATTTTGTTTGGCTTTATTTATTGTAAATATTACTGTATTCTGTGAATCTTTTGTGCTAAATGCTATCTATTTATCGCTTTAATATTATTTGAATTGTATATAACTGTCTTATTACGCCACCCATCTGAGTCTTCTGGAAATGGTGCATACGTTCGCGTAGCCCGCTTTTTTTATAGAAATTATACCAAATAGAACGAGGATGATCAAGCGACAAGGCCGGGTAGACTTCAGTGCTCCCGGTACGTCGCCCCCTCCTCGGCCCCAGTTGTCCGCTTGGGTACCCCAAGTCTAGACCAAAACCCCAGGATTTAAACCTAGAAAAATGCAGCCTCATGCCGGATCCCTAGTAGGAACGTTTGTTTGCATCATGTGCATTTGACTTAGGGGACTCAACACAGGGGTTGTGTCCGTCTAGGATAGGTATGCCCAAAATAACAGACCATCCTGATGTATTCTATGTGCTATGTGAACATTTATTTGTTTTGGCTTGCATACTGATCGGCCAGGGAAAATAAGGTGAAAAGGAAACCTTAAATAATATTTTAATGTGCACACAAGGTTTAATGTGGAAGGCATGGTAGAAAACTCATGCTGGTGAGCAAAGGAATCAAATGGAAAAGTGGAATGCACATGGAAAGTTATCTAGGATACATAAAAGCATGCAATACTCTAGGATGAAGGTAACATGGGATATATTTCTTTATGATGTTGTTGTAGGTAGAGCTCACGTGCTTCCACAAAGCTATCTTCATGATCTCAATCAATGAAGCAATTTGAACGCAGCAAGGGGAAATTACAGCATGAAAGAAGCAACGGGAAAACTGAACGCAGCAAAATTAACGCAGCAAGGGGATAACTGTTCGATCTTCAAATAGTGTGCTAATTTTGAGATTTTGGGAGTGGAGATTACAGCAGGAGCAACAACAACAAGAATGGGAATAGGTGCATAATGCTATCGACACTAACAGAAGTAATGCACGCGCAAAGGAAAGTAAACACAGCAGCTGGAATTGCTAAGCACGAAAAGAAGGCAGCTACATCGAACTGTGCTTTGTGGCTTTTTCTGATTTATAATAATATTAATATGGAAGGCATGGCAGACAACACATACTGCAGCTCACTTGCTTCAAAGCAGTCTTGAACTAGGCGTCTTCGATGTCGTGCTACAGCAGATGTGGGCAACGAGCAGATGTCGTGCAGTGCAACCAGCATGAACGAACGGATAATGGCAGCTGAAACGTGATCAGACATGGAGGAACCACAATTGCGAATGGATTTGCACGCCAAGACAAGTTGATAAACGTACCTCGAGGAGAGCATGTGAGTCTACTATGGATAATGGAGGGAACTCGATATGGAATCAAAGTACAAAATGCTTTAAAGAAGGAACATTGCATTGTGCCTTTCACATGCACATTCGTGGATGCTGAATTGTAGTTTAATAGCATTAATGCGACGTCAATGTTGAGGGCAAAACTCAATTTTGATAATAGGATACTTGTTAAGTTCAAACTTTATTTCTTTCTTTCCGTTCATAGGATATCATGACATTGTATTTCGTATTTTATATGGTTATAAATAAAACTAGCCCTAGGCGTTTGCCTAGCGGATTGAAAAAAAAGAGTAATATAGGAAATAAATAAAACCCGGTTCTAAACATCCCGGTATTTGAAAAACGTCCTGAAACCCTGCCCAAAATCTTTCAAAAAAGAGTTACTTCAAAAGAGTCAAACACTGTGTCAAAACTGACCGAACTACGCAGGTCTGATTCTCACCGGATGTGGGATATGTAAGCAACCTACATAAGGTTCGGCCTTATTTTTGAAAAAAAAAAGAAAAGAAAAACGAGAAAAGAGAGTCGGTGGTCGAGTGAGTGCAATCTTGATTTTTTGTCAAAATAAGCCGATCAAGCTTCGGCAATGTCTTAAACCGTTCTTGCCGAGATAACCTCATAGTATTTTTCAGTTGTCGAAAGGCTATTTTCGTAAAAGAATGGACAAGTTTGTGAGGGGTCATAAAATAATTCCCCCCGGCCTCAAAATTCGCGTGAAATTGGGAAGGGGCCGCATTTGCAAAAACAGCCACTCGGCTAAAATTGGCATATAGGGGAAGAAATTATGGTTCTTTTCTTCTTTTCTTTTCTCTTTCATTTTTCTTTTCTTCTTCAAAAACTGTTTACAAAAGGGTCAACTCGAGTCAACCCCAACCTTAATCTTCCACAGGAACAAATGAATACCATCTAGGAACCGCCAGAAGTGGTCAGGGAACAGGCTCGGCTACACTTGCGTATATGGTGGAATGATCTAGACGAAGATGGTCAGAAATGGGTGAAAAAGCACTTGGGTGATCTTATAGACATCTTTGATATCAAACCACGGGAAGATCTGATCAAAGCTTTGGTAACTTTCTAGGATCCTGTCCACAATGTCTTTCGTTTCTCGGATTTTGAGATCACCCCTACTTTGGAGGAGATGGCCGGGTATATTGAATTCGGACGGGATTTGAGGAAGCAACAACTTATATTTCTAAGGGCTCCATCGGTGCACAAGTTCTTTGACCTCCTGAATATTAGTAAATAGACGAATAAGGAACGTGTGATCAACGGGTGTTGTGCTTTCCATTTCTTATAATTCAGGTTCGGGCATTCTGCTGGATTTGAAACGCATGAAAAGGGTCTGAGCAATAAGCAAAACAAGGGCCTTTGGCAAATTCATCGCCGGTTTGCATTTATTGTGGCATTCTTGGGGATCATGGTTTTTCCAAATGAGAAAGGGACGGTGGATATTCGTATGGCTAGAATTGCACAAATCCCCACTACCAAGGAAGATCATACACTTGCCCCATTGGTGCTGGCAGATATCTATCGAGCATTGACTTTATGCAAAGCAGGGGCTCAATTTTTTGAAGGTTGCAGCATCATTCTGCAAATGTGGTTGATCGAGCACCTTCGCCATCATCCCATATTCATGAGTTATCGTTCGAGCTCGAATAACTTCATCATTAGTTATGAGGAGAGGATAAAAGATTACAACACACCAGAAGGGTTTGAAGCATGGGTTTCTCACTTGAAAGTTCTTAACACAAGTCAGTTTGAGTGGACTATAGGATGGCTCCCGAGGACAGAAGCTATCTATATGACCGCTACCAAAGGCTACCTGAGGTTAATGGGTGTAAGGAGTATCCAGCAATATGCACCGCAGAGGGTCTTGAGGCAATTGGGAAGGTATCAGATTGTGCCTGAAGATGAAGATCTAAGCACCCAGGTCATAGAGTTACATCCAGAAGCAAAATTGCCCGAGGCTGTAGTTCAGCAGGATTGGAATAGCTGTCGGTATCTAAAAAATGGCACCCAGGTACCAGACATCGCCAAGGGGGAAGTAGATCCAAATTATGCTGCTTGGTTTGAGAAAATGTCTTATGTAAACCATGAGCCAGAGCCCAAAAGGCCCGCCAAAAGGCCTCATGTTCAAGCCTTTGATGATAAAATTCAGGAGAGGTTAGCTTGGGGGGAGAAGGAAAAGGAATATGAGGCCATCATCCATGGTCTACAAGAAGAGTTGAGAAATGTCACCTTCAATAATGATTTGCAGGCACAAGAGGTCGAAGGTGAAAGGAGAAGATTGATGCGGGAAAATGAAGCCCTCAGAGCTCAGGTTCGACAGTTGAAAATTGAAGCCGAGAACCCAGGCCGAAGCAGGAAAGATGAAAGGCTCATTTACAACCTCACTCAAAATGTACGTGACTATGAAGATGACTTGCAGAAAGCTGAGTCTGAGCTAGCAAAAGCACGGTCAAGGTTGGCTAAAAGCGCCAAAGGGCGTGTAACCTTCGTTCAATAGATGAAAGAAAGATATGAAAAAGGGGTCACAGGTTGGGAAAAGGCAATTGGCAACCTCGAGGGTGAAATGGCTAAACAAGCCAAAAATTTTAAGGTTAAAAGAGAACATTGTTACGCCTTAACGGCACGGCTAGAAAGGGACTTGCAACAACTCCAAGAACAGAACCAGGTAGCCGAACGAACTTTGGAAGCCAGAACCGAACAAATTGGGCGTTTGTTGCAAGAGAAAGGCATCATAACAGAGCGAGTCAAAAGGGTCGCCAACTATATCGCAATGAAGTGCAGTAGTTGTGAGGATATGACCAGATCTATGTTCTTCGTTACTGTGATGATTTTTGTTCGCCGGGTAATGGAAGATATCTACCACCTTCAGGCGGATTTAGCGAGTTGGCCCGCAAAAAAGCCGAATGATGCCCCGCGGGTCCCGGGGACGATTGAGGCACTGATGTATTCATGATTTCTTGAGTCTGTGTTTTCTTTCCGTTAAAGTCTGCCAGTTGTTTTGGAATCTGTATTTCTGTTATCAGAGAATATGGGTTGTTTGTTTTTGAGTCTGTATCTCGTTTTTTCATCAGAGTCTGTTAGTTTCTTTCGAGTCTATTAGTTTCAGTCTTTGTAATAGCATTTTTTATATATATATGAAAACTGAAAATCCCAAAATGTTTTTTACTTTATTTCACACTTGTCCTCAAGAAATACGCTTGGTCTGATTCATGCGGGTCATGATATGTAGGCAATCTCCATAGGATTTGACCGTAACCAAACAAAAAAAAGAGAGAAAAGAAAAGAGCGGAAAAATAAGAGAATAGAGAAAAGAAAATAGCGGAGAAAAAAGAAAGAAAAGAGAAAAATAAGAAATCAAGAGATAATAAAAAAAAAGAGAACAAAGGCAAGAGTGAAAGGAAGGGAACAAAAGAGAAAGAAAAGGGAAAGTTCGCAATTAAAAGAAAGAAAAGGCCGGGATGACGCATGCAACCGATCAAATACATAATAGAGACGGTTAACTGTTTAGGTGCATTCATGCCTAATGTGCGGTTACCAATCTGTTAAAGCCTAATCGCTAATAAGGTTGTTGTTTGATGTATTGAGTCCAGGCAGGTGGTTAGTTGATTGGCATTCTGGCAACTCACTCATACAACACCCGATCGAAAGACAGGCTGAATATGGCCAACCAGGAACCAGAAACAAGTATTGTCGACCCATCGAAAGAAGTGGAAGAAATGGACGTTAATGCGATGAGGGAAGAAATGTATAAGCTAAAGCAACAGGTAGCTGAAATGTACCAAGCTTGGGCCAAGGGGCATCCACCACCGGTTTATCCCGCCAACCCTGCTTATATCCCACCATCAGCCCAACCTCTAGAGCCTCCCACTGTGAACTCATCTCCAGCCTTTCCCCTCTACCAACAATGCCATAGCGCCACTTCCCATACTTCTCAAGCTCCACCACCCAAACAAGTCCCATACCATCTCCCACCAATTACACCTATTTTTGTGGCACCTCCACCTACTACATTACATCGATCTTCCAGTGAACCCCTGTTCCAAACTCACGACAACCAGTACTATCCCCCTGAACCCACCTTCAAAGTTCCAGAACCATATCCTTACACCCCTCATCTTGATCTCCCGACAGAGACCGAGAAACCACCTAAAAATCTCGAGCATGAAGAGATGATCAAAAAAGTCAAAAGCTTAGAACAGTCGTTCCGAGATATGAGGCGGTTGGGAGGTCATGTAAGTGTGGCCTATAAGGATTTATGTCTGTTCCCAGATGTTCAGTTGCCAGCGGGGTTCAAAATGCCCAAGTTTGATCTGTACGATGGGCACGGTGACCCAGTAGCACACTTAAGAGGATTCTGTAGCAAGATGAGAGGAGCAGATGGAAGAGATGAATTGTTGATGGCATATTTCAGCCAATGTCTGAGTGGATCGGCTTTAGAATAGTATACCAGACAAGATCACAACTGGTGGTACACATGGGACGATTTGGCCCAAGCCTTCGCCTGCCATTTTCAGTACAACCTCGAAATTATCCCAGATCGTCTATCGTTGACAAAGCTTGAGAAGAAGCCTGGTGAGAGCTTTAGGGAATATGGATTCTGTTGGAGAGAGCAAGCAGCGGGGGTTGACCCTCCGATGAAAAAAAGCGAGATGGTTGATTATTTCTTGCAGGCTTTGGAACCCACTTATTTCGGTCACTTGGTGTCAGCAGTAGGTAAGTCCTTTAATGAAGTCATAAAAATGGGAGGCATGGTCGAAGAGAGACTCAAGTCCAACAAGATCATGAGTTATTCAGCGATTAAAGCGACCACTCAGGTCATTCAAAATGGTACTGGGGGTGTGCTCGGGAAGAAGAAGAAGAAGGAGGATGTTGCGACAATTGAGTCGGGAGCTTGGGTTGGATCCAGGAACCTTCCCCGTTACTACAACCAGCCGCGACCCTATCCCCAAACTTAACCCCACACTTCATATAACCCACCACAACATTATTACCCACCGCCAGATCCCATTTTTCAGTCCATCACGCACAAACCTATATCCAACCTCCCGCTCACTCACAATGGCATGCGCCACCTCCACAAAACCCATACCAAGCTCCACAAAATAACTATCCATCCCCAAAAGCCTACAGAAATCCTCTTGGAATGGGTTTTCGACCCAACCAAGCCTTTAAGAATGAGAGGTTGCAGAAGCAAAAGACTTTCACTCCATTGGGAGAATCATATACTAGTCTATTCCACAGACTGAGACAGTTAGGTATGTTGAATCCGATCGAGGCTAAATTGTCGAATCCTCATCCCAGAAATCTTGACCGCTCGGTGAGTTGTGACTATTGTTCAGGGGCCTCGGGACATGACACAGAGAAATGCTGGAAATTGAAAAAGCCATTCAAGAACTCATTGACACCAATCGGATTGAGGTCCAAGCTCCGGAGGCGCCCAATAACAATCAGAATCCCTTACCAGCCCATCATGAAACAAATATGATTGAAATAGTGCATAAGGAAGGGGAACCTAAGAAGCCTTCGCAAACTGTCATGATGATTCGAGCTAGTGAAGCCAGGCCATTTGAAAAGTCAACAAGTGAGAAGTCTGTGATCAAGTTGAACAGGGCAAATAATGAACCATCTGTGGAGGTCAAGAAGGGGTCCTCAGGTGACGTTGTAGGAAAACATGAAAAAGCAAAAGTGGTTGTGCCAAGAGCAACGAACAAACCTGTGGTAATTGTGAAGGGTGCCCCCACAGATTCTGTCGTTATCAAACCGGTAACTCAGTTACCGATAGTCAACAGCAAGGCAGTCCCATGGAATTATGAACGAGTGACCATGACTTACAAAGGGAAAGAGTTTAAAGAAGAAGTGTGTGAGACTCATGGTTTGACTCGATCGGGGAGATGCTTTGCCCCCGAAGAGATGAGAAAAGTTAAGACCTCAAAAGATAATCCAGTGTTGGTAAAGAAAGCGGTAACTGAGGAAGAAGTAGAAGAATTTCTGAGAAAGATGAAAGTGCAAGACTATTCCATTGTGGAGCAGTTAAGGAAGACACCAGCTCAGATCTCGCTCTTGTCATTATTAATCCATTCAGACGAACACCGTCGTGCTTTGATGAAGATCTTGAACGAAGCCCACGTTCCTGACAAAATCTCAGTAAACCACTTGGAAAAGATAGCTAACAAGATATTTGAGGTAAACCGAGTCACTTTTCCTGATGATGAGTTGCCCGTGGAGGGTATTGAGCACAATAGAGCCCTCTATCTAACGGTAAAATGCGAAGATTCCGTGGTTACTCAGGTACTGGTTGACAAAGGGTCTAGCGCAAACATTTGTCCTCTCTCCACATTGAACAAGCTGAAAGTGGAGGATGAAAGAATCCACAAGAACAGTATTTGCGTTCGGGGATTCGACGGTAGAGGGAAAGATTCAGTCGGGGACATAGTGTTCGAGCTCACAATAGGGCCAGTTGAATTTACTATGGAATTCAAGGTACTCGATGTGGCTGTTTCTTATAATCTGCTGTTGGGACGACCTTGGATTCATGCTGCCAAAGTGGTCCCGTCTACTCTGCATCAAATGGTCAAGTTTGAATGAGATCGACAGGAAATTGTCGTACATGGCGAAGATAATTTGTGTGTGCCCAATGATGCCATTGTTCCATTCATAGAGGTTGACGACGACAAGGGACCATGGGTTTATCAGGTTTTCGACACAGTATCGGTAGAGAAAATTCCGGAAGGGAAGTGCATTCCGACTCCAAAGATGGTTGCGGCATCAGTCATGGTAGCTGTTGAAATGTTGAAAAATGGTTTCGTACCGGGTAAGGATTTGGGTGCATCTCTGCAAGGTATTGTGCAGCCAGTTTCTCTTCCAAAGAACTTGGATACATTTGGTCTGGGGTTCAAGCCCACAGTCGCAGACATGAGAAGAGCTAGAAAAATAAAACAGAAAGCATGGGCATTGCCAAAACCAATCCGGCGTCTGTCCAGATCATTCGTCAGGCCGGGTATCAGAAAGCAACTGTTGTCAAAGGTTCCCGAATCACAGATCATTTGTTTGATTTTGTGGCATTTTCTGTTAATTATTTGCATTTGTCTGTGCATGTTTATTTCATTTAATTTATGAAAATACAAAAATATCACGCACTGCATTTAGGATTTAATTTTATATTTTTTTAGATTAATTAGTAAATTAGTTTGTTTTATAAAAATAAAAAATCCCAAAAATAGTTCATTTTGCATTTTAACTTTTAATTTGAATTGCATAGTTTTTCTTTAAATTTAGGATTTAATTAATTATTGTAAATACCATGATGAGTGATTAATCTAATTGGATAGGTTAATTTAGCTTAAAAATTATTAATTAATTTAGGTTTTATTTTAATTTTGAAAAGGAAAGAATCTTGAAATTGAAAAACGAAAAGAAAGAAATGAAGGAAAATCCAAATTTGGGCTGAAACCAATGCAATTTTCCCCAGCCCAAACGAAAATTGCCCTAATACCCGGCCCAAACCACCTTAACCCGGTCCGGTTCCCCCCCCCCCCCCAAAACCGAACGGCGTCGTTTCAATAAGTATTGATCTGAGTTGTTGATCTCCCCTTGATTAAACGGCTCAAAACTGAAGCCCCAAGTGTATTTAAGTGTCCGAAAAACCCTTCCCCCCCCCCCCAGAATCCCCTTCTGCTCACCGCCCTCATCAGAAACACTCCCGAAACCCTAGCTAGCCGCCCCCAAATCCCCGGCCTCTGGTGGCGGCGCCGACTCCAATCCTCACCAAAATCACACCACAGAACCACCCTGACCCCCTCGTTCTAAATCCCCACTCCGTTTTCCTCGAATGTCGCCCGATATTCTCGAATATTAGATCAGAAAATGAACCATAAAATCCCCAGGTCTCAAATCAAGGTTTCATTGAAGATTTTAAGGCTCAGTTTGACTTTAATCGCGTGTTTTTGACAAAGAACATACGATTAATCTCGGATTGGGCCAGAAATTGGAGATTTCGAAGCGTAAATGCTATTTCTTGTTTGTCCGAGATCCCTAAGTATTTTTCTTTACCCTTTGGTATTTTGTTTCCTCATCCTCACCTTCTTCTACTCTTTCTCTTATTTTCTGATTTTTATTCTGTTTCTTTTTATTTATCATTCTTCTTTATCTTCCGTACCTGCATGTTAGTTTAGGATGTGTGTGATTGTAAGTTGGGTCTTGTGTTCAAGTTCGGATACTTTGAATTTGCATTGTCTGTTGGGCTTAACTTTGTTCCGATTATTTAGGGTTCTTAATTTGAATGTTTGGGTTTTGGGGTTTTTCTTAGTATTGATTGGGTTCACAATATTAAAAAGCCCAATGGAGAGTTGAACTAGGTTTTTCAGTAGACCCATCGAGTTGGGTCAGCTTGACCCAATTAGTTTGGCCAGTTGACCCGGGTGGTTCTGGGGTAGTTTCAGAGTCTTTAAAGGGTAGTATAGGGAATTGGCCTAAGGGAATCTTGCTATAACAGACTAGGAAGCTTCTAGGAAGCTGGGGAAGGGGTTGCTTCTTGATTTTCTATTTTTTTTATAAGGGTATCTGAGCTATAATGAAAATTCAAAAGGGGAAAAAGTGCAAACTAAGTCTGCCCTAATAGCTTGCCTATAAAGGCAAGCTTTTCTTGCCTTTCAAGGCAGATCCAAGAGTTAAGAAATCCCTAAAGTCCTGAACTCTAAAAAAAAAAGACCAAAAAAAATTCCTGCATTGCTTAGTCTAAAATTGCTGAAAACATTCTAAAAATACATCAGAATTCCCGCACTAGTGGACTATTTGTTTTCATTCTCGATCCTGCTATCCAAATAAGAGACCTGTTTTGGAATCCCTGGGTATGTGGTTTGCAAAAGCTGAAGCATAGTTTGACTTGAGAGCTGTTGTGTGATCCCCTTTGCTGCTAACTTACTGTTGTTGTTCCTTCCTAATTTTGGGCCTGATTTCTTTGTTACTTTGCTGAAACCAAGTACTTCTTGGATCTCACTAACGTGTGAATTGCTTGTTGGAGTTATATAATCAATTTGGACCTATGGATGAATGAGAATTAGGTTTAACGCCAGTCCCCCATCCTTTAAAGACTAGCTGTGTTTCCCTTATTGCCTTGGTTTTTATTATTTGAACTGTACTATATGGGCAGTGCACTTTCAGAATATATTTAGATTTTAACTTGTTATTTTAATGTTAGATTTGATCAGAAGTTTACCTAGAATACTTGTGTTCGGACAGTTGTACTATAGGTTTTAATTTAGACAAGAATCATTTCCTTGTGTTGGATTTTGTTTGAGTTGGGTTATTCTAGTAGTGGTGATTCCCCGACTAGCCTTTATCATAGTTTTGTTGCTTAAGCCTGTTTCTGAAAACATATGAAATCATGAGCTTCTTAAATCATTTCCCAATTGGATTTTAGCTTTCTTTGGAAATCAGGTTGTAGTCATTTGGTATAGGATATTTGATCATGTCCTTGGTTGTGGATTCAAAAACATTTCATTATGATTTAGGGTCTTTATGTTTTCTTGGATTGCCATATGATACAATTGCTTGGTTGAGCTTGTACCCCAAACACCGATTTCTGCAGTAAATATGTGCGCGCATGAATTGGGCTAAGTTATGGGTAGCCCAAATAAAGAACTGAGCATGGACTGGAACACTTAGGCCTTGAGCCCAGAAATTCGAGTCAAGTAGATCATGCGACCAGGTATCGAATTAAGTGGGCTCGTCGCTAGCCCAAATTTTTTTAGTGATTAAAGTATCTGATATTATCAAACACAGGTTCATAATTAGTAAGGTTGATTTGAATCTTAATTTAAAATAAGTTTCATGTCTTGGGCTCAATTGGTCTTTCTTTCACAACCTAGTTTGATTTCATGGATAGTGATTTCATTAGGCATTAAGATGGGCTTTTATAAATCCTTTTGCACCTAGAGGAATTGGTCTTCAAGCTGATGGTTCTTGAATGCTAAGAAGCTACTCTAATGCACAAAATTCCTAACTTGATCCAGGTGTCAACCAATTCCATATCGTGATTGTGTACACGTTTGCATGACACGATTATGGTTTCTAAAACACAAAATCGGAGTATACGTTCGCGTAACTTCGGCTAAACTTTCTTAATTGTGGACACATTCGCGTGACATGATTTTTGACGTACCAAACAAATGGGTACACGTACACGTGACCCGTTTTAAGATAATTTCTTATTTAAAAAGCTGTATAAAATGGATGCACGTGGATTCTAAAACGAGTAATTAGACAATTTAATAAGCCAAGTATGATCAAAGCGACCGTGCTAGAACCACGGAACTCGGGAGTGCCTAACACCTTCTCCCGGGTTAACAGAATTCCTTACCCGAATTTCTGTGTTCGCAGGCCGTAAATAGAGTCAATTTTCCTCGATTCGGGATTTTAAAACCGGTGACTTGGGACTATCCCAAGTGGCGACTCTGATTTTTAGTAAATAAACAATCCCGTTTCGATTGTCCTTTAATTGGAAAAACTCCCTTGTATTTATACCCTTTACAGGGTGTAGTAAAAAAAAAAGGTGTGACACTTGTTTCTTTTGTATAACTTGGACCATGCCAAAAAGAAAGAAGGAATGTCCTTAACATACCTAGAATAGGAAAAACCCCGTACAATACTCTTGGAGAAGATTGCGCATACTTCTTTAGAACCTTATGTTACTACTATTCTAACAAATTCTCTTTGGAATTGTGTTATTGCACGTTGGATTGAATTTAGAATTGCAAGAAATGGGTTGAATTAACTCCTGTTCTTGACATCTTTAAAGTAGGAAGAATAAAAATGATATGTGATTCTTGTTTGGACTGATATGACATTTTTACCTTTTCCAAGTGAAAATAGAGAAAAGACAATGAGCCTTACTTTGTTGATATTTCCATTAACCTTAAGTAAACATCTTCTTATGAATGACTATGAGTCTTTTGCTTGATTGGTGGCCTTGTGCCACATTTTTGGAAGGGAAGAAGGGGTTAATCTTATCCATTTATTTTATTTATTAACTAGGTAATGTCCTGTTACCCAGTAATTAACCATTACTCGTATAATTAAGAATTATCTCAAATTACATAAAATTCTATTTATTTTTAATATAATTTATACAGCATACTACCGTGGTCATATGGTACCTTGCATGGTACTAGTCCATAATTATCGCGTATTATAGCTCGACTCATATTTTATCCCAAATCGGCCACCTTCAACGAAATTCATTTTCTTTAATTTGTGTGATATTTATCCTTCATGACATTTACTTATCGCTTGTTATAAATAGCACAAATACGTTAACCTCAAGATAGTCTCATCCCCGAGTCCACGTCAGTTAATTGAAAACGAAACTTTAACGTACGAAAATGTGAAATGTAACAAAAGTCTCCCCAAACTTCTTCAGTAATACCGACTCGGTCTCTTCGTCTTCCAAATCATTCCCCTTGATTGCGCATGTATAGGAGGTCACGTGCTCATTTGGATCTGTGGTCCTGTTATATTTGGGGATGTCGGGCATATGAAACCTCTTTAGGATCAGCTTTGGTGTCGCGCTCGGGGGAAAAGGCTTATGGATAAATTATTTAGAGTCTGGTTCTTTCATTATTGGGGGTTCCCCGGGATCTTATCGACCCTGGAGTTGTATGTTTCTGTATAAGGTAAAATCGGAGGGTCCAATTTTATCGAATATTATGATGCCTCATAAGCATATTTCACAAGGTTCGAGACTAGGGTCGAGGTTCACCCTCGAAGGCTATCGACGCTCGACCTCGGGGCAAAGAAGACCAACGGCTATGCCGGAAAAATGAGGAGTTCCCAAGGCGTGAAGCTAGAGCCGACAAAATCTGTCAAACTAGTCTGAGCCCGTATCGTGGCATTAACTAGGTGTCTCATCTCCATATCTTTGCAATAAATGCACTTGTACTATGTTGGAATTCCTCCTCTTATATAAAGGGGATCCTTGTCATTTTGTAAACATCTGTTGCTCCATGCTAAATATACTAGAACATTCTCTCTTCTCTCTAACACATTCTCTTGGTTTTGTTATCTCATTTATTACCTATATTTATTGTGTTCTATTATTGTTCATCATTTACTGCGTATTATTGGCTATATAGAGCCGCCTTTGATTTATTTATAACTATTAATCTCCATCGACCACCTTCAATAGCTCCCAACCGAGCTTCGGACTCGACCCCAAGACCCTCGAATAGGCAAGCTCGAGGCCCCGATTGGCAGTGATTCGGTTTGATTAACACCTCGTTCTTAAGCTCTTATTTCGTTTCTAAGTCTTTCGCATAGCAACAACTACCAAACAACTAGCATAAAAATAGATCACGTATTTTTAGAACCACCACATCAAATTTAATTGTTATTACCATTTTCACGGTAAACAGTTTGGCGCCCACCGTGGGGCTAAAAATAATAGTGATTATTTTCAGGATCAGTCGGCAAGTTGATGTTAATGGCCACCTGTGAGTTAGCATCGATCGGATCGGCAGCTGGGACACGATTGGGATCAGCAGGAGGCACCTTGTTATTAGGCACTAAATTATTATTTTCTCCGTGATGGCCAAACTTAGCGTCAATGTTCAAGTGAACAGACTGAGAGTTTGACATTTTTGGGCTGCCTGAAATTAAGACTTCAAAGAGCAAGTGTAAAATAGGGTGTGCTTATTGAGATTCGTATCAAATCACCACTATTAACCTTAGCCCTACGGTAGGCGCCAAATTATTTGTTTACCCCTAAATCTGGTAACAATTGATTTACACGTGATTTTAAGGATATGTGGTTTAATTCAACAAGAACAATTAAGAATATCAAATAAATGAGTTAGAAATGAAATAAACGTTCAAACCAGTTGCAATATTATGGACAAGACTAAATTTAGACTGACTAATAACCTCGTCCTCGGTTGGACCCTCAATTCAAGCCTAGTCGTGAATGGAGAACAAAACAAATGAGCAAAACTTTAATAATAGCTAAAAGACAGAAAATAAACTTGTACTGCCTTGATTCGTGTGTCATAATGTGTGATATAAAAGAAAATTTTCTCCTTTATATAATAGGAGAGTTTCAACCTTAGTATAAGTCTAAAAAGGTAAAAATCTTCTTTTCCCGATAATTACTGATCCACAATCGACATCGAGCGAGATTCGCGCCGTGATATCCGGTTGAGGGCAAGTATGTACCCTCTATCTGTCATGCATAACGGTTCACCGGGTCTCCCAAGGTCTTAGAACTTATTTTTGGCCCCGGGCGTATCGCTTTATCATACACGATAGCGGGCACATCATTCACTCTTCCTGGATCTTGATACGAAGGGTCTCGAACCTCGATTACAATCTTATGCATCCATGCTCCCCCTCCGTTTTCTCATCGGGAAATCGGGGTAGACATTACCCCGATTTTACCTGTACACAACAATAATTTAATGTTTTAAATTAACATTAGAAATAGAACAAATCAAATTTATTTTCTGAATTCGTGTATGAACAAAGCAAAGTAGCTGCATAAAAGTTGGATCTTAATTTAAAGTGATGTGTGCGTGTGAAACCAAAGCATGGAATGAAAGTGGAAAAGAGGAAAATGAAAGTGCACAAGAAAGTGACATTAGTGAAAGTGCCAACTAGGCCAAACTGCCAAACTGTGAATTGCAATTTCCCATTATAAGTGCATGGGATAAATTATTTAAAGTCCGGTTCTTTCATTATCGGGGTGCCCCAGGATCTTATCAACCCTGGAGTTGTATGTTTCTGTATACGGTAAAATTGGAGGGTCCAATTTTATCGGATGTTATGATGCCTCGTAAGCATATTTCACAAGGTTTGAGACTAGGGTCGAGGTTCACCCTCAAAGGCTATCGACGCTCGACCTCGGGGCATAGCAGACCAACGGCTATGATGGAAAATGGGGAGTTCCCAAGGCATGAAGTTAGAGCCGACAAAATCTATCAGGCTAGTCTGAGCCCGTATCGTGGCATTAGCTAGGTGTCCCATCTCCATATCTTTACAATAAATGCACTTGTACTATGTTGGAATTCACGCTCTTATATAAAGGGGATCCTTGCCATTTTGTAAACAACTATTGCTCCATGCAAAATATACTAGATCATTCTATCTTCTCTCTAACACATTCTCTTGGTCTTGTTATCTCATTTATTGCCTATATTTATTGTGTTCTATTTATTGTTCATCATTTACTGCGTATTGTTGGCCATATAGAGCCGCCTTTGATTTATTTATAACTGTTAGTCTCCATCGACCACCTTTGATAACTCCCAGCCGAGCTTCAAACTCGACCCCAAGACCCTCGAATAGGCAAGCTCGAGGCCCCGATTTGCAGTGATTCGGTTTGATTAACACCTCGTTCTTAAGCTCTTATTTCGTTTCTAAGTCTTTCACATAGCATCAACTGCCTAACCTAGCATAAAAATAGATCACGTATTTTTAGAACCACTAAATCAAATTTAATTGTTATTACCATTTTCATGGTAAACAGTTTGGCGCCCACCGTGGGGATAAAAATAATAGTGATTATTTTCTTACTGGTTTAGCCACATAACGCAAGTAATCTTTCACCCTTTTACTTGTCTAAAATCTTTGATTTTAGGTCAAAATGCTTAAATCAGTAAGCGTGCTCGAAAACAACAGCCTCAGAAACTATGGGAAAGGCGGTACAGTCACTCTAGGTACGGTTGTGCCACCACGAAACCCTGAGAACACACCGGGGCAGATTCCCAAAGGTACGACCTCGTGCGACGCCCAAGGCATTAATACCTATCTTCACATTAATCAGGGAGCGCGCCGAGAAACTCAACGGGAAACTCAAAAACATCCAACCTGGACAAAAAGAGAGATTCTTCAGCATGTCGTTCATATGATTACCGGGGCGACCGACATTTCCCAAGGATCCGTGATCAAACGGATAAAAATATCCACTACAATTGAGGGGCCGATCCGAGACCACATGATCGAAGACACCCTCGCATTCAGCAAGGAGGATCTCAAGACCGTGGCAAAACCACACAATGACACGCTGGTAATTTCATTCCTTTAAGCAACGTTAAAATTAAATGTGTGCTCATGGATCCAGGCAGCTCGGTCAACGTAATTAGGTTGAAGGTAGTAGAACAGCTTGGGTTGCTCGATCAAATCATACCCGCCTCTCGGGTCCTCCACGGCTTCAACATGGAGGGCGAAATAATGAAAGGAGAGATCTTCCTCTCGGTAGAAATGTCCGGTACAGTTCAGAATACCAAGTTCCACATCATCATTGGTGACATAAGGTACAACGCATTGCTTGGTAGGCTATGGATACACAGCATGAGGGCGGTGTCGTCAACTCTGCACCAGATGATAAAATTTCCAACAAAAGATGGCATAACAACCATATATGGAGAGCAGCATGCGGAAAAAGAAATGTTCGCAATTTTACAGGAGACACCAAGCCTCATACACTCCACCTCGGACGAGTCTAGGAACATACAGACCCCCGAGGACGATAAAGAAGATTTCCTCGCCCCTCGAACTTTTGTTGCCCCCGAAGAGTCGGATGCAACGAAATCGACAATTGAAGAACTGGAGCAAGCTGTTTTGATTGAGAATCTCCCGGACCGGAAGGTATACCTGGTAACAGGATTAACCCCCGAACTTACGAAAAAACTCATTCAATTCCTTATTAACAACATCGACTGTTTTGCTTGGTCCCATTTAGATATGACAAGAATCTCGCCGGAAATAACCACCTACCGATTGAGTGTCGACCCCAGGTTTAAACAGGTTAAGAAAAAAAGAAGACCCTAGTCCGAAGTAAAACACACATTCATCAAGGACGAGGTAACGAACTCCTTAAAATAGGGTCTATCAGAGAGGTAAAGTATCCCGAATGGCTGGCCAACGTAGTGGTAGTGCCCAAAAAGGGAAATAAGTTAAGAATGTGCATAGATTATAAAGATTTAAATAAGGCGTGCCCCAAGAATTCTTTCCCATTGCCTAACATCGATCGTCTAATCGATGCTATGGCCGGCCATGAGACCCTCACCTTTCTCGATGCCTACTCAGGGTATAACTAAATTCAGATGAACCCCGAGGATAGGGAAAAGACTTTGTTCATCACGAAGTATGGTACCTACTGTTACAATGTAATGCCCTTCAGGCTGAAAAACGTCGGGGCCACGTACCAACGCCTAGTTAATAAAATGTTCGAGAATCAAATAGGCAAATCCGTGAAAGTTTATATCGATGACATGCTAGTTAAATCCCTACACACAGAGGACCATTTGACTCATTTGCAAGAAACATTCGACATCCTTAGAAGTTATAACATGAAGCTTAACCCTTAGAAATATGCCTTCGGAGTGGGTTCGGGCAAATTCTTAGGCTTCATGGTATCAAACAGGGGGATCGAGATCAACCCCGACAAAATCAAGACCATCAAAAAAATCACAGTGGTGAATAATGTAAAGGCCGTGCAACGGCTGATCGGGTGGATAGCGGCTCTAGGTAGATTCATATCGAGGTCGTCAGACAGTAGTCACCATTTCTTCTCTTTACTCAAAAAGAAAAACAACTTCGAGTGGACCCTGAAATGCCAACACGCCTTAGAGGAACTAAAGCGGTATCTGACTAGTCCGCCTTTGCTCCACATGCCAAAAGAGGATGAAATGTTGTATCTATACCTGGCCATATTCGAAATAGTGGTAAGTGGTGTGCTGGTTCGAAAAGAGCAAGATATGCAATTTCCTGTTTATTATGTAAGTCAGACCCTAGGGGATGCCGAAACCAGGTATCCGCACCTAGAAAAATTAGCTCTTGCATTAATAAGCGCATCGCGAAAACTAAAACCCTATTTTCAAGGCCACTGTATCTGCGTTTTAACAATGAACCCTCCGAAGCATATTCTATAAGCCCAAACTATCGAGCCGATTGGCCAAATGGGCCATCAAACTCGGGGGGCATGATATTGAATATCAACCTCGAGCGGCCATCAAGTCCCAAATTCTGGCGGACTTCGTGGCCGACTTCTCACCCTCTCTTGTGCCCGAGGTAGAAAAGGAACTCTTTCTAAAATCAGGCACATCTTCCGAGGTATAGACCCTGTTCACCGACAGCACCACAAACGTAAGGATCTGGGCTCGGTATAGTCCTGAAACCACCCACGGGTGTCATAATCAGGCAATCTATAAAAACTGCAAAATTAACTAACAATGAAGCCGAGTATAAGGCTATGATTGCAGGTCTGGAATTGGCCAAAAACCTGGGAGTTGAGTCCGTCGAAGCAAAATGTGATTCACTCCTGGTAGTAAACCAGGTAAATGGGAGCTACAAGGTTCGAGAAGACATAATGCAATGGTATTTGGACAAAATCCAAATCACATTACGCCGTTTCAAAGAATAGACCCTAGTCCACATACCACGTGAGCATAACAGTGAGGTAGATGCCCTCGCAAACCTGGGATCATCTGTTGAAGAAGATGACCTACTCCCCGGGGCTGTTATTCAGCTCTTCAAATCAGTAGCCGGGGAATGTCATGCCGAGATTAACTCTACTAGCCTAACATGGGATTGGAGAAATAAATACATCGACTATCTGAAGGATGGAAAGTTACCCGCAGTCCCAAAGGAATCGAGGGCCCTGCGAACCAAAGCAGCCCAATTCTCGCTCGATAAAAACGGGACTCTATACAGAAGAACCTTCGATGGACCCCTAACAGTATGCCTGGGGCCAGGGGACACAGACTATGTACTCCGAGAAATCCATGAGGGTACTTGTGGAAATCACTCTGGTGCTGATTCCTTAATCCGAAAGGTGATCAGGGCAGGTTACTTCTGGGACAACATGGAAAAAGACACTAAGGAATTCGTCCGGAAGTGCGACAAATGCCAGAGATTTGCCTCGATGATTCACCAACCCGGCGAATAGCTGCATTCAGTCTTGTTATTGTGGCCATTTATGAAATGGGGAATGGACATCGTCGGACCTCTACCAACAGCGCCAGGCAAAGCTAAATTCATTTTATTTATGACTGACTATTTCTCAAAATAGGTGGAAGCGCCGGCCTTCGAGAAGATAAGAGAAAAAGAAGTCATTAACTTCATCTAGGATCACCTCATGTGCCAATTTGGGATTCCTTCCAAGATAACATGAGATAATGGGAGGCAGTTCATCGGGAGCAAAGTAACACAGTTCCTTGAGGATCACAAAATCAAGAGAATCATGTCAACGCCTTACCACCCGTGTGCAAACGGCCAGGCCGAGTCCAAAAACAAAAACATCATCCAAAACTTAAAAAAGAAGTTGGAAAGCGCTAAAGGAAAATAGAGAGAAATATTGCCCGAAGTGTTGTGGGCATATCGAACAACTTCAAAGCACAGGGGAAACACCTTTCTCTCTAGTATATGGCGTCGAGGCCCTGATACTAGTGGAAGCCGGGGAGCCAAGTGCCAGATTCCGACACACCATTGAGAGCTCGAACAACGAGGCCATGACTATGACCTTCGAACTATTAGATGAAAAGCGAGAAGCCTCATTGGTCCGAATGGCCGCCCAAAAGCAAAGGATCGAAAGGTATTATAACAGAAGAACAAACCTCTGACATCTCAGAGTCGGGGACTTGGTCCTAAGAAAAGTCACCCTCAACACCCAAAACCCTAAAGAAGGAAAGATAGCCCAAAATTGGGAAGGACCGTACCGCATCCTTGGAAAAATCGGCAAAGGATCCTACAAGCTCGGTACCATGGAAGGAGAGTAGCTTCCAAGCAATTGGAACATATCAATGCTGAAACGATACTACTGCTAAGGCATGCGTTGCACTCTTTTCTTCGACCGGATTATATCCCAAAAAGGGTTTTACCGGCAAGGTTTTTAACAAGGCAACACCCATATGCTACTTGAGGAAGACTCAACAAATATTCAAGGCTTCTTTTGCAATCAACCTCGAATACTGGGGAGAATCCCCCGGAAGGTCACCAACTCAGAAAAGCCAAGATACACCAGGAAGAGTCTCGATAGGAAAATAATATACCAGGCTAAACGGTCGAGCAAACCGTGTCCGCGTAGAACAACCGAGCCCGCAACAACAAAAACATGTATATTTGTACCAAGTAATCAAAGAATACTTCCCAAAAGCATTTTGCATCTCAAGGAAGCTCGATATTTTTGTAAAAAAAATGACCCCAAAGCCAAAAAATGTCCCGAATACTCGGGGATTGGCGCCAACAACTTAAAACAATGCGACCCCCAGGTCGGAGCTCCTAACTCGTAATCCCTCAATGAGGCAGCGACGAGATCACAAAACAACTCCAAAGCCAAAAACGTCCCGAACACTCGGGGACTGGCATCGAAAACTCAAGGCTACACGACCTCCGGATCGAAAAATCTTAAGCCCTCGATGAGGCAATACCAAGTTCACAAGTAATGGCTCCCGAGCCAAGAAACTCCCGATGACTCGGGGACTGCCGTCAATCGCCATCTTCATAGACTTATCAAAACCCGAGGCTATAAGACCACATGTGGGTAGCCTCGGTCTCATAAGACCTATATAAGGCAACATCAATATCTGTAAGACCTCAAGAAAGGCGTGAACCATACTTCTACCAAGTATCCAAAACTGTAAGACCTCAAAGGCATGTAAAACTTGTAAGACCTTACTAAAGGCATAAACCTGATCTCAAAGTTTTGGCTATATATCGAACTTGTAAGACCCCTAAAAAAGCATACCCTCGATATAGACGCCGAAACTACTTCACTCGAGACTTAAAGGCTCTGGCCAAACACAAATGACTCCGATCACAAGGCTGTACCAGCCAAAACTTATGCGACTCGGGGACGCTCGACCGTCACTATAAATCACAAGCCTTCAATTACTTCGAATATACTTCGGAAAGAACCAGTTGAATAGGCTACCCTCGACACGGGCAAAACAGCTTCGACTGCGTTAGCTCCTAAACAACTGGCTTTGAGATACTCAGCCTCCGAGCCAAACCTCTCGAGGTGCTCGATCATGGCCATATAACGACTCATAATCGATGTTTTTTTAAGCCACCGAAGAGTCAGGCAAACATTATTTCAAAAATTCCTTATCGAGGGAAAATTAAAGCCTAAAAGGTCGCATCGACCCAAGGCGTAAGAGCCATTGTTGCCAGCCCACACAAAAGGTCGCACCGACCCAGCGCATAAGAGCCTAAGGGCCAGCTTGCAATTCAAAAACTTGAGGGTCAATTGAGATCGAGTCGTAACCCGATTCGGAGAGTAAACCCAAAATAGCTAACTGAATATGCCCAAGAGCAAACGCGTAAGAGCCTATGGGCCTGGTTGCAATTCAAAAACTTGAGGGTCGATTGAGCTTGAGTCGTAACCCAATTCAGAAACTGAACCCAAAACAGTTAACTGAATATGCCCAAGAGCAAATACGTAAGAGCCATTGTTGCCAACACTAAAATTAAAGGTCGCATCGACCAAGCGCGTAAGAGCCACTACAGCCAGCGCTAAAATCGTAGGTCACAGTGACCCAACGTATAAAAGATAGGTCTAATCCGAGAACACCTAGGGACCAACTTTCAACCATCACGGGCCGCTCAACAAATAGTAAAAACCCAAGGGCATAACCCAAGGTCTAAGATCTCGAATCACTTGTCAAAAGTATCGCCTATTATTCTCAAAAGGCAAAGGGGAAATGAAAGGATAAAAAGCAAAAATTATATTATACATATGGCTCTCGGAGGTACGTTTACAAGGCTTTTGAAAAATCCTTACAAAAAAAAGGCCAAACAGATCCCCGATCTATCATCGAGCCCGCATCTTCGACAGTTCCGCCAGAGGTTGTGCCCCAATAATTCCGGCTACAACCCCAGGACCTTTGATGGCCTTTTCCACTCAGAGAATCCTACTTCCATTCTCGTCATCTTCTAAGCCACTACCTGGCACATCTCCACAAGCAAACAGTGCAGCAGCTCCCTCCTTTAAGGTCTTCACCCTCTCGGGCCCGGCTGACAACTCGATATCCCTTGCATGTATGTCCTCTAGAGTTCGCCTCTGAGATTCTGGCCGAGCATTCTCCACAGCTCGAGTCAATTTCAGTTTGACCCCCTCGGGCACTCTCCCGGTGTGAGCGTTTATTAAAACGGCACCCTTTTTGTGCGCAGATATAAGAGCATCAACTTCGATTTTGATCCCAGATAGTGCAGCTACTAACTCAGAGTGGAAACCTCTATATTTGTCGATGTCCGCCCTCGCATCTTAAAGCTGACGATCGACTGAGGCCATTTTTTCCTAAAGAGTATCCCTCTCAAAGGTTATCTCTCTCACATGCCATTTGAGTTCGAGGACTTCAGAATCTCTGGCTCGGATCCTCTCCCTCAGCAGGTCACCTTCCTTCTCAAACTGCATGGATCAAATCCAGGACATTAAAACATTGGGATCTGGCAAACATTCAGACGATAGTGAAATGTATACTATGTAACCTGATCAATAAGATGAGCCTTCTCACGCTCATGACGGGTCACCTTAGCCTGAAACCGGGCGAAAGTCTGGTTATAAAGCGCCTTGGCCTGAAGCCACGAAAAAGACAATTTAGAAAGACAAAGATCATAGCAACAAAAATTAGAATGGAAGACAGGATTTACAAAACCTACTTGCTCACAAAGCCTGCTCATCTCGCCGAAGACGAGTGAAGCATCGAGCCTGAGAATTCCCTCGGGAGCGACCGAAGGCCTTTCGAGCACCTCTCTGTCTCCGATAGGCACCCCCGCATCAAAATATTCTTCATTCTGTACATCTTGCATTCCCTTAGGGGGTAAGGTCATTCCCTGAGGAGAATCACTCACGACAACGGCACCAGCAGAGTCAATCAGGGCCTTCTCTTGTCCATGAAGGGCTCCAAAACTGGGCTGCTCCGAACTGCTTACCAAATGCATTCCATCTCGAGGGGTATTTTGGCCATCGGCCGGCTCGGGGACATCACCTGATACCCCCTCAGTGGCCTCCTCATTCCGAAGTTGGACCACGACGACATTAAGCTCTGACTGAAGAGCCACCTCTTTACGGCCTGAGGATCGGTCAGGTTTTCCCCTCCCTCGGGCGTTATCAAGAAATTATTTTCCCCCTCGCCTTCAACTTGGGGACTTCCAGCTATTCCCAGAGTTGGGGCTACTGAGTCAGCCCTAGTTTCTTCCACCTTAACCTTCTTGGATTCCGAAGGTTCATTCGACGGCTCCCTCTGCCTTTTCTTCCCTTCATCGGGTCCCAAAGTACTCTCTTCATCGAGTGATGTTCCCTCCATCAAGGGAATCTCCCCCAGGCCTGCACGAATAAAGGAAGTAAGTACAGGGAGTGAGAGCACTATCAATAGTGATGCGGGTTAAAAGGTACGACTGCAACAGGGGCGAAAGCTCACCATGATCATTAGCTTCCCATCGAGTTCAAGACAGGTCACGCCATACTCGCTCAGCATATGGGCAAGTCGAGTCCAGCCAGCCAACCCAACCCAAGAGGTCAGTGACCATGCCAGGATAAATTTCCAAGGCTGCACCAGTAGAAAAAATTAAGCATATGGAAAGGTGTACCTAATAAGTGCAAGGAAATGCTAGATAGTGTATCTACTTAAGTTCCATATTCCACTTTTCGGGGAATGGCATCTTTTCTACCGGGATCAGGTCTGAAGTCCTTACTTGGACAAAGTGGCTCATCCACCCTCCATTCCCAACTTCTTCGATACAAGTAAAGAGGGCCCTCGGAGCTCAGAAATAGAGCTTAATCAGACCCCCGCGAAAGAGACGAGGGCTTTACATCCTGATCAGGTGATCGAGGGTGAAGGGAATCTCCTCAATCATGCCCGCATAGTACCTGATCATGTAGATAGTGAGCCAAAATGAAGGGTGAATTTGGCCGAGGGTCACTTGGTACTGTTGGCAGAAGTCGAGAATCACGGGGTCTATCGGAGGCAAGGATGGCCCCACCGGCCCAAGGATAAATGGGTAAGTATACACACTAAGGAAACCAGCTTTGTATGTCGTTACATCCTCCTCCTAAGTAGGGATCTCCACAAGCACAACATCTCCACAGTGGCAATCAGTCCTCACCCTTTCGACGTCTGATACCGATCTAATATACTGAGACACGGGCTCGCGATGCCCAGACTTTGAAGAAGGTCTCTCGACCTTGAAATCGGAAGACGTTGCAAAAAATTCTGGAACACATTCCTCAGCACGAGGAGGCATTGCCATTTTTCCTTTAGATGGAAACAAAGAAGAGGAGGTCATGCTCTCCTGAGAAGTAGAGGCGGAAGTTTTCTCCATTCCTAAAAAATTCCAGAAGAGAAAGGGAAGTTGCATTTCTAAGAAGGAACAAAAGTAAAGGAAGAAGGAACCATTTTTGGAGTTTGGTGGTGCAATAAGTTGTAAAGAACGAGAAGAGAAGTATTTATAGAGGCCCCGCACGCACGCTGAAGGATGCCAAGGGATAGCCAACCATCGTAATCAATGTGAAGGCTTTCAGGGGCGTGTGTACGTCATCTTTTGGCACCGTATGACTATCGTCATTACAAAAATACCAGAGGGGCAAAAATTCAAGATCGTTTCTTATCACTTTCACTCTAAGAAACACGGGGACTATATGTATATAGTAAAATCGGAGGGTCTAATTTTATCGGATGTTATGATGCCTCGTAAGCATATTTCACAAGGTTCGAGACTAGGGTCGAGGTTCACCCTCGAAGACTATCGGCGCTCGACCTCAGGGCAAAGCAGACCAATGGCTATGACGGAAAAATGGGGAGTTCCCAAGGCGTGAAGCTAGAGCCAACAAAATCTATCAGGCTAGTTTGAGCTCGTATTGTGGCATTAACTAGGTGTCCTATCTCCATTTCTTTTCAATAAATGCAGTTGTACTATGTTGGAATTTCCCCTCTTATATAAAGGAGATCCTTGCCATTTTGTAAACATCTGTTGCTCCATGCTAAATATACTAGAACATTCTCTCTTCTCTCTAACACATTCTGTTGGTCTTGTTATCTCATTTATTGCCCATATTTATTGTGTTCTATTTATTGTTCATTATTTACTGCGTATTATTGGCCATATAGAGCCGCCTTTGATTTATTTATAACTATTAGTCTCCATCGACCAACTTCGATAGCTTCCAGCCGAGCATCAGACTCGACCCCAAGACCCTCGAATAGGCAAGCTCGAGGCCCCGATTGGCAGCGATTCGGTTTGATTAACACCTCGTTCTTAAGCTCTTATTTCGTTTCTAAGTCTTTCACATATCATTAACTGCCTAACAACTAGCATAAAAATAGATCATGTATTTTTAAAACCACTAAATTAAATTTAATTGTTATTATCATTTTCACGGTAAACAGTTTCCACCTTCTTTTCATTAGCCTCAATCTTTTTCTCACCTGACTCCACTCGTTTTGTCAACTCTTCAAGCATCTTCATCACATCGGGATTTACCCCGGGCTCGGCTTCACCTGGTCTCTCAATAATTTGCTCATCTCTTCGAGTGATTTATTGGGATCATTCGGGCTCGACCCTGTTGGGGGTGTGGCTTTGATTCTGTAGTTGCGCTATCGCTTCCTGTTGAGCCTGCAATATTTCGAAGATTAGTCGTAGGCTTACCCCATCACCTTCGCCTTCCGACGCTTCTCGAGTTGTTAGTCGGGGTACCCCGCGAACACTATTTTTTGGGATTAGTTGGCAAATTGACGTTGATGGCCACCTGCGAGTTAGCATCGAACGGATCGGCTGCTGGGACACCATTGGGATCAGCAGGAGGCACCTTGTTATTAGGCACTAAATTATTATTTTCGCTGTGATGACCAAACTTAGCGTCAATGTTTAAGTGAAAAGACTGAGAGTTTGACATTTTTGGGCTAACCTGAACTTAAGACTTCAAAGAACAAGTGTAAAATTGGGTGTGCCTATTGAGATTCATATCAAATTACCACTATTAACCTTAGCCCCACGGCGGGCGCCAAATTAGTTGTTTACCCCTAAATTGGGTAACAATTGAATTTATATGTGATTTTAAGGATATATGATTTAATTCAACACGAACAATTAAGAGTATCAAATAAATGAGTTGGAAATGAAATAAACGTTCAAACCAGTTGCAATATCATGGCCAAGACAAAATTTATACTGACTAATAACCTCGTCCTTGGTTGGACCCTCAATTTAAGCCCAATCGTGAATGAAGAATAAAACAAATGAGCAAAACTTTAATAATAGCTAAAAGGCAGAAAATAAACTTGTACTGCCTTGATTCACGTGTTACAATGTGTGATACAAAAGAAAATTTTCTCATTTATATAATAGGAGAGTTTCAACCTTAGTATAAGTCTAAAAAGGTAAAAATCTTTCTTTTCCGGTAATTACTGATACATAATCGACATCGAGCAAGATTCACGCCGTGATATCCGGTTGAGGTCGTGCATAACGGTTCACCGGGTCTCCCGAGGTCTTAGAACTTATTTTTGGCCCGGGGGGCATCGCTTTATCATACATGATGGCGGGCACATCGTTCACTCTTCCCGAATCTTGATACGAAGGGTCTCGAACCTCGATTACATTCTCGTGCATCTGTGCTCCCTCTTCGTTTTCTCATCGGGAAATTGGGGTAGACATTACCCCGATTTTACCCGTACACAACAATAATTTAATGTTTTAAATTAACATTAGAAATAGAACACATCAAATTTATTTTCTGAATTCGTGTATGAACAAAGAAAAGTAGCTGCGTAAAAGTTGGATCTTAATTTAAAGCGATGTGTGCGTGTGAAACCAAAGCATGGAATGAAAGTGGAAAAGAGGAAAACGAAAGTGCACAAGAAAGTGACATTAGTGAAAGTGCCAACTGGGCCAAACTGCCAAACTGTGAATTGCAATTTCCCATTATAAGCGCATGGAACAGAGAAGAATCAAAGCTCACCGATTTCAAGCATGATTACGACTTTAGCTTTGTTTATCAGTCGGTCTCAGTGTTTACCCTAATACAAAATGGACATCATTATGTTTAAACGAACTAAGGGAAAACTGCTCACTATAGTACTCCACTTATATCTGCCTTGTTTCCAAATTTGATTGGCTTGGACAAAGTGTTCAGATGTAGCATTGGGAAATTATGCGGTTTAAATTAACTTGTTATTCACTGAAGGCTATTCAATAAAAAATGCTTACGAAGATTCTTGTTGTTCAGTGCCCCTATATGTCTTGCTTCCGAAAATGCTTACTTGCATATGGTGAGGATGCATGTAACTAGAACTCATCATGATTAGATAATAAAAAGGCCAAATACATATACAATGATGGGTGTTTATGGGGCGAGCTGGGACGGGCTAAACGGGAAAAACCCCAGCCCGTTCGGTTAGCGGGCGGGCTGTTAGCGGGATCTTAGTGGGCTGTATTTTTTCGGGTTTTTGTGGGCCCGTACGGGTTAGGGCTCAAACGGGCTCGGGCGGGCCGGGCTCCAATTTTTTTCTTTTTTTTTATTTAAATTTTATTTTTCTTATTCAATGTTATTGATAGTTAAGTATTTGCAAACTTTTAAGGATTAGAATTAAACTTTGAAGTTTAAAGTTTAAAGTTTAAAGTTTTAAATTTGAAATTTGTATTTTAAAATTATAAAATTGAAATTAGAAAGTAAGTGGCTACAAAAAATTATTTAATAAGAGTATAAGACCAATAGGCAATGTAAGGAACAAACTCCGAAGGCTTTCATTTATGTTTTTAATACTTCAAATTAATTTGCAAGTTCTTTTTGATTTTCTTATTTTTGAATTTGCAAATTAAAACTTAAAAGTTTACAATAATTATAAAAAATAAGAAATAGTACATCACATGCTTTGCATCATTTTTGTAAGTTCTTCCATGTCAACATGAGGTTCTTGGTTTCCGGCATTGGTTGAATCGGAACTATAAACCATTATATCTCCAATTTCTTGGTCCTCCTCTTCATCTACCTCGTCACGCCCTTGATTTCGCCATACTGATCTTATCCAATCTTTGAAGCACACTAGAATTTCCAAAGCGTTGTTGCCCAATGAATGACGGGTATCTCCAAGTTGCTGCCTTGCTTGGCTAAATGCGCTCTCTGATGCGACTATTGAAATCGGCACATTTAGCACGTCTCGAGCCATGGCCGAAAGAACAGGAAATTGATTTGAGTTGCTCCTCCACCAACCCAACGGTAGAAAATCCTTTGTGAGGGGCTCTGGTAACTTTTGCAAGTAGAATTGTAGTTCATCAATATTTCTTCTACTGGTTTGTTGATGCTCTCCTAGTGTAGACCAAATCTGATAATCTTGAACACAATCATCATCATCCATAGTTGTTCCAGATATTGAAGGATTAGTTGAAGGAATATTTGCATCTACAACTGAAGAAGCATCAACAATGTTAGCATAATAATTATATAAAGTTTGTAAATGTGTGTGTAGCTCAGAAATACAAGTATCAATATCAGGAGTTTCAGTTGGGCCAATATCCATATAAGTATATAAAGCTCTAATTAATTGGCGACACTTTATCATTTTGACAGTAGGGTTTAAAATAGCACCAATTAGGTAAATATAGGGAATTGGGTAGAAATACTTTTTAAACTTATCTAGCATAGATTCAACAACAATAGCATATCCTTCTTTCTACTTCATATTATGTAGTAAAAGAGAAATTTCAGCAATATGAACTAAACCATTTGAAATGGTAGGATAATAAGCTCTAGATCCTCAAGTATAGCCACATAAAAAATTTATAAAAATTGTATAACATCATGAATGACTTCCCAAGTTCTAGATATTAACAAACGGTTAGGATCGGTACAATAAGAATTAGCAACTTCAGTTATAGACATTCTATATTTATAACAACATATTAAGAACAAATAAGTATAATTTCACCTAGTAAGTATTTCTTCAGACATGAGTCTTGGTTTTAGTCCATAGTGTACACATTTTTCCTTAAATGTATTTAATCTAGCACTTCTATTATTTCCTTGAATTACACCAACAGCTCTCCTAACTAAAGTAATTTCATCTCTAAATAGTTCAAGGCCACTCTTCACAATCAAGTTATAAATATGACATGCACATCTAATATGAAATATTTCAGGAATTGGTGGGTGTAGATGCAATTTTAATATTGTAATAGAAGCAGTGTTGTTAGAAGTATTATCAAATGACATACACAAAACTTTTTCTGTAGGATTATAAAATATAGCAACTTCATGTATAGTATTACTTATAAATGCACCAGTAGGATTTTGATCTTTATCATATTTAAAAGCAATAATACGTTTTTGCATACAAAAATTATCATCTATCCAATGGCATGTAACAGTCAAATAATCATTTTCATTCACAGCACGACCAATATCAGAAGTAAGAGAAACTTTACAAGGAAGACTTGCGAACAAATAACGTATATATGTCTGATATTGTCCAAAAAACCTAAAGATATCAGCTCTACAAGTATTTCTAGGAATACCTTTAAACATAGGGTTATAAATTCTTTGAATATAAGTAATAAGATACGGTGAAGAAGCAAAACTAAAAGGTAAACAACCTAAAATAATCATTTTAGCTAATTATTCCCGATCTTTCTTAATATCGTATTTCCTAAATAACCCACCAATACTCGGGTTAAGTCTTTGTAGCCCAAATAACTCATCCACTACTCAATCAAGAGGGTGTTTCTCTTCCATATGCCTACGAAGTTGACCCGTTCCCCTTCCTTTACCGGGCTCATGTTTATAATGTTCACTACAAATTTTACATTTTACATAATTCTTTTGATCTTCTAGTCTTTCAAAAAACATTCAACACTTACTTCTTAATCGTCGATTCTTCTTAATAGGGAGAGGAGGCCTACTTGTTGCACCCCTAATATTTTGAGTTTGACTAGCATTACCAGGTGTAGGTGGTGGTGTTTCAAGATTATCGGGTGATTGAATATCATCTAACAAAGAATCTAAATCATTATCTACACCATAATTTTCTTGCATTCGCTCATTATCTACATTTAAATTTTCAGGTGAACTTTCAGAAATATGTGTAAAGCTACTAGAAGAACCAACACCACCTCTTGTTCTTTTTGAAGTTTTCTTACTACCACCTCTACTAGTGCACGCTTTTTTGGCCGCTTTAAGTAAATCCATTATATAAATTAAAGTAAAAATTTAAAGTAAGAAATTAAATTAAGAAATTAAAGTAAGAAATTAAATTAAGAAACTAAATTAAGAAACTAATTAATAAAATAAGTGTACACCAAATAAGAGAAAGAGATGGAACGAGTGTACCGGGATTCCTTATGCCGCACTAATTTTGAATTTTTGATATCAAAATTCAAACTTCAATTGATAGACCGAAACTTGATAGTTGATAATACTTGAATACTTGATACCACACTTCACTTGAATAATTGATATTTGATAATAATAATTTTGTGATGGCTAAACTAAATAATTGATGAAACTTGAAATAATAAATAATTGAGAATTTGAAATTTGAGAATTTAAGAACTATAATATCAAGAGAGAATTGAGACTTGAGAGAAAATTAGAGTAGCAAGAGAGTGAATTGTGAGGAAAAAATGAAGAAGAAGGGGGGCTATTTATAGATTTTAAAAGGTTAAAAAAGTAATTTTGCAATTATTAGGGGTGGGAGGGCTATATTTTTAATGGGGGCCAAAATTGGCCATTTTTGCAATTTCTGGCCGTTCCCCAACGGTCATTTCTCAATTTGACCATTGGGAACGGTCTAATTAAATTAAAAAAATATTCCAACGGTAACCAGGTTGCTAACGGAATGCAGCCCGTGTTCAGCCCGTTAAGACATTTCGGGTTCAATGGGTTAGGGCCACCGTTAAGCTAAACGTGAACGTCCACAACCCGGCCCCCTAAACAACCCGTCCATTAATGAACAGTAGCGGGCTGAACCGGGTTGAAGCGGGCTAAAAACGGGTCAGCCCGACCCGATTAACACCCTTATATACAACCCATCTAACTTGGCATCATTTCTCATTTTGGCACACTATCTCTATCTTGTTCCATTTTGGCCCTCCAACTCTATTTTATATGTTTCAATTTGGCCCTCCAACTATATTTCTTATGCTCCACTTTAACACAAAAGCTGAAACCAGTGCAAAAAATATAGCGCATATATACACAAATTTGAGGTATAATAAATATCCAATTAAATGTTGTCACCTGATTTTTTCAGCCATGTCAAACGGGTCAATACTAGAATACCTGAACCCGACCATATTTTTTGTGGGTTTATTTCATCTAAACAGGCCAGGTATGAAATCGGCAGATGAAAGCTTTGGAACTTAGAGAATGAAGATGGGGCAACAGTGGATGAAAAAATACGGTCGGGTTCAGGTATTTTAGTATTGACCCGTTTGACATGCATAAAAAATCAGGTGACAATATTTAATTGGATATTTATTATACCTCAGATTTGTGTATACACGCGCGTTATATTTTTTGTACTGGTTTCAGCTTTTGTGTTAAAGTGGAACATAAGAAATATAGTTGGAGGGCCAAAATGGAACATATAAAATAAAGTTTAAGGGCCAAAATGGAACAAGATAGAGAAAGAGTACCAAAATAAAAAAATAATGCCAAATTGAATGAGCTGTATACATATTTGGCCTAATAAAAATGTATATGCAATACTAGGATTGAAGAGGACACACTTGACTATCCACGGGCGGTTGATAGATACCAACTTTCTTTTGCAAGCTGATCATTAGACGCGGAGTCAAATTTTGAAGTGAAATTTTAATTTTCTTAAATTATTAGATTTTAAATTAATAATTTCTATATATTCAATAAATTTATAAAACAAATATATGACTTGATTAGAAGCTAATGGAGTACGGTCAAACTTACATCCCACGTGATACCAACTAGCTAGGAAAGAAAAAACATCCATGCGAAAGCCGCAAATTATTTGCCAATTATTTTCTAGGTGGTTGGCTTACGTAGCAAGAAAATCTATGAATCATGATATCCGCTCTTTTTGGATAAAAAAAATGCTCTTTAGCATTTCGTCATTAGGGCATAACTTATAAGCAACGGGTCATCAATTCTTCGTTCGCACCAACTTTTAAAAAAGACACCTAGTTAATGAGACGGATCTAGAATTTTTAGTATATGAGTGCACTACTAAAGAAAAGAAGAACAAAATTTAGTAACCGCACTAATAAAGAAAAGAAGACAAAAATTTATTAACTGGGAATTGATTCCTTATTCCTCTTGGTAAATAACTCAACTTTCAACTAAGTGTATCATTCCGTCTTCTTAGAACACTAGTCTTTGTAAACATGTCTCGTACGTTATTGCCCGTGAATCATCACAAACAAACATTTAGGTAATTCTTGTAATTGTTATCTTTTTTTTTTCTTCCGGAAATCAGTAAATTATTTGTTAAGAAGATCATTTATGTTTGCTGAAAAAATTCATCCAAAAAAAATGTAATTCTTCTTATTTACTTGGAAAATTCAATCAGTCATTTGTTAGAAAGAGCATAAATAGATTCTTCTCAATTTTTAATTTAGCTGACTAACACCATTTATATTTTATCAACACTATTCGTTGTGATTACTTATGTGAATAAAATGGCAAGTTCTAGAAACTTATGAGAGGATTGTTAGGATCGAAAAAGTCAGGTGTCATACGGAAGCTAGCAAAACAAACTTTGAACGACGATAAGTCAGACAACAAAAGAGAAATCTACCAAAAGAGACACAAACATTTAACGTGGTTTCGATCAACTGACCTACGTCTACAACGGAGATGAGCAATCCACTATAGTAAAAAGAGAGTACAAAATATCGAGAGAACAACCTCACGGAGAGGCAAACACAAGTGACACACTAACACTTGTCCCGTAAAGTTCTCCTCCTAAACACGACTCTCACACCCCATGTGGCTACATTGTCGATATTACTGAATGAGAATGGCGGATCCTCAATTTATAGAACTCCAAACATTTTCCTACAAGAAAAAGGACTAGCTAAGTATAGGAGAATTATAATTTCCTTCTACAAAAAGGAAAACCCAATTAAGGTAATTATATTGCCCTTTCCTTCAACAAATAGGAAAAACAAATATGGTAAGAAAATTATGGCAAACACCTAATAATTCTCCTCCTTGGCCTGAATTTTCTGACAAAATAAACTTGATCCACCTTCTTCACATAGCCTTCAATAAGTCGCATCTCCAAATCTCCGTCACAAAGTTTGTCTCAACGTGTGTAGCACTCCGGTCAAATTTCTCAGACAAAAATCACGATTATCGTCAAATATGTTGCGGCTAGAACTGAACCCACCAAGATGAACATGTCTTGAACCTCGCTGATACCACTTACTAGGACCGAAAAAATCAGGTGTCATACGGAAACTAGCAAAGCAAACCTTGAACGACGATAAGTCAGACAACAAAAGAGAAATCTACCAAAAGAGACATAAACATTTAACGTGGTTCGGTCAACTGACCTACGTCCACGACGAACATGAGCAATCCACTATAATAAAAAAAAGAGTACAAAATATCGAGAGAACAACCTCACGAAGAGACAAACACAAGTGACATACTAACACTTGTCCCGTAAAGTTCTCCCCCTAAACACGACTCTCACACCCCATGTGGCTACATTGTGCATGCTACTAAATGAGAATGACGGATCCTCAATTTATAGAATTCCAAACCTTTTCCTACAAGAAAAAGGACTAACCAAGTATAGGAGAATTATAATTTCCTTCTACAAAAAGGAAAACCCGATTAAGGTAATTATATTGTTCTTTCCTTCAACAAATAGGAAAACCAAATATGGCAAGCGATGTTTAGCTTAAAGCATATATATTTTTATGTATATCGCCTCATATTTTACTTTTGTTTCGTGAATTTTGGGATGTTAAATGCTATGATTTATATTAATTTGAAGTGTTTTTATGTGTAAGAATGATTCGGGAGCAATTGGGGGCGAAACGCGCAAGATTTGAGCCAAAACGAACGAAACTGGGAAACTTGCGAATTTGGACCTGTGGCGCCCAGCCCTACCTGTGGCGCCAGAAATAGAAGCTAAAATATTAGAGCGCCATGTAGGGCGCCTGGCGCTAGCCAGGGTGCCAATGACGTGAATTTTCTCCAATTTCGCCCGGGACAAGGTTATTTCGGCCCTAGACCTACCCAACATGTATAAAAGCAAGACTAAACCTATTTTTGGAGATAAGATGCCACTTTAGAGATATAGAACATACTTTGAAGAGAGTTTTACGTGGAGGAACACACACCACGCTTGGAGGAGACTTCTAACTAGTTTTTCTTCTCTTCTCTTCCTTTAATTTCATAGTTTATTAGTTTTACAGTTTTGGGTGCTACATGAACGTTGTAGTTTGAAGCTTGAATTGTTCTTATTATTTTATCATATTGGATTATTTATTCAATCTTTCGCTTAATTATTTGATTGCTTGATCACCAATTTAATACTATCTACGAATCTAGGATTGAACTCAGGAGAGGGAATTCTAGATTGCATATAAGATTGATAGAGCAAGATCTTAACTCTTAGGGAGGGCGAATTTGTGGTTAGGATAGGAATATACCTAATCGCCTTGCTTGGTTACTATACAGGAAATATTAATGCGTTCTTGTTAATTCTAATTCCATAGGAATATAGGCGTTAAATTAGCTTGAATAGGCGAGTTGTACTTCGGGAGAAGGCTACGAGCAATATTAACCATGTCAACCAATAAATCAGATAAATTAAGTAGACGATTTAAGTGGAAGACTCAACGGGATTGTTAGCTAACCCATAGCTCTAGAATATTCACTCACATTAAATTCATCTCTATAATTCGTCGACTTGTTTTCTTTAATCTCTTAATTTGTCACTCTAGATTAATTTTGCTTAAATATCCATATTTTAGGATTTGCTTGAATAGATTAATTGTTTGATTTAATTTAGCTGATAGTTAATCACAAGTCCCTGTGGGTACGATATCTGGACTTACAATCATATATTACTTGTCGACCACGTATACTTGCGTGTGCGTTTGGGAGCAACAAGTTTTTGGCGTCGTTGCCGGGGACTTAAAAATTACCTAGTCTACTAGGTTAGATTTTTACTTTTTGTCTATTCAAGTTTCTTTTTATTTTTATCTTAGTTTAATATTTTATTATCTTTGTTGACATGGCTTCTTGGAATGAAAATTGGTCGAATATTGATTATTCTTATTATGGTGATCCTTGGCCATATTGTGGAGGACCACACTTAGGGCAAAATTGTGCATCTCAATCTGATGTGTGGAATTTTTGTAATGTGTGTGGTTGTCAAGGTGGTCATTGGGATGGTTGTCCTAATTCTTATTATCCTTCTCAGAGTTCTTATTATAATGTTTCTAATAATGTTTATGAGTTTGATAGGAGCAATGAAGTGGAGGATATGGAAAGCGTGGCTCGTATTATGGACATGATAAGGAAAATAGTCGAGCAACAGGACATGATGATGAGGCAAGTAGCCGAGCAACAAGATGAAAATCGAAAGGTTATACAAAGAATTAGTGAAGCAATCATGAGGATGATGGCCGAGGCGGAGGAAGTGGCTGAAGAAAGAGAGTTCTCAACAGAAGATAATTTAGAAGAAGCAGATATAGTGAGCCAATCTTGGCTAGAGGAACAAGCTCAACTGATAAAATCTCATGAGTTTCTCCGTGATGGTCTTTCAAATATGACAGAACAACTAATAGAAGGATGAACTGAGCTCAGGCAAGAGATAGACCAATTTGGCTTAGATATCCATGACTTGCAGGCTCAATTGAATAAAATGGTTGAAGCATCTGATGCCCTACAACCAACTATTGTAGATACTAGCCAACTTATGGAGCAAAAAGAGGAGTTCCAACTATTCGACCACAATATTATTAATAATGCCAAGGTTGACGAAGAGTGCAAAATTGAGAATGTCAACAGTAATGCAATTTTTGAGTTAGAGCGTATTGGACCTCATTTTAAACACTTTTCAATATTTTGTTTGGTTGGTGACATGGGAATTGATCCAGTCGAGCATATGGAGGAGTCAATGGATGAGGAACAAAGTGTTTATATTCTGAAATTTGTCACACCAAGGAAACAAAATGACATTCCTCACTTAAGGGCCAAGAAGTGCAAGATGCGATATTTATTGCTTGGTTCCTTTATTTTTATACCACCGCCCCAGGAACGTGACAGAAAAATTGATGCAAAATTGGGGCCGCAATTCATATCTTCAAAGTGGAAGGAAAATTGGTGAAAGTGATGGCGTCGTGCCGCGACGTTAAATAAGGCGCTTGTTGGGAGTCAACCCAACCTGTATTTTAATTTTTTTAATTTTTTAATTTTTTTATATAGTGTCAAGTTTCGTGTTATTTTTATTTTGCATAGTAGAGGAAGTCTGAGTACCCAAAGTTAAAGCTGAGGAGCATATTTGAGCTTAAGTGTGGGGTCGTCCCGACCCTTAATATTGAGGATCACGTCCGAGCTAAGCCCGAGAGGGCCTCAGGGAGTATTTCTCACCCTTGTTTTAATATTTTTCTCTATGATCATGCATCGAGGCATATGCATAATATAAGTGTGGGGTAGGGAAACTACTTTCTGAAGTGTAATTTTATAAAACTATTTTTTTATTTAGTTTTTTCTTTTAGAACTCGTAGTAGACATAGTCTAGGAAAAAAAATGAAAATTGAAAAAAAAAAATTAGAAAAAGTTCGAACTTTTCCCGACGATGGATCTTTTGGACAATTTTCTTGAGGGATAAAGTCCGATTAAAAACACCAAAAAGATTTTTTTAGGATAGTTAGGTAGTATCCCTTGATTTTTCTTTGGGCGCCAGTTCTTTTCCAAGGGTGTAGCTCGAACCGGGTATTTTAATTGTTTTTAGGAGTAGTTTAGGAAGAAACTGAGTCGCTCTGAGATACTCATTGACATGGTTGATGCTGGCACATTAGGCTATAACATACATTCTATTTTCTCGTGTATTTGATTTGAATTGTGAAACCTAAGTGAAGTAAATAACCTATTTTGTGATGTCTTTTCTCAGTTGTTTGACTTGTATGCCACATAGTGTAATATTGCTTAATTTTCTCAATTATGTGTGCTTGCTTGACTTGAGAATTGAACAGAACCGTCTTATTTGAGTCATGTGCAACGTGTGTGAGAGGATTTGTGATTTTCTGTGCTATCCTGTGTAGTCTAGAACTTGCCCCGTGTGTTAGTTGAAGCGAAATTGTAAGTTGTGCTAATCTAGGAGATGACGTAGGTATTTTCTTGCTTGATCATGGATGTACTTGTCACATAAAAATAAAATTTTCCATTGCTAGCCCCTTTGAGCCTATATACCTTTTCTTTGGCAACCACATTACAAGCCATACCCCTATTTTGTTCTTAATTTGATATTGATTGAACCTTTACCTCCTAAGGCACTTAGTCGCTAAAAGAAGTAAGGTTAGAGATTGGGGAGTAGCTTTTGAGTGGAATCATGGAAGGGCCCGTTGGTGCACTAAAGTTGAAATTAAAAGTCACTAGCCGGTGAACTTTAATGTATGGAGTGTGTGAAGAAAAGAAAAAGGAAAAAAGAAAAAAAATGATAGTTCAATTAATGTAGAAAAACACATACACCTCCAATTCTTATTGATTTGTGCTAGTGGAATTATAGAAGTTCTTAATTGAAAAGAGGGTTATGTTGCATATGTTGTATATGGAAAGTGAATTGGTTGAGAAGAATATGTGCTTGAATTGTGAATGTAGTGTATTAAGTGCTTAGGAGGGTTAGTTACTATCTCTAAATGTATCATACCCGTCCCTTAGCCTACATTACAATCTTAAAGTCCTAATTGATCCTAGATTTGACTAGCTTAAATTAGTGAAATATACAATATGGGCAAGCTTATGGTACGACCGCGGGATGCATATGAACTCTTTGTGAGAGTGAGTGAATTTTGTTCAATTGTGTGATGTCCTTAAATTATGTTCAAAAGCATATTTGAATGTGTGGACTAGTCTCTATTCACTCTTTTGTTTGTTGGTGAGGGCACATAATCTCATGAATGATTGGTAATGTTGTAAATTTTCTTGTTGGGTAAGTACATGAATTGAGGGTGCTTAGTGGTTAAAGTCGGCTTTTGAGGTTGGGTGATGACAAATAGGCTGTTGGAATTGATTGAATTGAAGGGTTATACTTGGGCATGCTTAAACGGGAAGAATGTGAAATTTTGTGTGTTCATGCTGGTGTGCCGGTATTGATAATAGTTAAGGGTATAGTGTGTGGTTAAAAGTTAAGGTGCTCCTCTATAATTGATACTTGTACGTAGTTGGAGGGTAGTAGATTGTCCCATTGCTCGAGGACGAGCAAGAGTCTAAGTGCGGGGTGTTGATGTTTAGCTTAAAGCATATATATTTCTATGTATATCGCCTCATATTTACACTTGTTTCGTGAATTTGGGATGTTAAATGCTATAATTTATATTAATTTGAAGTGTTTTTATGTGTAGGAATGATTCGGGAGCAATTGGGGGCGAAACGCGCAAGATTTGAGCCAAAACGAACGAAACCGGGAAACTTGCGAATTTGGACCTGTGGCGCCCAGCCCTACCTATGGCGCCAGAAACAGAAGCTAAAATATTGGAGCGCCATGGAGGGCGCCTGGCGCTAGCCAGGGCGCCAATGACGTGAATTTTCTCCAATTTCGCCCGGGACAAGGTTATTTCGGCCCTAGACCTACCCAACATGTATAAAAGCAAGACTAAACCTATTTTTGGAGAGAAGACGCCACTTTAGAGATATAGAACATACTTTGAAGGGAGTTTTACGTGGAGGAACACACACCACGCTTGGAAGAGGCTTCTAACTAGTTTTTCTTCTCTTCTCTTCCTTTAATTTCATAGTTTATTAGTTCTAGAATATTGGGTGCTACATGAACGTTGTAGTTTGAAGCTTGAATTGTTCTTATTATTTTATCATATTGGTTTATTTATTCAATCTTGCGCTTAATGATCACCAATTGAGTACTATCTACGAATCTAGGATTGAACTCGGGAGAGGGAATTCTAGATTGCATATAAGATTGAGTAGAGCAAGATCTTAACTCTTAGGGAGGGCGGATTTGCGGTTAGGATAGGAATATACCTAATCGCCTTGCTTGGTTACTATACAGGAATTATTAATGCGTTCTTGTTAAGTCTAATTCCATTGGAATATAGGCGTTATATTAGCTTAAATAGGTTAGTTGTACTTCGGGAGAAGGCTACGAGCAATATTAACCCTGTCAACCAATAAATCAGATAAATTATGTAGACGATTTAAGTGGAAGACTCAACGGGATTGTTAGCTAACTCATAGCTTTAGAATATTCACTCACATTAAATTCATCTCTATAAATTCGTCAACTTATTTTCTTTAATCTCTTAATTTGTTACTCTAGATTAATTTTACTTAAATATCCATATTTTAGGATTCGCTTGAATAGATTAATTGTTTGATTTAATTTAGTTGATAGCTAATCACAAGTCCTTGTGGGTACGATATCTGGTCTTACAATCTTATATTACTTGTTGACCATATATACTTGTGTGTGCGTTTGGAAGCAACAGTAAGAAAATTATGACAAACACCTAACAAAGACCGGTAAATTGAACTATAAGAAGTTGCTGAAGGATCCTCAAAGGTGATCGTTTTTATCTAAAGTTTGTTATCATACTTGCTTCACGCTGTGACTTCTTTCTTCTACACGAAGGAAAAGAAGGTTTTGGATTATCTACGCATGTTACTTTTCATATTGTTCTAAAAAATTGATCATCGCTCTTTTTTATTCTTTTTCTAAGTTTGAGTTTTGCCACGATATTTTAATTACTGTATTATTTTGTCAATAAAACTAACCGATGTTCAACAGTTTATCTCGATTGATAAATTGACCTTAGAGAATTTTTTTCACCTTGAGAAACACAAAGATGTTATTTTATTGATCATAGCACTTGATGTTCCGGACATCTAACAACTTTAGGCTTTGTCTAATATTTAATTTGGAATTCGTATGGTATTAGTAGGTTATTGAGAATAGAATTCTTTGGTTGATTAGTAATTCAAACTGAGAAGCCATGTTTAAATATAAATATATATTTACTCGTGTAAAAGTACATGAGAATGGATGAAGTTAGCGTAGTTAAAGTACAAACGAAATCACCTCAAAGGCTAAACCTAATACCAAACCAATTATTTACGAAATAAGTTAAGGAAATACAACTAATATTATATGAACATATATTTTTGGTTTGATTTAGGAAAATTCTACCGCTTTAATATATGAGAATTTACAATTTTATCTAATTTGAAAAGCTCTAGATTGGTCATTTTTTTTCTCATTGTCCGATGATCTAATAAAATCATATTTAAAATTGAATATGACCTTCAAAATATTTGCTAATTTGAAAATTATAATTTTTTTCAACGTACGATAATTTTAAAGGAAATACTTTATTTTGTGAAGGGCATAAAAGTTAATTAATATTTTGATAAAATTTTTGTTGATCAACATTTCAATTTGAAGTTTGTTGTACTATGTATATATTTACTCAATTATACCATTTATTAGGTAATAAAAATGCAAACTAATATGAAATTCACTGATAATGCAAAGAAGAAACCATTACACTATCAATATATATGACTTGAACATAAATTTATAAGCTATTAATAATACTAACTAATATGTGAAGTTCACTTATAATAATAATAAAAATAAAAACTTTGCACTACCACAATATATGACTTAATTCCTATTCAATAACTCCCATAATTTTGCCTTTTAGACCCCTTTTATTGCGATGTGTCTTTTTGGACTTGACTGTACTTGTAATTGGAGCCCGCTTGTGTTAAGAAAATTATGTTTTCATAAACTATTTAGAACTAATAAGTTTTTATCTACTCACCGTATTTTTTTAATCTTTTGTAGTTGTTGATGTTAGCTTCAATAGAAAAAAAAAATACTCTTAAAAGTAATAAATTAAAACCTTTTTTCCCGACAAATTAAAGTCACGTTCTTGGTTTTTTAATCCTTATGGAGTCTATTTGAGTGGTTAAAAGATAGTAGTAAAAAAGTTTCCATGAATACAAATTTAATTGAATTTGAAGTCCTAAATATTTGGAAAGTTATAAATATGACAATTTTATCCAATATGTTTTAAAAAACAATTTAATATTTTAAGGATATTTTAATCAATTAATCTTATATTCATACTTTTAAAATAAGATAGATAGATAGATGTCAACAGTTAATATCATACCAATTTATATATATATATATATATATATATATATATATATAAAATATTTAATTTACAGAGAGATCATGAGTTCACATGCACATAATTCCCCATATAAATCCGCTCCTGAGCTGTTGTATGCATCTGATACTACATCTTTACACTTTTAAATATAGGAGTTAAAGGGCGTCACCCCTAACATGATTATAGTAATCTCTTAGTAACAATTGAAAACGTGCATATTTACACCGCATTACTACTCTCTCATCTCAATTTGAAATCTTACTTCGTAAATATTACGGATGTTCCTAAATAAGTTATAATTTTCTTGGCTAGAAAGTCTTTTAATTACTAGACTTGCTGACTCGAGACTCACTTTTCTTTTTTAATCTTAAAAAGATTTAAAAGTTTTCAATATATAACTTTACCTTCTCTTTTGAAAATTTGCTTCAATTCAAATATAATAAAGTTCAATTTTTAAGTTAGTCATAATCATGCTCAAATAAAAATGAGCATCAAAATTTGCCATGGTGCATTACTTTGGAATGAAATTGTTCCAACGGTACATGCAATCAAGCGTAGCGATCCAGCCCAACGTTTATATTTGCTCAGCAGATAAAGCCCAGCCCAACAGAAGCAAACGAGAGTCCAGGCCCAACAATGATAGAGGCTACTATCTCTAGACGGGTGGTTGACAGGAATGGTGGTGTGGTGGTCTTTAGTAGAAAGAATTACAAGAAAATACATATGACTTCACGTCATAATAAAAAATAGTCCATGTTTTTAAGTTTTATCTCACCTAATCCACATTGTACATATTTTGAAAGCATTTGCAAATTCAAAATCTGTGTTCTTACAACTATTGCTTCTAAAAGCTATGAAATTAATTCTTTGTTCTCACAACCATTGCTTTCACTCTCTCTTCTTCTCACATCTTCTACATATGCTTCAAGAGGCCGTGTATTTTCTGTTTCTCCTCTTGTGTCACCTGCTTGCAATGTAAGAAAATTGAAGATCATTCAAAGCTTTGCTTTTGAAAATAGTTTCTTTTCACTTTGTTAGTTGTTTGGATAGGGTGTTGTTCCAATTGATTGAAAATATCAGTAGGAGTTCAAAATTTAAATTTGAAGTGATTTGGAGTAGACTTGAGCAAGATTTGAGCTAAATTTCAAAAAAGACGTAAGGAAGAAGACGAAGTCAGTTTTTTGTATAATTATATATAATCTTGTATAATAGTGTATATGAGTGTAGAAACACACCTTATACAATATTATACACTTTTATAAATCTTTATACAAGCGTCTGTACACGAACTTCTTCCACGATTTTCAGTTGCAATTCTTATTCAAAACCAGTCCAAATCTCCACTAAATGACTTCAAATTTTATATACAATCTCCTTATACTATTTCTAACAAGTCTAAATACACACACACTCCAAATTTTTCACAAAACCAAATTCAGAATTTAAATCCACATATTTAAGCTTGTTAAAAATCTAATTTTCACCGCTCGAATGAATTTGATTTGTTGAATTAATATTTGAGTCACAGTTTCTAATTCGAAAATTAATTTAAAAGCTTGAGGAATCTTTTTTAAAAATTAAATAGTAATTTTGAGAACCTATTAGAGTTGGATGTTAAATCTTAGCCTTTTATTTTTGGGCTAGTTGGTTGTAAATTGAAATATGGGCTATAAAATTGAAAAGTATGAAGCTCAGTTGTTCTAATGTGAAATTTTTCCTTTAAATATTGTCTCCGTTTTCGAATGTATTTAAAAAATACACCCCCCCCCCCACACACACACTTTTATTACTTGTAACGGATTCTCTAATGGATTGGTAGTTTTTATGCTATATTATTTTACTTATATTGTTAATTGTTCACAAAGTCTACTCGGTTGGCATGATTTTGTGATTATTCACCAAACTCTATTGGCATGATTTTGTATTATCTTACATTCAACCTATTTGTTAGATTGTTCACAAACTCTACTCAGTTGGCACCATTTTGTGCTTGTTCATTTATTCACCAAACTTTAACAAACTGGTATGAGTTTGTATTTTTTGCAATTGACGTAGATGTTTAATAATTCATTAAAGTCTACCTGATTGGTATAATTTTGATATGTTGTTCAACAAAGTATTCTTCAAAATTGCAATTCCAATTTCGATTAAATCATTCCAAATTTGATTTGCTCCTAATGATATCAAATTTGAAATAAAATTTCCCAATACCAACACAAACGATCCCTAATTATCAATTTAGTCAAAGAATACCAAAAAAAAAATCAAGAAGATCCACTTATCTTCTTCAACATTTTCTAAAGACCACCGATGGAGTTTTGAGAATTTTAAAGTAAATTACTAAATCAGTGTTTGAACTAAAAATTTAAGCATAAATTATCGTTATTCAAATAATTTTAATAATAATTGATCATAAACTTGTAGTTTACAACCCTAACAAGAATTTGAAGCTCCAATATTAAAAAACTATGGTGTTCTTGGTCAAGAAGAATCTTATTTTTACAACAAAGTAAAAATAAGAGAATAAAATATATTTTTTATCTTTAGACGCTAGACTGGAGTTATATTACCCAATTGATCTTTGTCGTCTATCGACACATAAAAGAAAGAGATTTGCACAAAAATACAGTCCGACACACTATATTGCACTTACGTCGTCATGTTTTTAAGTTTACAACTGCATAGTCCATTATTTTCTTATAACAATATTTTTGCACATTATGCAATATTATACACTTATTATAATATTTTATAAAGTTATATAATATTTTGTTACATCCCACACTTTCTCCCCTCACATGAAGTTAGAAATTAATAAGGCCTTTAAGGCAATCAATCGGCCAGCGACACATTATGGAACAAGGTTTGATTGTACTTCATTGGATTTGCGCCAGCTGTCCTACCGGACATAGTGGCCGGGGTGGGTCGGGGCAATTCATTTGACGTTTAGGGCGGTGGAGTTTCTAGATCTAATATAAAAAAAATAGTATATAACTTTCCTCTTTCTCATTTTACATAGTGTTAACAGCTGTAGCTAACCCAAAACACTCTCAATCTTTCTTTAAGAATTCCCTAAACGATTTAGGGCTAGAATCAAAAGCGAACTTGGTGGAGATGAAAGTAAAGAACCTCGTGATCATCACTAAGTCATTTGCCTTCATCTTATACTGGTCTTGGAGATTTCTTGGGAGTGAATATAATCACCAGAGAAGTGTAAGAACCTAAAAAGCGTAGTTAGTTCTTCAAAAAAAGTATGTTAGACAACTTTTCTTTCTTGGCATGCTTTTATGTAAGCGCTTCTTCTGAATAATCCATATGTGATAAGACTGAATTGTTCTAAGCCTCTCTTGACGGCGATGTTCCTGTTCTTGTTCATTCTTCACCAATAACATTTGCCTTCAAGTTTGAAATGTTTCGGGATGGTATCGCGAGGTCCTGAATGTAATTCGTTCTGAGTCTAACTATGATATCTCTTGTAAGTGACCTTGCATTGCGCGCTCCCCCCACATATATATATATATAACCGATCCCTCTATGAGGCTGGGTACAAAATGATATATTAGGTGATATAACTGAGTCCCCTATGAGGCCGGGTACCTAATGATATGTTACGTGTTATTACCGAGTCTTCTTGAGGCCTAGCACAACCGAGACCTCCTGAGGGAGAGTACGGAACAATGTGATATGAAATATTACCGAGTCCTCTTGAGGCCGGGCACAATCAAGACCTCCTGAGGCCGGTACGATGTGATGAAGGCAAAAGACCTTACCGAGCCCTCATCGAGGCTAGGTTCGATACGAGATGATATGTCCCAAAGAGCAGCTGAATGATATTATGTTATATTAAATATTTAATGCATAACCCCAATGAGTAGTTGAATGTTATTGTGTTATATTAAATATTTAATGCATAGCCCCAATGAGTGGCTTAATTTTTACAAAACTTGCATCTATTCATGATTCATGATTACTACAGTGCACGCCCCTCGTGGCTTGTCTTTGACATCCAGGTTGAAGTTGTGTATTCATGTCTCTTGTGCTATGCCTTTGGTTTACATACATTATCAGCTTTACATACTCAATATATCCTTCATATTGATGCCCATTTCTTTTGGATGATGTGTGCATGCCTACAGGTACACATAGCCCCGGTTACGTCCCTCCCAAGTAGGGTGCACATTTCAGCGGTTGGTTGTCGCTCTCCACCACTCCGGTGTAGATGTATAGAAGTCGATAGATACCGAAGAATATGTTTCCATTATTTTTGGTATGGTGGGGTCCTGACTCGTCCAAGTTATATATTATGATATTCTTAGAGGCTTGCAGACTAGTGTCCGGTGTATATGTAAATATTGGTTATGACCTTATTGGTAATATTTATGTAAATATATAAAAATATTGAAAGTTTCTTCCATAATCAGCTGTGAGCATTTTAATTCTGGGTGTTATACTGGGAGGCCTTGATGACCCAGATTTCATGTTGAAAGATCTATGTATGGACGTTGGTTCGTACGGCCCTTCGTGCATTGTGTATCATTCACACCTCCCGAGGTCGGGGTGTGACATATTGTATATAAAAACTTACTTAAAGTTGGGTGTTGTCTCCTACAAACTTCACCTCATGAAAGATATAACCAATATAATTAGTTCAAATCTTCATCAAATAGCTTCATTTTTTAACCACAACTCCCTAAATGACATTATCACGATCCAATTTCTGCCACTGGTCGTGATAATGCCTAACGTCGTCGTTAGGTAAGCGAACGATGAACCATCAACTTATTTATCCATTTTTATATTCTTAAAAATCGGTGTTTCATTAAATAAATGAATTTAAGTGAAGGAACTATAGAGACATACTTACATTCTTACTAAGCCATAAATTATAAATAAAACATAAATCGAAATGATTATAATATTAGGCAAAACCATAATAAACTATTAGAAATTTTCATCACAAGTGCACAAGCAACTAGTAGAATATATACAAAATACTATAGCTACTTTTTGAAACAAAATAGACAGATAGATAAATATAACAAGAAAGAGGTTGCAGGTGCAGCAGATCGGATCATGGAGAGAGCAACTCATCACTAAGCCTTCGGATAGTGCGTATGAGCGCCCGTATGACCGCCTGGATTACTTGCCTCAGTACCTACACAATTAGTGCAGAAGTATAATATGAGTATGTAAATCAACGCATACCCAGTAAGTATCTAGTCTAACCTCGAAGAAGTAGTGATGAGGGATCGGCATCAACACTTATTAGTGGTCCAATAAATAAAATGAATGAAACATAGACAGGCATGGAACATAATAAATAGCAATATAATAAGTAAATATAGCTAACTTGATCTTTCAACATAAACATAATATTTAATCCTCAAATACCATGTGCTATCTCAAACAGATAAGGAATATCAAGTAAATGTCAAGTCTGAAGTCAAGAAGGAAATCTCATATATATTCTGAGTCCTAGCGATATTACACACGAATTAGTCCGGGATCGTATGGCCCGATCCCTAATGATAGTGTACACTTCCGAGGTCGTATGGCTTGATCCATGGATGTATCTCAATATATACTGCCGAGGTCGCATGACCCGACCCATAATGTTATTTCATATCACTGCCGAGATGTACATCCCAATTCACAGGAATAGAAAAACTTTCTGAACTACAGGTCACATAAATACAACACAAGGATAGGAACATAAATGAAACATGATTTTCTCCAACAATCAAGTATCCAGCAAAATTCAAGGTAAAGAGGTTCGGTCTAACATAATTTCCAATCCAATCTCAATTACAAATTTAGGTAATTAAACTAATAAGTTTAGTTCAAGTAATACAAATATTACATGGTAGAATTCTAAGTCTACTCGAAGATAAACATGATTTTAGGTACGCACGGACTCTCGTCACCTCGTACGTACATAATACCTAAAAAAATAGCACACAACAATTAGAAAACCTACAGGGATAATTTTTCCTCTTACAATATTAGGCAAGAGACTTATCTCACTTCCAAGATCTCTACTCGGCTCTCAAACCTCACTAGTCGCCTCAATACAATGTCGAGCAACCCGAAATTAATCAAATGGTGCATAAATCAATTAATATATGTTCAAAAATTCATAATTTAACTATTAGAGTAATTTTCTAACCCCTCTCAAAAAGTCCATAAAAGTCACCCCTGGACTCACGTACCCGATTTTCAAAACTTATCGTAGATAATTATTACCCATGACTTTATAGACCCAAATATATAATTTATACCCAATTGTATAATTAATTTCGTAGTCAAATCTCATTTTTACTAAATCCCAAGTTATTCAAAAAAATCTCATATACTCATTTTTATGTTAAAATCTATCTGTAATCCATGTCTTTGACTCATATTAGATAGAAATCACTCACCTTATAGTGCTCGATGAAAACCCCCCTTAAGAAGCATCGGCCAGGCCAAGTGAGAAATGGAAAAAATGAGCCTAAGTCCCATATTAAAATGAAGTTCTGCCGAGACACTCCTTCTTCGCGATCACGAAAGCCTCCTCGCGATCACAAAGGCAAAGTTGCCATCGCCCTAGAAATATATGGAGAGTCTTAAATAGGAGTCCGAGGATTTAGAAAGTTAAACAATTGGTTGAATCGTTACAGACACATGAACCCTAATCATCGATTTGCCAAAACTTTAAACAAATCGCAAACTTTATTTATGAGTTTTCCAACTTTTCAAAATCCCAACAATAGAATTTTTAATTTTTGTATTTTGATTTACATAGTAATATTTAAATCTGTGATGATAAACATGAAAATCACACTCAAATCAATTTTGTACCACATATCTTCTTAATACCATGTTAATAGGTTAAAACAAGTTTCAAATTATATACAGAATATGCTAAATTATGTAATATAAGAAGAATATATGCTAAAATTTATTTGGGATGTACCTCACACGTACTTCCCCGTAATTATTTCTAAACAAAATTTCCTGTTTGTTCTAAACTAAAATTTTGAAATGTCCTCTTTGATCTAAATTAAAATTTTAATTCAATTTTTGAAAGTAACAATTATTAATCTTTAAAGAGAGAGTAAAACACAAAGACAAACTAGTTTTAAATTTTTAAATAGAGAGTGTAACTGTGATGATTATCGATTGTATAGATTAAGTCGCCTACTACTTTACTGAAGGACTAACCACGACAATTTTCTTCTTCCTAGATGCAATGGCACACTACCATTAGTCTAGTATGAAGTATCTCTGCACGTGTTGCCCCACTGTACTGTTTACAATCTGCTACATTGTAGGAAACAAATAGTTTGTGTAGATTAAAAATAGAAACAAATTATTTTTCCTCTTGCATACAAAATAAATGGATGAGCAATCTAAATATTTTAATGCATGACAAAGGAAAGACAAAAGAATAATGGATACCTAGTCTCTAGAAGGTTTATCATTAAAGTCTACAAGACTCATTCTACTGTAATGTGCCAGCAAGATAACTAAGGAGTATCAAATAGAGAAACTTTCAGAAATCACTATGTTTTAGTGGTTATTAGTTAGTTGTAGCTATCATTTACTATATTATTTTCTATTGTTATGTTTTTAAATTTTTTAGAGTGTATTCGATGTATTTAAGCTACTGTATTCATGAATACAGTAGCATTTTTAAGCGTAAAACAGGGGATTACAGCTAGACAGATTTTTGTATTCGGGTGTATTTATAGCGTGAACATGGGATTACAGTAGGACAGATTATTGTATTCGACTGTATTCACGGCGTGAAACAGGGGATTACACTGTTTTTAAACGGAAAGTGAATCAATTAACATAATAGACTCCTAATATAACTCAACAAACTCAATTATAACACACAAAATTTTGTATTTCCAATTATAAAAAAGATTCTCAACCGAGAAACACCCCAAAAACATAACAATCTTCAGAGAAATTATATAATACATTTGAATACATAAATTATATTAATTAAGAAAACATATGAATACATTTATGGAATATAGCGAGACAGTGAATACAATGAAATACATAGAATATATTGAAATACAATGAAAAAAAGGACAATAAATACAATAAAATACATAAAATACAACGAGATACATTAAAATAAAATGAAAAAAGACAATGAATACAATGAAATACAGCGAGATACATTGAAATATATTAACAGAAAATTGACTTTGTCAGGCCTGAGGATAAACCAGAGGACAAAAGCTACGACACCAACAATGACCAAAAGAGTGCAGAATATCTGGAAGATACAAGTGCATATGCAATTGAAGAGACAGCCGCAGTAGCAGCTGAATGGGTTGCAGCAGTACCCGCCGTCGTGGCCTGGGCGGTGGTAGATTTTAGACGGCGGCGGAATTGATGGGCCTTAATATGCTCCGTTCAGATAGGGTCCGACCATGGTTGACGTGAAATCAAGAAACGCAAAAAAAAACAGTTGAGTTATTGGATGTAGTTGGGCGAAATAGCGGAGTTCATCTTCAGCCTTGATCCGGCGGAGGAGAAGACATCGGAAAGTAGAGAGAGAGAGAGAGGGAGAATAGATATGGGGTAGGGGATAGGAGAAATTTTAGGGGATATGAGAGAGAAAATAATACAAAGCTTATTTTATGACTTAATGTTAGGAAGTGACCATAAATAGATATTTGGCTAAAAAATCAAAAGGTAGCTATGGAATATAATTTTTTAAAAGGGTATTTATTTAAAATAAATAAGGTATCAACATTTGCTATAGGAGGTAACTAATCCTATCAAATATACGGGTAGGGACGCTTTTGGACAGGTTAAAATGGGCTGAATCAATAAATGGGGGGGTCAAAATTTATTCAAGTTGAGATATGCTGGGTCAAGATGGGCTAAAATTTATATCATATCCTAACCCGCCCAACTCTTATCAAATTTTAATTAATATGTGTTAATTTCTTGTGAATTATATAATTATTAAATAAAACTTTTTTTTTGTTATGGTCATATATAACATATCCATCAAAAATAATTATTTCTAAGATATTTTGGCAAAGTTACTCATGGATCAATTTGGGCTAAAAATTAGCCCAACTTTAAATAAGTTAAGATGGACTGGGTCAAAATGTACTGAGTTTAATAAATAAGCGGGTCAATAACCAGCCCAACCTTGGGCGGATTCGGTAGGCCATTTAGGCTTGGGATAAATTTGATAGCCCTAAAGATAACTACTCATTTTAATGAAGAAACGGTGTTTGTTTCTCAAGTACATATAAGTATACATAGCCATCAAATAAACTCAAAAGTGGAATATCAAACCCACGGAGACATAGGATAACTATTAACTAAGCTAAGAAAATTAATTAACTGTCCAAGGTAATCAAGAATGTTGGTTTTTCTATTAAAACTACTATTACAAAAATTAAACAAGTAAATAGTTATACTAACAAGAATACAAGAATTTATGGTTGGATTTTATTTAGAGGAGATGAAGATTCCAGGGTTGTAATCGGTTTATTAATTCTATTGAGATCGTAATTATACATGTTATAATTCGAATTATCTATGGTTGCTCGTTAACCAGATCGTTCATACAACTATTATGTTTCTACAATTCTATCTATCCGCAATATTTCAATCCTATATTCCTATGGTACTGAATCTATCATAAACGAATATAATACGACATTCTACTAAGCAAGATTGTTAGGTATATTCCTATCCTAACAGCGAAATTTTTTCTCGAGCCACTGGTTCAGAAATAAGCACTCTCTAATTTTACTCTAATCTAAATATAGTTTTCTTAAGCATAACACAGATAGTAAATAGAACTTACCTGCTAGCCAAACAATTAAGCAATTATACACAGAATTAGAGAAACAACCAAAGATGATAACCCGAATTACCCGTGATATTATTATAAAACTTCAATATTCATGACAACCAAAACCCTATAAAATAGAGTTCTTAGCCACTCATAATTTTAGTAATAATCATCTATGTGTTTTGCATAGATAAATTATAAAGAAAAAATGAAGGAAGGAAGACTTCTATAATTTTTGCCTCCAAAATTGCTCTACACATTGATCTTGCCTCCAAATAATGTCCAACATCTCAAAAATAAGTTTAAGAACCCTTTTATATTTGTTAGGAATGTGTAGGACCGAAATAAACCTCTCCAAGTCGAAATAGGAGAGTTTTCGCGGTTGGGCACCACAGCTGGCGCGAGTTGCCAAGCTGGACTGTGAAGGAATTTGGCCCTCTGCCTTTGCTATTTTGAGGGGTGCCAAGTGCCCACCTGGATGCCTACTTTTCTGCACTTTGTCGACTGCCTTTAATGTTTTAGTTGGTGCCTTGCGCCCATCTGGATGCCAAACTTATAGTCTCTCAAAATTAGTTCGTTTTTGGTTCAAATCGTGCACATTCTTTCAAAATCACTTTCTATTTACTCCCACACATATAAGCACCATAATTAAGCTCGAGTCGTCCCATAACAAATTAGAATTAACAAGAATATGGCGATAATTTAAGGCACTAGATATATAAAACTATTGACTTTTAGCCATATTCACAAATGATATACAAGACATCGTATACAAAGGAATATTTAGCCATGCATACTCGTTCATGCACTTCACAACTTTCACATGCCGAAAATATATGTGAACAATTAAAAATACTCAAACAACATGCCATAACCACCAAACCCGAATGATCGACTCATCGCTAATAAGCATTCTCGACTTGCACACATACCATAATAAGAGAAGTTTAATAACGTCACCTATCCGTCGTGGGATCATGTTCCCTCACCAAAGAACCAGAGAGTATATAGTCCATACATTCAATTATGAATTCGAATATAATATAAGGACATAACATTTATGAACAAAGAATCATTCACTTTCCCAAAAAAATTCATATGCATATTGAGGTCGTATGCTTGCCCGTAGTGTATGTCTCTACTTATTTAAGATTGCGAAGTCTAGGATCAATTAGGTCTTTACTGGTTGTAATGTAAATTATGGATGAGTAGGATATATTTTGGTATAGTGACTAACCCTCCTAAGTACTTTAACACACAACACTTAACTTGCAAGTACACACTCACATGACCAACTCGAACAATGCCCGAAACCATTCACAATTTGACCCTTTTTCTTTAAGAAAATCTATACATGCACTAGTCCCGATTAAGAAGAATAAGAGGTTATTTTCTATTTTTTTCCTTTTTGTATTTTCTTTGATTTTTTCCTTCTTCATTCTTTGATTTTTTCCTTCTTCATTCTTTGTTTTTTTCTTACACTCTCTATAAGTGTGGTTTGCCCCGTTAATGGTCTTTCAAAATATCCATGCACATTTTGGCATTTTTATGGTCCCATTCAAAAGATGTCCCCGACTCTCATCTTACTCTTCTAGCGACTTAAGTTCTTTTGGAGGTAAAAGTTCAAAAAGATCCAGTTAAGAAAAAAATGAGATTTGGCTTGTAATGTGGGTGACAAAATATTAATATGTTAAAATGGGCTATCTAAGAATAATTTTATTTATGGTGGCATAATAGCTCAATGGACAATTAAAGAAATGCCTATGTCATCTTCTAGACTAAAAAAACTTAATTATTTCTCTTTGAATAAAACACATGGGGCAACTTCTACACCAATACAAGATAACATAGAATAAAATCTAGACCTCACATCACATAATGTACATAACCCATTCAAAACGGTTCTATTCTAACTCTCAAGTTACAGCGAGTAGTCACATCTCAAGAAATTTAAGCAGTAAAGCACTAAATGAACAAACGAGTAAAGAAAATGAGAGAAGACATCACAAATAGGCTATTCAATTTATCTAAAGTATCAAAAAAAATTATCAACACATATCAGGAAGCTAATTTGCATACTAAGGTCACAATTATGCTAGCATCAAACAGGTCGAATGGCACATACTCAAGTCATCTTCCTTTTATTTCCTAAAATAAAAATACCCAATTCAAGATATATTCTGTCACGACCTAAAATCCTATCTTAAGGATCGTGATAGCACCTAGTCTTTAAAACTACGTAACTCGATCACGTATAACAGTTAAACCAATAAAAACATAATATTATGAAGCAAAATTTAAATACGGAAATAAAGGTGATACAAGCCATCATGGCAATAATCACAATAAATCTCGAAGCCTAGGTAGTACAGAATCACAAGCGCTAACTGAATACATAAATCTATATATCAAAGTACAATACTGTTCGGATGGAGAATTGACAGTATAAATGTGAGGAAAGGACTCCAAGGGGCTGCGACGAACAAAGCAGCTCTACCTTGAATCCTTGCAATCAAAGAAGCTTTCACAGTTAGGGCCCGCTACCTCCAACACCTGAATTTGCTCAAAAATATGCAAAAATGTAGTATGAGCATACCACGGTTGGTACCCAATAAGTATCAATACTAACCTCGGTGGAGTAGTGACAAGGTTCAATTTAAGACACTCACTAGTCAAAATATAACATGTGCAAAATGTCAAGACCGACAAAAAGAAGTATAATATAAGGTAAGAACTGAATATCGTCAGAATAAGTGATAACTTAGAATAAATAAAGGTCTACACTCGATGCTAAGTCATTAAATTGAATCATACACACATGGCACCTTGTGCTCATATTTTTTTTATCAACCTCGCACGGAAAAGACCTTGTGCCATAATAATTTAGAACAAATAAACTTACAGACTCGATGCTAAGTCATTGATGGTGGGCTAGGAACTCACATTTATAACAATATTCTGCAATCTATTTACTACACTTTGATTGTATTTGAGCCTAATTATTAGTACTTTATATTTATTACGTATGTTATGTTGTGTAGGATGTGATTTCGAGTTGAGAAGCAAGTTTAGAGCTAAAATAGATGAATTGAAGCTTTGAAGTCTGAGTAGAAGCCCAAGGAATTAAGTTGGGATCGTGTTCGAGGTTCGAGGACAAAGTTTGAATGTTACAAATTGAGAAAAAGTAATTACTCTAAAAAATTACACTACCGCCCCACGGGGCGCCCCGCGGAGCGTGGGGTGCTAGTGTAAATTTCCTGCATAGTGAAAAATAGGCCTCTGAACTTTCCAATTAATGCGGCATATGGTGTGCCGTGGTAGTTTATTTTCTTGGCCAACTTTTTTCACTTCGGCTAAGAGAGGGTAGTTTCGTTCAGGTCCGTTCTTACATGGTATAAATAAGCCAAAAGCACATTTTTGAAGGGACTTTTGACCTTGGGAGCTTTCGGAGAGCATTGGAGGATTCAAGACACAAATTGAATCACATACACATGGAATCTCGTGCCCATATTTTCGATCAACCTCGCACGGCAAAGACCTTGTGCCACAACATAAATCACACTCACACATCAAAGACCTCATGCCACAATGTATGTCACACTCGCATGACAATGACCTCGTGCCACCATGTATATCCTACCCGTGTCAGTTACCAATAATATGTTTAAGAGGGGCTTACCAAGAATCAAATAAAGTAAAGCATGATAACGACTTTCTATTTATTTTAATCCATTAGGTTAGCAACAACTCACAGAATATGAGATAATAACTCCATACAGGTTGATCACGTCCAACTATGCCTTATAAAAAGGACAATGCGGATGTTGCAAATATAACCTGAGTATTCCACCCAGGGTCGAATCCACAGAGAATTAACCTATCAATCACAATCTTTAGAACTACTAAACTCTTGAGAACCAACTTCCCCAGACGTTTGAATCACCGTTGATGGTTTCTTTACTAACTAAGATTGCAAGTAAATAACAAGCTGTAAACTAAAATGCTAAGGTTGTAAACAATAATGAGAAAATGCTAAGGTAATGACTTCCCCTATTGATGGAATCCCTTCTGTTTATGCTTCATACAAATTGACCAACACACCTCTATCAATCATGAACGCTCATCTTACCACAAATCTCTCCCGAGTAATCACAGTAATATACTCAATGCACTCTCCCGAGATACACTAGCTAGCTTTAATTAACACAGTTCACTTCAGATTGCACTCAAGGCTTCGTTATCCCTAATCCCGCCTTTAAACCCGCAGTTATAGATCCCTCTTATACTTTGGGAGTAGTGTTGTTCAACAATAACCTTTTAAAATATGCACTCTCTCCCGAGTTATGCACACTAAATAGGCACAGTTAATTGAGGATCCTGTCAATTAACTACAACAAGAATATAGTTGAACAAATAAAGATTGAAACTAGCAATTTGTATTCACATAAACAAGAAGTTCATCCCCCAATAGGTTCCGTCAAAACCTTAGGCAAAGGATTTAGCTACTCATAACGATGGGTAAACAAACTAAGATAAGATTCATCATAAACTAGCAATAAAAATCAAAGAAAAGAAGAAAGATGATTTGGGTGATCTCTCACAATTGTTCTTCTTGCCAAAAATACTCTCCAAAACAATACATGCCTCTCTTGGGCGGAGTCTAGTGTTTAAAATAGGGTTTTGGGCTAAAAATCCCGTATTTTGCACTTTAGTCCCTAAACTTTCTTGCGCCTGCCGCGGTTCTGCTGTGGTTGCGGTGGAATCGCGGCCAAACAGCTCCTCTGAATCTCCTTCTGTCCGCGAGCAGTCTTCACCGCGGTTCTGCCACGGTCGCGGTGGAACCGTGGCAGAATCATTTCTCTGATTCTTCAGCTTGTTTTTGCGTGGTTCACTTGGGATATTTCACGGATGGCCTCTCTTTCTTCAATGTTTGACTCCAAAAGTACTCCCTAGCCTTCCCTAGTCATATATAACCTGCAAGTCATGAAAAGCACTAAATAAGAGCATTTTGTTATCACTTTTATTATCAAAACTATGCAAGAAAGCGGTTATTTAGGGCCTGAATATAGTTAAATTCACCTATTATCAACATCCCACACTTAAACCTTTGCTCGTCCTCGAGCAAGCTAAACCACACTTCTAAGCCTAACCGTTTTATGCATTACCCCAAGTATGTCACACCCGCCATTTTGACGGAACCACCTAAGCAATGTACCAGTCATACCCCAGATGCAGACTCTACTGCCATGACACACTTGCGCTCCCTCTAGTTACTCTAATAGAGGTGAAGACTTACTTTTCCTTCCCGAGTCACATTCCCTCACATCAAAAATCTGAGAGAAGTTCCACATGCATAAAATTCAAACACAAGGAACCAAAGATATAAAGAATTCACTCACTCTCAGCAAAGAACATTCACATGCCACACAGACTGTCACGACCCAAACTGAAGGGCCATGACTAGCACCCGACCACACTTGCCGAGCACCAACGTACATTTCATCTAACCTTCATTATTATCTTTTAAGGCTGACGAGATCAATATAAATGGTAGACCTAGATCATGGACAACCAACAATAAAATATGATGGCATGAATATACATAGCAGGGGATGACCAGACAATCAAGAAACTACATATAAGGTATGAGCTACCACGCTACTATGAAAGACTATACAACAAAAACTAGCCGACAAGGCATACCAAACTATACATGAGCCGACACCTGTCTATGAGCCTCTAAAAGAACATAAGTGTTGCAACATAGCCGGAACAGGGCCCCGACATACCCATAATGTCTATAACAAAAATTGCATACCAAGACCAAGGCAAGTCCGGAGAAGGGATCTCGCCAATCACCGCTGAACTGGACAGTCTACTGTGGTGGGGGAGCTGCACCTGTCTGTCTATCAGGACCTGCAGCACGACATGCAGCGTCCACAAATAAAAGGACGTCAGTACGAATAAAGTACTGAGTATGTAAGGCAAGGAACCATAAATACGATCAGTAATGTAAGCAAGGATAAAGAATATACCACCTGTAACATCTTAGTACCTCTGAGGGCTACTTACATGAAATGCATGATACATATGTATAAATACATAAACCTTTAAAGCATTCGCCTCTGTGGGCATCATCATCATCATATCGTACCCGGCCATAATAGGCTCGGTAGAATCGTACCCGGCCACGTGGAGCTCGGTAAAACCCAACTGATCAGTGGTTGCACAATAGGTGCCGTACCCGGCCAACTATAGCGTGGCTCGGTAGAGTAAAATAGATACATATATATAATGCATGCTCGACTCATGGAATCACATTCTAAACCTTTCGGAGTGACGTAAGGTCGGTATCCTCTGTACACGTTATTAGGACTAAGTCTTCACTATGAACCTTATAAGATTCAGGAAGTATGAACAACATTGATAACATAAGAATAAGAGAAGCAACATTAACATCAATCGTTCCATAAGAGGGAAAACAATGTAAGTACTGCTAGCTTCTAAGAGTAGAGTATCTTGGAAGCTCATTCATTACATTATGTACAATCGGAGTCGTGCAAAAGAAGGAAAGGGATAGCCTCACATACCTTGTATATACTTCCCCAATCTCAAGCTATGCAATTGTCAAAACTCCTTAGTCTATAATAAGAGAAACGATACTATCGTTATCATTTAAGCGTCATAACTATTATGTATCGACCACAACCTATTTTACGATGAAACGGACAACACCTACCCTATATATATGACCTCACACCATTCAAAATAGTCACCAAACAGCCCAAACAACATCAATAATAAACATATTGAGCCTCCCAATATAGTCCACACACAGCCTAATCACTCCATACATACGACGACCACCGTAGTCGTGTCAAACAATCTGGAAATGTTACGAATAACTATCAGCCCATAACCCTACATATATATGGTGTTTCCCCACACCCTTCCTCCTCCAAAACTCCACAAGATAGTAGTAAAATACGCAGCCCAACAACAACGCAAAACAGTCCACAAAACAATAACATTACTACCAAGCCTTTCGATATATATCTCACAAGTTCTAGCTTCAATGGCTTAGCCGCAACTTGGATAATCTTAAATACATATAGAGTAAGAGGTTCCTTACCTTTATACAGAAATAACAACTCCAATTTGACCTTAAATTTCCATGAAATATCCCTCCAATGCTGCCACACAACAAAAAAAACGAAACTAGCGATCAATTAGTGTTTTTCGGCACTAGAATCACTTTAGAAGGCTTGAAATCACCTAGGATTGATATTAAGAACATGAGGGAGTATTTACAGAACATAAACCCTTTAAAACAACCTCCCACACGGGCTGGAACGACACAAAAATGAGCAACAACAAGAAGAACAAGAGACTTACTAGCGCCACGGAATTCCCGACACTTGATTTGTGTTGTTTGCCCTTTTTTGGGTCTTGAATCTTGAGAGAACCTTGAGAGGATGTTCCTAGGGTTCTAAGGTCTGAAAATAGTGAAAATAAATGACTTAAAACGGGTTGGAGGCATCCTATATAGGTCCAAATATCTTAAACCGACTTAGTGGGCCCCATAGAGAGGTGCTTGGCGCAGTCTCGCGAAAACGCGAATATCTCTCTACTCCGAGATCGTATCGATGAACGGTTTAATGCGTTGGAAACTAGACTCATAGATCTTTAATTTTGTGGGTAGATCACCCCGTAATTCCTTGTAAATTATGAGAAAAGATTAGAAACATTTGACCTAATGTTTAAGTAAAATTATGAACCTAAGTTGCGACAACTTTTGTCGACTTTTGTTTCATAACTCGTTTGACTTCAAGACTTATGATACGGATATTATATGATTAAAATACCTTAATAAATGACCTCTTGAGTGTATTAAGCACCGCTAGATTACCTGAAAATACGAGTTACAACATCCTTGATTCGTTTAACTTCTAATACTGGTTAATCACCCTTATACACTCTTGTATCACTTAAGACCAATAGGATTGACTTCTTATCATCTCAAAGATAATTCCTTCTTGGATTTATGTTAACTAATATATGGCATGAACTAACACATGTGGATATGGGTTGTAACACCCTCCCCCCTTAGGAACATTCGTCCTCGAATGTAAGGGTTTATGGGGAGTTTAAATCATCGTGGATTCCAATGGAAATTTCCGATCAATTTTCCCCTATAAAATGGTTACTAGCAAAACTTGCAAGTAATTAAGCCCAACATATGGTTTCACAAGTCTACACAAAGCATTATGCGTATTTACATTATCTACATATCACCATTTTGTATTAAGGAGGAGTATTCTCAAATTATTGCTTACCTCATAGAGCCGTTTCTTCTTCCAATGTATCCTGTCTTCCACCAGCATCCTTGTTATCTTCATTCTGGAATAAGTAAGGGTATTTTGACTTCATCTCCTTTTCTGCTTCCCATGTCATTTCTTCCATATTTTTGTTCCTCCACAATACTTTGACGGAAGCTACATCTTTTGTTCTCAGCTTGCGGACTTGCCGATCTAATATCGCCACTGGCACTTCTTCATATGATAGGTCCTTTGTAACTTGTACATCTTTGATAGGGACGACTCGAGAAGGGTCTCCAATACATTTTCTCAACATAGATACATGGAATACCGGGTGGACAAATTCCAATTCGGATGGCAATTCTAACTCATAAGCAACCTGTCCAATCCGTCGAAGAATTTTATACGGCCCGATATACCTTGGACTCAGCTTACCTTTCTTCCCAAAACGCATAATACCCTTTATTGGTGAGATCCTCAGGAAAACCCAATCACCAACCTCAAACTCTAGATCACGACGTCGGACATCAGAATAAGATTTTTGCCTGCTTTGTGCCGTCCTCAATCGCTCCTGTATCACTTTCACCTTCTCAATAGCTTGGTGAATCAAATCTGGCCCATATAATTCTGTTTCACCGACTTCGAACCATCCAACTGGTGATCTACATCTCCTCCCGTATAGTGCCTCGTATGGGGCCATTTTAATACTGGAATGGTAGCTATTGTTATAGGCGAATTCTATGAGTGGAAGATGATCATCCCAATTCCCCTTAAAATCTAGAACACATGCTCGTAGCATATCTTCCAGTGTCTGAATGGTACGTTCAGCCTGTCCGTCAGTCTGCGGATGAAATGCAGTGCTGAGATTTACCTGTGTGCCTAAACCCTTCTGGAAAGACCTCCAAAAGTTAGCCGTAAATTGAGCTCCTCGGTCTGATATAATAGATATGGGCACACCATGAAGCCTAACAATCTCCTTGATATACAACTTTGCATAATCTTCAGCCGCGTAAGTTGTCTTCACTGGCAGAAAATGGGCACATTTTGTAAGTCGATCAATTATCACCCAGATGGAGTCAAACTTATGATAAGAGCGAGGTAATCCAATAATGAAGTCCATATTAATCACCTCCCACTTCCAGGTCGGAATCTCTATATTTTGAAGCAATCCACCGGGTTTCTGATGTTCTATCTTTACTTGTTGACAATTGGGACACTGGGCTACAAATTCAGCAATAGACTTCTTCATATTATCCCACCAATACTGCTCCTTGACATCATGATACATCTTTGTCGAGCCGGGATGGATGGAATATCAGGATTGATGAATCTCATTCATAATCTTCTCTCGCAACCCTGCCACATTAGGCACACACAATCGGCTCTGGTATCTCAGTGCCCCATCTTTTCCGATCCTAAAAGCCATACTTTTACACTGTTGAATGCTTTCTCTTAATCGTACTAAGATAGGATCTTCATATTGTCGTGCTTTTACCTCGGCTACCAAAGATGATTCTGATGTATTCTGTACAGTAACACCTCCGTCATCAGAGTCTAACAATCTGATTCTCATATTGGCTAGCTGATGAAGCTCTTTAATCAACCCCCATCTACCTGCCTCAATATGTACTAAGCTTCCCATTGATTTACGGCTGAGAGCGTCTGCCACAACATTGGCTTTACCGGGATGATACAATATCTCGACGTCGTAGTCTTTCAATAATTCAAGCCACCTACGCTGCCTCAAATTCAACTCTTTCTGCTTGAAGATGTATTGTAAACTCTTGTGATCTGTGTAGATGTCAACATGGACGCCGTATAAGTAGTGCCGCCATATCTTCAAAGCATATATTACTGCAGCCAATTCCAAATCATGGGTTGGATAATTCTTTTCATGCTTCTTCAATTGTCTTGATGCATAAGCAATCACATTCCCATGCTGCATCAATACGCACCCCAAACCTATACCTGAGGCATCACAATATACCACATAACCTTCTGTTCCTTCAGGAAGAGTGAGCACTGGTGCAGATGTCAATCGATTCTTCAACTCCTGAAAACTACGTTCACAAGTGTCAGACCACTGGAATTTGGTAGCTTTTTGTGTTAACTTAGTCAATGGTGATGATATAGAGGAAAATCCTTCTACAAACCGCCTATAATATCCTGCTAGCCCTAGGAAGCTGCGGACTTCTGATGGTGTTGTAGGTCTCGGCCAATTCTTTACTGCATCGATCTTCTGAGTGTCGACACTAATACCCTCATCAGATATCACATGGCCAAGGAATGCTACTGAGTTCAGCCAGAATTCACATTTGGAGAGCTTAGCATATAACTTACGATCCTGAAGCGTCTGTAATACTATCCGCAAGTGGCCCGCATGTTCCACCTCCGAACGAGAATACACTAGAATGTCATCAATGAATACAATCACGAACACATCAAGATAGGGCCTGAATATAGTATTCATGAGATCCATAAAAGCTGCTGGGGCATTTGTTAGCCCGAACGACATCACCAAGAACTCAAAGTGCCCATATCTTGTCCGGAAGGCCGTCTTTGGAATATCCTTCTCCCTAACCCTCACCTGATGATACCCTGAACGTAAATCAATCTTAGAGAAATACTTGGCACCCTGGAGTTGGTCAAACAGGTCATCAATTCTTGGAAGTGGATACTTGTTCTTTATAGTAGACTTATTCAACTGTCGATAGTCGATACACATCCGTAACGACCCATCTTTCTTCCGCACGAATAGGACTGGTGCACCCCAAGGTGAAGTGCTAGGCCTAATAAAGCCCTTATCCAGCAAGTCCTTCAACTGCACCTTCAACTCTCGCAACTCTGTCGGGGCCATTCTGTATGGAGGAATAGAGATCGGTTGAGTGTCAGGTAACACATCAATGCTAAACTCAATCTCCCTTTCAGGAGGAAGGCCTGGGAGTTCATCTGGGAAAACATCTGGGAATTCGTTGACCACAGGGATTGATTGTAAAGTAGGCGGTTTCGCCTCCACATCCCTAACGCGAACGAGATGATAAATGTAACCTTTTGAGATCATTTTCCTTGCCTTAAGATAGGAAATAAACCTACCTTTCGGTGTAGCAATGTTCCCTTTCCATTCAATGACGGGTTCACCCGGAAATTGGAACCTAACCATCTTCGTACGACAGTCAACATTTGCATAGCATGAGGCCAACCAGTCCATTCCCATTATCACATCAAAATCAACCATTTCTAACTCAAATAAATTTGCCGAGGTTTGACGACTACAAATCATCACAGTGCAACCTCTATATACCCTTCTAGCAATCACAGAATCTCCTATCGGAGTAGATACCGCGAGGGGTTTACTTATCAATTCAGGTTCAATGCCAAACTTATTAGCCACAAAGGGTGTAACATAGGATAATGTAGATCCCGGATCAATCAACGCATATACATCATAAGAAAACACAGATATAATACCTGTAACAACATCTGGAGACGACTCGAGATCCTGTCGACCTACTAGAGCATAGGTTCGATTTTGAGCACCACTCGAACTCGGCACTGCACCTCTACCCCTACCACGACCTGTCGACTGCTGAAAACCCCGTGCTGGAGGTCGAACTGATGAGGAAGAACCAGACACAGATCCAGTCGGCTGAGCCATACCATCACCTCCTCTATTAGGACAATCCCGCATCATATGGCCAGGCTGCCCGCACGAATAGCATGCATCAGAACCTCGACGACACAGTCCAAAGTGGGCCTTGCCGCACTGATCACAATGTGGTGTTGGGGGTCTCATCTGACTAGTATCCCTGTGATGTTGCGAGCCAGATGCCCGCGAACTCTGACCTGGACCAGAATAGGATCGATCATATCGAGGCCTCTGAAACTGTGGAGGAGCACTAGCTACAGGTGGCGCCGAACTCCTCAAAAACTGTGGCCTGATGCGGCCTCTGAAGTCATCAGAATACCCTGCAAATCTCGCCCTCTTATGATGGACTCTATCCTGCTCCCTAACTGCCCTCTGCTGGCGCTTACGATCCTCTAGGGTCTGGGCATAAGCTTGAATACGGGAAATATCCATGCCCTCCACCAAGGAGGCTGTCGTACACTCATTTATCAGATGTGGTCCCAACCCATTCACGAACATATGCACCCTATCACTCATCTCGGCCACCATATGGGGAGCATACCTTGCCAAAGAATCAAACTGCATACTGTACTCTCGTACACTCATATTACCTTGTCTAAGGTTCAAGAACTTATCAGCTCTAGCTCGTCGTATCTCAACTGGCAAGTAGTGACGAAGAAAGGCCTCAGAAAATTCCTTCCACACAGCTGGAGGAGGGTTCGGACCCCTGGATCTCTCCCAACTATCATACCAGAGAACCGCTAAATCCCGTAACCGATAAGAAGCCAACTCTACTGCCTCTGTATCACTAACATGCATAACCCGAAGTGTACGATGAACCTGGTCAATAAAAGTCTGTGGGTCCTCCTTGGGGTCTGATCCGGTAAACACTGGAGGGTCTAAATTAATAAAATCACGAACTCTTGTACTAACTGGTTTCTCAGCAGCACCTGTATTCTGCCTCTGAGCCTGAGCAGCTACCAAGCTAGTCAATAACTGCAAAGCACTCCGCATATCCTGGTCTGGAGTGCCAGACGGAGGAACTGGAGGCGCTGGGTGCCTTCTAATATCCTCTGGAGGAGATGGAGTAGATGAGGTATGAGAGGGCATCTCACTTTGAGCCTCACTTTGTCCTGCTCTGACTTGGGGCACCTGACTGGTACCCTCTCCCGCTGCTGTATCAAGCCGTCTACTAATCGTTTGCTTCCTAGTCGAAGGCATCATTGAAAAAAAGGTGAATATTAGAGACGAACACTTACGACTCAACTCTACGCACGATCTAGATTCAGGAAGAAGGTAACAACCCTAGATGTCATGTAGCCTCCTGATTATAAATGTGGCGCGCTACACATCCATAATCAAGACTCTACTAGACACGGCTCATAGACAACCCCTAGGACAGACTTGCTCTGATACCAAGTTTGTCACGACCCAAACTGAAGGGCCATGACTAGCACCCGACCACACTTGCCGAGCACCAACGTACATTTCATCTAACCTTCATTATTATCTTTTAAGGCTGACGAGATCAATATAAATGGTAGACCTAGATCATGGACAACCAACAATAAAATATGACGGCATGAACATACATAGCAGGGGATGACCAGACAATATGAAAGACTATACAACAAAAACTAGCCGACAAGGCATACCAAACTATACATGAGCCGACACCTGTCTATGAGCCTCTAAAAGAACATAAGTGTTGCAACATAGCCGGAACAGGGCCCCGACATACCCATAATGTCTATAACAAAAATTGCATACCAAGACCAAGGCAAGTCCGGAGAAGGGATCTCGCCAATCACCGCTGAACTGGACAGTCTACTGTGGTGGGGGAGCTGCACCTGTCTGTCTATCAGGACCTGCAGCACGACATGCAGCGTCCACAAATAAAAGGACGTCAGTACGAATAAAGTACTGAGTATGTAAGGCAAGGAACCATAAATACGATCAGTAATGTAAGCAAGGATAAAGAATATACCACCTGTAACATCTTAGTACCTCTGAGGGCTACTTACATGAAATGCATGATACATATGTATAAATACATAAACCTTTAAAGCATTCGCCTCTGTGGGCATCATCATCATCATATCGTACCCGGCCATAATAGGCTCGGTAGAATCGTACCCGGCCACGTGGAGCTCGGTAAAACCCAACTGATCAGTGGTTGCACAATAGGTGCCGTACCCGGCCAACTATAGCGTGGCTCGGTAGAGTAAAATAGATACATATATATAATGCATGCTCGACTCATGGAATCACATTCTAAACCTTTCGGAGTGACGTAAGGTCGGTATCCTCTGTACACGTTATTAGGACTAAGTCTTCACTATGAACCTTATAAGATTCAGGAAGTATGAACAACATTGATAACATAAGAATAAGAGAAGCAACATTAACATCAATCGTTCCATAAGAGGGAAAACAATGTAAGTACTGCTAGCTTCTAAGAGTAGAGTATCTTGGAAGCTCGTTCATTACATTATGTACAATCGGAGTCGTGCAAAAGAAGGAAAGGGATAGCCTCACATACCTTGTATATACTTCCCCAATCTCAAGCTATGCAATTGTCAAAACTCCTTAGTCTACAATAAGAGAAACGATACTATCGTTATCATTTAAGCGTCATAACTATTATGTATCGACCACAACCTATTTTACGATGAAACGGACAACACCTCCCCTATATATATGACCTCACACCATTCAAAATAGTCACCAAACAGCCCAAACAACATCAATAATAAACATATTGAGCCTCCCAATATAGTCCACACACAGCCTAATCACTCCATACATACGACGACCACCGTAGTCGTGTCAAACAATCTGGAAATGTTACGAATAACTATCAGCCCATAACCCTACATATATATGGTGTTTCCCCACACCCTTCCTCCTCCAAAACTCCACAAGATAGTAGTAAAATACGCAGCCCAACAACAACGCAAAACAGTCCACAAAACAATAACATTACTACCAAACCTTTCGATATATATCTCACAAGTTCTAGCTTCAATGGCTTAGCCGCAACTTGGATAATCTTAAATACATATAGAGTAAGAGGTTCCTTACCTTTATACAGAAATAACAACTCCAATTTGACCTTAAATTTCCATGAAATATCCCTCCAATGCTGCCACACAACAAAAAAAACGAAACTAGCGATCAATTAGTGTTTTTCGGCACTAGAATCACTTTAGAAGGCTTGAAATCACCTAGGATTGATATTAAGAACATGAGGGAGTATTTACAGAACATAAACCCTTTAAAACAACCTCCCACACGGGCTGGAACGACACAAAAATGAGCAACAACAAGAAGAACAAGAGACTTACTAGCGCCACGGAATTCCCGACACTTGATTTGTGTTGTTTGCCCTTTTTTTGGGTCTTGAATCTTGAGAGAACCTTGAGAGGATGTTCCTAGGGTTCTAAGGTCTGAAAATAGTGAAAATAAATGACTTAAAACGGGTTGTAGTCATCCTATATAGGTCCAAATATCTTAAACCGACTTAGTGGGCCCCATAGAGAGGTGCTTGGCGCAGTCTCGCGAAAACGCGAATATCTCTCTACTACGAGATCGTATCGATGAACGGTTTAATGTGTTGGAAACTAGACTCATAGATCTTTAATTTTGTGGGTAGATCACCCCGTAATTCCTTGTAAATTATGAGAAAAGATTAGAAACATTTGACCTAATGTTTAAGTAAAATTATGAACCTAAGTTGCGACAACTTTTGTCGACTTTTGTTTCATAACTCGTTTGACTTCAAGACTTATGATACGGATATTATATGATTAAAATACCTTAATAAATGACCTCTTGAGTGTATTAAGCACCGCTAGATTACCTGAAAATACGAGTTACAACATCCTTGATTCGTTTAACTTCTAATACTGGTTAATCACCCTTATACACTCTTGTATCACTTAAGACCAATAGGATTGACTTCTTATCATCTCAAAGATAATTCCTTATTGGATTTATGTTAACTAATATATGGCATGAACTAACACATGTGGATATGGGTTGTAACACAGACACACCATAAGCTTGCCCATAGTGTAGTACTCTACTAATCGAGATGTTTTAGTCAAAGATCAAGAAGTCTTTATTTGGTTGTAATGTAGGCTAAGGGCTGGGTAGTATACATTTGGATGTAGTGACTAACCTCCTTAAGCACTTTTAATACACACTTCCTTTTTTCTCAATTTCCCTGCTCAGCCTAATCATTCCTCCACATTTTTGTTTCACAGGTGACCCCTACTTTTCTTTAGGTGCAACTGGCTTCTTGTTTTTTTTAAATGCCAGTGCACTATTCAAATGACTCATTCCTGATTCCCCCCCCCCTTTTTCGCTAACTCCCTACCACCCACACTTTGACTTTTGTATGTTCCTTAGTGATTCAAGTGCTTCTAGGAGGTATAAGTTCAAACAATCAGCTATTCAAACACAGGGATATAGGTCATTATAGGGTTATCAAAGAACAGGCTTCAAGCTCAAAAAGTTAACTATGGCAATATAGACAGGTGGATTCACCATTATATATAGGCTTACACAAAGAAATGCCTCAATCATCTCTAAAACCAAACAGCTTCTATTTCGCTTTGCAAACACACAGGGTAAGTTCTAGGTATCGCATGCAAGCATAGAATGCAAGTAAAATCTCACACACTTAGCATGTAACTCGTTCTGAATCAGTTTATCAACACACTCATATGAGCGTTCAAGCAAAGCAAGATGTGCAAAATTAAGGCATAGATTTACAAGTCCACAACTGAGCCTAGACGTCACACTCTCAAGTTCATTTTAGTTGTTTGCAGGAGTGTACATCCAGGGTAGCATTCTAGCCTTTACCCATCTTAGTCCTAACTACAAAAGGAAAATCTACCTAACCCGGTTCAAGAAAAAAAACTTTGGAAAAGAACCGTGGCCAAAAGAAAAACCAAGGGGGACTTACTACACTACCTAAAAAGGAAAAAAAATAAAGAGAAAAAAAAATTCATGGACTACTTCCCTCAAGAGTACTTGTCCAAGTGGTCCGTTCTCAGGAAGAGTCTTCTACCTTTTTTTTTATCCAATTTAGACCCTCAAGAGACCCGTCGACAAGTGTCCGTCGTTGGGCCAAGTCAGACTCCTCATATAAGTACAGTCAATTGTATACAACAACATCAATTTCATGCTACAACACACACAATGTCTATGTACAGTACACATATCACTAAAGCAAGTCTCCCACCCCACACTTAAAGTCATGGCACGTCCCCATGTCATATCAAGAAGGTAAAGAGCAGAAGGGTAAGAAGGCTTCCCTGAGACTCAATCAGAGTCGGAGACTGTGCTGGGGTCCACATGGCAAGCTCTCCCAAAGCACGGAACCAGGACATGAAGCGGCTCTCAGACCTGGCCTGCCTCTAAGACATGGCATCCATACGCGTGTGTAGGCCCTCCACCGAGGTGCGAAGATCGGCGACCTCTTCCTCCATAGAACGCAACATAGGATGGGTGGACTGTGATCTGGATAAGCCAGCCCTAGCATGGGGGCGCCGAGAGGGTCCAGCACTGTCATAGGATCTCCTGGATGGTTCCATAAGAACCGGATCATCATCCTCATCATCGATCTCAATAGTGGTGCGTGCACCCCTGCCCACTCTGATGCTCAAAGCTTTGAAGGCTGCTTTAGGGGGCAACTCTTCATCAGCAGGATTTGTGGGGACATTCTTCCGCAGGCACAATGTAGTCACCAGGGAGGGAAAGTAGAATCCTTTTGACCTCAGCGGGGACCGTATGATCATTTCGTCACCAATAAGCCTTGCCGTATCAAAATCCTTTTTTGTGAAGAAGCACCACGTCAAAAGGGCTCTTTGGAAGTTCATATCAGTCGTATTGCATGAGGGCAAGAACCGACTGCAAATGACAGTGAGCCAACACTTAGCCAAATGGGTGAACGAATTGGAGTTCAGGGTGATGTGGTCACGTATCTAGATTGGTTGCCCCCCTGCGCAGAGTACATCAGTCATAGTATCCCAAGTGACACCTGGGGCGTCCTGGTAATAGTCGACGTCACCAGTAAACCGGGGCAGCCGCAATACCTCTCGAATAGTTTCCACTGAGGCATCTACCCATGTGCCTCGCACAGTCACCTCCCGTAGCATATGAGCTGGGAAGTTCGCGTAGAACTCCCGTACAAGCATCCTGTTCACCGTTTCAGGTTCATCAAATAAGAACTCCATTTCCCTCCGCCGGATTTCCTCATACATCTCATCCTTTTCTACACGGAGGGCTGCCCTGTCAATCAGTATTTCAGGGATGAAACTCTTTGAGGCCTTGTCATAAAAGTCGTCCTCTGCCACTTCGGATTCGAACCTAGAAGCATCATAAGTAGGTTGTTGGGACGTGCCTACCGATCTCTTCTGCTTCTTATGACCCATATAACTTGCAAAGAATACAGAAGAACCATCAAATATATCATACATGTGCCGGCCGGATGGTTACTCAGACTTCACCACCCGATGGCACCAAATAATATCTCCCATTTATTCCATTTATACACTATGCCAAACCCTCAACTCGTGATGTGTTCAAAGTTACAATCTCCACAATGGCCCCACAAGCATACAACACCCCACACTTACTCCCTCAAGTGAGTCACATTAAAAATAACACCACCATTTACCAAATACAATACCACCACAACCTAGGGTAGGTCCAAAATGCCTCAAAATACCACCACAAGCCCCAAATTCCCGGCCAAAAAGGTCCTACCACCAAGCTACACCGCAAAAATTACTTCTAAGCCTCCAAAACATCCAAATAACCTCCACAATCGAAGTAGAAGAAAGACCCAACCATTTTAGCACCAAATAAATCCACAAGAAGCAAATACAACAATAAAAACAAAGAGAAGAAGCAAAAATTGAAAGGAAATCTACACTATTCCTACCTAGGGTTTAACTAAATAAGTTTAGATCAAATTTACACTAAGTTAGAAGATGAAATAGAGAGAGAGAGAGAAACTTACTTGTTTGGTTGAGGGAAAGTGGGTGGTGAAGGTGGAAAGTAGGGGAGGATGATAATGAAGTTTTGTGAAGATGAGAGGAGAAGAGAGAAGATAGAGAGAGGTTAGAGAGAAATTAGAGAGAAAGGAGTGGGGGGTTATTTTTTATCTGTGGTTTTGGGCGGGTGGGAGAGGGTTTAGTGGTAGGTGGGAGGGTATTTTGTTTAAAGGGGATAAGAAAAAAAATTAAAACAAAACATAAAAAAAAATTACCTGGACCCCGTCTGCGTCTGCTGCGGTCGCGGTAGGACCGCGGTAGGCCAAGTTCAGATGGCCCTCTTGACCACGGTTTGACCGCGGTCGCGGTGCAACCACGATGGCCTGGGTTCAGAGAAGGGTCAGGACCGCGGTCGCGGTAGAACCGCGGCCTGAGCCCATCTCTGATTCTGACGCCCTTTTTTTTAATTTTATTTTAAGAAAAGTTACACTTACAACAATTTCATGGGTTGCCTCCCATGCAGCGCCTGATTTAACGTCGCGGCACGACCCAGATGAGTGCAGTTAAAGCTCGCTCGACCTTCGTGGTTCAGTCAACTGCAGTTCAGACCCTTCCTTGGGCTCGCTCATACCCACATACAACTTCAATCTCTAACCATTGACTCTAAATGTACGAGAGTCATTCTCAGTGGCAACGTCAACCGCTCTTGACTGGAAAACTTCAACTACTCGAAATGGTCCAGACCATCGTGACTTCAGCTTACCCGGGAACAACCTCAGTCTTGAGTTGTATAGCAATACCATGTCCCCAGGTTTGAAATTTTGCTCAATAATGTTCTGATCGTGTAGCCTCTTCATTCTCTCTTTGTACAGCCTTGTGCTCTCAAAAGCAATATACCTGAACTCCTCAAGCTTATGTAATTCTGTGACTCTTGACGTGCCCGCAGCTTCCATGTCTAAGTTTAGTTGTTTCAGTGCCCACCACGCTTTATGCTCGAGTTCTACAGGTAGGTGACAGGCCTTCCCAAACACTAACTTGTATGGTGACATACCAATTGGTGTCTTGAAAGCTGTTCTGTAGGCCCAGAGTGCATCATCTAGCTTCCTTGCCCAATCAGTTTTTGTGGCGTTCACAATTTTCGTTAACACACTCTTGATTTCCCTGTTGGATACCTCAACCTGTCCACTAGTCTGCGGGTGGTATGGAGTAGCCACCCTGTGGCGCACATCGTATTTTATAAGCAACTTCTCGAAGGCTCTATTGCAGAAGTGAGTGCCCCCTTCGCTGATAATCGCATGTGGTGTCCCAAAGCGGGTGAATATGTTCTTCTTTAGAAACCCTACCACCACTTTCGCATCATTGGTGGGCAACGCTACAGCTTCCACCCACTTGGACACATAGTCTACAACAACAAGGATGTACTTATTGCCATAGGAGCTGACGAAGGGACCCATGAAATCAATCCCCTAGACGTCGAACACTTCTATCTCCTGAATTGGGTTCATGGGCATCTCTTGGCGCCGGGAAATGTTCTCGGTACGTTGACATTCATTACAACCCTTCACCCATGAGTGAGCATCTTTAAACACAGTCGGCCAGAAAAATCCGGCTTCTAGCGCCTTTGTTGCTGTCCTGATCCCTCCAAAGTGTCTGCCATAAGTCGATGCATGACAAGCCTGCAAAATAGAAGATTGTTCTATCTCGGAGACGCATCTCCGAATCATGTTATCCAGGCATATTCGAAAGAGATAGGGCTCATCCCAATAGTACAAGCGGCTTTCACGAAAAAATCGTTTCCTCTGGACCGATGAAAGGTCGTGAGGAACTATACCACTGGCCAGGTAATTGGCCAAGTCTGTATACCATGGCGCTTCCTGATGAGTGGTGGCGAGCAGTTGCTTGTCCGGCAAAGTTTCCAGAATTTCCTCAACTTCAATTGCATTTTCATCTCCCTCAAGTCGTGATAGGTGATAAGCGACTTGATTCTCAGTGCCCTTGCGGTCACGTATTTCAAGATCGAACTCTTGCAACAGCAACACCCAACGAATCAGGCGTGGCTTGGAGTCTTTCTTTTCTATTAAGTACCTGAGAACGGCATGGTTAGTGTAGACGATTACCTTTGATCCTATCAGGTAGGATCGGAACTTGTCGAATGCGAACACCACAGCTAGCATCTCGTTTTCAGTCACCGTATAGTTCAACTGGGCTCCACTCAGCGTTCTGCTGGCGTAGTAGATTGGGTGCATCAATTTGTCTTTCCGCTGGCCCAGTACTGCCCCCACTGCGTAGTCACTAGCGTCACACATTAGTTCGAATGGTTGCTCCCAGTTGGGGGCAACAATGATGGGTGTTGTGACCAGCCTCTGCTTCAACTCCTCAAACGCTACCCTGCAATCATCAGAAAATACAAACGGGTGATCTTTCTCTAATAACTTACAGAGAGGTTTGGTGATTTTGGAGAAGTCTTTTATGAACCGCCGGTAGAAACCGGCATGTCCAAGAAAACTTCTGATTGCTTTGACCGAAGTTGGTGGAGGCAGCTTTGCTATTACATCAACCTTTGCTCGATCTACTTCTATTCCCTTGCTTGACACCCGGTGCCCCAAGACTATGCCTTCTTGTACCATGAAATGGCACTTCTCCCAGTTCAGCACCAGATTAGTCTCGATGCACCATTTCAGCACACGCGTCAGATTCACCAGGCACTCATCAAATGAACTTCCCACCACTGACAAGTCATCCATGAACACCTCCATTATATCCTCAACCATGTTAGTGAATATGGCCATCATGCACCGTTGGAATGTGGCGGGTGCATTGCATAGGCCAAAGGGCATCCTCCTAAAGGCATAAATGCCATAAGGGCATGTGAAGGAGGTCTTCTCTCGGTCCTCAGGTGCAATGGAAATCTGATTGTACCCTGAGTACCCATCCATAAAACAAAAGTGTGACCTCCCTGCCAATCTATCCAACATTTGATCGATGAAGGGAAGTGAGAAGTGGTCTTTTCGGGTGGCTAGATTCAACTTTCGATAATCCATGCAAATTCTCCAGCCTGTGACGGTTCTCGTTGAGATTAGTTCGTTGTTGTAATTCTTCACAACCGTCATGCCACCTTTCTTAGACACACATTGAACTGGGCTAACCCAGTTGCTGTTAGAGATTGGGAAAATAATTCCCGCATCTAACCACTTTATCACCTCCTTCTTCACCACTTCCTTCATATTTGGGTTCAGCCTCCTCTGATGTTCCCTAGAAGGTTTGTGCCCCTCTTCCAGCAGAATCTTATGCATGCAGTAAGCAGGGCTGATTCCCTTGATGTCTGCCATGGTCCACCCAATGGCAGTTTTGCACTCCTTCAATACCTGTAGAAGCTGTTGGACCTGCACATCTAACAAACCAGATGAGATAATAATAATAGGTAGAGTGGAGTCAGGTCCCAGAAATTCATACCTGAGGTGGCCTGGCAATGGCTTTAGTTCCAGCTTCGGTGGTTCTTCAATGGATGGCTTAGCTGGAGGAGTCTCCCTCTTTTCTAAGTGTAGGGGATCAAACTCTAGATTTCTTTTCCAAGACCCTCTACCTTCCAGTGCCAACACCCATCCCGCCAAGTTCTCACTATTCACTTCCTCCAAATTCGTCAAACATGCAGCTAGGGGATCCTCAACCGTCAACACTTCATCATCAGACTGTACGATTACATCCACGGCATCAATAAGAGAGCAATTGGCGAACTCACTTGGTCGCCTCATAGATTTCTGCACATTGAATACAATCTCTTCATCATTGAGCCTCATCTTAAGTTCCCCGGTCTCACAATCAATAAGAGCTCTCCCTGTGGCCAAGAATGGTCTTCCTAAGATGATAGGAATTTCTTCATCCACTTTGCAATCCAATATCACAAAATCTGCAGGGAACACGAATTTCCCCACCTGAATAAGTACATCATCAAGGATCCCAAATGGATGCTTCACAGTCCTGTCAGCCAGCTGCAACAACATAGAAGTGGGTCTAGCTCTCCCAATGCCCAACCTTTTGTAAATGACCAGGGGCATAAGATTAATGCTGGCCCCTAAATCACAAAGTGCTTTTGCAAAAGCAAAGTTTCCAATAGTGCATGGAATAGTAAAACTCACTGGATCAGAGAGCTTTTCAGCAATAGGTCTAGTTACCACTGCACTGCACGTCTGAGTAAGTGTCACTGTGGCCAAGTCTTGGAAGTCAAATTTCCAGGACATTAAATCTTTCATCATTTTTGAGTATCCAGGCATCTCCTTTAAAGCTTCACTCAATGGAATATTAACCTGAATTTGCTTGAGCATCTCAAAGAACTTTTTGTACTGCTCCTCCTTTTGATGCTTGGCCAACCTCTATGGAAATGGAGCAGGAGGTCGTTTCTTCCCAATCTCTTGGGACTTTTCTTTCTCAGCAACTATCTCTACTACCGGCTCTTCAACTGCTTTAGCAACTTTCTCGGTCTCCTGCTGAGTATTCTTTTCTTCCTAAGCAGGCTGGATTGTCACATCTGTCAGCCTTGTGGAATCATCTAGCTTAATGGTTACCTGAATGAGTGTCTCAGCCTATATATTGTCACGAGCTCTCTCCTGCTCTACATCAAGGTCCCTGCCATTACGGAGACTCACCGCCATCAGCTGCTTCGGGCCCTGATCTTTAGGATTAATTTGGGTATCTGCAGGTAATGTCCCCTGAGGACGATTGTTCAGAGACATTGAAATTTGGCCCAATTGCACTTCAATATTTTTGATTGTTGCATCATGTGCATCTACTCTTTCATTTATTTTTGCATTGGACCCAAACACCTGCTGCATCATTGCTTCAAGTCTTGTGAACCCATCTTCTTGCCTTCCACCATGTTGTTGCTGAGGTGGGAGATATCCTTGTTGTTGACTGTTGTACCCCTGTGACCTTGGATAAGGTGCCATATTGTTGGGGGGTCTCATACCTCCCATGTTTCCAGTGTTGTATTGTGGCTGAGGTGGTCTGTATGGCTGCTGAGTTTGCTGACCCCAGTTCTGATTGCCCTGTCTCTGGCCTCCATAGTTTGACACATAGTTCATGTCCTCAGGGTGCTGATGATGATGATCATGTTCAGCATTCCACGGATTACCAATTGGCTGACTAATGCAAGATGTGCACAAGCCCCCATTGGTGGTATCTACAATGTGCACTTGCTGTTTCTGCCCCGATTCCTTCACCTTTTTGGTGAGTATGCTCATCTGTGTCAAAAGGGTCGCCACATTTTCAGCCATGGAATTTAATGGGTCAAAAGGCACTGAGTGTACCACTAGAGTGATAAGTGCATTCCTCGTCGTCCACCCCGAATTGTGAGCCATTTTGTCAAGCAGACTCTGACCTTCTCTCCAAGTTTTGCTCAAAAAGGCCCCACCAGCTGAGACATCTACAATGTTCTTCATGCTATATGACAGTCCCATGTAAAACCGTTGTCCCAACATCTGATCTGGAATACCATGGTGTGGACATATAACCAACATTCCTTTAAACCGGCTCCATGTCTCATGCAGTGTCTCCATTGGTTTCTGTTTAAAGCTCACGATCTCATCAATTTGTTGAGCTGTTTTGTTGGGCGGGTGGAACTTGATGTGAAATTGCTTGACTAAATCATCCCAAGTTTCTATAGAGTTTATGGGGAGTGAGTTTAGCCAGACCTAAGCAGCTCCTGTCACCGAGAATGGAAATAATAACAGTCTGATTGCTTCCGGAGTTATGTTGGGTTGCCTTTGAGTTTTGCAAATCGATAGGAAGTTCTTCAAGTGCTGCTGAGGATCTTCGGCTAGTGTCCTAGAAAATAATCCCTTATTTTGCAGCAAGTGCAGCATGTTGTTCGTGATCTGGAACGATTCAGCTTGTATCGCGGGCACAACAATGGCAGTGGCCAGATTGTCAGTTGTGGGTTGTGCCCAGTCATATAGTGCAGCCTCAGGCACAGGAAGTGCCCTATCTCTGACGTTTCCGTTGATGTTGTCTACGTCACCCATGTCAATTTCGAGGTTGTGTGTTTGATGAGGTTGTTGAAGTCTTCTGTTGACATGGTTCAATATCCGGAATGTTTTCTCTGGGTCTGAGAGTCCTTCAAGTACTTCTCCAGTCCTCGTAGAGTTTCTAGGCATACACCTGTGCAACCACGTCAACAACTGTAAAAAAAATTCAATCAAATCTTGGTGTAGAGAAGACTGACTATACTAAGAATTTGTTGTATTTCTATCAATGGTAATTGATAATTCCGTTAATTCCCCGGAAACGGCGTCAAAATTTGATCACGCCCAACTATGCCTTATAAAAAGAACAATGCGGACGTTGCAAATATAACCTGAGTATTCCGCCCAGGGTCGAATCCACAGAGAATTAACCTATCAATCACAATCTTTAGAACTACTAAACTCTTGAGAACCAACTTCCCCAGACGTTTGAATCACCGTTGATGGTTTCTTTACTAACTAAGATTGCAAGTAAATAACAAGCTGTAAACTAAAATACTAAGGTTGTAAACAATAATGAGAAAATGCTAAGGTAATGACTTCCCCTATTGATGGAATCCCTTCTGTTTATGCTTCATACAAATTAACCAACACACCTCTATCAATCATGAACTCTCATCTTACCACATATCTCTCCCGAGTAATCACAGTAATATACTCAATGCACTCTCCCGAGATACACTAGCTAGCTTTAATTAACACAGTTCACTTCAGATTGCACTCAAGGATTTGTTATCCCTAATACCGCCCTTTAAACACGCAGTTATAGATCCCTCTTATACTTTGGGAGTAGTGTTGTTCAACAATAACCTAAATATGCAATCTCTCTCGAGTTATGCACACTAAATAGGCACAGCTAATTGAGGATCCTGTCAATTAACTACAACAAGAATATAGTTGAACAAATAAAGATTGAAACTAGCAATTTGTATTCACATAAACAAGAAGTTTATCCCCCAATAGGTTCCATCAAAACCTTAGACAAAGGATTTAGCTACTCATAACGATGGGTAAACAAACTAAGATAACATTCATCATAAACTAGCAATAAAAATCAAAGAAAAGAAGAAAGATGTTTTGGGTAATCTCTCACAATTGTTCTTCTTGCCAAAAATACTCTCCAAAATAATACATGCCTCTCTTGGGCGGAGTCTAGTGTTTAAAATAGTGTTTTGGGCTAAAAATCCCGTGTTTTGCACTTTAGTCCCTGAACTTTCTTGCGCCTGCCGCGGTTCTGCCGCGGTCGCGGTGGAACCGCGGCCAAACAGCTCCTCTGAATCTCCTTTTGTCCTGGAGCATTCTTCACCGCGGTTCTGCCACGGTCGCGGTGGAACCGCGACAGAATCATTTCTCTGATTCTTCAGCTTGTTTTTGCGTGGTTCACTTGGGATATTTCACGGATGGCCTCTCTTTCTTCAATTTTTGTCTCCAAAAGTACTTCCTAGCCTTCCCTAGTCATATATAACCTGCAAGTCATGAATAACACTAATAAGAGCATTTTGTTATCACTTTTATTATCAAAACTATGCAAGAAGGCGGTTATTTAGGGCCTGAATATAGTTAAATTCACCTATTATCACAGGTATATGCATCTTGGAAACTAAATCATCAAGTAATAACAAAGACACAAATTAGAACATTAGAAATGCAATAAATCACGTAGAAAATATGGCATACACAATAAGTCATAAAACGTTCGAACACAAGAATAACAACAAGAGTAACTCTGATGTGCCACATATCAAAATCATAAATCATCCTTATGACGCCGCGTGAACTTCACATTATAAAAATATAATTTTTCTGAAATAGATTCACGTGCTTAAGACCACTTATCTTGTTGCATGTGCATTACAACGAAGTATTTTTCCTTACTTGCACCATGCGCATAAGCCCCCTTATCTCGCCACATGTGCATTAATATGCACACCACCCCTATGTTGATACATACGCATCTCAATCACAACAAAATAATCAACCACACACCACGTGCCTATATGCCACAATATTGCTCAAACAACAATATCAATACCACAATAATACATAGCTCACGATTCAACAACAATAACACAAGAATACGGAAAGTAAATCAACAATGAATGTTCTTCATATAACAACAACTTCAATTCAAAGAAAATTAATAACCTAAAGGTCTAATCTGATCAATTATCACACATAAGCCCGTGCACACACTCGTCACCTCATGTACACATCTTTTCACATACTTCAAATAATGCAATAAGGCCAAATCCTAAGGGGTAAATCCCCCACAAAAATTTAAAAAAGATACTTACCTTAATTAGGCCAATTCAGTACTCTAAAATTACATTTCCCTTAAAATTTACCTTCGTCCAGCTCAAATATAACAAAAAAATGACTTAATAATATCAAATAATGCAAGAGAAACTAATTTAAATTAATAAAGTTAAGATCTTTACACTTTCCCAAAAAACCAACAAAAGTCAATCCAGGGTTCGCCCGATCAAAATCAGAGTCAAGGGGTAGATCTTGACTACTCATAACCCCATGAGTCCAAATATGTGTTTGGTCAAAATCGACTCAAATCTCAAATTTTATTTTTCAAAATATAGTAAGAAATCCCTAAATTTTCTCCTCAAATCCCATGATTTAGATGTTAAAACTCATAAATAATCATGTTATATAATCAAAATTGAGTCAAAATTACTTACTCAATAGTTTGGTATGAAAGCTCCTTCGAAAATCGCCCTCCATCTAGTCTAGAGCTCAAAATGTGATAAAATGAGACTTAAGTCCCAAAATACAATCTTTTGTGCAGCCGCGGATGTCGCAAATACGACATGGGCTTTGCATTTGCGTACCCCGCAAATGAGAAAATTGCATCGCTATTGCGATGCCTGAAAAATCCAGGGGATGCCACAAATGCAACCCTAACTTCGCATTTGCAAAGTCAGTCCCCTTCGCAAAAGCGGCCAAAAGGTCGCAAAAGCGAACAACTCCCAGCACAAACCCTCATTTCATTTGTGAGGCTGGCTGCGAAGCCATCCACCTAGTGTCCCTTTCGTAAATGCGATACTCGCAAAAGCGAATTGGTACTCGCATTTGCAATAACTGTAGCACCAGCACATAAGCTGCTGAGAAATAAGCACAAACCAATCAAAAACATGTCCCAAACTCACTCGAGCCTTCGAGGCTCCACACCATACATCCACATCAGTCTAAAAATATTATACAAACTCGCTTGTGAGCTAAAAATACCAAAATAATATCCGGAACCATGAATCAGACACCAAAACACATAGAATTCATAGTGAACCCAAGAATCGCTAAAATCACAACCAAGCATTTGATTCCTACCAAATTGATTCGGAATGATACCAAATTTTGCAGACAAGTCAAAAATGAAAAAAAGACCTATTCCAAGTCCCGAAACCATAATCTGTACCTGATAGTCATAAAGTCTAATCATGGTCAAACTTATGAAATTTTTAAATCTTCAAATTGCTGACTTTCGCCAATTAGAGCCAAAACATTCTAGAAATGCCCAAATGCAGATACGAGGCATACGACCAAGCCAAAATTCACCATTTGGACCTAATGGAATTATAAAAATTCTTATAGATCACATACACAAAAGTCAAACTTGGTCAACTCTTCCAACTTAAAGCTTTTAAATTGAGAATCATTATTCTAAACCAAATACCGACCACTCAAAAACCAAAACCGACCATACACGCAAGTCATAATACATCATATGAAGCTACCCAAGCCCTTAAACCACCAAAAGAAATAAAAATTCTCAAAACAATCGGTCGGGTCGTTACATTCTCCCCCACTTAAACATATGTTCGTCTTTGAATCTGCCAAAAGTCGATCCCAAGCCATCAAATCACTGTGTAAACTCACCATACCCCAATCCATGGGTGATCCTACGTCACCCAAGCCATCAAATCACTATGTAAACTCACCATAGCCCTATCCATGGGTGATCCTACGTCACCTCAATCCATATAAGTCCAACAAAATAACCTAACAGAAGATCCTTACCTCAACGTTTATTCACAACCCTTAGAATCCAATCTCCAACATCGGGAATTCATCATAAGATCTGAATCTTGCATCTATACACTATATAAGTCTAAACGAGATGTATCAAGCCATAACAATAACTTAAGATATAATCACATGATATACCGCATGACTCAGATACTCATAGTAATAACTTCCTACCACAATGGTTTCTCAATAACAAACCCGGTATCGGTAACAAACCTCATATAAAGTAGAACCTTGTCCGAATCTTTTGTACCTGCTAATGATGAAAGAAACACACATATACTCACAACCACTCATCAGAACAACAAGTCGCAGATCTCTCTCGCTCGATAAGGACCATTGCCAAATTTTGAACTAATTAATGATGCTATTATTCAAAACATACTATAATCAAGTCCGATAGCACTCATTCCATTTCCATTAACCTCATCTTATCTAGTATAAGCTATTCGACCAACACTCAACACCAACACCACTTCAAGTCACATATTGTGCGATCCGTGCACCAAATAAGCAACACCTCGATTGTACCCAATGATGGAAAGAGAATTATTTGAGAGAACTGTCCCTCAAGCTTAACATATACCACCACATACGCAATGTTATGAAACCATCACACAAAGGAGAAACAAAACACACAAAATAAGCATGAAGGATCATATCCTAGTATAACTCCGCAGCGATGTGTGACCCAATCTAAACATCGATCCACATGGAATACCTATTGCCCAAATCTTACACTGACCCAACATGTGTATAACAACAACAGCGAGCACGTGAAGCTTATGACCATAACCATGAAGAAATGGATAATACAATATACCAAAAATAGGAAAACCGTAACTATGGCACAATCAACACCCCAATATCCATCTCCCCCGAATTTTGCTACAAATCCCAATCAAAACTGCATCATGTGTGTAAATAGTCAATAGTCTCACAACTCATCGTAGCATAGAAGATAAACACATGGAACATATCAGAACACGAATAAGATCAACTCCAACCGATAACACACACCCTCCACATTAGCTATGCTGAGCAAATAAATCTGACCCGGTGTAGAATACGCATTCATTAGGCCTTCCAGTGGCCTCCAAATAAATTTCGATCCTCCCAAAATAGGTAGGTAACCTACGAGAAGTCCACAATAACCTATCCATAACACATACAATCGACCGTCAACCTCTTAACATACCTTTACCATCCGCAGCCAAGGAACAACATGTTACATTTTGCGTTTCGTACTTTAAAGTTTCGTCGTAAGTTAATCAATGTAAGATCAAGAATGAGATTATTTTTGAGGTTATAAGTATTTATTACTTATAACAAGTGATAAGTGAGTGTCGTGAAGATTAGAGGATAAACAAATCAAAGAATGAGTTTCGTTAAAGTTTGTCAAATTGGGATAAAATACGGTCCAAGCTATAATACCCCGTATTTATGTACTAGTATCATACAAGGTACCACATGACCATGATAGAAAGGTATATGAAGTATATTAGTATTTAAGTAAATAGTGTGCTAAAATTAATTATGTGAATAATTGATTAATTGTGGGAATAATTTGGGAGAATAAGAAAATAATTATGGTATTAAATAGGATTAAGTGGATAAGGAACTTTAGTGGGCTGCCACATGACATTAATTTGGCCAAGGGTGGCACCAAAGTACATATATGAGTCATAAGCCCTTAATGTGCCTTGTTTACACATGGTAATGTAAGACATATCTCTTAAGCCTTCATGTTATTTTTCTTTGGCAATGTGAGATCTAGAAAGAATGTTGCAATATTTCCTTCTATTGTTGGGGATTCTCTTACTTTAAAACATAGCAAAGACGTACACACATAATACTCCATATGTTCAGCAACATGAAATATGCCATGATCATAAGAAGTGCTTAGTTCTTGTTCAAAGATTTAGAAGGAGAAAAAATTGTTCTTCGCAAGATCAAGTAAAAGTGTTTGATAAATTCATCAAGTAAGATATGTTAAGGTTATCCCTTCTTTCCTTTTGGCATGATCTATACGATACAAACGAAATGAGTAAACGCACAACTTTCATAAATATGTCTATTCATAGAAGCACTAGGGGTGCCTATGTTGTTGATTCCTTATGTGTGTTATTACTATATCTTCTTTTCATGGGTCTAAAAAAAATATGTAGTTGATAAAATTTATCCGAAGGCATATTGATCTTATGACATACCGAGAAATGTTATTAGCTTACTTCTTATGCATTGCATTCAGTTATACATGCACATTGACCCATGACCAGATGGTGTTTATATATATATATATATATATATATATATATATATATATGGGGTATGAAGAAAGGTTATGACATTATATACGCACCACCACCTGATCAGTTGGTATACATTGATGATTTCGCCCACAGAGGCTGAGATGATATGATGGGATGCCCTCAGAGGCTTGTTGAGGTTATATATATATACCTATGCATGATATGATATTTATATGCATATGCATAACATTATAAATGTGTCATGATTCACAAAGATATTCAGATTCACAGGTTGAGTCCTTTACTTCATGCTTCTTTTCTGTCTTTTACATACTACTTTCCATGCCTTACATACTCGGTACATTATTCGTACTGATGCCCCTATTGCTTGGGGATTTCCTTTCATGCCCGCAGGTGCAGGTAGATAGGCTGACGACCCCCCTTCTTAGGATCTTTGCTCAACGAGACTTGGTGTGCTCCATTTGGTTCGGAGCTGATTTTGGGTTTTTTGTACGATATTTTTGTATACATTTATGTATGACGGGGCCCAGTCCCATCCTTTATATAGTTTTACACTCTATTACAAGTCGGTAGAAATTCATGTATAGTTGGACAGTACGTGGCCTTTTCGGCTTTTAATTTTGGATATATAATTGTCTATAGCAGCCTTGTCGGCTCGCCCTACTGTATTTCGCATATATATGTATATATGTCTTTTGGACATGTTTTTCTCACATATGTTATTCACGTGATTCAGTAGTTTATTGACAGATTTTATTCATGACCTACCCTTAATTCATTTTTATATCTTAGACGCATGCTTAGAGGTGTTCGACAGGTAGGACTCGGGCACTCATCATGGACCATCGGTTTGGGTCGTGATAAAAGTGGTATCAGAGCAGTTTTGTACTAGGGTTGTCTATAGACTGTGTCTAGTAGAATCTTGTTTATGGGTGTGTTGTGCACTACATTTATAAATAAGAGTCTACCGAACATATAGGATGTTATCCTCCCTTCTTATCTTAGATCGTGCTATATAAGAATTCATTTTCCTAACGATATGTTATGTTTTCAGCGATGCCTAAGAAGGCTACAACCGCCCATAAGGGCAAGTCCATGGTTGATGAGACTACTAGACGAGTGCCACAAGTTACCAGGGCTCTGGGAGAGTCTCATGATCGGGTCCAAGCCTACACTACTATTAAGTAGAGATGATGGTCGATGCAGTTTTAACCCAACAAGGTCGGGATCAAATCCACTGGGAGTTAATAATTGGAATTAGGTTTATATCTAATTCTAGATACGGGTTTTGCTCTTAATTACACTTCCACACATATTTGGTTTGATTTCTACTTCTAACTCTATTCTATAGTATGTAATATTTGAATCTAAGGACAATATTTTTGTTGTTCGTTTTCAAATGTTTAAAGAGACTAGGGTCGTGACTTCTACCTAGGTAGATATCTAATGGATAGTAAAATCTAGGACAAGCTCGTGATTAATTGGGATTGTAATATAGCTATCACACCCGGGTACTCACTCTATACCTCTCAGTAGTTTGAGTAATTTTTTCCAATTTGGCTTTCTTAAGTCCAAATGGATATTCATGCAATTCAAGTGATATTAGCTCAAGTCGGGTAACTATCTCTAGGTTTAACCCTTTAATTGGGGCTATGAATTTCTTAAGTTCACCCCAATTTCTTGTTAGCCTAGTTTTCCTAGACTTAGTCCTTCTTTCTCAAGTAGAGACTAAGTCATAAAGGCATGAATCAGTATCTGCAACCACTAATTCTATAGTTCTAGCAAGAACTAGACTAAATATCACTAACTCATACACATTCAAGCCCTAAGATTCAATACCCATCAAATACCCACACTAGGGTTGGATCACAACCCTAGCTGTAGGTTTAGCTACTCATGGAAATAACAGAAGGTGAAGATAAAAAGAAGATGAAATTCATAATACAAGATTAAAAGATGAAAATCTAATGTTAAAAGATGAATCTAATACAAAATTTCCAAAAGCAGTAAAGTTAGCCGTCTCAGGTGCTCCTAGAATACATAACATGACCTAAAAATGTCAAAAAGATCTATTTATACTAAGCTAAAATTTACGGACAAAAATACCCCTGCGGAGATTGTGCGGCAGCGTAATTCTAAGCGCGGCCGCATTCTTGCTTTCACGACCGCATAATTCTGACCGAGGTCCGCGCTATTCAAATCTGGATCTGGGTTGAGATGAGCTCCGCGGGCCGCATATTTCAATTGCGGCCGTGTAATGGACTTCTACGACCGCATAATTCTGACGCGGACCGCACTTCCTTCTTTTTCGCAAGTTGTGAGCTCTTTGAACTTCATGCACTGTGGTCCACATAATTTCCATTGCGACCGTGGCGAGACTTTCATGGCTGCACTTTTCTGGCGCATACCTCGCTTATCATTTGGCCTGAAAATGCAACTCTCTAAATCTTCCTTTTGTGGATCGCATATTACTGATTGCGGCCGCGTTGTGGCTTCTGCAGCCCCATAATATTTGTGCGATCCGTATTTCAGATCTTTAGGCCTAGTCTTGGTTTTTGTTCAAGTTTTGACTCCTTTATGAGTTGATTATGACTCCTTTGGCTCATTTTGAACAATTACTGCAAGCAAGCATATTATATTAGTTTCTGGGAATACCTTCACGCATTTTTGGCTCAAAACACAAGTAAAAGATAGCAAATAATAGGTTAAAATCCTACTTATCAACTCCCCCAAACTTAAAATTTTGATTATCCTCAAGCAAATAAGGTAATTCTCACCTCCACTAAACCAGAAGGATATTTCAGTTGCCCTAAGATGAATCAATCATGCATCAATTGGGACTAACAATTACCCTCAACACAAATGAATTATCAACAACACAATATCTTGACCTTTTGAGTACCATAGTTTAATTGCGACACAAGAGCATCAAGAGTTGACTTAATTTCACCAAGGAAGCTCGCTCTACTACGTAGGTCATTGTGGAACCCAAACTCCTTCTCCTTTAGTCTCCATAAGCAAATCTTACTTCAGAATTGTAACACTCAAAACAATGATTGTGAAGAAGTACGCTCATCTCTCTCAAAGCAATGTCACAAGTCCGACTCTAAGTACCATAAGCTTGCCTCTTATGTAAATCACCACTAATGTAAGCTCACTCAACTCGAAATCATATAGGGATTTTGTGGGAATGTAATGAAGGCTTTTGGATCAAGGTAGGATTCATCGGCATATGAAGGTTTCATCTTTCCTTAAGCACTCAATTTTCTCATTTCGGCTCATACTTTCTTAACTCTTTGGGTCATTTTCTTCTTCCTTAGGGGAACTAGAGAGACACACTATCACTCTATATTGCTCATGACAATCATTTTTCTCCTTTTCTAATCATTCCATGCCTTTCATCATTTCTTTGTTTGAATCCCTTCAATTTTCACTTTCTTATTGACATATTTCTCTTTGATTTTTCTTTCTTTTCTTTTTGCCTTCCCTTTTCTTCATTTCTTTTTGTTCTTTGTACCTTTTATCACTTTCATATTCCTCGTTTGTCCCCCAAACTTATGCTTTTGCCAATTGTTTATCAAGAATTCCAAAGAAAGATCGGGTGCCAAGAGAGTGTCATTAGAGAACGGATAAAGGCTTGTAACATGGTTATTGAAAGAAAAAGGGCTTCGGCTCAAAGGGGTTGACTAGGGATGTCATATTGGTAGGCTACGGAAGCTTTCAAATTTCAAATTGGATCAAGGAGAGCCTACAATCCTTTCTCAAGTCGAGCTACACTTAGAATTTTACCTAGACAAACATTCAGGAAAAGTTTTAGACTTATTGGCACGAAACTTGGACTTGCAATTCAATTTCTCATCTCACAAGCTTCTGGATTGTTAAAGAGACAGAGTCGAGGGCCCACAACAACCCTAGATAAGATTGAACATCACAAATGGCTCAAAGAAACCACTCAATGATTGTTTTAGTCAACACAAGAGTCTAAAGGTCACAACTAGAACTATTCTTTGCCAATCAACTTGTTTCTAACTATAAGGTCAAAGGTAAATGTGTTAGTACCAAATGAAACTTGCTTGAGACACTTTTATTCATTACTACTATATATACCAAAACATAAAGAAAATGGACTCAATCCCTTAAGAAGGTTATCACGTCATCCATCGTCGGGAAGAGCCACGCAGTTCATACAACATCCACCTTTGGAAAGAACCGTGGTATTAAAAAAACCAAAGGCTTATTTTTTACATAAATGTAAAAAAGAAGCTACTAAATAAAATAAGAAGCTATGCTAATAAGGGAAGATAACGAAAGAAGTTACAAAGTAAACTATGAAAATTAAACTGAATATATACAAACTTGAGGTTAAGCGAATATATGCATAAATGAAAATAAATATATACATCAAATGGTCAAAATATATACATACCAAATGTGAAAATGACGAATATGTACATATCAAAAGTAAAAATAACGAATATATACATACCAAAAGTGAAAATAAAGATAAATAAAGATAAAGAAAAATAATGTAATGGTTATTACATACCAAATGTCATAAATCAAAATGGACCACCCCCCAAATGAAAGATAGCATTTTCCTCAATGCTAATAATCAAATAAGAATAGGGAAAAGGGGTAAAGAGTAAAGAAAACTCCCCATGTAGTCTCTGTCTGCATTGGGTCCTCAACCTGAACAGTGTCCTCAGCATCCTCTAACTGTATCTCCACATCCTTTGACTGGGGGATCACGGGGTTGCTGAGCATCTAAATCAACTCCTCAACAGTGTTTGATGTAGCAGCTGGATCCTCAAACTGGCTGGTTGCTGCCCCTAGTGCCTCGGGCGCTGCTGCATGTGCTGCTGGGACTGTCTCCTCCATAAGAAGGTCTATAAGCAAATCTCCCGCATGTTCAATCTTCTCAACCTCCTTAGCCAACTTCCCGACCGACTCCCTTTGAGTCTTTTTCAGCTTCCTCACCTGTTTCCCCAAATCCTTGATCACCTTCCCATGTGCGTCAAGAGTCTCCCTAATCTTTTTCTGGTCGTCCAGAATCTTCTTTTGGTTGTCCAGAATCTTCTTCAATGGGTCCCCTACTGATAAAGGTACCTGAAGCTCTGTTAGGACTAAAGACTGTGCTGCCACTGCACTGGATATGGCAGACAACTTTGTGGTAGCTGCCTGCATCCAGTTGTTGAGACTGGACAGTGTTTGGGAAACCCTCAATGCAATCTAAGGATAGGTAGAAGATCAAGGCATTGATAGTGTCATTGACAGTGTAGGGCTCGGCAACTGATCCTGTGGCCACTACCCCTGGCTCTTCAGACTGGCCAGTAGAGGTAGTGGCTTTACCCTTGAATTTAGGGTTGTCCGGTCCCTAGAGGGTATACTATGAGAAAGGCTTTTTAGCCTTCACCTCCACATCAAAGTGTCTCGGCTCAACCCCTTGATCTTTGAAGTACTCAGTTAGGAAGTTAGGGTAGGGATAATATCTTTCTTCATTCTACACTACGTTGGAGATGTTGTGGGACATCAAGTTACCTATATTGATATGATATCCAGCCATAATAGAAGCTACCAACACTGCTCAGAAAAGTGGAAGGACATGGTCATACACACAAATGTTTGCCACCCTTTTGCTTCAAAGCTAAGGGTGTTTTTGAGGATTGACACTCCTATTGTGAGCCATACAGGTGTCGACCCCGGAATAGAAAGTAACTCAGCTAGCCATGGGCGAACTGCCTCACCCAAAGCTAGCTTCTCCAGGTATTGCACTGCCTCAACCTCCTCAAACCCTACATATTTGTTCAATGCTTGGCCATCAAACCAGATTTTCAAGTTCTAAACCTACGTCACTTTTATACCATTTTTTATGTGGGCAACATTGGCATAAAATTCTTTGACGAGGTATTCATTGGCATCATGCGGACGGCCGGAGAACCACTTCCATTTTTTTCTCTCCGAGAACTGCTTTAGGACATTTGGATTGTGTTGGCTCAAATCTTTGATTATGAATTGACGCTCAAGGGTGAGCGGCCTTTGGGTCCAACATTCCCGAAATTTGGCATAAGTTTTCTCACTCACAAACCTATCCTCCCATAATGTTGGGTTCCTTGATCTAGCTAAGCCTCTCACAACTGTATCACCCCCTCTCCTGTCATTTGGGACTTCATCATCATCATCTAAATTGATAGGTACTGAGGCAGCATGTGAGGGAAAGGGTTCATAATCTTCACTTCCCTCTTTCGAACACTCAGATGAACCCTCAAAGGAGGAGGGCTCATCAACCAAATACAATCTCCCCTGGATTTATTGGGACTAGACTTCCGGCTGTGCCTGCACGGAGTTTCCTTTAGAAGCCTCCATGAATGGGACATACTCACTAGTGTCTGAAATGTCCGAGGCTCTATCAGGGGTTGCCTTCTTGCCGATTACTTTTTGGACTGTTGGGTCTGCCACGACCCAGGCCTTGGGAGGGTTCTGCCCTCCCTTTGGAACTATCACCTCTGCCTCGAGAATGTACCATCTTTTGCAACATACAAGTATTGAAAGTCAGTTAGACTTGGTGTTCAACATGAGTTAAAACATTATAGAGGAAAATACAGACACTGCTTCTCAGAACAGGGCAGCGCGGACCACACAAAAGTAAGTACAACCGCGAATTGTCCATCATGATCCGCATATAAGTGAATGTGACCGCGAAGAGACCAGGCTCAGACTACTGGCTCTCTGAAGTTGGTCAACCGCAAATAGCACAAACATGAGTGTGGCCGTGGAAGACCCATCGCGGACCGCATAAAAGTGAACGCGGCCGCAAAGACAAATGATTGACTCTCTGAATTTCAAAAATGCAGTTCGCATAAAATTAAGTACGGCCGTAGAAGATCAATTGTGAACCGCACAAAATTGACCGCGGACGCGAAATCTAGCAAATGTCCGTGCCTTGGAATTAGGGTATCACTGACTGCACAATTTTACACGCGACTGCATATCCTAAAGCGGATCGCACAAAAATGTTCGTGGCCACGAAATTCAAGTAAGATCGGCACTGATGAACACTAGATACTAGGGTTTTCACTAAGTGTACAAGATTCATGGTAATTAAACATGCAAAGCTACTAACCTCAACCCCCATTATGCATTTTAACACTACCCATATGTTTCTAAGCAAGATTTAAGCATCATTTTGACATTATGGCATGAATCTAACCGTAGCTAAAAAGGAAAATTAAAAACAAAGAGAAAAGAAAAGAAAAAGAAGAAATTAAATCATTGAAATAAATTTACCAGATGTGAAATGTAACGAGAAATCAACACTTGATGAATGAGATTGAAAGCAAGAAGGAGTGCACTGTGCTTTAGGTGTGTGTGAGAAGTCAAGGTATGTAAAGTGTGAATAGTTTCCAAAAGGTGTAATAATACTCTAAACCAGTGACCCCTCTGACTTACCTGAGTGCGGCCGTAAAATTCTATCGATGTCTGCACTTTTTACTTTGTGTAGCTTAGCCTTAGGCTCCTGGGTGCGGTCCGCATAAAAATGACCTTGGCCGCACAATTTGTGCGGTCCACAAAAATTTGAGTGCGGCCGCGAACTATTATGGATTTATGATAGGCCAACTTCAGAGAGTTGGCAATTTCCATCAACTTACTGTGTGGTCCGCGTCATATTTGTGCGTCCGCGAAGTGCTTGTGCGGTCCGCATAATTTTGGGCACGATCCGCAAAATTTTATCACTTAGCCAAAAAATTTCATGTCAATTTCCTGCACGACCAATTCCTACGCACACTTCACAACCAGTTAGTTCAAAACAATTCCTAATCTAAGAAGAAAATCAAAAGAAAGAAAAATACATAGGTTGCCTCCCAAGAAGCGCCTGATTTAATGTCGCAGCACGACACATGTTGTTATCATTCACTTGAAATGGATCAATGCCACAACGTGGCCATCATCAACCTTACCAAGGTAGTGCTTCACTCGGTGCCCATTGACTCTAAAGATCTCACCATTCTTGATACATTCACTTTTAAAGTGGCCATTCTTATCACAATGTGTGCAGATTTTGTTCTCAGGAAGTGTGATACTTGCTTTTGGGATCCCACTTAGGTGCAGCGGTCCCATAGCCAAGTCCTCTTTTATTGCTACTGTGATGTTCTTGTAGCCAAGATAGTGCATTAAAGGACTTATTCCATTTGCAAGTTTTGTCTAGTTCATGCTTAACCTTACCTAAATCTTCATTTAGGACTCTTATCTACTCATCCTTTTTGTACAACTCATCCTTCATTTTTCCTAAATTTTCTTCTAAGGTGAGATGTATTTGATCAGCTTTCTTTTTACCTGTTCCTAATTTCAGTTTTAAATTTTCAGATCTGAGCTCTAACAAAGTGGTGTCAAGTTCAAGAACCTGGTTCTTCAAACTCAGTATTTTTACTATCACTTTCATTAGCCCTGAGTTCTAGATTCTTGCACTTAGCTTTCAAGATTACACATTCCTTAGACAACTGTTCCTTTTCATTGTTTATGACCTCAGACTCATCCATGAAATCTAGCAGTAACTCAGATAGTCTTTCTTTAGATAAAAATTTAATCTTGTCTTTGAGATGAAACACACTTACCTCTTGTTCATCATCTGATTCTCCAATGGTCATAAGTGTTTGTTCATCTCCATCTTCATCTTCTAATTTCTCATATGAGCTTTCTCCCCAGGCAGCAACCATAGCCTTCGTTGCTCCTTTATTCTTCTTGGGATGAACCTATTCCTTCTTCCTATTCCTTCGTTCAGCCCTTTCCTTCTTCCATTCTATTTCCCATTGAGGATAGTTTTTGATCATGTGGTCAGTCTTACCACATTTGTAACAGCCCTCGTTAGTCTATTTTTCAGGCCCTTGGTTTGTTGTAAGTTGCACTTCTTGAAGAACCCTTTCCTCTCATTAGATACTTCTTGAAGTCCCTTGTGATCATGGCCATTTCATCTTCCTCTAGATTTGCACCTTCAGCAATTCTGAGAGCGAGGCTTCTTTATTTATTGGGAGCATCCATCTTCATGGTCTGCCTTCTCAATTCATAGGCAGTGAGATTTCCAATTAACTCGTCCAACTTGAGAGTGGTAATGTTTTTTGACTCCTGAATAGCAGTGATTTTGCTTTCCCAAGTAACAGGCAAAATCTTTGTCAAAAATTTCTCAACCTTGTCTTCTTCAAGTATAATCCTTCCAAGAGACTTAAGTTCATTTGTTAGTGTTGTGAACCTTGTGTACATCTCTTGGATGGTTTCTCCTTCCTTCATGGTGAAATTCTCATATTGAGAATACATCAGTGTTCCTCTTGATCTCTTCACTTGAGGAGTTCCTTCATGAGCCATTTGTAAAGTGTCTCAAATTTCCTTAGTAGTAGTGCGTTTTGAATTTTGTTGTAATCGTCTGGACCAAGTCCACACACAAGCCATTTCTTGGCCTTAGAATTATTTTCCCACTTCTTCAAGTCCTCACCAGTGCAATCAGCTCTAGTCTTTGGCACATCCACTCCTTCAGCATTCTTCTTCATTGTAGCCAGGGGACCATTAGTAACAATGTCCTAGAGTTCATAGTCCTCTCTGATGATATGATCTCTCATCCTGTTTTTCTACCAGGAGTAGGATTGGTCATTAATGAGTGGAGGCCTAGCAGTAGATTATCCTTCCCAGTTTCCAGGTGGTGCACTCATCTTGATCGGTTCCTAAGGTGTTAACCTCGTCAAGGATAATCCGCTCTGATACCGATTGATGTTTTATACTTTAATACCACACAAGAGGGGAGTGATTTGTGTGGTACCTAATTTTTCATTTAACCTGAATATAGAAGGACCTGGTTCTTCTATGTGTTCTAACTACTACTGTTGTGGAATAATAAATGCAAAAATTAAAGAACATAGAGATTTTACGTGGAAAACACCTAGCTCAAAAGGTGAAAAAACCACGACCTACCTTCCAGTAGGATTTTTTCAAACTCTCCACTAAAATCACTGAGCCAAAAACTGCATTTACAAAAACTCTTTTGTAAACCTAGGATTAACCCTAATCTCGTTGTAGCACCCTCAACTGTTGCGACAACTTCAAGTTAACTCTAACTTGAAAATTCTAAATACCTAATACAATTGCTTCTAGATAAAGCTGAAAGGTACAATATTAAATCGCCTACTATAATTGAACTAGAATAAAAGACAAACACTTGGAACTGGTTCTTCTATCTAGTTCAAGTAGCTTCAGAATTGCACGCTTGAATCACACATAAATTGCTTGCACAATTGCCTTGCTATTTTGCTCTCAATTCACGTTTAACTTCAGCTTATATGTATTACCTGCAAAAGAGAACAACACTGATATGTATTGAGTTAGTAAGTAGAGATTGACTAGAATACAAATGTTACTCTTTCTTGGTGAAAAAGTTCTAGTTGATCTCATCCTCTAGCTCTATCCATCTCTTAAGTCGTGTTCTCTTTGTGTAAGGAGTCTTTCTCCTTATCCCATATGCAACCTTTTCGATCAGGATCATGAGATATCATTTCTGGTAAGTGAAGTTTATCTCCTTCACGTGCAACTCACATGCTTGAGTTGACCATATCTGTGGTTCACTAGGATGGACCTGGTCCATGTCTGAGTTCCTTTATCAATCTTCAAAACTCTCCTTTACTTGGGCCAACAAATATAATTCAATCCTAGTCTCTTTATGTTTTTTAGTTCATGAAAACAAGAATATATGTTTCTTCACAATAATTCCCTAATAGATGAACTAAGAAAAATTATGCTTGAGATGAATCTAGTCAAATTTTTCGACAACCTCCTCCCCACCCCCACCCCCTTCCCCCACCCCCTTCCCCCACCCCCAAAAAACTCAATTCGTTGCTCTAAGAGAATATGTGAAAGATATCAATCTTTAATAGTTTGGTGAAAATAACCATTACTTGTTCTTGTAACTTCACGAACTCTAACTCGACTTCTTTCTTGAATCTTGATTTACCTCATCCATGCCTACAACTTTAATGCTAGTAATATTTTTCATCTTTCTCTATTACAGAAAACTTTGCTTTAAAAAGCTCGTTCAACTAATTCTTATTTCAGCTTCTCCAATTTTGGTATACTTGTAATGAACCAGTAAGTTCTTCTATGGTCATGGTACCCAGGTCTTTGGATTCTTTAATTACTACAACAACATAGCTAAATCATTAATATTAAAATTGTATACGTTTTGCTATGACATTCTCATTTTAGAGTCTTGTCCATGTATGCTCCTGCCCATTATCATTATATTTTCTTGGAATTCGTAACAATAAAAACTATCAATTCTTAAATGTATGCTAGTATGAATTTTTTTATCCATCATTTATATGACAATAATATCATCCACTTTCATTTTACTCAAGACTACTCGTCATGCGGCTACTCCATAAGAAACTATTTTATCAAGGTTGAACCTTTATTTAGCTTCTTGCTCTAAAAAATCCTTTAAAGGCTTTTTAGTTTGAAATATTTATCGTTAAAGTAATTAATCTCACAATTGGCTCTGATACTAAATGTTAGAAATTTTTGAGTAGAGGAACGCTCGCAATCAATCACTTTCTTTTGAGACAAATGAGAGAATTCAACTTGCTTACATAATAAGACCAGTTCTCTGATTGATTTTAAACTCTATGATCTTTATTTACCAAATTTGTGATAAAGAAATAATTTAAGAAACTTGATTTACCTCCTGGGTTGACCGTGAGTTTCCTCTTTAATTTAAATAACTTAATTATTGAGAAAAGTAAAAGATTAAAGAGAAAAAGAGTTTTGGAACCAAGTAAATATAATTATTGTTTTGGTGAATATTGATAAGGATTCACTTATTCTATTGGCCTTCAAAATTATCACGTACTACTTTAGATATCTATGACTAGCTAACATATTTGAAACTAAAACAAGATTAGATTTGTTTTCAATATTTTGGCCCGCAAGCTAAGTTCAACTCAACCACACAAGGTTAACGAGCTGACTTGGGATGGGCTAAAAAGGCTGATCAGATCACACTAAGCTAGTAAGTCAATGGGTTTATTCCACAGGCTAAATTCATTGGCGATTCTACTTTGAGCTATCGTTGGTCAAGGTCTATTTTGTAAAATTTTGCTCTATTCCTTGATTCGATCCAAAAATATCTTTTTCGTCGAATATTTTTGTATTTCCATATATACCCTTTTCCCCACCCTACTAGTATAAATGGGTGCTCATACACATCCAATTCTCTCCATGTGACAACCCAAAAACACCAAGAGGAAAATAAAGGCTTCACTTGAGTTTAGAACTCATGACCAACTTGTTACATGTATCGTTCTCTTTTCTATTGATTCTTCTAACATAAAAGAAACGTCTTACAAAAATTTTGCTTCACATTTTCTTTATTCTGTTTTCTCATTTTCCAAGAGGCTGTAGATTGGAGAGCAACTTGGTCCCATTTTGACAATTGTTGAAAACAAGAGGCAAGTCTACTTTCCTTCTTTAGATTTTCATTTCTTTTTCGCTAATTATTTCGCTTACATTGATATTGTTCAAGAACTCTAAACAAGTGCACGTTATACTAAAGACTGTAACATAATGTTGAAAATTTTAATGTCAATTGAATTTCTCGAAAATAGAATATCATTTTAACATTATGTTTGATATTGAAATATCCTTTGAATGAACAAAATAGAAAATGTGTTCCTCTATGAAGAAAATTCAATGATTTTTTTCAATTTTCTGCCTGAAATTGATTCGCGTAGTAGGCTCAGAGAAAAATTCAGAAGAGCGTAAATACGTATGTATTTTCTTTATCTGAAGATTGAATTCTCGCAAGAGTTCAAGAACACTCTACGGAATTAGGGTTTAAATCTTCATTTCTTTGAAAAGTACTTAAATCTGTATGCACTTTCTAGAAAGTAGAAATGATAATTTTAATGAATCTGAACCGTAAGTAGTCGAGAAGTCGAATCTTTAGGATTTTCACCTAATAAGCAGCGAATTAGAGCGCCGAGAACTTGTTTTCTGTTTCGTACGGACAAGAAGACCGAGTAAGCTTGATTCAGTTTCTTGATTTTTTGGTGCTTAGAATTCGAAATTTTTATTGCCGCTACCTTGTTCTGTAATTCCACGGCCGTTTGTGCAATAGAGCTAGCTTCAAAGGCGGCGTGGACAGTTAGATCGGTGGCTTTTGTTTTACAAAAACTGGAAAACTCTTGAACCAAGAAAATTGTAAAATAGTTTTTGAAATTTTTTAAAAAGTTCGAAGAAACATTCTTTAATGAAAATTAAGCTATCGTGACAATTCACCAATCTTGGGGTAAACAATCTTGGTTGAAAAATAAATTCTGATTTTTTCTTTTCAAAACCCATAAAATTTGAAGAAAAAAAAATCACCAGTTTTTGAACAAACGCCACAATTTAGTGTGTCTGGTATGATGGAAGTCATATTTTCCTCAAAAATTTTGTTGATTGGTTGGTCAGTGAAAAATATATTAGCCATTTGACCATATATCTTGAGCAGTGATCCACAAATTTTAATAATGAAAAGTTGGATGTTTTGCAAATTGGAGTAATCCTACTTGAGAAAGTAGGACAAGGAAATGCAGGTTAAGAGCGCCTTAATAAAGTAGGGAAGGGTCAAGAATCAAATGAAACCAAACCAATTCAGTTATATCTTAAGAGATATAAACCTATTTGAGAGATTGAGCGTCAAAAGAATATGTATCTAGATTCATACATGTCTATATTTATTGTACTTAAATAGGGAAAATCCTATAGCATATTCTAGAAGATATTTTAGGATATTTTGTATTTGACCGTAGACTATTTGCTTTATCTAATTAGAATAGAGATTGATTACTAGATATTATACATAGCCTACCAACTCTGATAACATTGTAGTTTTGGAACTATTTTTTGATAGATTATACTTGAGCCCTTGTTTGAGTTTATTTGATAGCTTCATCCCCTATGATTGAAATTTGATATATTATAATTTAGCCCTTGTTTGAGTTTACTTGATAGCTTCATCCCCTATGATTGAAATGGTGTTATTACACATTCACTTTTTTAGTTACTCATTTTGATATCTACATTCAAGAAGTAAGTTTGTCTTTCAAATCTTTCGAAATATTAGTGTTTGTCGTGACGGATCATTTGTTTTTCGAGGTTTGGTTAGTGAATAAAAAATATTTTTGATAAAAATATATATCAAAGATTAATACTAATAGTAGCAAATTGGAGAGTGTTTTGAAGAAATTTTTTGTGTTGAAGATTAATAATAATATCTAAATTTTGTTAGAGCGGGTAATATTGAGTTAGAAATTGAGATAGTTGTAAGAAAAATAACTTTTATCCGTACAAGTTTTACCAAAGTGAAAGGTAAATTATATAGGATACTTACAAGACCGACACTGTTATATGGGAGTGAATATTGGGTTGCTAAAGTTCAACACATCCAAGATAAGTATCGCGGAGATACGAATGTTAAGATTGATGTGGTCATACAAGATTAGAGATGACCACATTTACCAGAAGGTGCAAGTAGCATATACCAATGATAAAATGAGAAAAGGTCACTTGACATAGTTTGATCATGTCTTGCGTCGACCTCCAAATGTTTTGGTCAATAGGTGTGAAACCATGCTGAATAAAGAAGTTAAAAGAGGCCGAGGTAGACTTAAAATCACATGAAAAGAAGTTGTCCCGAAACACCTACAATCTCATGGAATCAATGTTGATTTAGCGAAAAATATGGCATAATAAAAGAAAAAAACTTGTAAGTGACACCGATTAGTTGGGAATATATTTTAGCCATGTTAATACATCTAATTTAGGTCTTATGCTTTCTGGGAGTCTTTTAGCCTTATTAGAGATTCTTATGCCAGTAGGAAATATAGAAAACTTGTGCTACTCTTAATTTTTGTTTTTATTTTTATTTTGTATATTGTTGACATGAGGTAGAATTTAAATTGGAAACATGGTCAATGAGGATTCATGTAGTTGATCATAACTTGTTTGCGACTAAGCATGATTCTTGTTTTGTTGCTGTAAAGTAAGAATTTTTCCAAATTTGAGTAATCCTGTCTAAAGAAAGTAGAAATGCCAGAGTAGAACTCAAAAAATGCAGGTTAAAGAACACCTTAACATAGTAGGAAAAGGCCAAGAATCAAATGAAACCAACTTGGCTGTAATTAATTCTTAAGAGATAGACACCTATTTGAGAAATTGAGCTTGAACTGATTTCGAATTTGCTGTTTTCCTTTGTGCTCTTTCATTGTCCCGTTCATGTATTTGGTTGGCTGAAGCTACTTAGTTCGACAGATTGCCTTCAACCGTTTAAAACACCAATGTAGCGCGTACACATTGTAAGAAATGGTATTATCTTAGGCTTAAATTTATAAATCGGGAGAAACAACATAAGAGAAAAACATACCTTGTGCCATGAAATAAAGTAAAACCTGTATGTATTTAATAGTTCTCTGCCTTTGTGTTCACCAGCTAATGCGGAATAGATAACCATTAGTGTCTATACAATCTTCATTTTGCCATCAACATGTTAGGGTTTTGATTTACAAGATGTGAACTTATTAATATAGAGTCTTGTTCCACTTTCCTAACTCACTTTTAAAGTGTCTCTTCATGATCTTATCCATCAAGAGTTATAATGAATAAGGACTATTAACTCTTCATCTACATTCAAATATGTCAATATACAATGTATCTGCATTAATATATGGATAGACATCCATTAAGAATCTTGAATGTATCTAAATAGTACTTGACTTTGGTTAATGTAACTTAATTAATTCATATAATGCACATATATATTTTCCATATGAATGTACTTTGTATATAGATGATTCCTTCGTTTAATCTTGACAAATTTATGACTTTGATCATGTATACTTGAATGAAACTTGGTAAGATTCTTGACTTTGGTCATTGTACTATTAACTATCTATATACGTTACATGTAAATTAATCTTCTAGAAGTTCAAGTATATGTAGAGGAGATGTATAAATACATACGTACGGTCAGGAAGGCCATATTTTGCTGACAGATGTATCAGAAGATTTTCAAAGTAGTTGCTCTGAAAGCTTACAGTGTTTGCTTGACATTCAGAGGGGTCTGGAATCTGGTTCCTGATGAGACTTGTGCTAGTAAAATCATTGCTCTGTGTCAATTTCCATTACTATATTATGCAATTTTGCTTTTCCTTGGCGTCTAGTACTTCCTCTATAACTTTTATACATTTCCTCTTCTATTATTATGCAATTTGCTTTCCTTTAGAGTCCAATATTACCTCCGAACTTTGCCACTTACCCTCTGTGTAATTTATCAAATAATTTTGTAACTTTTTTTTGGCATGTATAGAAGGGCTGCTTAAGTGGATGCTAAAGGCTGGATAACCCTTTCACAGTTTCACTCAACCAACGCCTCCATTCATGCTTGACTCTGATTCACTAGCTAGACACAACATCCTATAAAACAACGATCTCTTCCATATCAAAGTCTTGAGTTCAAATACTACTCTTTGTTGCTTGAGGAACAGTGATATACTCAGTAGAAGACAAACTCTTCAAACTCATTCATACTTGTTCTTGTACTCATGAAGCATGCAGAATGCAAAAGAAGTACCGAATCCAACAGGTGAAAAGAAAACAGAATGGTTAGATTACATCTATGATGATCGCAACAAATTGGTAATCCCAGTAGGACCCAGGTTTCAGGTTGAAATTACAGATTGGACTGACCCACAGAAGGAAGATAAAGGCAAGCATAAAGAGAATGAATCTGATACTTCAAAATGGTTGGGTACACTAGTATGGCCAACAGAAAACAACCTAGGAAACAAGGAAGTTAACAACGAGTTGATTGGGGAAGGGAGAAATGAGTATTGTCCTTGTGAGTCCCCTGAATCTGCTGAATGTGTTAAAAGTCATGTTAAAGAAGAAAGGATGAAGTTGAAGTCTGAATTGGGGACAGCCTTTGATATCTGGAAATTTGATGAGATGGGAGAAGAAATTTCGAACTTATGGAACCCTGAGGAACAAAAAACGTTCAGCTCCCTTGTTAAGACGAATCGGATGACTCAAGGTAAAAGCTTCTTGAAACCAGCATTGGAATCTCTTCCTTCCAAGACTAGGCAGAACATTGTCAACTATTATTTCAATGTTCACGTTCCTCAGCGGATCAGCTCACAGACTAGGTCAGGTTGTAAAATAATTGACACCGATGATGAGGAGGGGGACGATCAGGCCCCTACTCCCAAGGCTTCTCGGAAAAGGAATCGATCGAAAAAAGGTGCATCCTCTAGTTCTAAACCTGCAAAGAGAAGTTACTTAACTGGTCGACGATGAGATTACAAGTATCATTACACATTCTTTTTTAGTTGACATAGAAATTGAATATACAAAGAGACATGTATTCTACTGTTCCCTCAGTCCCTCCTGGGAAAATTCTGGGATGGGGTTCACATTTTACATTGGTTGTAGAAAAGGTCACATTTTTTGGATAGGTTAGCACAACAACGCTATACGTCGTAAATACACCGATTACTACAATTTGTAACATTTGACAGGTACGTTGCTTCTTATTTGTTTCCTCTGTAAAAGAATCATATGGCTAACGCAAGATATTACATCCAGATTCATACATGGTCTGTTATCTCGCTTGGATTAGTATTTATCCTTATTATCCTACTACTTCCGGTCATACATTTCTTTCATTAGTTTACACTAGTCTGTTGCTAGTTGCACAGCACTAAACAGTTGACTACTATTACAAGGCTTATTTCCTGGACCTAGAGATAATTGCTGCGTCCATTTAGTGTGATTGGTATGTCAAAAGTCATTTTTCAGAAAAATGCTTAGTCAATTTTCGGGAAAATGTTATTCACGAGGGAATCGTTTTATGGTATTTTCTTTAAAAGGGAAAAGTGACTTCCCTTACTTTCGGGCGGAAATTATTTTCCTTACAACTACATGACTTTTAACTTCCTATTATTTGCTCCAACCAACAAGAAAACGTTATTATCAAAATTTCATCAAATACTTTCTAACTTGCTGATTTTATTATTATTTACTATATACTATTTTTTTTTTTTAAATGATCACTTACCAGTTACCAACCAACACTGGTTTTCGTAGAAATGACTTCTGTCACACGAAGCACATTATGAGTGCCATAAGTTAAATTTACAAGTAATAAAATTGAATAGAGGAATTATGATAAAATAACTATTTTGCTTTTATGTGGTTTGGATTGAAAATAATTTAAAGTTAAATTTCACAAACATTTTTTCTTCTTGAAATCTGTATTCTATAAAAATCCCCGCCGTTTATTTCTTAAATAAAGCTATAACCATTTCATCGCATTAAGCATGGTAACTCCTTCCGTTGATAAATGATAATAGTTCACAACCACAAGAATAGTGCACACTGAAAATACCGCTTTCACGCACAAAATAAATAGTTAGCACATTCATATGTTCAACAACAACAACAACTACCCAGTAAAATCCCACAAAATAGGGTTTGGGGAGGATAATGTGTATGCAGATCTTATTGTATTGGGAAAAATTGTATTTAAATATAAAGGTGACGTGTCGAGGCACGTAGACTGGTCAAATGGTCAAAGAATTACAACTAGCCAAGAGGCACAAGTTGCAACAGATACGAGCAAATGACAGAGGAAGAGGCACGGGCAGTTATTTAAATAACTCAGCGCCCGTACCTATCTAAGTCATTTATGTCCGAGAATCAAAAGGAATGAATCTGACAAATAAAAAGAGTGCAGATACTGCATTTAATAGGCATTAAATGTGGAATACGTTAGAGAATTTGTATTGAATGTAATGATTATATAACGTAGCATTCAATGTCTTTAATTACTCATAGTAGCCTCATTATGATTTGGGCAAAACGTATATCTCCAAGATATCTATAAAAGGGAGATATCTGATCAATTGTAAGGACACGAAATACTATTGTAATAAACTTTGGTTTACTTGTTTTTCTCTTGATTACTCTCTTGCTACCTAAATTACTTCCTTTTATACATTCTTTTGATTATTAGTAACCCGTGTTCTTCTAAATTCTAGCTTTGACTAAAATTTCATTTTTTGGTTAAACAAATTGGTTCCGTTATCGGAAAACTGATAATTTATTTTCTTTTCACTTAACTTTCCTTGTTGGATCAATTATGTCGAACAACAATGACAACACTCAAGGAAACCAAGAGAACCAACAAAATCAGGGAGATCTACAGAATATTAACACTCAAGTTCCTATTCCACGAGACTCTCCACGACAATCTCGTGAGGGTACTCCTGATGGGTCTCAAATAAACGAGCATGCTCAATTTGAAAATGTTGAAGCTGTTGATGAAGCTTTGCAGAAATTAATTGTTGCTTAGGTCAACAAAGCTGTTGAGGCACTTGTTAACCAGTTACCTGTTGCAACACCCACACCTACTCCAAATAATAACACTTTGGAAAACCCTCATTCCGGACTTGTTAACTCAGGCAGCGTTGGAACTCCAGTGAATCACAGGAGAGAGAATCAGGTAATGTAATTAATTCTGATTTACAAAATTTAGTACTAATCTTGCAGAAACAGCTCAAGGAGCAAAGTGAGCGCATAGAGCAGATACCCGGGGTGCCGCCCATAATCAAAGGGGTAGATATGGATAGATATTCACAACAACCCTGGAAGCCAAGTGTTGCTTCACTCCCAATTCCAAAAAAGTTCAAAAGGCCTGATATTCCAAAATATGATGGAACAACAGACCCACGAGATCACGTGACTGCATTCACAACGGGCGTAAAAGGCAATGATTTGACTAAGCAAGAGATTGAATCAGTATTAGTCAAAAAATTTGGTGAAACGTTCACCAAAGGAGCGCTAACATGGTATTCTCGTTTACCCGAAAATTCTATAAATTCTTTTGCTGAGCTTGCAGATTCTTTCATCAAAGCACACTCGGGAGCTCAAAAAGTAGAGAAAAGAATGGAGGATATTTTCAAAATCAAGCAAGGGGACTCAGAACTGCTTAGAGAATTCGTGGATAGATTTCAACGTGAAAGAATAACATTGCCACGTGTACCTGACAATTGGGCAGCTATAGCTTTCATAAGTAATTTGAATGAAAAAAGCTCGGAAGCTACGAGGAGACTCAAGGAAAGCCTTCGAGAATTCTCAGCTACAACGTGGAATGATATTTATAACAGGTATAGCACGAAGCTGAGGATTGAGGAAGATACTGTTCCACGATTTCAAAAAGAAGAAAAGGTAAGTTCGAGAAGTGCGAAGACTGAAAAAAGATCCGGTAAAAATAGGTATGAGCCTTACATGGGACCTGCGGGAAAGGACTCACGGTCAAAGCAGGATAATCAAAGGTACGATCACAAATCAAGAAACAGAGAATCGGGTTCTTCATCAAGATTCAGGAACGAGCGAAACAACTATGAGTCACGAGATGATGATAGAAATTTAAAAGCGAGATTCGGTGGTTACAACTTCAACGTCATCACCTCCGAGCTCGTAGCTGTTTTGAGAAGCATGGGAGATAAGATTCGATGGCCAAAGGAAATGAGATCGAATCCAAACAGGCGCAACCCTGACCATTGGTGCGAGTTTCATAATGACCACGGGCATAAAACAGTAGATTGCAGATTTTTACAAAGTGAAGTTAATCATTTATTAAAACAAGGATATCTTACTGAGTTGTTCAGTGAGAAAGGCAAGCAAGCTTACATGAAGAACAGGCAGGAGCCTCCAAAACCACCTTCTCCCAAAATAATTGTCAACGTTATAAGTGGGGGTGAAGACGTCAATGGTATATCACATACTGCAACTAACAAAATTTCCAAAGTAACAATTACCCAAGGGAAACGGGTGCGGCATGTTTTAGAGGAAGACAACATTACATTCAATGACGCAGATGCAGATGGCGTATTAACCCCTCATAACGACACACTGGTAATATCTTTAATTGTACATGATACTAATGTGAAACGAGTTTTGATTGATCCAGGTAGTTCCGTGAACATTATTTTGCTAAGAGTATTACATGAGATACAAGCTGAAGATAAAGTGATACCAAAGGTGCATACTCTATCTGGATTTGATAATTCTAGTGTCCTCACGAAAGGAGAGGTAACACTCACCACATTCGCTGAAGGAGTCGTCAAAGATACAAAGTTCCAGGTGGTAGATATGGAGATGGCTTACAACATGATTCTTGGGAGACCATGGATCCACGAAATGGATGATGTTCCTTCAACCTTGCATCAAGTTATTAAATTTCCATCACCATGGGGAATCTGTCACATTCGTGGAGATCAACATACAGTCAGGGCTATCAACTCTGTTGCAGATACAAGCACGAGAAATGAAGGTAAATAGCAATCACAGAAGGCAGTTGAGGACACCACAACACAAACCTCAACTAAACAGGGGCAAACAAATGTAGATTCAAGGCCTAATACCATTCAAGAACCAGAAGAGAATGAAAATATCAAAACAACAATAGAGGAATTAGAGCCTGTCGTGTTATTTGCTCAATGGCCTGATAAAAAAGTCTATGTTGGAGCCAATCTTAGCCAAGGTATGAGAGGTAAGTTAATTAAATTTTTGAAAACTAATGTGGACTACTTTGCTTGGTCCCACTCTGACATGACAGGAATACCACCGGAGGTGATGACTCATAAACTAAATGAAGATCCATCATACCCTCATGTCAAGCAAAAGAAAAGAAGGAAGGAACTTTTAAGAATCAGGTGATTCAAGAAGAAGTTTAAAAATTGCTAAAAATTGGTTTCATTCGTGAGGTAAAGTATCCTAACTAGTTAGCTAACACTGTTGTAGTTCCAAAGAAGAATGGTAAGTGGCGGGTTTGTGTAGATTACACAGATCTTAATAAAGCATGTCTTAAAGATTCTTTTCCACTACCACACATAGATCAATTGATTGATGCAACTGAAGGTCACGAACTATTACGTTTTTTAGATGCATATTCAGGTTATAATCAGATTAAATGGATCCGGAAGATGAAGAAAAAACTTTATTCATAACAGACGGGGGACTTACTGTTATAAAGTAATGCCCTTTGGTCTAAAGAATGCAGGTGCAACGTATCAGAGGTTAGTTACCAAAATGTTTCAAGAGCATTTAGGAAAGACTATAGAGGTATATATAGATGATATGCTTGTTAAAACTCAGTATTCAAAAGATCACATATCACACTTATCTGACACATTTTCAATTTTGCGCAAATTTAATATGAAGTTAAATCCCGAAAAATGTGCATTTGGCGTTGCATCAAGTAAGTTTTTGGGTTTTCTTGTTTCTAACCATGGTATTGAAGTGAATCCTGCATAGATTAAGGCCATTGAAGAAATCCCTGATATACTTTCAAACAAGAAAGAAGTTCAAAGATTAACAGGGAGAATTGCAGCCTTGGAAAGATTCATTTCTAAATCATCAGAGAAGTGTTTTAAATTCTTCACAGCCCTTAAGAAGCAGGATCATTTTGAATGGAATGAGGAATGTCAACAGGCACTCAGGAATTTGAAAACGTACTTATCAAATCCACCTTTGCTGGCAAAACCAAAGGCTGGGGAAAGACTACTCATTTACCTTGTTGTTTCGGAAGTTGTGGTAAGTGCTGTTTTGGTCCGAGAAGAACAAGGTAAACAATCCCATATCTATTATGTTAGTAAATCTTTGTTAGATGCGGAGACGCGGTATCCTCAGTTAGAAAAACGTGCATTTACATTAATCATGGCATCTAGAAAGTTAAGACCGTACTTTCAGTGTCATCCTATCGCTGTAGTAATTGCCTACCCTTTACATAATATATTACATAAGCATGAGTTATCAGGTAGGTTAGCTAAGTGGAAAATAGCGTTAAGTGAATACGAAATCACATACCAACCTAGAACTGCTATAAAATCACAAGTGTTAGCTGATTTCGTGGCTGATTTTAGCCAGGGGATGCAATTAGAAACAGAAAAAGAATTACAGGCATTCAATGGAGCTAACCCGGGAACTTGGACTTTATTCACTGATGGCTCATCTAATGTAAAAGGTGCAGGTTTAGGGATTGTCTTGGTACCACCTACGGGTGAAACCATTCGACAAGCTATTAAATGTCACTCCATAACTAACAATGAAGCGGAGTATGAGGCTGTGATTGCAGGTCTAGAATTGGCACGAGAGCTTGGCATAAATCAGATTATAATCAAGAGTGATTCGCAACTCGTGGTTAATCAAATGTTGGGGACTTATACAGCTAGGGAAGCAAGGATGCAACAATACTTAGAAAAGGTACGGGAATTGATAAAGCAATTTCAAACCTGGAAAGTTATGCAAATACCAAGGGATGAAAATGTTGAAGCGGACGCCCTAACTAATCTCGCATCTACAGCTGATGTGGCAAGCGATGCAAACCCCTCAGTTATACATTTATTTCATTCAGTTCTCGATCCTGATAAGAATGAGGTAAATTTTAATAATTTAACTTGGGATTAAAGGAACGAGATTGTTGCTTTTTTGCAATAGGTACCGTCCCTGATGATAAGAAAAAAGCTCATGCACTTCGAAAGAAGGCTGCTCGGTACTGCTTAAAGCAAGGCAATTTATATCGTAAAATGTTCGGTGGTCCCTTAGCAAGATGCCTCGGACCTTCGCAAACGGAGTATGTAATGAAAGAAATACACGAGGGACATTGCGGGAATCACGCAGGAGGAAGGTCATTGGTAAGAACCTTAATTAGGGCAGGTTATTACTGGCCTAAAATGGAAGAAGAAGCAGAAAGTTTCGTGCCCAAATGTGATAAATGTCAAAGGTACGGTAACAATATGTATAGACCTGCAGAGTTATTACATCCGGTCATTGCGCCATGGCCATTTATGAAATAGGGAATGGATATCGTGGGTCCATTACCACAAGCAAAAGGACAGGTAAAGTTTCTGCTCGTACTCACTGATTATTTTACTAAATAGGTGGAGGCAGGAGCATTTAAACAGGTGCGAGAAAAGGAAGTCAAAGATTTTATTTTTGCGGAATATCATATGCCGATTCGGTGTACCAAAGGAGATCGTGTGTGATAATGGCCCTCAATTTATTGGATCTCAAATCACGGAATTCTTTCAAAGTTGGGAAATTAAAAGGATTACGTCTACACCTTATCATCCGGTGGGTAATGAGCAAGCAGAATCAACGAACAAGGTTATTATCAATAATTTAAAGAAACGATTACAGGAATCAAAAGGTAACTGGCCTGAAGTGTTACCTGGAGTTTTATGGGCATATCGCACAACTGCAAAAACAAGTACAGGAGAAACACTGTTTTGATTGGTTTATGGAGCTGAGGCTTTAATTCCAGTTGAGATAGGGGAACCAAGTACACGGTTCACACATGCAACACAAGAATCTAATGACGAGGAGATGCGGGTCAATCTAGATTTACTCGAGGGGAGGAGAGAACCTGCATTAATAAGAACGACAGCACAAAAGCAAGTTATAGAACGATATTACAACCGAAAAGCACGCCTCAGATTCTTCAATGTGGGGGACTTCATGCTTAAAAAGGTTTTTCAATCTACAAAGGCAGCTAACGCGGGTAAATTAAGTCCAACATGGGAAGGACCCTATAGAGTTCGTGATATTGCAGGAAAGGGAGCATATGAACTGGAGACAATGGATAGCAAGATACTACCTTCACATTGGAATGTTGTTCATTTGAAGAGATACTATTTCTAAGGAATACCCACGGTCAGGTATCACCATTTTAAATTTAATTTTTGAATTGTAAAAATTTTACTAACGATTTTAGATGATAGGCAAAAGCTAACCCGTACTAAATGATGAGTCACGACCTGTAAGTCACACGGAATAACCTAAAATTCCTGACCTAGGGTTACAATTATTCTGACAGAAATTCAAACGGGTTAAGCAGTCTTCATCTATAATCGCACCTCCGAGTCCCATATGTTTTTTCTTTTCAGGAAAAGGACCAAATGAGAGAAACTATCAAGTACTCGAGGCTTCATACTTCAACACTCAAACACTTGGGGGACTACATAATATACACAGACATGTGTATAAAGAAGTCAAAGAAGATTGAGGAAAAATCAAGCCTAAAAGAGTCAAGTGCAGAGTAAAAGTCACAAAGTCACGAGATGGAGCCACGAGCTAAGGCCAAAGAAAAACCTCATTGTAGTTAGGGTAAAGGCTATGTACTAAAACGGGTTATAAGGAAAAAACCCGTGTCCATTATTCTTCTTTTGTAAAAATCTGTTACAAGAAAAACAGTTACGAGAAAGTTATAGATGTAATTCAAATACAACAAAGTTATTTCAAAGAAACATGTGTGTTCCTATTTCTTTTATCGTATGATAACACCATTATGAAGTTGAGACATCTTCTTCATTAAGTGTCGAAATATAAAAGGGCCCTCTTTTATAAAACTCATATTTAAATTAGTTAGTCATGAGATTAACAGAAGCATTTTCGAAGAACAAAAATGCAAATTATTCTATAAGTCCTTAAAAATAAAGGCAAGAATAAAGCAGACAGAAGTTTAAGATAATAACATGAAAAACTTCTTAATACTTAAAAACTGAAGACTAAGTACGAACTTAGTCATAAAACTATGAAATTGTTTATACAAATTGCCCCATAAAAGACTTGGGGATTTGCGTTTCCAAAACCAACCCTCAAATGAAGCTAAGGGTTTGATTACAATTTTCCAAAATAAAAACAAAAACAAAATCATTCAAATGATTAAAATTGGTCACTGAGAAGTTTGTAGAACTGAAGCAAGAGCATCAATAGCAGCGGGCTCAATTTGGGCAGGTGCATCAACAGATGCAGTTTCAACTTGGCTTACAGCAATAGGCTCGATTGGGCTTGAAAGAGTTGGGATACCCATATCAGCTTCAACATTCACGAGAGCTTCAACCATGGGAGAATGGAATACGTGAGTTTGCTGAGCTTTTTCAATGGTTTCATTGATCTTAGCTAACTCCTACTCCAGGTTGAAGTTTTCTTGGCCAGCTTCAATTAGGGTATCACGACGTGAATTCAAAAATGCCCAACTTACCTCAACAGCAGATTTTTCTTCAAGTATCTCATAATCCTTTTCCCAATCAGCAATCTCATTCTTTAGCTCTTCATTTTCAGCCAAGGCGGAGTTATAAGAAGCTTGAAGAGAGGCATGGGAGCTCTCTAAAGCACGCACCTTATCAGCAAAGACTCGAAGGTCTTCTTGTGCTTGAGTTAAGCTTTGCACGAGCTCCCCAGCGTAAACTTCTTTTGACTCAAAAGAGCCTTCAACTCTCTATTCTCTTTACTGGCCTTAGATAGTTGCTCTGAGAAGGAGGATTCAAGACGTTCTTTTTCTTTTTCTGCTTGGCTTGAGGAAGCTTTTACAACCGCTAACTCTGAAGTTAAAGCCCGCACCTGCTGCTCTAAGATACTCTTGCTCTCTTGTAAATCTTCCATATCAATTTGTGCACTCTCAAATTGTTCCTTCCAATTGATCGCCTCCAACTGAGAATTACGTGCTATCTTCTCTGAATCACGTGCTACCTTCTCCAAGAGGGAGATTTTGTTCATCATTTCTGTGCCGATAAGATTGGCCTAAAAACAAGAAGGGAAATAAGAATCCCAAAGATAAAAAAAATTTACAAAGTAAAGAAGGGAGAGAAGGAAAATACCTTCAAAGTGGCATGCACGATATCATTCATTAGAGTCAGGGAACTATGGCTCTCCAGCTTTACTTTTTCAATTAGGCCAATTAAAGGCTCCAGCCATACATCTACCTGACCTGACTTCCTCAAAAGGCTGCTATCAGCAGGAACTTCAATAGTTACCCTCCTCATAGCGACACTTCTACTTGAAGAGCCCACTTCCGTATGATGAACGATAGGAGGGGGAATTGTCAAAGGAGGAGCGGTAGAAGAAGTGAAAACAGTAGAAGAAGGAACAGAAACAGCTGGGGCTGGTAAGAAAGGAATCACAAGCACGGGAGTTGAAAAAAAAGATAAGGGTATTTCATCTAAAACAGGCCCTAAACTTCCACTATCAAAACCACTGATGAAAAGTTGATTAATAGACTCACGGGTATCATGAGGAGTGACGTCATCGTCAGGAATTATTACTGGGGGTTTCAACAGGTTTAGTAAGAGAAACAGAAAGACGAGAGGAAACTTCAGCTTCGTCATCAGAGACAATGCGTCTCCTAGATCGTGGCCTCGTCACCAGGGAGCCCCCATCTTCCTCTTCTTCAGAGTCTTCCTCTTCAACAGCTTTCCTTTTCGCAGAAAAAGAACCCAAGACTATTTTTCGGGCTCTTTCTAAAGAGATATGAGTCCCCGAAAGAGTATAGGTTCCCGAAGAGACACGAGAGGCTGCAACTGCTTCAGCAGTAACTCCTCGAATAGCAAATCCTGATAAAAAGAAGGATGAGAGTTAGAGCAATAAAGAAAAATATATATATGCGTGAAAGATGAAATAAAAACCCTTACCATGAGTCTTTACTTTCCAACCGTAACGGTTAGAAAGTGTTCTCCAAGACCTACCATCTATTGGTGCGGTCTTCAGCAATTTATCTACCCAACCACGGAAATTAAGAATATCCTCCACAACTCCCATGGTTGCTAAAAAAAAGGGGCAAAATTAGAGAAGTTGATAAACTTGAAGAAAAAAGGCACAAGAAGGATAAAAGACTTACGTGAAAAATTCCACTTCTCAGGGAAGGAACGTTATCCTCACTCACTAAGCCAATAGTGGGGACAACAACAAACCGGGCATACCAGCCACGGTCCTTGTCATCTTCAGGGCTCACCAAAACCCTCTTACTCTTGGCCACTAGGGTAAAAAAGCCATTACGAAAAAGCCTAGGGGAGTAAAGATGAATCAGGTGAGGGAAAGTAAAGGAAACGTCAGCCATATTGGTTAAATGCCTCAAACAGGCAACAACCCTTCATATGATTGGGCCAATTTAACCCAAACAGACATTAAAGAAACGGCAAAATTCAAGAATGACTAGGTCAATAGCTGGTTTGAACCCTAAAGTGAAAGGGTATGTATAAACAAAAGAGAACCCAGTCAAGTAAGAAGTAATTCTCTGATTTGGATTAGGGATAATAATGAAAAAAATAATTACTCCAATGGCATTCTTTGCGAACTACAGGAGTCAAAACTTCTGTAATTTGAGTGGGGTAAGCATCAGCACGATCTAAAGCGGAGACCTGGTTTCTAAGAGATTCCCTATCATGGTAAAAAGATAGTTCTATAGAGACTATCTCCTCTACTAAAGGCTCACGTAATGGTTCAGAAAGTTCTTTACCCCTAGAAGAAGATTTGTGAGAAAGGGAACCTCTGGTTCTAGAAAAAGGAGCAGAACTAGGAGAAGGTATAAACGAACCACCACCACGAGTAGACCCTAAGCTACGAAACCTACCTCCCCTTCTATGCCTAATGGGGGCATTGGGGAAGGTATCAACAATGGGAACTCTCCTAGGGTTAGGGTTTGGTGAAGACATGGCGAAGAAGAATAATGTGAGGAAGAAGTGAACTGAGATTTGAGAAATTAAGTGTTCAATAAGCTTTATGTGGTAAAAGACAAGGAAAGATGTTATATTTATATTAATAAGCAACCGCCAAAGGTAAAAGTGCAGTGATGGAAGGACCATAATAATGATAACTGGCATTTCGTGAATAGTGGAGCCGTAGAAAAGCCTTGAAAAGGGCTGCAAAACTGCAGAACCAATGGAAAAATGACACGTGTACGGAGCATTAAATGGAAGCGACAATTGAAACGTCAATTTTGTTATAGCATTAATGGTGACAAAAAATTCTCTTTTAATGAAATCTACTTCCCAAATATTCAACTGATGAATAAATGGAAAGTGGGGGGACTATCTGTATTGGGAAAAATTGTATTTAAATATAAAGGTGATGTGTCGAGACACGTAGACTGGTCAAATAGTCAAAGAATTACAACTAGCCAAGAGGCACAAGTTGCAACAGATACGATCAAATGGCAGAGGAAGAGGCATGAGCAGTTATTCAAATAACTCAGTGCCCGTACCTATCTAAGTCATTTATGTCCGAGAATCAAAAGGAATGAATCTGACAATAAAAAAGAGTACAGATACGGCATTTAATAGGCATTAAATGTGGAATACGTTAGAGAATTTGTATTGAATGTAATGATTATGTAACATAGCATTCAATATCTTTAATTACTCATAATAGCCTCATTATGATTTGGGCAAAACGTATATCTCCAAGATATCTATAAAAGGGAGATATCTGATCAATTGTAAGGATACGAAACACTATTGGAATAAACTTTGGTTTACTTGTTTTTCTCTTGATTACTCTCTTGCTACCTAAATTAATTCCTTTTATACATTCTTTTGATTATCAATAACCCGTGTTCTTCTAAATTCTAGCTTTGACTAAAATTTTATTTTTTGGTTAAACACTTACCCCTACCCAGATAGGGCAGAGAGGCTGTTTCCGATAGACCCTCGGCTCAAAAAGACGGAAAAGAAAAACAAAAAAAAAACAAAAAAACAAAAAAAACAAAAAAAAAACAAGAAAAGACAATTCATTAGTAACTCTAGTAGAAACCGTAATAGTAACAGAAGCATAACAACCAAAAGATAAATGACATGCAATAACAGTAACCAGTAACTAAGGCCCAGGGCTAAGATAAACAACAAGGACAATGTGGATTCAACATAAACTGCAAGGCATCTAAGATCAACCCTAATCCAACCCCGCCTCATCCCCGGTATGAAGTAAGGAAAGCTCTACTACCCCCTAACCTACAACCCTAATGTTTGACCTCCAAACCTTCCTATCAAGGGCCATGTCATCAGAAATCTGCAGTCGTACCATGTCCTGCCTGATCACCTCTCTCCAATACTTCTTAGGCCTCCCTCTACCTCTTCTCGTACCCACCACGGCCAACCGCTCACACCTCCTCACCGGAGCATCAAGGTTTCTCCTCCGAACGTGCCCGAACCATCTGAGCCTTGCTTCCCGCATCTTGTCACCCACAGGGGCCACGCCCACCTTCTTCTGAATATCTTTATTCCTAATCTTGTCTATCCTAGTGTGCCCGAACATCCACCTCAGCATCCTCATCTCTGCTACCTTCATCCTCTAGATATGGGAGTTCTTAATCGGCCAACACTCTGCCCCATACAACATGGCCAGTCTAACCACGGCTCTATAAACTTACCTTTGAGTATCGGTGGCACTTTCTTGTCACATAAGACTCCAGATGCAAGCCTCCATTTCATCCAGCCCGCCACTATACGGTGAGTGACATCCTCGAAGATCTCTTTGTCCCCCTAGATCATCGACCCAAGATACTTGAAGCTGTCTCTCTTGGGGATAACCGGTGATCCAAGCCTCACGTCCCTGCCTACTTCCCTCGACTCAGCGCTAAACTTGCACTCCAGGTACTCTGTCTTAGACCTGCTCAATTTGAAACCCTTAGACTCGAGGGTCTGTCTCCAAACCTCCAATCTCTCGTTAACATCGTCCCTCGTCTCATCAATTAGAACTATGTCATCAGCAAATAACATACATCATGGCACATCCCCTTGAATATGGTATGTCAACCAAGGCAAATAAGAACGGGCTAAGCGCAGAGCCTTGGTGTAATCTCATAACAACCGGAAAATGCTCCGAGTCACCTCCCACAGTCCTAACATTAGTCTTAGTTCCATCATACATGTCATTGATTGCTCTTATGTAGGCTACCGGCACGCCCTTTGCCTCAAGACATCTCTAAAGCACCTCCCTGGGGACCTTGCCATACGCTTTCTCTAAGTCAATAAACACCATGTGCAGATCCTTCTTCTTATCCTTGTACTGTTCCACCAACCTCCTAATAAGGTGGATAGCTTCCGTAGTGGAGCGACCCGGCATGAACCCAAACTGATTGTCGGATATAGACGTCGTCTTCCTCACCCTCACCTCCACCACCCTATCCCAGACTTTCATGGTATGGCTAAGTAACTTGATACCCCTATAATTGTTATTCCCTTTGTTTCATATTAGATGAGCTAGTTTGACTCGGCACGGAGTTTAACAAAAAAGAATAAGACTTTTAAAACTTGTGGTCTTAAAAGCTTAAGGGGTAAAAGGTTTGTGGGACTATGACATTTGTGTGGTTGTAAGAGCATATCATTAAGGGTAAATAGGTAAAATGAAAGAGTTTAAAGTTGAATTATTTCCAAATTTAGAAATGTGTCATTTGTTTTGGAACAGACTAAAAAGGAAAGTACCTCATCTAATATGAAACGGAGGGAGTACAACACTGGATATCACCTTTGTTCTTGTACAACGGTACCACTGTACTCGACCTCCACTCCTCCGGCATCCTTGTCACGCCCCAAACTAGGGGAGGCACGACTGGCACTCGATACTGTATTCGATCGAGTTGGCCACTAAACATACTAGCTAACTAAACTGGAGCCCAACAGATCGAGCAGCACAACATCTGAAATACTAAGCCTGGACTGTTAAAGTCATGACCTGAATAACAATAAGCCATATAAACAAAGGTAGACGAGCCAAAATAATAAAGTACTAATTGGCCGACGAGGCCGCGATTGGAGACATACATGCCTACACACATATATATACATGTCAAGCCTATGGGCTGGATACTGAAAGCTACAAAAAGAAACTCAAAATATTGTGTCCACAATAGTCTCTAAGAGTATCATAAGCAATGTCGGAACAAGGCCCCGACTATACCCAAACTGTACACAAAAGTAACTATCCTATGAAAGCTCCAGGAAGAGGTGGAGCTTACCAACTCACAGCTGAACCCCGAAATCCTAGCGGAGGGGTCGATCAGAGTCCCTACCTGGACTTGTACGCACGAAACAAAAATGCAGTGTCCCCAGGCAACGGGACATCAGTACGAATAAAAATGTATTGGTATGTGTAAGGCAGAAAGTAGAATCATGCATAGCTGATGTAAAAAAATAATAGTGAAACCACCTGACACTGAAACTCTTATAGCCTCCATGACCGACATCCGACCTCATAATAATCAATTATACATGGTATGCTCGTGTAAGCGTATGTCGTGAATACATATATATTGATGCAAATGCATGACATACCCAACCAAATGCTAGCAATGGCGGTCTCTCCCGGTAGTTAACCGGTATCATATTGCCAACCTATGGCCATCTGTACAATATATATAGTTTTTCGAGCAAATAGGCCCCTTACCTCCGATTATAGCTCGAAGTCCATGCATAATATGCCATGTATGATATGAACTTTGAATGCACATAATAGGCCATAACAAGAACTTAGCCTATCTTGGCTCATTGGTACTCTTATTCTTATAATCTCATAATCACCTTCGTATCTCATACAATTGTCTCGTGGAACCTCATATGTTTTCTTTGAATAAATAAGCTTGAAAACTTAACTCGACTTTTAGAAAGATAACTTAATTCTGAATATGTTCAGAAAAACTTTAAGGTGCTTCACTTAGTCCTTGTACCTGATTTCTTGATAATTAGTAAAGGAAAGTATATCAAAAATCAAGTGTTTTAATAGTTTAAACGTAAAATTTATATTTGAGATTTTTGGAAATCGATGTGTCACTTTAGAGATTTTAAAATATACTTTAATAAGGAAGAAGGACTGATCATAAATACTAAATGCCTTTATTTTGTTTAGTCACACAACCCAAAGACGAATAAGAATTCATGTATATAGACATATGGATAAGAAAGCCGACAAAATGACATATATAGATGTTGAATACCCTAATTAACCGAACGAGTGGAATATCAACCTAATAGCATCATGAAAATACTTCAGCTACGATCCCAATGCCTTTCACATAAGGTCTTTCTAGCAATAGAATAGTAAAATATCACATTTGACGTCTTAGGAATTTCCAAGAATTCGTGCAAAAAGGAAGGACAGAGCTTAGCCTTAACATACCTTTCTAACGAACGTCTGAATGCTTGTAGTTCCTTCACGAAAGTTGTTCCTTACCTCCTAAGCTTCACAAACACTATATATATGTAGCTTATACGCACCTATAAACAGTTCATAATTGAGTTTAATTCGGCAGATTTGCCATATGGCCCTAACTTGACGAAACGTTCGTAGAACTTTGTAAAAACGATCATAAAAGATTCCCAAGATGATTACCTTGGAAAATCAAGTATAAAGCCTGAAGAACCAGCAAGAACAACAAATTCCTATCTTCCAAAAATAGCTCCAAACACAGCTAATAGAAGGGGGAAACGATTGCAAAGCATAGAGATTGAGTTTCTAGGCACGGGGACAAACTTTAACGGTAGAAATCGTTAAAAACGTACCTTAATCACTCAAGAACACCATGGAACCCTCTCTTCAACTCCCTCACTGTTTTGGGACGAAAATGAAATGTTTTGGGGTCTTACAAGTCGGATTCGCCGACTTATACCACTTGTTTGACCCGACTCGGTTCGCGACCCGGTTTCAGCCTGGACAGTCCGGGGTAAAACAGTCATAACTTTTTACTCCAATATTCGTTTGATGTGAGGTTTTTTTGGTTGCGAACTAGACTTGTAGACCTTAGATTCGATAGGTTGTGGGTCCCATAACTCATTATATATTGGGAGAAATGATCTGATACATTTGACCCAAAGTTTAGAAAAATTATTAGAGAAATTTAAGATAACCTTTGTCGACCTTTATTTCGCAACTTGCTTAACTCCAAAACTTAACATGTGACCCGTGTGCTATTATAATACCTCATAACACACTATTCTTAGCATATTAGACACTCTTAGTTTTATCCCACATGTGCAAGTTAACTTAAACCTTCCGAACGCGCGGGGTGCTACCCGAGCCATTTCTTTAACCAAGAACCTTTGTTTAAGGGATTCCTTTGACCTAAAGCTTTAGTTAGTTCCTTGATATTACCACACATTTTCAGTCTTATTCTCCCAATGTGCTATACCCAATCGTATATACCTAATATAACCACGTCACGTTACGTATATTACGTAAGAGAAGAGAAAAAAACACATGGGGTCTCACAATCCTCTTCGTCCTAAAAATTACATTGAACAACTCAATCAACCACTCCAATCCTGCTCTACCCACACACTTCCAAAACTCAACCGGGATTTCATCTAGCCCGGTCGCTCTACCCCTACTCATCTTACGCAAAGCCCCCACGACCTCCTCCACCTTAATGCGCCTGCAATACCTAAAATCTCAGAGACTCTCTGAATGCCCCAAGTCCCCTAGTGTTATATCTCGGTCCCCCTCCTCGTTCAGAAGACCATAGAAATACGGCTGTCATCTCTGCTTAATCTGGGACTCTCCCATCAATACTCTAACATCCTCGTCTTTGATGCACCTTACTTGGTCCACATCCCGGGCCTTCCTCTCCCTCGCTTTAGCCAGCCGAAACAACTTCTTGTCCCCGTCTTTCTCCCCCAATTCCTCGTATAGGCGGCCAAACGCTGCATTCTTAGCCTCCGTGACCGCCAACTTTGCCTCCTTCCTTGCCACCTTGTACATCTATCTATTCGCTCTCCTCTCCTCCTCGCTTGTGCTCCCTGCCAACTTCGCGTACATTACCTTCTTCGCCTCCACTTTACCTTGGATTACGTCATTCCACCACCAATCACCTTGGTGCCTGCCAGAAAAACCCTTCATACGTTCATCTTATGGAAATATTAGACTTTGAAGGGAGAAATTCAACTACTGAATCCTCCTTTCTTCTAATACTCCATTAATTAACTCTGGGATTCCAGTCCATCTCCTCCAATTCTTCTCACAACACATGTAATGTACTAACATTAGACCTCAAAATTACACGCAATTAGCCTCAAAATGACCTTTCTTCACCATTATATGTACTACTCTATTTCAAACACAGAATTAGTTGAAGCTAAATGCATGCAAGAGTAATTTTCCCTCTAAGAAATTATTATAAATGAGTCACTGCTTTAACCAACATTCATCCTTTAGCAGCAAAAATACATACAACCTCCACCCAACAGATTTCCAGCCTAACTGAAACTACTAACTCTGCTATAAATAAACAGGACTAAACATCAAACAGATAGAGAAGACGATGGTCTGAGAGGTCAGCTAGTTGCTCCAAAGAAATGTTGACATTTTTTGAATATCTCAAGGCATGTTCATCAAAGGTTGTCAATTCACATCAAAACATAGCAGTGACAGTGCTATTGTATAATGTGAACAAAATTTTACAGAAAAGAAAGGAGTACTTGTGCCTTAGAAGCAGAGGCTGGGGAAGCGAAGGGGATACAAGGACAGGACGAAGATCACTCGACGAGAAGGACTCATTTGGGTTCAAAGAAATGACAAGCAGTAGCCCTACCCCTCGGGAGCTGAATTTATCATTATGCCAAAACGGAAGGATATCAGAGAGCAGGTCATCCCAAAAGTTTTAAGTAAACAAAAGAAAAGGAAAACAAAGAAAATGGACCTGGTGTGTAAGGGGCTGGAGGTTGTTTGTCCATGCATGTAGAAACAAGAAGAATCACTCCAGTTTAGAATCTTGTACCATTACGTGGGAAAAAAGGAATTTTCCGACAGCTCCCATATGTGTCTTCAGATTTATTGAAATAATCACTTCTAAGATATATGAGGGTGGCTTTGCACAAGGTATTTCAAAGCAGTCTTTCTCTAAGATTCCTAAAGGTGCAATTCAAGAAAATAAGAGCTGTATTTATCCCCATAAAACATTAAACATTGTCAATCACGAGTAGCTATCACATAGAAACAAAGCAGTAGTGCAACAAGTACTACCTTACCTGTTCCTGCTAAAGAATGGGACTTCAACATCAAGGTCAGCAACATCCCAAGGCAGTTGCTATCCACTCAGATAAGGTTCTTCTAATCCCATTTTCACATAAAGTTGGTACCATTCAGGGAAGATACATGACAAGGTGAAATAAAGGTCAAAATTTGAGCTATTCATTATAAAGAAAGCATTTTGATATTGCCAAGTAACCTGATATGCTGATACAGACAAATACAAATTGTTTTTTACAAAATCCGATACATGATGAACTACATTAGTATCTTCCTTTAAATTCAGTGCAAAACATTGCCGGTAGCATATAGGGGCTTTGTTAACTTGTTCTCACTGGATTTACGGCTCCTAGAACTCCTCAACGGCATCAAATAGAATGGCAACGTACCATTATCAAAGTCATTTGAAGAGCATTTGACACTCTTGTTCCTCTCCAGCACAAATGCACCCCTGCCAAAGTTTGTAGACACAACATTTTCAGCAATTTTCTTCTTACTGCGATTTAGTTCAGTCATATCCAACGAACTCCTAGGCTGATCAAAAGTGCTGCTGCAGGAATTCCTAGCAGGAACGTAAGAGCTGCTGCAGGATTTTCTAGCCCCAATTATGCTGCTGCTGCGCGTAAGCCTCCATTGAGCAGCCTCTTTTACATTATCATAACCCTTGTCCCCTTGCTTCTCACTAATATCAGTGACTGAACTGAAGGTTTCTCCTTCTCCTTTTCGGGTTTCTTGCTTGTTATTGACCTTATGCTTGTTACCAAAGAGATTGAACACCTCTCGCCATCGAGGAGACTTCTTAAACCCCTTATTGGTACCACAACTTTCAGCAACAATTCCGTTCTTGGAAAATGACTCAAACTTGGCCAAATGGTCATTGTTGATAGAATTCAAGTGCCAATCTTTCAACTCCCTCTCAGTAAAAACCAACTTGACATGAGCAGGAGATGAATTCGCCATACACTTGCCTTCATTAATCTCTAAATCCATCGTCTTCTTGCCAAAACTCCTAACAGAACTCGACCTATCAAAACTACTTCCTCCCCGTTGTGATGATGAAGAATCCGAATTGGACTGCCCTGATCCACCTGAAGAACTACTCTCATCTTCCACTATAGCCTGCATTTGCCCATCAAGTGATGATCTATGCTTATCAAACCCATTTCCGGTCCCTCCTAAAAGCACATTTTCAACAACTGATAACATTGGTGTCAACCTAGGAATAGTCCTGGCTACCATATATCCATCCCAAGAAGCTCTAGGCTCATCAATTGAAATCCTCGGCCCTTCCAATTGTCCTGCATCCACTGAAAATCGAGGTTCTATATCACAAGATCTCCTCCCAATAGTACATTCACCAATCTCAGACCCATTATCCTTTAATTTATAACCTATCAACTTGCCATTTCTGCTACTATTAAGCTTCTTTTCCCTCTGTTTTTGCCTCCATTTTTGCAATTTCTTGCTAAAGACTGAAGCTTTTTCCCTAAAATTCCCCGCAATGTCTTTAAGATCCCTTGATTTGTGATTTTTAGTATGAAATTCGAGATCTATGAACTCTTTCATTGTCTTCAGCTCTCCATCTTCAGTATCTTCTTCTATATCAGCTCGAACCCTAAGCTCTTCTCTGTTTATATGCTCAACTATTGACTTACAAACATTATCAGACAAATTCGTTAATCCCAGGTTCTTCGATTCAACATTGAAACTAGCCTGCAACCCACCCGCCACGTCATCAACTCCGAACAAATTTTCAAGGGTGTTCCGGGACGACCTATCGTCGCAAGATCTCCGACGTGGCTCCGAGTAGCTACTAGAACCTTCACACCTGGCAGTAGAAACAGACCTACAACGCCGGAGATCCGGAGAATACAATCCGGGTTCGGGTTCGGGTCCAATATTAGCATCTGGGTTTTCGAGAGAATGCAAGAATGTAGGAATAATAGAAGCTTCTGGGTCAAGACCGGAGAGGCGTTCACGCAAGCATGCGGCGCAGATGCCGGTGACCGGCTCCGATGGGTGGCGGTAACAAGCGGAGAGACGGCGGGTTCGGATACGGGTCCGGTTTTGGGAAGCGGTGCGAGTCATTGGAATGCGAGTGGGACAGCATACGATGAGCTTATTTATGAATAGGAGGAATTGGGTTTTTTCTTCCGACAAGATTTTCAGAGCACAAAGGATCCAAAGAGAAGTAGGCAAAGAACCCTTCATAAACCCTTTATTGTCATTTGATCCCCCACACTTTTACAACTTTATTTTAAAATTATTTCCAAGTACTAATAATAATTAAATAGTGGGGGGTATGTACTATGTAATGCAACAATAGTAATTTTTCATTCAGGTAGCAGTTAACGTTTAGTGTGACATTTTTATTTTTCAAGATTCCGAAAACCTCTAAACCTGTGCATAGATTAGATTCAGATCTTACTTTAATATAATTTGTTTCTATTGGTGTATGGGCCTTAAGTCTTGATTCCAGGTGGCCAAGATATAATACGAGCAACAAAAAGGGAAGAAGGTCAATGTTAATGTATAGGCACTATAGACTAGCAGGAAGACCCTAAGTATGTTGGTGTTGAAATGGTAGAGATTCTTCTATCTGTAATTAAAAGTTTTAAGTTTAAATTTGAAAAACTTTAGATGTGAAATGTTAGAGAAATATATATATTTCAGCCGCTTCAAAAAAATAGCTCACAAACTATTCTTTTGTTGTGTATATATATATATATATATATATATTACATTTTTAACTAGTAAATGCAACTAGTTTTGACCTGCCAACTAATTTTATAGTTTTCCCAAATATTTATCTTTTTAATGGATTGTAACTAGCACAAAATTGGTATTTGAACTTAGTCTGAAGCTATTTTCTCCTGAACACTATCTTAAAAGGCGTGAAGCGAGGCATTTTATCTGCTACAAGACAAGACATAAGCCTCAAGGTACTAGTCGTAAGCCGCATGATCGTTAATATTTAATATATCATAAATTAATATAAGAAAAAATAAATATTTAGATAAAATAAAACTACATAGAAATTCAAAAAATATAAAAGAAGTAGTATGTATATTTACTTCATCTTAAATCACTAATTTTGATCAGCATTTGACTTAAAAACTAATCGAAACTACTTCAAAAAAAGAAAAACTAATTAAGCTTTGAAAAAAATCAATAAAAATTACAAACTAATTTGAAAGAGCAAAATAACTTTGAAATTAAAGAAAGCAAAGAAGGAACCTACAATCAGAAGCATTGAACAAAAGTAAATCACGAAGGATAATGTATTTTTATTTTGTAATTTGTAAAATTGTTTCATTTTTTCTTTAACCCGGTAGAAGATGAAGAGAATAATAAAATTTAGGGCCAAGAATTAAAATCTTTTGACTTTCAAGTTCCTAAACTTTTCAGAATGTAATAACAAGTTGATTTTTGTGCATTTTGTATTAGATGAAAGACCTTTTTAGCAATTTTAAGTCTAAACCCAATGCCTAAGTGTACGCCAAAATAATGAAGCTTACGCCTTGCGATATTTTTGCCCCGAAACTATTCCGATGTGCTTTTTACTTTTTACTATGCCTCCCCCTAGGCTCGCCCCAAAAATGCCTTCTCAATACCATTTGGGAAGAATCTCTATCATGTTTGTATCTCACAAATAATTTCTTTATTATCTTTAATTTTGTATATATTTTAAAGAGTTCAATAAATAAATAGAATAAATAATATTGAGATTTCAAACTCGAACTCATTAATATACTATATTAAAAATACGAAGATCTTAGTGAAATATCGTTCATTTTTTTTACCCTTTAAAAATATATTATACATTAGACAAAATCGTAATTTGATTATTTTCCTAATATTTAGAACTTAAAAATCAACTAAATTTTGGTCACTAATTTTTTTTCTTATTTGAACTATGTAGAAGCTCCTAATATTGAGAAATTAAAAATCAAATAGATATTACCTAGATAACTCCTTTACTTATTTGGATTGTGTAAAGTGATTATATAAATTATTTCTTATTTGAACAATGTATTTCACGAATAGCACGAGACTACTTTTACTTCTCAATTTGACAACTAAAAAGGTTTAAAAGACAAAATTAACGGTCCTTCATCAATACTAGAAATGCTTCAAGGTTAGAAAGAAAAAAATCGAAAATTTAATTTAAAAAAAAAAAAGTCGAAATCTTATGGGAAGTACCTAGTGAGAAATAATACACCAACAAATTATATTATTGATGTTCCTTAACTGTAATACAAATACCCCTATTTATAACAATACACAATACCTACACTACTCCTATTCCATGTAGGACATAGGCTTATTTACATAACAACTAACTAACTAACACTCCTCTTCAAGCCCGTGCATATAAATTATATTTAAGGAGCTTGTTACATATATAACTAATACTAGAACCAGTGAGTGACTTGGTGAAAATATCTGCAAATTGATCATTCGACTTCACAAACTTTATAGCAATATCTTCTAAGAGTATCTTTTCTCTGACGAAGTGACAGTCAATCTCAATATGTTAATTAGTTCTCTCATGGAACAACGCATTTGATGCAATATGAAGGGCACTTTGATTATCACACATAAGTTCCTTCTGGGTGATTTCACCAAATTTCAACTCATTGAGCAATTGTTTGATCCAAACTAGCTCACATGTTTCCATAGCCATTACTCGATATTCTGCTTCTGCACTATACCGAGCAACTACATTCTGTTTCTTGCTCTTCCAAGATACCAAATTGCCTCATACTAAAATACAATATCCAGAAGTAAAACGTCTATCAGAAGGTGATCCTGCCCAATCAGCATCTGAATATCCAATGATTTGCTCATGGTATTGATCCTCAAATAATAATCCTTTGCCTGGAGCAAACTTTATATAAGAATGCGGACAATTACATCCTAATGAATATCACAGGGAGAATCCATAAACTAACTTACAGCACTCATAGGAAAGAAAATATCAGGTTCAGTCACTGTGAGATAATTTAATTTACCAACCAGCCACATATTCTCTCTGCAACCCTATTTTATTGAGAGGTATAAGGACAAGATGTCTCATTATAATTCCTTAAGAAGTCATAAACTGCTAAAACTGAGAGGATAAATATTCTAAGGCATTACTACTGCGAAAAGTGCGAATAGAAACACCAAATTGATTTTTGATTTCAGCACAAAAATTTTGGAATATAGAAAACAACTCAGAACGACCTTTCATTAAGAAAGGCCAAGTACATCTTGAATAATCATCAATGAAACTAACAAAATAACGAAATTTCAAGGTTGAACTGACTCTACTAGGACCACATATATCATAATGAACTAAAGAGAAAATAGACTCTGCATGACTCTCAACACTATACGGAAAGGAGGCTCGGGTATATTTTATAGACTGACATGACTCACAATCTAATGTAGATAAATTAGACAAACTAGGAACCATCTTCTGAAGCTTGGATAAACTCGAATGTCCTAAATGTCTATGAATTATGTCTAGAGGATCTGTAACTAGACATGTTGTGGAGGGACTGAATGAGTTAATATAGTAAAAGCCTTCTGACTCAAGCCTTGTGCCAATCGTATGTCCCGTGCTATGGTCATGCATAATAAAAGAATCATCAATAAAATATATATCACAATGGAGGGCACGAGTCAAACAACTAACAAATGCAAGACTAAAAGGACAGTTAATGACATAAAGAACTGAATCTGGAGTGACAGAAGATAAGGGAATTAGCTTGTCCAACTCCTTTTGCTTTAATTTGAAACACATTGGCTAAAGTAACAGTGGAAAGAGACTGTGAATACACAATATTTAATAAAAGTGATTTATTACCAGGGATATAATCAGAAACGCCTGAGTCCATGACCCATGGTCCAATAGTACTAGACTGAAAAACACAAGCAAAAGAATTACTAGTAACAACATATCAGTCTGAGCAACAAAGGCTACTTTTGGAGATGACTGCTTACTTGCTCGGTACTGAAGAAACTCATTATGTTTCCCTTCGGATAAAAAAGCTCATGCTTACCTGGATTCTCGGTCTAAGCAACATAAGTATTTTTGGGTGGTCGGCCATGTAAAGAATAACACACTTCACGAGTGTGTCCAAGTTTATGACTATAAGAATACTTGGGTCTAGATCTTCCAAAATGACATTCTCCTCGTCTATTCTCCATAGTATGAGATGCCCAATTTTTCATTGTCTGGGATGCGAGAACAGAGGAGTCAAGTGTCTGTGATGAGATCACTGGGTGACTTGGTGCTGTATTCAGGCAAAGTAATCGAGAGAATAATTCATTAAATGTAAGGACAGTCAGACTAGCCAAAATCTGGTCACGTACTGAATCAAGGACATTAGGAAGTTCGGCGAGTGTAAGAACTAGAAATATCTTCTGTCGTTGCTCTTGTTGCTTTTCAATACTAGCAGAAACTAGCATCAGCTTCTCAAACTCTTTCATGACTGCCTGTACTTGTCCCAAGTAAGTAGACATATCCAATTTATGTTTCTTCAAACTTGTCATTCGCGATATCATATCATAAAAACGAGATATGTGATTAGTGTATAAAGTACGAGCCTTTTACCAAACTAAATAACATGCCTGGAGTGGGTGAAACAAAGGCATCAACTTGGAATCAATAGATCGCCACAAGATACTACATAATTGAGCATCGATCTTTTCCCATTCTTTTTTGGCCTTTTCATCTCACTCACTAGCCTGTTTGGTTAAGTGATCTCGAACACCTTGACCTTTATACCACAACTCCACAGACGAAATCCAAGATAAATAATTTGAACTCTCAAGTAAAGGTTCAGAAGTAATCATCAAGACTGAATTTCCAACTCCACTATTTTTGGAACCAAAAGCATCAAGTCCGAGAGACATAGTTGGATTGAAGAGAGGGCTAGCAAAATATCACCAAATAACATAAGAGCAAGCCGAAATCTGAATCTGTTGCAGGGAAAATCAGAACTAGACGCCGGAATCTAGAATTTTTTTTTGCTATGAAAAATAAAAAAAAAGTCATCGAATTTTGGTGAAACTTGGATGGGTAGGCTCGGAAAAGCCTCGCGAACAAGCTGTCTCAAAGAAAAAACTCAAAATCTCGTCGAAAAAAGGCCACACGCGCCGACGCATAAAGACTAACTCGTCGGAATTTCTTACTTCTGATCCACGCGTGAGGGCGCGTGGCGCGTGAGGGGTCGGTTGCCAGAGATCTTTTATGATCTTTGGTCGCGGAAGGGTTAGGACTCTATGGTGGTAGTGTTCGCATAACATCAACAGATACTGGTCTAACACAAATCAATCCTAGAAAGTCGTCGGAATTTGACGCACGACAATTGTCCAACTTATTTTTGGATGTGTCTCACTCACGCTCTAATATCATGTAAGAAGTAATACACCAAAAAATTATACTATTAATGTTCATTAACTATAATACAAGTACCCCTATTTATAACAATACACAATATCTATACTACTCATATTACATATAGGACTATGCTTATTTACATAACAACTAAATAACTAACATATCTTATTTCATATTATCTTGTGGAATGTGCTTATACTTTATCTTCTGCTGAATTAATTCTTTAAAAAAGAAAGTCAAAGTTTAATAAAATCGTAACAAATTTTACCTAATATTTAGAAATTTAATGTCAACTAATAATAGAACTTATTAAATTTGTAAGTCAATCTAAAGTTCTTCTCTTGAGTTTCTCGGCTGGTATGGTATCCCAATTTTCAAGTGATTGGCTATGTACACAATATTATTAGAGTAAATATCAGAGTCTACTTAAAATAAAATAAAAAAAATAGAGTTTTTGATCTTTTGTTTAGGTGTTTCAACTCTTTGAACAATTCCCCCTCTCTAAAAATTATCCAAAATAAACATAAGGGTACTAGCTGTGAAAAAAATAAAGTTAATTTTTTGGAATAATATAGAATTCTCTAGAATGTCCTAGTTTAGTATACTTGATATTTATCTAGTGGACATATCTAGATGTTCTAGAATGTTGTAGGAAGATAAGACATATCTAGATATTCTAGAGTGTTGTTAGAAGATAAGGTTGCTAGAATTTTCTTTGTACATTATCTAGAATCATATCTAGAATCATCCATAGGCTAGTATAAATAGGGGGTATCTTGTTCATTTATAAGTAAGCCAAAATCAAGAAAGCCTTCTTTCCTAAATAAGTTCTCCTATCTAAAATCTCTCTTCTTTTTTCAAGCTTCCTCTTCTTTAGTTGAATCCTCCAATCTTGGTTAACGATCTTGGGCTAGCAGAAGGTCTCCGAATAATACTCTTCTTCTGCTATTCTTTACATGGTATCAGAGCCATAAGTCGGCTACTGGATTTCAAGGTCGGGTTAGTGGTTGATTCAACTGGTTTCTCTAAATGGATTTGGGTGGTCATGCTAATGGACTGGGGATTGAGTTATTGAACCAGTCCAACTACAAGGTATGGAAGACTTGTATGGAGTCATACCTTGTTGGTGAGGATTTGTGGGAAGTTGTCAATGGGAGTAACACAAGTCCTCCTACTGACGCATCGGAAAATAGCAATGCACGTAAGAAGTGGAAGCAGATTAATGCTAAGGCGGAGTTTATCCTAAAGAGGTCCATCTCTCATAATTTATTTGATCATATTATAAGGTGTAAATCAGCTCACGAAATATGGAGGACCTTCGATCGGCTATTCAACAAGAAGGATGAAGCTCGGCTACAGATTTTGGAGAATGAGTTAGCTAACACCACTCAAGGTAATCTCTCGATCGCTGAGTATTTTTTGAAGGTTAAAAATCTATGTTCTGAAATTTCTCTATTGAATCCGGACGAGGCTATCTCTGAAGCACGAATAAGAAGAATTATTATTCGTGGCTTAAAGCCATAATATATTCCCTTTGTTACATCGATTCAAGGATGGGTTCAACAACCATCTTTGGAAGAATTTGAGAATTTGCTATCGTCACAAGAGCTATTAGCCAAACAGATGGCTGGTGTATCCATCAAAGAAGGGGAAGGAAATGCTCTTGTCGCCGATAAGAGGAACTTTAAAGGGAAATCAAGAGATAACATGCACTTTCAATCCTCAAGTAGTTCGAGCTCGCTAGGAAAGAAGGGGGAGTCTTCCAGCAACGGTAAAAAGCCTTTAAGATGTTACCGTTGTGCAAAGTCGGGCACATAAAAAGATATTGTCGAGCCAAAGAGAGCAATATAGCTCAAATCGAGGAAGTTGCTGAAGAAGAAGAAAAAGAAGAAGACTGGGGAAAGTGCTTCATAGCGGAGACTCGAGCAATAAATGTCATGGCTTCCATAAATTTTGAAAGAGACTGGATCGTGGATTCAGGATGCGGGCACCATCTCACTGGAGATCAATCCAAATTCTCCACCTTTCGCGAATACAACGGACATGAGGTCATTGTTACAGCAGATAATACAATCCATAATGTGGAGAAGGAAGGCACTGTTGTGATCAACGAGAAGCAAAAAAACACTATCACCCTCAACAGTGTCTTTCACGTTCCAGGTATGAAGAAAAATCTATTTTCAGTTGCAAATGCTGTAGATACTGGAAACTATTTGCTATTTGGCCCACGTGATGTGAAGTTCCTCCGAAATATCAAGGTACTCAAGGCAGATATCGTTCACTCAGGTAAGAGAGTTAACGATTTATATGTCTTATCTGCCTCTAATTCATATATTGAGAAGATGAGTAGCAATGATAATACACATATTTGGCATGCTAGACTTGGACATCTAAGCATGGATAAATTAAAAGTCATGGTAAAGTTGAATCTAGTAAAAGGTTTGCCTAACTTAAGAAATTTTTATGGAGGAGAGGTTTGTGAAGGATGTCAATATGGAAAGGCACATCGTCTTCCATTTGACAGATCCTTGTCAAGGTGCAATGCCCCACTAGAACTTATTCACAGTGACTTAATGGGGCCAACGAGAACTCCTTCATTTTCAGGCTACTCCTATATGCTAATTTTCATTGATGATTTTACTAGATTTACTTGGATTTATTTTGTGAAGCACAAGTCAGAAGTTTTCAGTAAGTTTGTGGAGTTCAAAGAAACTGTTGAAGGTGAACTCGATTCCAGAATAAGGCGGCTACGAACTGATAATGGCGGTGAGTTTACATTAGATGAGTTTCTTTCCTTTTGTCGTCAGCATGGCATTAAAAGAGAGCTGACATGCGCTGATACGCCACAACAAAATGGAGTGGCGGAAAGGAAGATCCGACACTTAACCGAGACATGTAAGAGTTGGCTTCATGACAAGAATCTACCTAGAGCCTTGTGGGCTGAAGGTATGAAATGTGCAGCATACGTGATTAACAGAATGCCGCTTTCTCCAAATAATATGAAGTCTCCCTATGAATTAATGTTTGGAGAAAAGCCTAGCGTGAAACACCTCAGGGTTTTTGGCTCTATTTGTTATGTTCACATACCGAATTCTCAAAGGAGCAAGTTAGATGCCAAGGCAAGGAAATGCATCTTTGTCGGATATGATGAAAGGAAAAAGGGATGGAAGTGCATGGATCCTAAAACTCATGTCTTTGTTGTCTCAAGGGATGTCATATTCGACGAAATGTCTTTGTATTATGGAGCTGCATTGAATGGAGCGAGTTCAAAAACTTTAAATAATGGAGATTCAAGCTTGTCCATTGCAGGTGCTTCTCTAGATAATACAACTGCTGAGGAGTTAAGAGAAAGGGGGAGTCCTGTACCTTAACAACATGAAACTCAACAAGAAGATGATTCAAGTGGTTCGGGAAGGCCAAAAAGAACTATTATCAAGCCAGTCCGCTTTAGAGATGAAAATTTTGTCAGTACGTATTCCTGTTTCTTTGCAGGACCAATTGATGATGAAGAACCTTCCTCATTCGAAGAAGCTAAAGGAGTCAAAGAATGGGAGCTTGCTATGGATGATGAAATGGAGGCTCTGATAAAAAATCAAACTTGGAGCCTTGTACCAAAGCCGAAGGATGTACAACCCATTTCTTGTAAATGGGTTTATAAAATCAAAAGAAGAGCCGATGGCAACATAGATAGATATAAAGCAAGGCTAGTTGCTCGGGGATTTTCTCAAAAGTATGGTGAAAATTATGAAGAAACCTTCAGTCCGGTGGCTAAGATGATCTCTGTCCGAGTTGTTCTAGCCTTGGCAGCCTCGCATAATTGGAAGTTATGGCAACTTGATGTGAAGAATGCTTTCTTATATGGAGAGCTTGACAAAGATATTTATATGGAGCAACCACCCGGGTATGTCTCTAACTTACATCCTAATCATGTATGCAAACTTAAGAAGGCCATTTATGGCCTCAAGCAAGCTCCACGAGCATGGTATGGAAAAATTGCTCAGTATCTACATTTCTGTGGCTATAATGCATCACAATCAGATCCTAGCTTATTTGTTAAAAAACAAGGAGACTTGCATATGGTTGTTCTTTTGTACGTGGATGATATGATAATAACAGGAAACAATGAAGATGAAGTTGCTAGGCTTCAAGATGAGCTTTCCATAAGATTTGACATCAAGAAGTTGGGAGAACTACACCATTTTCTTGGCTTAGAGGTGACAAACATGAACAAAGGGATCTTTGTCACTCAAGAAGGATATGCCAAGAAACTTGTTGACAGGTTTGGATTGAAGCAAAGCAAAACATGTTCTACTCCTCTTGAGATAAGCACAAGGTTAAGGCGGGACGAAGGCTCACTTCTTGCAGATTCCAAGCCTTTTCGAGCTCTTGTTGGAAGTCTCCTGTATTTGACTATTACAAGGCCGGACATTGCGTTCTCGGTGGGATATGTCAGCAGATTTATGCAAAGGCCAAGAAAGCCTCACTTAGAAGCTGCAAAGAGGATTCTAAAGTATATCAACTCAACATCAGACATGGGCTTGTTCTTCCAAAAGAAGAATAATTTGGTGTTGGCTGGTTATACGGATGCTGATTTTGGTGGTGATTTGGATGACCGAAGATCAACATCGGGCTATATTTTCCTCTGTGGTAGAACAAGTGTTTCTTGGTGTAGCAAAAAGCAAGACTCAGTTTCTTTGTCAACCACGGAGGCAGAGTATAAAGCAGCTGCTCTCACTACTCAAGAATGTGTATGGCTACAAAGACTTGCTGAAGACTTGCATCTACCTATATCAAAGTCAACTGTGATCTATGGAGATAATCAAAGTGCCATCAAGCTTGCAAACAATCCAGTATTCCATGCAAGAACTAAACACATTGAGGTAGAACATCACTTTGTTCGGGAAAAGGTTCTTGATGGAACTATCAATACTTTGGAAGTGAGAAGTCAGGAGAATATCGCTGATATCTTCACCAAGTCACTTACTAAAGCTTCGTTCGAGTTCTTCCGTGACAAGCTTGGAGTAGTTTCCAAAAAATCACTTTAAGGGGGAGTGTGAAAAAAATAAAGTTAATTTTTTGGAATAATATAGAATTCTCTAGAATGTCCTAGTTTAGTATACTTGATATTTATCTAGTGGACATATCTAGATGTTCTAGAATGTTGTAGGAAGATAAGACATATCTAGATATTCTAGAGTGTTGTTAGAAGATAAGGTTGCTAGAATTTTCTTTGTACATTATCTAGAATCATATCTAGAATCATCCATAGGCTAGTATAAATAGGGGGTATCTTGTTCATTTATAAGTAAGCCAAAATCAAGAAAGTCTTCTTTCCTAAATAAGTTCTCCTATCTAAAATCTCTCTTCTTTTTTCAAGCTTCCTCTTCTTTAGTTGAATCCTCCAATCTTGGTTAACGATCTTGGGCCAGCAGAAGGTCTCCGAATAATACTCTTCTTCTGCTATTCTTTACACTAGCCTCCAAACATCATTCACTATCTCTTTGTTTTTATCCTTCAGATTTTAATAATGGGATTACTACAAAAATATCTATGCAGACAAATTGGAACTAGGTGATCTATCCTATTCTTGATCAACTTTTGCTGGCATAGTGCAATAATCTACAGCAATTACTCTTCATGACTAATGCGTTATTTTAGTCAAAAGTAGCTTTATTTTGCTTATTAAATATCTATAAAAAATACTTAACAAAAATCAAGCTAATGTATCTTTTTAACAATATTTTATTCTTTGACACAAAATACATGTGCAACGCGCATAACATAAGACTAGGAATATTTAAATATCAAATCCGCATATGAAATTCCGTGTGAACACAATAAATGAATGTTTGAACACATATATGAGGGTAGTTGCCGAATGACGGTTACAAAATATCACCTAAAGTGTCAAGTGTCAACCCTGTGAATCTATATATCTAGATATAAAGGTGGGAATGAAAGAGCTGAGGTGGCATCTCTCTTTGGCCAATAATAATATTTTTTTAATTTCTGATTTTTGGCTTCTCACCTTATTTTTAATAAGAAATTCAACATATTCATGAGTTTATAATAGAATTTAATGTGTAATTATAACTGTAAAATAAATACCCATAAAGATTTGTGAAAGCAATAAAGAAGTGCAGTAAACTAGGATGGTCAGACTTTCAACAATTCTGTCTCTTTTTTTCCCCTTCTTCTATTCAATTACCTTTCTTTTAAATCCCTTACATAACGTTTCAATTCTAAAATTAATTCTTACCATTTAGAGTTAATTTTCAGTTACAATTCTATATACGCATGCAACAGTTATAACTGTAGAATTTAAAAGGTGTCTTCACCACTAAATTCTAAACACCTATATAAATAGAATACCATATGCATTCACCATCTCACTATTCCACAAATTAAATCCAAATCCTGTGAAGTGTGCATTAGCAAAAATGAGTGAGATATAAGGATGAGTGAAGTGAAGGAACCAAGGCATTAACAATCCAAGGCCATTTGTAATTTCAAAGAATCATCAAAACTCTTACTAGCTTGACCTCCGCTTGAATCATCACCATACCATAATAGAGATTGTTTACTCCAAGGTTGATGAATTATCATGATAGCTTGAAGCGGATTGAAAATACTATACGAATCACTCTTTCTTCACTCTTCAAGTCACCAAAAAGAGGAATCAGAAGGCTTTTGGTGAGGGGTTTAAAATATCATATCATAAGGAGAAGCAAAAAAGAAGAAAAGAAGCTAGGGTTAGAAGTTCAGATCAGAAACTATGGCCAATTTGATATATATTTGCAACATAGAGTCTGGTGTGAATGTAATTTTTGTCTTGCTATTTCTTCTTTTTTTTTCCGTTGAAGCACAACTCAAATTTATAGAAGATAATGATGAGAGTATTTTAAGGAAAAACTGATTATTGGAAAGTTTGCATAAAATTAGGAAGAGATTAAGGGGTGGAAAAGAAAACTGAAAATAAAACAATTGGAAATGGAAAGAGAAACAGAAAAGTTACAAGAAAAAGAAAGGAAAGGAAATATTCGGCCGAATCAAAGCTTAATTTCAAAATAATATTTCATTTACTTTGTTTCATATATATGGTAGGTTTTAATTACTTTATTTATCCTTTCTCTTTTACTACTTCATGCTTTGTTTAAAAAAAATTATAAAAATTACTAATAACTATCTAAGAAAATTTAAATGTACAAATAAAATATTATTCCCTTCATTTTAATTTATGTGAACTTTTTCGAGTATGAGGGACAAACTAACTAATTTCCCATGTGAATTTGGACATAGAATTTTAAAAAATTTAAAAATAACTTTACATATATTAGAAACTAAATTACTATAAATCAAAATAGTTAGTAACTCAAGATATTTAAGAAGTATTTTTTAAAAATGTGCTCAAAAATAACTTTATTAAATTTTCAAAAAGTAATAGTTTCACATAAAATGGAACAGAGGAAGTAAACATTAAAATATATAAGATCTATCTATATATGCAAACACATTTATAGAAGTGAAAGTACTCTCTATTTTAAGTAGGAATATGACAAATATCTCTTCTGTAATATAACAAAAAACATTTCAAAAGGATTATCACTATAGTCTAATTAAAAAATTTGGATGCAAAAAATAAATTTTAAAACCACGCGAAGCGCGGCCAAATGCACTAGCTAGAGCTATAATATTGATCCTTCTATGATATAGAAAGCGAATTCCTCCATCAGCAAAATGTCATAAGAAAGGCAACAGTTACAAATATTACTCTTTTAACTTGAAACAAGGGGTTTAATTAATTAACCCGTTTTGACAAGAAAAGGGTTTTAATATATAAATGACTTTAAATAAAATTACTTGCTGTATTATGTAACACAAAATAACCTATATTAGCACAAACTTGAAAGATAAACATTGATTCAAATGTTTAACACGAATTTCTTTTGATTCAAATTTGAAATTTGTAAATTTCACAAAACATGGGTGAATTTCTTCTCATTTGTTCAAGTCTTAATGGATAGCTTTACTGATACCTATTGTTGGTAAGAGGTATCTCGTGGAATTAGTGCAGGTGTGTTCAAGCTGGACCGGAGAATACAATTATTAAAAAATTGCATAATATCTTTTATTATAAATAATTGTTAGGGTTTTCCCTAATTTTCTTTTCATGTTTGGAATTACGTATTACTTGAAGGAAGGATAAAACATTTAGCATAATTAATTTTATATTTTTCTAAAATATATATATATAAATCTCTTCCATAGTTGAGATGTTCTTTTCTTGGAGGAAAATGTCGTGGACCTCTATAAATGATGATCCCTCCTTCATAGAAAGACAAAACAATAACGAGAAGAGGTAGAGGACGACCTAAGAAGTATTGGGGAGATGTGATCAGGCAGGATATGACGAAGCTTCAGATTTCCCAAGACATGACACTTGATAGGAAATTGTGGAGGTCGAGTATTAGGGTTGTAGGTTAGGAGGTAGTTGACTATTACCTTACTTAATACTTTTGTGAGACTAGTCTGGTAGGATTTTTATCTAAGATAGCTAGTGACAATGTTGTCTCTTACTATTTTTCAGTGCAGGACCTATTTAATAGCTATTGCTTTTGCTTTGCATCTTTCGTCTAGATTCATGTTGTTCCTATTTTTCCTATGATTTATCTGGTGATACTAATATTGTCTTTTTGTTCTCTTGAGCTGAGGGTCTTTCGGAAATAGCATCTCTACCCCTTCGGGTTAGGGGTAAGGTCTGCGTACACACTACCCTCCCTAGACCTCACTAATGTGATTTTACTGGATATATATATATAAATCTCTTCCATAGTTGAGATGTTCTTTTCTTGGAGGAAAATGTCGTGGACCTCTATAAATGATGATCCCTCCTTCATAGAAAGACAACACAATAACATACACAATGTACTCCTTAAGAGATTCATGTTTAAGGAGAGATTTTATACTCTTGGTAAAAGAAAAATTCTCCTTTATATTAGTAGACTGATGTAGATCAATTGACCAAATCATATTAGATATAATATGTCTATTGGTATAATTTTCTTTGTCGTCTGATTTATCGTCATTAAGATTTGCTTTGTTAGCTTTCGCATGACGCCTTATTATTTTGATCCCAACAAATAATATTAGAGCCAATAGTTGAATCGAGGTTGAAAGCAAGTTCAAGTCGAGTTTCGCTCAAGCTACGACCAATTTGACGATAATGAAGATGTTCAAAAAATATGTTCAAAGTACTACTGAGAATTTTTTTTTTAACATACTTTTAACGCATGGCTCTAACTTTTAACCCTGTGTACTTTGATGTAGTGCTCCATTTTAATCCTATGCATTTTTAATGCAGGACTCAAATATTTTTAACATGTGCTCACTTTTAATGTATAAAGCTAAATTTTCAATCAATACTTACGTTTAATCATGGCAAACAACAGTGATGAAAATTATGTGAAAAAGGCGGATCAAGTTATCAAGAAAATTCAAGCAAAGAAAAGAATTGTTAAGATTTGCTCTAATTTTCTTTTTATATTTCGATTTACATGTTACTTGAGGGAAGGGTAAAAATTTTACCATAACTAATTTTACTTTTCTTAAAAAGAAAATACAAATCTCTTCCGTAGTTGACATATTTCTTTCTTAGAAGGTTGTGGACTTCTTTAAAGAGGATTCCTCCTTCACACAAAGACAACATAATATCATCTATAATATAGTCCTTAAGAGAGTCATGTTTAGGGAATAATTTATGTAGGTCAATTGACCAATTCTTTTTAAATATAATATGTTTTTTTTAGTATAATTTCCTTTGTCGTCTGATTTAATAACACCAAAGTTTGAATCGTTATCTTCCACATGACGCTGTGTTATTTTGACCCCAATAATAATGCGGTCTTTAAGCAACATCATTTCAGACGTCTTGTCTATTCCGAATGATAATATCTAATGGTAGTATTTTAAAAAAATACGCCAAACCCGGCAAAAAAATAGAGGTGAAAAAACAATATACAGTTTATATAATCCTCTAATTTTCAAACGATAGTAAAATTAAGAGTACATAAGTCTAACTCTAATTTTTCTCATGGGTTCAAGCGTTAAAATTTTTATTATTTGAAAAATTATATATTTAAAACTATGTAAAAATATTGCTTGAAAAAGAATAGTTTAAACAAATGTCACTTTTGGACCAAGAGAGTAATATATTTGATGTCTTCTTCAAAAATATAACCTACCTTATACTTTCTTTAATGTGTTTTAAGAGGTTTAAACTAGAATTTGATTAATTTACTTAATTTTTATCTGAATACGCACATAAAATCTTAAACTTCTGAAATAAAATTGATATATTTAAAACCTATATAAAAAATAGCACAATAAGTCACGATAATTAATATTTTTAAATTTTTTGAAAGTATTCTCTTACATTGCGATCATCAAACCAACTAGCAAAAGAAGACCACAATTTTGAAAAGGAATATTTGCCGAGAGTTTTTTAAAATGTTCCTAATTTTGTTGAACTAACTTTTGCACAGGACAAGGCTTGTTTGGAAGGAACTCAATCACGCCAAGACACTGCTTGGCAAAATTACGGTGGCAATATGAATTGCCGATATCCGTGTGTAACTAGTTGTCATGATGATAATTCCAATAGGATGACCATGACAACTGTAAATATTAGTAGTAGTTTAGGATTTTGTAATACAACAATGGTTTGTGATAGGGTGCCGGTTAGGCCCCAGCCATCTGTACGCGGTTATTAAATGCTAATATATATGACAAAAAAAAAAAAATAGATTCGCCAAAATAATGGAGTATATATTTACTTGTTCATCCGTTTACTTCACGTTAAAGCCGCTAGCCCAAGAGAGACAGGTTTTCGTCCAATCTCCCTATAGTCATCACTGGTTACCCAAATTTCTCTTCTTAATCAACTTTTCACATTCATTTCTGCATTTTTATAGGAATATACTTGTTATCAATTCGTTGCAGACATAATTAGCCAAAAACCCAAGAACAATCAGGCTTATAAAATTGAGGGAAACGCCAAGATTCTACGACCAGACCGAGAAGACGAAGCAAATGAACAAAGCGAAAGCTTATCTTGAACTAACCCAGGGAGAATCGGACCGGGTTTCATCTCTTGCATTTCATCCTCACCGGGTCGGCACGGACTGTAGCTTCTATGAGTATTATGCGCTCAGAGGCATCCGAGTTGACCGAGTTGAACCGGGTCAAGTTCTTTGCACCTTCAAAGTTCCTCCTCGCCTCACTGTATGACATTCCCCAATTTGCCCTTTTTTTCCTCAGTCTGTGTTATGTGCTTCTCATTTTCAAAGTTTAAATTTTAATTAGTCTGTGTTGTTTGCTTCTCATTTTCAAATGGAATTCGACTTCTTGACTTTTGTGATAATTGTTTAGATATAATGGTGACAAACATTGTAGCACATACGAAAATGGTAAGAGTATCATGTAGATTGAGCACAAGCTGATTCAGACACGTATCATATAAATTGTGACGGAGTACGCGTTTCATTATCTGTTTGTGATGCAACTGTATGCAGATGAAGGGTTTTGAAAGTAAATGGACTTTTTCCTTCTTTTTAACTGCATTGTTGCTTGGAAATTGAATTTTTTTTTTAATGTAAATTTGTAGGATAGAGAAGGGAAACTAGCATCAGGCGCCATCGCGAATCTAGTTGACGAAGTCGGGGGTGCTGTAGTCTTTGTGGAGGGTCTCCCAATGAATGTATCTGTGGACATGTCAATTTCATTTCTTTCAAGTGCGAAGGCCGATGTAAGCCCCCTCATTCTTCCTATCGTTCAAGGATTTCGTTATTGGTTCATGAATTTTGTGAAGGAAGAAATTAAATGCTTAAGAGGAAGATAGACTGGTTCTGCTTTCATCATGCGCAAGTCATGCGAATATAGTGCGGAATAACAAAAATCGGTCAGCTATATACTTGTTATGGTTGCTAATAAACTAGCTGATCAGGGTCCTCTCTTTCAACTTCAGGAAACTAGCGCAAATATAAGATAATAATACTTCATTTAAACAACCTACGACTCTTCGAACGTTCCCAGTTCATTCCCTAACCTTCATTCCTGAAGGTTGAAACTACTAATAGTTCTTGAGTTGGGTCTTTTTGCTTGTTTTTTTTTTGTATTCGGTATTCAAAACCTAAAGTGATTTGACATGTTTAATGTTCTCTAAAGGGAAAAACACTTCATACCTGGAGTTTCTCATTCTCAACATTTAAACTTGAGAGCTCTAATTAAGGATGGGAAGAATCCGATCCATTTCACGACACAATCAACTATTTAGCAATCAGGTACGGTATAGATTCCAAGGGAACGGTCACATCTTCTAATCCGCATCCTAATTTGGTGCCATAAAACTTAGATACTTTAAGCTTTGTTTGGGTAGTTAAGTAAGAACAAGTATGAATTTGGATAAATAGAGGGAATGGAGGCATTGTGAGTTAGTAGAAGTGATGATAACAATTTGACTGCACTATAAGCACACGAAAGAGTGGATGTGAGATGCGTGGTGGTATCGGTATATTGGTATGAGGAATGTTCTGGGATGGTTTCTGCAAGGGAATATAGGGGATAGAACCACCCCCTTTCCACTACACTTAGGGTTAAGCGATTGGCAACGGCTCATGACGTAGGCTCTAAGTATTCAAGTTGTTGCTTCTAGATAATGCCTGAATGGAGTAATAGACCATTTTTATGTGACCCTTCCGTAGCTAATGCTTTTCAGCATTGCCCGTATATGGATTTTATTTGCTTATATGCCTAGTTTTGCTGCATATGGGAAAGAGTAGGAATATTCTCTCTATATTAACTTTATGTTTTGTATTTCAAGCATCAAAACAGGTTCATTTTTACTGTTGGATTGCAGAAGAGCACAGTGCAGCAAGCTCCCTCCACCTCCCCTTTTTCTTTTTAAAACTGTTTTCCTGTGTTAGTAAATGCTGCACTCAACTTTGGGGAGTGGAGTTTATATTTAAAGAAACAGGGTAATCTTAAATCATACTTAGTTACTTGCCTCTCCAGTATGAGTCTCCAATCAGTTTAGTAGGTAGTAGTGGCGGACCCAGGATTTTATACAATCGGGTTCAATAAGAAATCATGGTAGTCGATTGTATAAGTACAACGGTAAATGGAAGCTGTGCACTGCTCTTTTTTGTTAATCAGATCACTTCAAAATGAAGTAATTTTTTTTAAAAGGTAGGGCAAATTTTGGGGGAAAAAAAACAAAGAAAATTTTGCCCTTAAATTTTTAAAATTAACAAATTTGATTTCAGAAAATTTAAAAATTTAACCAAAAAGTATTTAACCTACTTAACTATCGTACTATAACTCTAAGAAATTTAACTACAAAATTGTTACTAAAAACAGACACGAAAAAAAAAGGTTATAAACTAAACTAATTTATACAAATTGTTAAAAAAGAAGAAGATATTTTACAACCAGACTAAAGTTTTTGAGTATAACACAAATTAATAATTTCAATATAAACTAAATTAAAAGATCACAAGTAATTTCGATGAAGCACCAGGAAAAAAAAATCACTTTTTAGAAAGAATTACATTTTTTTGAAGTAAAATGGAGGAGTTTAATAAGAATAGTTTTTATTGAATTTAAATAAAGATAAGAAATCATAAAGAGAAAGTAAGAAAACAAAGACAAATCGGAAACAACAAGGCTTAACAGTGCGAAGATTTGAACTGGCGACCCTGGCCTTAGTTTGAAATTTGAACCCGCTTGCCCCTGCTCCACGACCTCTGTTAGTGTCAAACGAGTTCATGTATTATATTATTTATCAGTTTCATAATTTTCTGATACAATTGCAAAGTAAAAATAATTAATTTTTCCAATGAAGAGGGTTCAACTTCATACAAGGTGGGTCCGCCCCGGGTAGGTAGTGAGGCACTTCACTTATTGCTGCTTATCCACCCAATTTGATTTGATTTTTTTCAGTCCTTTGTGATTATAAGCCAACACCATGAATTAAGCTACTAGACTTCCGATATGTTGTTTTACGTTTCATATATTAGCCCTATCTCTTCGTCAGAGCAGCCTAGTAAGTTACGCTTTGAACCAACTCAATGTGGTTTATCCTGCCTTTGATCACTACCATCTTTCGTTTGGAAATTCATTTCTGCTTTTCGTCTTTCTTAATGTGCATTGAACCTCTACTAATGGATTTCAGACTTTGTTATGTGTTTCTTTGGGTGGGATTTATGCAGGATGAATTGGAGATCATTGGTCGAGTCTTAGGTCGGAAAGGAGGTTATTCTGGAACAAATGTACTTGTGAAAAATAAAGCTACTGGGGAGCTCATTGCCGAGGGGCGGCATTCACTATTTGGTAAACATGCTAGTAAAATGTGATGAAGTATTTTTCTGGACCAAGATGCCTCTTTGAAGAGGCGGTTCAGTTTCTACTACCTGGTCCATATGTTTTCTTCTTAGATCAGTAAGTGGTAGTACATAGTTTTTTTTGTTGCTGCGATAACATGTATTGAGCAGCATTATGCCTGTGAGGAATAAGTGCGATGTAAATATTTGCTTGTTAGTGGAGATGGATACAAGATTTTCATTTGGTGCCGAGTAGCCATTGCATTTGTACTCACACACAGTTCCTAAATTGTTGGTTGGTGCATTAAAAGACAAAAAGTTTGTGATTGAGGCATAATACACACACAGAGTTCGTAAATTGTTGGTGCACTGGCATCCGCAGTCCGCTGCCATGAGATACACCATTGCTGCTTGGTTTGCATGTTTTTAGCTTTACCTTGGCCAAATTGGTCCAGCTTCTTATACGACAACTTGTTCATAGCTATATGCAAAACCTATACAACAGATATAAGTAACTGGAAAACCATTATCGTTTAACCTGTCACAAAAACTGATGAATGTTTACTACTACCAGCAGATAAAAATCAGTTAATTGAAATGGATGACTCGAGAAAAATATTGCATACCATAGAATCAAGGTCAATACGCCATATGTTATCATATAATCCTATGTACTTACTTCAGCAGATTACTGATAACATAATAAATACAAACCATATAGTTATTCTACCAGTTATGCAAGCTGAAAGAGCAAGTCCGAGGAAATGCTTGCTTAGTTACTATCACTGGGTCTTTGCACCCAACAAATACTGTAGGATTTTTTTTTCTAACCTTAAAATGAGAAAGACATTCCTTGTCCTTATTAAGTGGTAAATGTGTTTGTATAAACATTCGTATTTGACATTCATGTTTTGTTATGAGCAAGCGAACAGTTTTTGTCCATGATGTTGTTGGAAGGGTCAACTCATCTAATATTTGTTTTAAAATGTAAAGAAAGAAAAGGTGACCGTTGACCAAGATCTGTGTTTGCATATATTTCTCTTCTTCATCAACATTTCATAACGCCAAGAAGAGAGAAGCAAATGGATAAAGCAACCCAAGTAGAATCGGACCGGGTTTCGTCACTTGCATTTCCTCCTCACCGATTCGGGACCGAGTTTAGCTTCTATCAGTATTATGCGCTCAGAGGCATTCGAGTTGAACCGGGTCAAGTCTTTTGCTCCTTCAAAGTTCCTCCTCGCCTCACTGTATGACAATTCCCCAATTTACCCTTTCTTCCCCAGCATGTGTTGTGTGCTTCACTTTTTTCAACTGTTTAATATGATTAATGGATGTATTATTTAAGTTATATTTTAAGAACTAGACTGGTGTCGCCCGTGCACAACGGCCAACACGGAGAGCGAATGTTGAGGTGAAATATTTTTTATCATCTTCACATTCTAAAACCCTATATGTATAGAGGCATAAACTTGACTATAAATAATGTAGGAACAGAATAAAACTGGGTGCTAAATGGAAAACTGTTTAGAAATACAAAATCTACATAATGCACTTGGCCGTACATAAAAAATTGTTTGGCATGATCGAGTACTCTGTCACATTTATCTTAAAAAAAACGTGACATAAGACATCACACCAAATCCATCACCCACCAATATAAAAGCTAACATCAGACTGTTGTTGCTTGCGGCTTCTCTTTATCATCAACCTTACATTAGAGACACTATTTAGTGTTCTGTCGTTTTTGACGGTTGTTACAATCATGACCACCAAAGCAACTTCTTACTCTCCTTCCGTATTCCGTAGAGCTACACAGTTAATTCTATCAAATATGTAATAACAGAAAACTTTTATGTGGCAGCTTACTATATTGCCCAATATAAATTCTTTTTTTTTTTGGATGAAGTAAGGTGTTATCATTAAAAAGGCATCAAGAAGATGCATAAGCAAACAAAAGTTACAAAGAGAGGTGACTGTTAGCTCTATAAGTACAAAAAACTATGCTAGGACCAGAGAGCTAACAAAGTCCAAAAAGTGATCAGTGCTATTTACAGGGGTCATGAAATTCCAGCTAAAAAGACTAACCAAACATCTAGCCTTCATGAAGCATGCTGGAGTTGAGACACCATCAAAACATCTGCGATTTCTCTCTGTCCAGATACACCAAAAAATAGTTGATGAGATCATTTTCCATATCCTTCTGATGGCCTTATCAACTTTCCACAAAAACCAGCTATCATAGGTATCGTTGACTGACTGAGGGGTGACCCAGGATAATCCAAATATGGAATAAAAGAAATTCCATAAGTCAGCTGCAACTTAGTAGGCAGTCTGGTTTTCCATATGTGCTTCCAAGGCCAATTCTGTAATATCCCATTTTGAGAGCAAATGAGATTGTAACCGGCTTTGACTGTGTATTTGCCTTCCTTCGAGCTTCCCCAAGTGATTTTGTCTGGCTGTTGTTCTTCAATGTTGTAGCCTTCTAAAGCTTCAAAGAGTGCCAGTAGATCATTGATTTCCCAATCGTGTAGGTTCCTTCTGAATAAGGGATTCCATGTGCTTCCTTCCCTATTCTGAGCTATAGTGGAGTTCTGATTGCATGCTATCTGAAACAGCCTAGGGAATGAGTCCTTCATAGTTGAGCTTCCAATCCATCTTTCCTTCCAGAATTTCACATGCATTCCATTGCCAACTTTAAAAGTTACATTCTCAAAGAACTCACTCCAGTTTCTGCTAATATTTTTCCATAGGCCAACCCCATGGGGGGTTGAGCTATTTTTGGTACACCAATGGCTTTGCATTCCATACTTGGCATCAATGACATCTTTCCAAAACCCATTCTCCGGTTGACCATACCTCCATAACCATTTCCAGAGCATACATTTGTTATGAGCGTTTAGATCTCTGATGCCCAAACCTCCTTGTGACTTTGGTTGAGTGACCTTCAACCACTTAACCAAGGAAATTTTATGGGTTAGGCTATTTCCTTCCCATAAGAATCTCTTTCTGAGTCTATCTAATTGCTTTAAAACTGAGCATGGGATAGGAATAATGACATGTAGTATGTTGGGATGTGTTGGCCCAAGTTCATGTGAAGTTTTGAAGAATGACAAATGAACTCAGTCATGGGCCGGGTTCATCATGTGAGGCATAGCATTTATTAACCTAGACATGTGAGATACACGTGAAGGAGATAAGTCTCAGTAATCAAGCAGCAATATCTCCTGAACTGATCGAAAAGGTTGCATATTGGATGAGGAGAGAAAGTCTCCTTATAGGAAGAGGACACAATCACACAATCCGGATAAATGATAGGGTTGGAGTTTGTATTGAACAAGGACTCAACTTCGATGGAAGATCAACAATTGAGTCTCAATCAAACTCTGATTACTAACTCATTAAATAACAGTAATTGTTCTCTTTTACAGGTGTTGCACATACACAGAAGTTAAACGTGAATAGGGAGCAAAATAGCAACGCTTTTTGCAAGCAGTTCGTGTGTAATTCAAGTGTGCAAACCTGAAGCTACTTGAACGAGATAAAAGAACCAGTTCCGTTGTGTTTATTCTTATTCTAGTTCAATTATAGTAGGTGGTTTAAAGTTGTACCTTTTCAGCTTTCATAGAAGCATTTGTAATAGGTACTTTGAGTGTTCAAGTTATAGGCTAACTTAAAGGTGTCGCAACAGTTGAGGTTGTGTGCTACACAGGGATTAGAGTTAATCCTTAGGTTTACAAAGAGTTTTGTAAATGCTGTTTTGGCTCAGTGATTTTAGTGGATGTTTGGGAAAATCCTACTGAGTAGTAGGTCGTGGTTTTTTCACCTTTTGAGCCAGGTGTTTTCCACGTAAAAATCTCTGTGTTCTTTAAAGATCAACATGAGTGCACCACTTGGGAACTGGGAAGGGCAATCCACTGTCAGGCCTCCACTGTTTAATGGACAGTACTACTCTTGGTGGAAGAACAGGATGAAGGATCACATCATAGGAGAAGACTATGAACTCTGGGACATAGTCACTGATGGTCCTTTGGCAACTACAATGAAAAATGAGGAAGGAGTGGTTGTTCCAAAGACAAGAGCTGACTGCACTGTTGAAGACCTAAAAAAGTGGGAGAAAAATGCTAAGGCCAAGAAATGGCTTGTGTGTGGACTAGGTCCAAATGAGTACAGTAGAATCCAAAGTTGTACTACTACCAAGGAGATATGGGACACTTTGCAAGTGGCTCATGAAGGAACACCTCAAGTGAAAAGATCCAGAGGAACACTGCTGTATTCTCAATATGAGAATTTTACTATAAAGGAAGGAGAAACTATCCAAGAGATGTATACTAGATTCACTACACTGACAAATGAACTTAAGTCCCTTGGAAGGATTATTCTTGAAGAAGACAAGGTTGAGAAAATCCTGACAAGGGTTCTGCCAGTCTCATGGAAAAGCAAAATCACGGCCATTCAGGAATCCAAGAATATTGCTACTCTCAGACTGGATGAACTAATTGGAAATCTTACTGCTTATGAACTGAGAAGGCAAACCATGAAGATGGATAAACCCAAGAAGGAGAGAAGCCTAGCTCTTAGAATTGCTGAAGGTTCAGATTTGGAAGATGATGAGATGACTATGATCACTAGAGAATTCAAAAAGTACCTGATGAGAGGAAAGAGTTCTTCAAGAGGTACAACCTTCAACAAGTCAAGAGCTCCTGAGAAACAGACCAATGAGGGTTGCTACAAGTATGGTAAGACTGATCACATGGTCAAAAACTGCCCTCAATGGAAAATTGAGTGGAAGAAAGAAAGGGCTAAACGAAGGAACATGAAGAAGGAATAAGTTCAACCAAAAAGGAACAAAGGTTCAACCAAGGCTATGGTTGCTGCTTGGGGAGAAACTTCAGATGAAGATTCGGAAGATGAAGCTGAAGAAGAGCAAGCACTGATGGCCATCGGAGAATCAGATGATGAACAAGAGGTAAGTATCCTTCATCTCAAAAATAAGATTAAATTTTTGTCTAAAGAAAAGTTGGCTGAGCTACTACTAGACTTCATTGATGAGTCTGAGATAATTAACAATGAGAAAGAAGTTCTGTCTAGGGAATGTGTGATCCTAAAAGCTAAATGCAAAAATCTAGAGTCTAGGTCTAATGAGAGTGATAACACAAATGCTGAGTTGAAGAACCAGGTTCTTGAACTTGATAACAGTGTCCTAGAACTTAGGTCTGAAAACTTAAAACTGAAACTAGGAACAGGAAAGAAGAAAGCTGATCACACATATCTCACTCTAGAAGAAAACTTGGGAAAAATGAAAGATGAATTGTATAAGAAAGATGAACTCATCAAAGTCCTAAAAGGAAGATCTAGGAAAGGTGAAACATGAACTAGATAGAACTTGCAAGTGGAACAAGGCTTCTGATGCACTCTCTTGGCTGCAAGAGCATCACAGTAGCAACAAAAGAGGACTTGGCTATGGGACTCAAGCTCCAAAATGGGACTCTAGAAGCAAGTACCTCACTTTTCCTGAAAATAAAATCTGCACACACTGTGGCAAGACTGGCCATTACAAAAATGAATGTAACGCAAAAGAAAAGGCCAGTCAAAAGAACAAAGTCTTTGTTCAAGAGAAAAACAAGCTGCCTGGGTGGGCAAGAAGGAATCTGATTCATCATTTTGCTTATAGAAAGGGACCCAAACTAGTTTAGGATCCTAAGACTAACCCCTGATTTCTTTTTGCAGGTCCAAGTGAAAGGGAGGAGCCAAATATGAGATATGGATAGTGGCTGCTCAAAACATATGACTGGGAATAAGGACCAGTTCCTTTCACTTGAGGACTTAAAAGGAGGTAATGTCTCCTTTGGTGATGGAAAGAAAGGTGAGATCATTGGGGTTGGAAAGGTAGGCAAAATAGACTCTCATTCCATAGAGAATGTCTACCTGATAGATGGCTTGAGATATAGCCTAATAAGTGTGTCACAATTGTGTGACAGAGGTAATCTTGTAGCTTTTACCTCTATCAAATGCTTTGTGATTAACCTTACCACTGACAAGATTGTTTTGCAAGGACAAAGAGTTAACAATATTTACATTGTAGATTTGTCTACTCTCTCAGAAAATGAACTCACTTGCTTAAGTGTGTTGGTTAATGATCCCCTCCTATGGCACAAAAGACTTGGTCATGCAAGTCTAAATCAGGTAAACAAATTAGTCTCTAAAGACTTAGTGATAGGGTTACCTAATATCAAGTTCAAGGAAGACAAAGTTTGTGAGGCATGTGCAAGGGGGAAGTAGGTAAGATCTTCCTTCAAAAGCAAGAAAATGGTAAGTACAACCAAGTCGTTGGAACTGGTCCATATGGATCTATGTGGTCCAATGAGAACCATGAGCAGAGGTAAAGAAATATGTAATGGTACTTGTCGATGATTATTCTAGATTTACCTGGGTTCTATTTCTAACCTCCAAAGATGAAGCATTCGACATGTTTATTGCATTTGTTAGAAAAACTTAGAAACAATTAGGAAATCAACTTGCATCCATTAGGTCTGATCATGGAACTGAATTTGAAAATTCCAAGTTTGCTGAATTCTGTGATGAAAATGGTATAGATCATAATTTTTCTGCCCCTAGGACACCTCAACAAAATGGAGTAGTTGAAAGGAAGAATAGAACTCTGGAGGACATGGCTAGAACCATGCTGCTTTCTAGTAAATTGCCCCACAGCTTCTGGGCAGAGGCCATAAACACTGCATGTTACATAATCAATAGATTCATGACCAGACCTCTGGTAGAGAAGACTCCCTATGAGTTACTTAAAGGGAGAAAACCAAACATATCCCATCTTAGGGCATTTGGTTGCAAGTGCTATGTGCACAATAATGGAAAAGACTCCCTAGGTAAGTTTTATCCCAGAAATGATGAGGGAATATTCTTGGGATATTCTTCGAAAAATATAAAGTGTTTAATAATAGAACTCTGTGTGTAGAAGAAAATGTACATGTAGTATTTGATGAAACTAACATTCTTTCTGAGAGACAGGAACATGAAGATGAAGATGAAGCCATTTGATTGGTAAAGGAATTGACTGAATCCCCAACACAAGTCAAAGTGGCATCAAAAGAAGGAACAGATGATGGAATAGGTCCTTCAAATCAGGGCAACCTGACAGGGGGAACTAATCAAGGAGAAATTGAATCAAACCCCCTAGAGGAACTTGTTCATGAACCCGTTCCTCAGCAACAGAATATGGGAGAGACATCTAGCAGAAACCAGTTGGTTGTGAAACCTCACAAGTATCAAAGTTCTCATCCCATTGAGAACATTATTACTGATCCAACATCTGGAGTCAAAACTATATCACAGCTAAAGAATCTGTGTGCTTTTGATGCTTTCCTATCTCTTATTGAACCTAAAAATATTGTTGAGGCTTTGCAGGATGCAAATTGGATGAATGCAATGCAAGATGAACTCAACCAATTTGAAAGAAGTCAAATCTGGCATCTAGTTCTGAGACCCAAGGACAGATTAGTCATTGGTACAAAATGGGTCTTCAAAAACAAACTTGATGAAGATGGAACAGTTACAAGAAACAAAGCAAGACTGGTGGTACAAGGATACAACCAAGAGGAGGGCATAGACTATGATGAGACATTTGCTCCAGTTGCAAGACTAGAGGCAATCAGACTCCTCATAGCCTTTGCAACACACATGGAATTCACTCTTCATCAGATGGATGTCAAAAGTGCCTTCCTGAATGGCTACCTAAAGGAAGAAGTGTTTGTGAAACAACCTCCAGGGTTTGAGAGCAAGGAATGTCCTGATCATGTGTACAAGTTAGACAAGGCTCTCTATGGGCTTAAGCAGGCCCCAAGAGCTTGGTATGAACGACTATCCAAATTCCTACTGGAGCATGGTTACAAAAGAGGTAAAATTGACAGTACCTTATTTTTAAGGGAAAAAGGTAAAAATCTCCTTGTTGTACAAATATATGTGGATGGCATTATATTTGGGGCTACCACTGATAGGCTGAGTAAGGATTTTGCAAAACTAATGGCCATTGAGTTTAAAATGAGCATGATGGGTGAGTTTAACTTCTTTTTAGGCTTGAAGATCAAACAAAGTCCAAATGGAACCATGATCCATCAGCAGAAGTATACAAAAGAGCTAATCAAAAAGTTTTAAATGGAGGAATCTAAAGAAATAGACACACCCATTGCAACTGCCACCAAATTAGATATTGATGAACCTAGTTCATCAATCGATCAAAAGTTGTATAGGGGTATGATTGGTTCACTCTTGTATCTTACTACAAGCAGACTTGACATCATTTTTAGTGTATGACTTTGTGCTCGTTTTCAGGCAAATCCAAAAGAGTCCCACTTGACTGCGGTAAAAAGGATACTGAGATATCTGAAAGGCACCACTGATCTCTGTCTCTGGTATCCTAAAGGTAGTAATTTTGATCTAGTTGGATATGCTGATGTTGATTATGCAGGTTTCTTAGTGGACAGGAAAAGTACCTCAGGTATGACACATTTCCTTGGTTCATGTCTTGTATCATGGGCTACCAAAAAGCAAAATTCTGTGGCCCTATCTACTGCTAAAGCTGAGTATGTTGATGTTGTTCCTGTTGTGCTCAATTGCTATGGATCAAACAACAGCTGGTAGATTTTGGAATTGAAGTGGGATGTATTCCAATATTCTGTGATAACACTAGTGCTATAAGTATGACAAAAAACCTTGTTCATCATAAGAGGACTAAGCACATAGATGTTAGACACCATTTCTTAAGAGATAACTATGAGAAAGGATTGATTTCAATAGAATTTTGTGCTACTGATAAACAAATAGCTGACATCTTCACTAAAGCACTGAGTAGAGAAAATTTTGAGAGGAACAGGTTGGAGTTAGAGATGATTAAGATCACCTAATAGGTCCAGTTCAGAATGCACAATGAAAAAAAAATATTTTTTGGTTAGGAGTTCTAACTTTGTGTAAATATTTAGATCAATTCTTACTCAGTTTTATACTTTAATTAGTATACTCCTGTGACATGTGTACGACTCGCTGATCTCTTACAAAGTTTCTTCTATTTTGGCATTTGAGGCATGTTCAAGAGAGTTCTATATAAAGAACCTGGTTCATCAGTATGTGTTCATATAAAAAGCTCAGGTATGTTTTCTATACTCTGCACAATTAGAAAGTTTATTTTTCCAATCATGAGCAGAAGTCCTACATTCATCAAATTCCCAGAAATTCTATCTGTTGAGCATTGAACCAGTTTCGTTCCCCTATAACTCTAAAAACCGGGATTTTTGCCTAAAATCTTGCGATGCCTAATAATCACTAAGAGACCGGAATTACATCTTGATTAGACTTCTAATTGACCTCTGAAAAAGTTGTCGTTACTGCATTTAAGTCTTAATCATCTTTAAATACACGCCACACCTCTTCTTCATTAGTCCATAACCGTCAAAACTCTTCTCAAGTTCTGATCGCCCTTCTTCTCTCCAAAATTCCCAAATTTTTCTTAAGAAAAAATTCACCATGACTAACCCCCAAGATAATCCTGGCACTCCCCCACCAGTATCCCCTTCGAATACATCCTCATCTACACTCCCTAGTGAAACCCCAAAACCTAGGTTTCGTAGGCAGAAAATGTTGGCCAAAAAACTGTAGCTTCTAGAGCTCTAAGAAAAGTTCTAAATGAGAAATTGAAGGCTAGCCAGAGGAAGGAAAGTCCTACTCAAGAATCTGACTCAAGCTCTGAGTCTGAAGCTTTTATTTCTGCCAGCGAAGGAGAAGAACATGGGTCTTCTGACACTGCTAAAATTCAAGAAACCCCTGGTGAGGTAAGTTCTTGTGTGGTACTCTCTATTGTGGTTGAAAATGTAGAAAAAGGTTTGTCTTGGTTGGTCCTGTCAAATATGTAAAGGGGGCTGAATCTAGTAGAAGTGGAGGTAAAAAGAAAGAAAAGAGAGAGAGAGGGAGCAAGTGGTGATGGGAGGGGAAATGGGAAAGAAAAAGTTCTGGCTATCTGTGGAGGTGTTGAAGAAGGTGGCAACAAGTCAGGGGGAAGTGGTTCTGGGGAGGCGGTTGAAGGGCTTATGCATCTAAGCAAGCAACAAAATGAACCTGGTTCATCTGTTGAGGAAACACTGGCTGATCTTCTGAAGAGGGTTGGGGCTAGTTATGATCCAAAGAAGCGTAAAGCTTCCACACAAAAGGCTCCAACTGCTTCCAAGCCAACAAAGAAAAGCTCATCCCCAAAACCTACTATACCTTCAGTACCTAAGGGAAGAGCCACTAGAAGCAGGGTCAGACAAAGTGAAGCTGATTTATGGAAAGCTCTAGAAGAAAGCAAGAAGAAAAAGAAGGAGAAGGGAAAATCAAAGGCTGTGGAGAGTTTTGAGGTTGCAGAAGAAGAAGAAGAATAAGAGATGGAACTGGTCCATCAAGAAAGGGGAACAATTGTGGAGGTTCCTACACCCAAACCAAAAAGGGCCAAGGCTTCTTCCAAGAAGTCTTCCTCTGAACTTGTATCTGATGAACCCTCTTTAGCCAAAAGAACCAGATCTACAGTGAAAGGTAAGCAGGTAAAAATTACTAAGGAAAAAGAAGAATGGAGTGGAGAAGAAGAAGAAGAGGAATCTAAAAAGGGACAAGATAGGTTTGCCATCTTTGGCAGAAGAATTTTTTTGAAAGGAAGACTGTTGAGAGACCTGGATGAGCCAGGAATGAGAAGACCGGTGGATGCCCTAGCTGTACAAGGTTGGAAAGACATGGTCCTTGAAATGGATGGGAGGCTGGCTAGGAAAGAATTGATTGAGTTTATGGCCAATGCCACAGTGAAGAATGGGGTAGTCACCAGTATAGTGAAAGGAGTAAGGGTGCAGTTTGATGCACTCAAATTGGGTAAGATTCTAGACATACCTAGTGAGGGGTATGATGATTATACAAGGCAAAGGTGGTCATGTCTAGATTCTCTCCCTACTGCTCTTCAAATCATTAGGAATTTTTGTGATGTCGCAACTGTTGAAGATGTGCCTGAAGCCAGGTTTGTGCAGAAAAGTGAGATGAGGCTTGAGCACAAGGTCTTGTTTGAATTTGTTAACAAGTGCCTGCTACCCAGACAGGAGAGGAGGCACACTGCCAACTACATGAACCTGGTTCTTATGGAGTGCCTTGTGAGAGGAATGCAGATCAATTGGCCTGCCTTTATTGTCAAATTACTGGACAGGGTCATAAATGGCTCCAAGGCTCATGCCACCCCATATGGGTTCATATTGACTACTGTTCTGGATAGGCTGAATGTGCCTTTGAAGAAATGGGAGATGGCATCAAGCAAGGAACACTTTGGCGTCAAGACTCTTCTGGCTTGTGACTATCCAGTCAATGCCACCCCAGTTGAACCTGGTTCATCCCTGAAGACACCTGTGAACAGCAAGGTTAGGGCTTTGGTTCAAAAGTGTGGATCTAAGGATGCTGAAATTGCTCAGCTCCAGGCTCGTGTAGCTGAACTGGAAACTGAAAGAGATGGCCTTAGAACTGAGCTAGCAAAAGAAAAGGAGAAGAGTGATGGGATGCTTCAGAATATGCTCAACCTTCTCCAAACCCATCCCTCTAGTTCCTCCAAGCCTTAGGATGTCCAGTTGTTGTCTTCTGAACCAAACTAGTACCCCCAGTGACCCAGATTAGGGACTTTTTCATTTTTTTGCTCATGCTTCGGAAGTTTTTCTTTCTTTTTGTGGTTTGTTGGTGGAAACATATCTTATCAGTGACAACTGTTGTTTCTCTTGTTCTATGAAGATTTTGCTCTTAATAGTTTGAATATGTTTGTTGATTATTGATGATCCATGTTTTCACTTGCAGTTGCCCAAGTGGCCATGAGTAATTACTAAAATCTGGGATTCACAATGCATGCAACTTTTCGATGATGCCAAAAGGGGGAAGAGATATTGTGCTTTACTCTTTATTCTGAATAATGTGATATTTATAACCTAATTAAATGTGATCCTTGATGATAAGTTAAAATTCTAAGTTAATGGTCAAGCTGAGTTCCTACAGGTTCTTTGATTAGTAAAAGCACAGAGTTTGTCATCATCAAAAAGGGGGAATTTGTTGGCCCAAGTTCAGGTGAAGTTTTGAAGAATGACAAATGAACTCAGTCATGGACCAGGTTCATCATGTGAGGCATAGTATTTATCAACCTAGACATGTGAGATACACGTGAAGGAGATAAGTCTTAGTAATCAAGCAACAATATCTCCCGAACTAATCGAAAATGCTGCATATTGGATGAGGAGAGAAAGTCTCCTTATGGGAAGAGGACACAATCACACAATCCGGATAAATGATAGGGTTGGAGTTTATATTGAACAAGGACTCAACTTCGATGGAAGATCAGCAATTGAGTCTCAATCAAAATCTGATTACTAACTCATTAAATAACAGTGATTGTTCTCTTTTACAAGTGTTGCACATACGCAGAAGTTAAACGTGAATAGGGAGCAAAATAGCAACGCTTTTTGCAAGCAGTTCGTGTGTAATTCAAGTGTGCAAACCTAAAGCTACTTGAACGAGATAGAAGAACCAGTTCCGTTGTGTTTATTCTTATTCCAGTTCAATTGTAGTAGGTGGTTTAAAGTTGTACCTTTTTAGCTTTCATAGAAGCATTTGTAATAGGTACTTTGAGTGTTCAAGTTATAGGCTAACTTAAAGGTGTCACAACAGTTGAGGTTGTGTGCTACACAGGGATTAGAGTTAATCCTTAGGTTTACAAAGAGTTTTGTAAATGCTATTTTGGCTCGGTGATTTTAGTGGATGTTTGGGAAAATCCTACTTAGTAGTAGGTCGTGGTTTTTTCACCTTTTGAGCCAGGTATTTTCCACGTAAAAATCTCTTTGTTCTTTATTTTCTGTACTTTTAATTCCGCAACAGTAGCAGTTAGAACACCTAGAAGAACCAGGTTCTTCTAGATCGAAAAATTGGGTACCACACAAATCACTCCCCCTCTTGTGTGGTATTGACATTTAGAACATCAAGATGCTATTAAGAACACTGTTTATTAATGTGAGTCTGCCACCCATGGAAAGGTACTGTGAGCACGTAATTTTTGCCTTACGAAAACTACTCCAAAATAAATCAAAAAATAAAATAAATTTCTTTTACTGTGTAATTCTTGAATTTGCGTGGTGTTAAATATTTGTTGTATGTCCATAAATGTTTACTTTGTCATAATAAAATGAAAATTAAAATAAAATACATGTTGCATGCATATAGGATTTAATTATGTATTTGAAAGATAATTTAAATAGAATCACCAAAATATGCATTTTTGTTCTATTTTTTATATTCCACTGTGTGATTAATGTTTTATCTGTATGTTGAATAGTTGTTATGAAGTGATTCATATTTTGTGTAAGGTTAAAAATTGTTTTATAATTTTTGTTAGGATTTTTTTAATGATAAATAATAAAATAGAATAAAAAAAAATAATAAGTTGTAAAATAAAAATTGGACCTGGATTAAAATCCAGGCCCAAATCAAATTACCCCCCCACAGCCCAATCCAACATCCCCCTGTCCGGTCCAATTCGAACAAGCCTAAACGACGCCGCATGAGATACCTCAAATCTGAGCCGTTGATTCATTGCAATCAAACGGTCCAGTTCAGCTTCTGCATAAATGAAACGACGACGTTTAAGGGCAACTAGATCTGAACCGTTCATCCATCTTGATCCCACGGTCTTAAAAACTCACCCAAACCCGATCCATTTCAACCCCGGGTTGACCCCTTTCCCCAACTTAAATCAAACGATGTCGTTTGGATAAGTGGATTGATCTCAACCGTGCATCTTAATTGATCCAACGGATGAGATCAATCCACCCCACCCCTATATAAGGCCCAAGCCCCTACCCCGGCCCCTAACTGAACACCCCCCTCCTCTCACTGTTCATCATCGTCCCCAAACCCCACCCCTAACCCTAGCCGCCCTAGAATCCCACCGCCTGAAACCCGGCGGCATCAACGCCGCCGGTCACCAAAATAACACCCTAGAACCCCCTGAACATCCTCTACAAAAATCTGACCTTAGTTTCCTTCGAATCAGACCCCAACTCTTCGAATACTAAATCGAAGGTGGGTCTGAAAACTCAAACCTTTCCAATGGCTTCCAAAATAACACCATAGTACCCCCTAGCATGCCTCGTTATGGATCTGAAGTTTGTTTGGCTCGAATCAGTTCCGAGCTTCTCGAATCTTCTTTTGAAGATTCGGACCAAACAAGAACAAACTCAGATCTGTTCTAAACTGACACCAAATGACCCCTAGGCTACCCTCACCCTTGTGTCGTATTTGGTCCCCCTCGAATCTGACCAGAAATGGTTAAGTCCCAAATCGAACCTTCAAGAACCCTAGAAATACCAGACTTTTGGATTCTGTTCACTTCAGACGAAAGATTGAGGTTTAATCGACCTTAGTCAAAGTATTTTCAATAGAAAATACTTCGACTAAGGTCTGTTTGATTTCAAACAAAATCCGAAGCCAAGTTGAGTTCGAGTCTGATTAAAATTCAGAGGTACTTTTCTATTTCTGTTTGTGTATTCTGTATGTATTTTCGTTTGTTTTAATAACTTGTTAATTTTTCATATTTTTGTTTTGATTAATTCTGTCATCTTTGTCTCATGCCCGTCTATATGATCAAAATATGAAACTGTTTCTGTTGGTTGTGATTATTCACAATGTAAGTAATCGACTCGATTAAGTTCGTCGATTAGTTATATTATGAATTCTCATTTATGATGATGCTGATTGAAACAATCTGCTTCTATTGTTTTAAACTGATTATGGACAAATGTTGTAAATAATCAACTGATTAATACTCGTCAATTAAATCATGTTTGTTTACAAATCAGTAAATTCAAATGTATGATGTGTATGTATTGTTTTCTGAACAGGGCATTGTCAGTATATTGACAATGCTCCTGTGTGTGTTTGATCTTGGTTCAATGTTAAGTCCAGTCTGAATTGTTATAATAATTTCAGTAATATGTTGTTATGATGTTAGTTCTGAATTCAGTGTGATTTTATAAATGTTGATTAGATGTAATTGTGTTAGAAGGTTACATTCTTAGTTAGGATTCAGGCTAAAACTTTAGGATTGGTTATAGCTGCTTAAACAGATTTTAAAATCTGTATTGTTAGATTCTGAATTTAAGGCAGTAATAACAGTAATTACAGTAGGAAATTTGGGACATTTTTTGGGACAGAATAGTGAGGGTAATGTGATAGAATAGTGGACTGAAAGTGGAATGTTGGTTGGCTATAATTTAAGATACTAATGGGAAACAAAGGGTAATGGGCTGCTAAAAATCAGGATAAGAGCACTTGGATTTAAAGTGTTCAAAAGCAGTTTTAATGGAAAACTTTCTGATTTTTAAAAGGAGAAAAGGGTCCAGGCAGCACTAGAAGGGTACAGGACAGCCCTGTATAAATAGAGGGGGATTAGGACAGATTTGGGGCAGATTTTGAAAGAGAAAAATCTGATAAGAGAGATTTTTTTGAAAGAAAAAAAATCAGATTTGAGGGCACATTTTGAAAGAGAAAAATCTGATAGAGGCAGATTTTAAAACAGAAAGATTTTAAGAAGAAAAATCTGATTTTGAAAGGAGAAGAAATCTGATTTAGGAGCTCTTTTATAAAAAGAAATAGAAAAGAAAATATTCGCACACACACACACAATGAAGCTGAAACAGAAAAAATAGAAAAGAAAAGAAAAAATCCGAAACTTTGTTGTTCTTTTTGGAATCTGTCCGGGTCTGTGTACTGATACTATTTGGTCTTAAAATCTGAAGTTCTTTAAGAAGCTTTACTCTTGTGAATCTGGGTTTCTCGGGTCTTGTTATTGCTCAAATCTGTGGAAATACTGATATTCTGCCAGTATTTTGTTACTGCTGCTACTGCTGAAATTTACTTCTTCTACCTTCATTTCCAGGTACTTATCTTTTGAATTTTATGTTGAAAAGAGATTCAACATGACAAATCCATGAAGCCTGAATTGCAATTCTGTTTCCAATTGTCCAAGTTCATTAGTTTAAATTTCATTTTTTTGTTTCATGTTAGTTAACTAGTAGTGAATTCAATTTGATAGCTATGAGTTAATTGTCTTATTTTGAAATTCATATAAAGCTTTGTAATAATGTTAGCCATTCCGAAATCTCATTGGTATAGGTATATGTGAATTGTCAAAACAGGGAGTAAGGCATAAAAATGGGCCATTGATTACATCCCATAATACCATTAGCTAAATGTAAAGTAGAATGGAAATATTAAGAAGTTACATTAGTAGTATATCTTGTAACAAATATGATTTTGTTTAGATTGGTATAAGTTATTATATGGTATGATGACAGGTATAATCATATGAGTAAAGTGAGTTGGTATAGCTCGTCATGATGTTAAGAATATTATGAATGTTTAGGCGTACAACTATGTTGTATGTAATACAGTTCGAATTGAATCAATTTGAATAATAACTCTTTTCTCATCAATTTGATTATTTATCGTTATAAATAAACTGAGCAATTATAATTCTGGATCAAAAAACAAGCATGTGAGAATGAGGTGATATGTATAAGAACCAATCGCAACACTTTATATCAATGGTAAATAAAAGTAGAATTTGCACTAATTAAAATAAATAAAAATTGTTCAAAAATACTTCTTCCCTTCATAAATTATTTTTGTGAGTTTCATATGGCATTCATCCTTTGGTATATGTATATGTTGTATTTGTGAAGAATAGTATTAATCATGTTCTTATTTTACTTTGAATTTGAATAGTCTTGGGATGAACATAATTAATACTCGGAAATTATAGTCAACGGGCAATACTTAATAAATTGTGAATTCTTTTAAGAATTTAAAGGCATCCCCTAAAATATGAATTTTACAGGAATTTCATATAAAAAATGTGTAGATATAATAAACAATTTTGTGGAAAATCCATAATATTATTACAAAAATTTTACGCAATTAGGGATGCGTTCGCGTACCCTGATTATTTTTTTTAAAAAAAGCAAATTCGGATTATGCGTACGCGCAATTTCGAGCGAATATTTAAGAAAAGGATTTTTCCAAGGATGTTAAAATAATTTCATATAACCCGAGGTGTGCAGTTCATTATTTAAATAAAAAGGGTGATGATGTTCCTGATTTTATTTTAAATTTCGAACATATATTTTTTATAAAAACTATAACATGGACAATTTTATTGTGTACACGTACGCGTGGCATGATCCCCGATAATTATAAAAAGTATATAATACGAATATATGTACGCGTAATTCGTCCATATAATTGTAAACAATAAGTAAAAAGCGGTAGTAAAATCATGCAATAAAAACGTATTTAGTAAAATCAAGATAATTAAGCCAATAATAAAAACAGTTAAGCGACCGTGCTAGAACCACGGAATTCGGAAATGCCTAACACCTTCTTCCGGATTAACAGAATTCCTTACTCAGGATTTCTGGTTCGCAGAATAATAAACAGAGTCATATTCTCCTCGATTCAGGGATTAAAATTGGTGACTTGGGACGCCTTAAAATTCCCAGGTGGCGACTCTGAAATAATTAAATAAATCCCGTTTCGACTGTCCTTCAATTGGAGAAAACTCCCCCACGCGCCCCGCGGGCGCGGTAAAAAGGAGGTGTGACAGCTCTGGTGACTCTGCTGGGGACTTTACAGTGTAAACTGTAACCCAGAACCATTGGTTCAGGGTTTAAAGAATTCGAGCTTAAAATATCTGTGTTAATTGGCTTTATTTACTATATGATTTTCAACTGTTTATATGCTAATATGCTAAATGTTGCTTTTTACCGCTTTAATATTATTTGAATTGTGAATATATACAACTGCTACGAAACCCCCTTCTTTCTGAGTCTTCTGAATTTATGGTGTACACGTGCGCGTGACCCACCTTTCTGTTAAAGTCATACCAAATAAGACGGAGTTGGGACAAGTAACTAGGCCGGGCAGACTTTCGTGCTCCCGGTACGTTGCCCCCGCTTCGGCTCAAACTGTCCGTTTGGGTAAGCCAGGTTTAGAACAATCAACCTCAGGTTTTACACTTAGAATAACTCAGCCATGTACCGGATCCCTAGTAGGAACGTCTATTTGCATCATATACATTTGGCCTTGGAGACTCAACACAGGGGTTGGGTCTGTCTAGGACAGGTGAACCCGAAAACAAAAAGACCATCCTGATGCATCCTACTTGCTACTTGTGCATTCATTTGCCTCGAACATGCTTGTTGACCAGCTTAAACGAAATCATGGTGAGAAGAGAGGAATAAAATGGGTTGTTTTTTTTTAAATCTTGAAATAAAGATAATTTAATAAATAAAATGATTTTTTTAGTGTAAATTTTCAAAAATATAAAATTTTGAAAATAGTTTTTTTTTATTTTCAAAATGAGTCTTAACTTTATTAAATTAAACTTCAGATACAAAATGAGCACCACACAAAGCCCCTCATCCACGAGTACAGAAGAATTTCTCTTTCAGCTTCAAATATGGTGGTATGATTTAGGCGAAGACGGTCAAAGATGGGTCGTCAAGCATTTGGGAAACCTCACGGATATTATGAAGGTTAAACCCCGTGATGATCTGATTGCGGCATTAGTAACTTTTTGGGACCCTGCTCACAATGTCTTTCGTTTCTCTGACTTCGAGCTTACTCCTACATTAGAGGAAATAGCTGGATATGCTGGTTTTGACGGAAGTCTAAGAAATCAAAGCCTGATATTCACAAAGGCTCCTTCGGTACTTCGATTCTTCGGCCTTCTGAACATTAGCAGTCAAATCAGGAAAAGCAATGTCATCAATGGATGTTGTTCCTTTAACTTTTTGTATTCAAGGTTCGGAAAGTCAGATGGGTTCGAAATTCATGAGAAAGGCCTTACTAACAAACAAAACAAAGACATCTGGCAGATTCACCGTCGCTTTGCCTTCATGGTGGCTTTTCTAGGAATCGTGATCTTCCCAAACAAAGAGCGAACAATTGATATTCGCACCGCAAAAATTGTGCAAATCCTCACCACCAAAGAAAATCACACCCTTGTCCCCATCATTCTATCAGACATTTATCGGGCTTTGACTTTATGTAAATCAGGAGCAAAGGTCTTCGAAGGATGCAAAATTTTGTTGCAAATGTGGGTGATGGAACATCTCCAACAACAGCCCAAGATCATACAGTATGGGTCAAACAATGATAATTGCATCGAGAGCTATGAGGAAAGAACAAAAAATTATCAGGCTCCAGAAGGAATAGAAGCATGGGTATCTCATCTAAAGGCTTTAACGGCAAATCAGATTGAATGGACTTTGGGATGGCTCCCGATGAGGGAAGTAATACACATGTCAACCTCAAATAGTTATCTACTACTATTGGGATTGAGAAGCATTCAGCCGTATGCGCCACTAAGAGTCTTAAGGCAACTAGGGAGATATCAAGTAGTTCCTGATGATGAAGATTTGAGTATGCAAGTAATCGAATTACACCCAGAAGCCACTATTCCCGAGGCTCTACTTCAGCAGATGTGGAATGGATGTCGATACTTAAAAAGTGATACTCAAGTCCCAGACACTACAAAGGGTGAGATAAATCCTGGATATGCAAGGTGGTTTGAAAAATGGTCTCGCGTGGATGATGTACCAGAGCCTGAGCTAAGAAGGCCAACAAAAAGACCCCATGTTCAAAACTTCAATGATAAAATCCAAGAGCGGTTGATCTGGGGAGAAAAGGAAAAAGGGTACAAAGCAACTATCCATGCCCTAAAAGAAAATCTGAGAAGCCTCAGTTTGGAGAAAGATTTGCAAGCACAAGAAGCCGAAGGCGAGAAGAAGAGTCTAGCTTGTGAGAATGAAAATCTTCATGCTCGATTCCAAAAAATGAAAAGAGTTTCTGAAACACCAAAGAGGAGCTGGAAGGATCAAAAAACCATCGCCAATCTTTTTGAAAGAATGCAAGATTATGATTCTATTCTTGCAGAAAACGAAAGGACGTTGAGCAAAGCAAAAGAAAGGATCCAACGATTAAACGAAGAAGCCATGTCTAATAAGGAACGCCAAGATAGGCAATCCGAAAAAGACAGGGCACAATTCAAGAAGGAAAAAGACCATTGGATACGATCAGAAAACCAGCTTCGTGCACAACTAGAAGAGGCAAGAAGATGCAACAGAGAACATCAACAAACAGACCTCGACAGAGAAAGAGCGCAAGCAAGATTAGAGCAGGCCAGACTCTGAGCTCTGTTAGAATCAGCTCTAGATCGTGAAAACCGTGTTAGAGATATAGCCACCACTCGTCAGCAGCAATTGCAAGACCAAGACCAACGTCTCCAAGGTTTCAGGGCACAAATCCACGACCTGGCAGTCTTCACATCTCAAAGTTATGTAAACTGCCAAGGAATGGATTATGAAAGGTTTACAGAGCATGCACCCACTTTTGCTCGTCATCTAGCAATGGAGTTGGAAAGGATGTATCGTACGCTGGGAGGTCATCCAGGTCAAGCTCCACATTGAGCAAATAGTCTAATAATATACAACACAAGTGGAAAGTGGGGCACGTTGTGAGATGTTAAGAATTGTATCTTTTATTTTGATTTAAGTGTGTGTGTTTCAAGACATTTTCTTAAAAGTTTTCAAATGTAATTCCATCTTTGTATAATGAATAAAAGTGATTGCCTTTAGTCCGAACTACGCAAGGTCTGATTCATGTAAGGGCATGATACGTAGGCAATCTCTATAAGATTCGACCACCACGATAAAAGATATATATAATAAATAGAAGTGAATAACAATAAAAATTTCAAGAAAGCTGGGACGACACAAGCAGCCGAGCAAATGCATAATAGAAAGGGATTATTTGTCTAGGAGCATTGCATCTCAACGTGTGATTATATATGTGTTAAACTCTCAAAACTAACAAGTTTGTTCATTTTCAGAATTCAAGCAGTTAGTTTCTCTAAAGAGTATACTGGCATATTATCACTATCACACAAGATCAAAAGGACCAATACCCGAAAGTATGTCTATCCCAGATGTTGACACAGGTATGGAGCTAGAGGAGATGGATGTCGGGAAAATGAAAGAAGAGATGTTTAAACTCAAGCAGCAAATGGCTGAGATGTACCAAGCCTGGTCTACAGGACAGTTACCCCCATCTTACCCAAATAACCCTGCTCCATCAATGACCCAAACTCAGGATAATATTACCACTGAATTATCCCCAAACTTCCCCATTTACCAGCACTACCGAGGCACCACCTCTCAGACACCACAGTCTCCACCTCCGAAACCAGTTCCATACTTTCCTCCACTTATGACTCTTGTTTTCGTAGCACCTCCCCCTGCTACATTTCACAAATCTCCTAGTGAGTCTACATTCCAGGCCCAGGACAACCAATATTACCCCCCGGAACCCACCCTCAAAGCCTCCGAAATTAATTCAACTGCTCCTCGTGTTGATCTCCCAACCGAAATTGACAAGCCAGCCAAAAATGCTGAACAAGAAGAGATGTTCAGGAAGGTCAAGAGTTTAGAACAATCGTTCAGAGACATGCGAGGATTAGGTGGGCAAGTCAGTGTAGCATACAAAGATTTGTGCTTATTCCCCAATGTACAATTACCAGTTGGCTTCAAGATGCCCAAATTTGACCTATACAACGGGCACGGCGACCCAGTAGCCCACTTAAGGGGTTTCTGTAGCAAGATGCGAGGAGCTGGGGGAAAGGATGAATTATTGATGGCTTACTTCAGTCAAAGTTTAAGCGGATCAGCTTTGGAGTGGTATACACGCCAGGACCATGGGAGATGGTACACCTGGGATGACCTGGCACAGGCATTCGCATACCATTTCCAATACAATCTGGAAATCATCCCAGATCGATTATCTTTGACAAAATTTGAGAAGAAACACAATGAAAGTTTCAGAGAGTATGGTTTTCGGTGGAGAGAACAGGCAGCAAGAGTGGATCCTCCTATGAAGGAGAGCGAAATGGTAGACTACTTCCTCCAAGCCTTGGAGCCAACTTACTATGCCCATCTGGTTTCAGCGGTTGGAAAATCATTCAACGAAGTGGTGAAGATGGGAGGTATGGTGGAAGAAGGTCTCAAAACAAATAAAATTATGAGCTATTCAGCAATTAAGGCAACTACTCAAGCTATTCAAGGCGGGGTAGGAGGAATCGGAAGAAAGAAGAGGGAGGAAGCAGCGGTAGTTGATTCAGGAATTTGGTCGGGACCCAGAGGTTCACCGCTTTACTATAATCAACAACGACCTCGCTAATCAGCTTACCACCATGATTCATCCCAACACTACTATCACCCTTCGGAGCCTTATTTCTCTATTAACCATGCTCAAGCATACAATCAGCCACCTGTTCACACCAATTGGCGTGCTCCTGCCACACCAAGTACTTACCCACGAGCCTATCCCGGACCAGGTTTCAGGCCGAGGCCAGCGTTCAGGGGGGAAAGAGAACAGAAAAAGAAAACTTACACTCCATTGGGAGAGTCTTACACTAGTCTGTTCCACAGGCTGAGACAGCTAGACATGCTGAGACCAATACAATCCAAGCTACCCAATCCTCCTCCAAAGAATCTGGATTACACCATTAGCTGTGAATATTGCTCCGGTGCACCAGGCCATGATACGGAGAAATGCTGGCATTTAAAAAATGCAATACAAGAGCTGATTGATACTAATAAAATCGAGGTTCAAACCCCCGAAGCCCCAAATATCAATAGAAATCCAATGCCAGCCCATCAAGAGGCTAATATGATAGAAATCATACAAGCTGATGGGAAGACAAAGAAGCCGTCACAAACTGTCATGATGATCAAGTCTCATGAAGCCAAATCAGATAAGCAGTTAACAGAGGAGAAGCCGGTACCTAAGCAGAACAGAAATGGTGATGGACCATCTATGATAATCGAGGAGGGATCATCGAGCAAAGTTGCCGCAAAACAAGAAAGGCCGAAAGTGATAGTACCAGGGGTTGCTAACAAACCCATTGTATTCGTGGAAGGAGCCCGTACAGATCGGGTTATTATCGCACCTGTAATCCAGCTGCCGGTCATCAACAACAAAGCCATCCCATGGAACTACGAACGGGTGACTGTAATGTACAAAGGAAAAGAAGTCAAGGAAGAAGTGTGTGAGGTGCAAGGCTTGACTCGTTCGGGAAGATGTTTTACGCCCGAAGAGTTAAGAAAAACTAAAAACAATCCAACACCAATAAAGAGAGCTTGTGACGGAAGAAGAGGCGGAAGAGTTTTTAAGAAAAATGAAACTCCATGATTATTCTGTTGTGGATCAATTAAAGAAGACGCCCGCTCAAATTTCATTGTTGTCATTACTGATTCATTCAGAGGAGCACCGTCTGGCTTTGATGAAAATCCTGAATGAGGCTCATGTTCCTGAAAAGATCTCCGTAAATCATTTAGGAAGAATAGCCAACAGAATCTTTGAGACAAACAGAATTACATTTGCTGATGATGAATTACCTGTGGAAGGTACTGAGCACAACAGAGCTCTTTACCTCACCGTGAAATGTGAAAACTCCGTAGTAACCCGGGTATTGGTTGACAATGGGTCAAGTGCAAATATCTGCCCTCTCTCCACTTTAAGCAAATTAAAAATTAAAGAGGAGAGGATCCAGAAGAATAGTATCTGCGTACGGGGGTTTGACGGTGGAAGCAGAGATTCATTTGGCGACATAGTGTTGGAACTAACAATAGGGCCAGTTGAATTCACAATGGAATTTCAAGTGTTGGACATAACTGTCTCTTACAACTTGTTGTTGGGCCGACCATGGATCCATGCTGCTAAAGCAGTCCCGTCAACACTACATCAGGTTGTCAAGTTTGAATGGGATCATCAAGAAATAGTTGTGCATGGGGAAGAAAGTTTAAATGCTCGCAGCAGTACCATTGTACCGGTCGAGGGAACAGAAAATGACCAGGGACCATGGGTATACCAAGTATCCGACACAGTGTCGGTAGAGAAAATTCCAGAGGGGAAATACCTTCCGAATCCAAAGATATCCTCTGCATCAGTCATGATAGCTTATGAAATGTTAAAGAATGGTTTTATACCCGGCAAAGGCCTGAGCTTATCTTTGCAAGGAATTATACAACCAGTATCTCTCCTCGAGAACTGGGGAACATTCGGATTGGGGTTCATACCCACCGTAAATGACGTGATAAAGGCCAGAAAGTTGAAACATAAGGCATGGGATCTTCCAAAACCAGTCCCACATCTGTCAAAATCTTTTATCAAGACCGGTGCTAGAAATCGCCCGATAACAACAATTCCTAAATCCCGGGTCAATCCTGAGGAGACGTTGATTGAAAGATTCGAGAAGTTGTTTGATGATGTGAATATGTTGGAAAGCGGAGAAGGGTGTAGCAACGCGGAAGTTCAATTCGTTGGGCCAGAAACAAAGCTTAATAATTGGAAAGCCACTCCTCTCCCCATTCGAAAGGAGTCTTGGTAGTTTATTTTGATTTTCTTTCAAGTTTGTTTGGGTTACTTCAGGGTTGTAATCCCAAAGCTTATCTTACAGTTTGTTTGAAGTGTGCAAACCTTGTTATCTTTCATCATCCAATAAAAAGCAGTTTCCTTTTTATTGTCATTCCTGATAGTTTTCTTTTCTTTTTCTTTTTTCTGTACAGTTCTTTTTACGCTGGCTCTAGTGATATGGCATGCATGAGGAATCCTCAGCCCAGTCTTAAAAATCAATCTGGTTCCGAAGTAATAATTCAAGAAATATATTGTGATTATGAATCAGAATATGATGAAGATGAGGTTTTTGAAGAGATTAGTAAAGAGTTAATTCACTTTGAGGAAAAAATCAAACCTAACTTGAGTGATACCGAGGACATCAATATAGGGGACACGAGTAATGTCCGGGAAACTAAAATAAGTGTCCATCTCGAACCAAAAATCCGAGAGGAGTTAATTAAAGCACTCATAGAATTCAAAGATGTTTTTGCATGGTCGTATGACGACATGCCGGGCCTGAGCACTGATTTAGTGGTTCACAAATTGCCCACCGATCCAACGGTGCCTCCTGTCAAGCAAAGGCTGAGAAAATTCAAGCCTGACATGAGTGTGAGAATTAAGGAAGAAATCACCAAACAATTGGAAGCAAAGGTCATTCGAGTCACTCGATATCCTGTTTGGTTGGCTAATATCGTTCCTGTACCAAAGAAAGACGGCAAAATTAGAGTATGCGTCGACTACCGCAATCTCAACAAAGCAAGTCCAAAGGATAATTTCCCATTACCCAATATCCATATTTTGATCGACAATTGTGCCAAGCATGATATAGGATCTTTCGTGGATTGTTATGCCGGGTATCATCAAATTCTAATGGATGAAGAAGACGCAGAAAAGACGGCATTCATCACACCATGGGGAACTTATTGCTACCGGGTAATGCCATTCGGTTTAAAGAACGCTGGAGCAACCTATATGAGAGCAATGACCACAGTGTTTCATGATATGATACACAAGGAGATTGAAGTATACGTGGACGATGTGATCATAAAATCAAAACATCAGGCCGACCACGTTGGGGATTTGAGGAAGTTCTTCTTAAGACTTCGCAGGTACAACCTCAAGCTTAACCCTGCCAAATGTGCATTTGGAGTTCCATCTGGAAAGTTGCTAGGATTCATAGTCAGTCGACGAGGCATCGAGCTAGACCCATCAAAAATCAAAGCCATCCAAGAATTGCCACCTCCCAGGAACAAAACTGAAGTAATGAGTTTGTTGGGAAGGTTAAATTATATCAGCAGGTTTATTGCTCAGCTCACAACAACTTGTGAGCCAATTTTCAAATTGTTGAAAAAGGATGCTGCGGTCAAATGGACCGATGAGTGTCAAGAAGCGTTCGATAAAATAAAAGGGTATTTGTCGAACCCACCCGTGTTGGTCCCGCCAGAGCCAGGAAGACCTTTGATTCTTTACTTAACAGTTTTGGAAAATTCATTTGGTTGTGTATTGGGGCAACATGACCTCACTGGCAGAAAAGAACAGGCCATCTACTACCTTAGCAAGAAGTTCACAGCTTATGAGGTTAAGTATACTCATCTGGAAAAGACATGTTGCGCCCTAACATGGGTAGCTCAAAAATTGAAACACTATTTGTCATCCTACACTACTTACCTCATTTCTCGGTTGGATCCATTGAAATACATTTTTCAAAAGCCTATGCCAACGGGAAGACTTGCAAAGTGGCAGATATTGCTCACAGAATTTGACATCATCTATGTGACTCGAACTGCAATGAAGGCTCAAGCACTGGCCGATCATTTAGCCGAAAACCCGGTCGATGAGGAATACGAGCCGTTGAAAACCTATTTTCCTGATGAAGAAACAATGCATATCGACGAGGTGGAGCGAATTGAAAAACCTGGCTGGAAACTTTTCTTTGATGGAGCCGCTAACATGAAAGGAGTCGGGATAGGAGCCGTAATCATTTCTGAAACAGGGCATCACTATCCTGTTACGGCTCAATTGCGATTTTATTGCACCAATAATATGGCTGAATATGAAGCTTGCATTTTGGGGTTAAGGCTAGCCGCAGATATGGGTATCCAAGAAATCTTAGGTCATGGGAGATTCGGATCTTTTGGTCCATCAAATTCAAGGAGAATGGGAAACTCGAGACTTGAAGCTCATACCATACCGACAATGTCTACATGATCTTTGTCAGCGGTTTCAATCAGTGGAGTTCCAACATATTCCAAGAATCCATAATGAGGTTGCCGATGCATTGGCTACCCTGGCATCAATGTTGCATCATCCGGACAAAGCTTATGTAGATCCGATACATATTCAAGTCCACGATCAGCACGCTTATTGCAATATGGTCGAAGAAGAATTTGATGGTGAACCATGGTTCCACGACATCAAGGAGTATATCAGGATGGGGATATATCCCGCACAAGCCACATGAGATCAAAAGAGGACCATTAGACGATTGGCAAATGGATTCTTCTTAAGCGGAGGAGTTTTGTATAAAAGAACACCAGATCTTGGATTATTAAGATGCATGGATGCCAGACAAGCTACAACTGTCATGTCTGAAATACATTCGGGAGTTTGCGGACCCCACATGAGTGGATATGTATTAGCAAAGAAGATCCTCCGTGCTGGTTACTATTGGCTTACCATGGAGCGAGATTGTATCAGTTTTGTGCGCAAGTGTCATCAATGCCAAATACACGGAGATTTGATTCATTCTCCACCATCCGAATTGCACACAATGTCGGCACCATGGCCCTTCGTTGCTTGGGGCATGGATGTGATTGGACCAATTGAGCCGGCAGCATCCAATGGGCACAGGTTCATTCTGGTAGCCATTGATTATTTTACCAAATGGGTTGAGGCCAAAACATTTAAATCAGTGACCAAGAAAGCTGTGGTCGATTTTGTCCACTCAAATATCATATGTCGATTCGGAATCCCGAAGGTGATCATCACAGATAACGGTGCTAATCTTAACAGCAACTTAATGAAGGAAGTATGTCAACAATTTAAGATTACACATCGCAACTCTACCCCATATCGGCCCAAGGCGAATGGAGCAGTAGAGGCAGCCAACAAAAACATAAAGAAGATACTTCGGAAAATGGTAGAAGGTTCAAAACAATGGCATGAAAAATTACCATTTGCATTATTGGGATATCGCACTACTGTTCGCACTTCAGTAGGAGCAACTCCTTATTTGTTGGTATATGGCACTGAAGCAGTAATTCCTGCAGAAGTTGAGATTCCTTCCCTTCGGATCATCGCCGAAGCAAAGATTGATGATGATGAATGGGTCAAAACCCGTCTGGAACAGTTAAACTTGATTGATGAAAAACGATTGGCCGCAGTATGTCATGGTCAATTATATCAAAGAAGAATAGAAAGAGCATACAACAAAAAGGTGCGTCCACGGAAGTTTGAAGTGGGTCAGCATGTGCTGAAACGTGTTCTTCCACATCAGGTTGAGGCGAAAGGCAAATTTGCCCCGAATTGGCAAGGACCATTCATTGTGACCAGAGTATTGTCGAATGGTGCACTATGCTTAACAGATATTGAAGGCAAATGCATGGACATGGCGATCAATTCTGACGCGGTAAAGAGATATTACGCATAACTTTTGAATGTTTGTATTTAACATTATTTCAAAGATTGGAATGACAAAGGCAATTTATTCTGCTATCCAAACACTATACCCTTTGCTTCCCCTTTTGAGCCATATTTGTTTCGTTCCTACCCTCTCTTGGAATCGATGAAAATCAAATTGAAGTAACAATAATAATTGAAAAAAAAAATCACTGTTATTTAGTGAACTACGTTTGACCTGATTCCTCAAAGAAGGATACGTAGGCGCCTCACGGCTCGGTCATAGGGTGCACAACATACACAATGTGCACGAAAAGAAACATTAAGAGACCCCAATCAAGAAACTGGGGCAGGAATTGTATTGGAAATAAGAAAAGATTCCAAGAGTTGTAATTTTAAACCCATACCAAAGCTATTTAGCTTTTAATACCTTTTCCATTTCTAACCCCATACCAAAAAGACCTTTCGATCAATCTTAGAAAAATGCTGAGACAAGCAAATGAAGATGGTTCATAACACTCTGGTACAAACAAGAAAAGAAAGTAAAAATGAGAGAGTCTTATAGGTGAAAACCCACACGGGCACCATAAGGCGACGGAAGTTGAGAGAAAAGTAAAAATGAGAGAGTCTTATTGGTGAAAACCTTCGTAGGCACCATAAGGCGAAAAGGAAGTGAGAAATGAACAAATGAGGAAGGTTTATCGGTGAAAACTCTTTGAGATATTGCAAGTCCAACAGGTCTGTGAAATGAAAAATGAAGTTGGATTATGGAAATTTTGGGGAAAACGAAAATAAGACAATTGAGAGGAGATTGATTAAAAGACTGGGTTGATTAATCCGAAATGCATACCCTGATCATTGGCGTCAGTAACTCCAATCAGATAAGTTTTATTCCTTCTCCGACAGTCATCCAAATTTGGATTTTTCTTTTCATTCTATAATTGTCGAAATCAGCGCGTTTCGTCACTAATAATCTTACTTTTCTAAAGCTTTGAGATAAGTTTTATTCCAAACAAATAAGAAGGAATGTCAAGGTATACTACCAAGATTCAAGGTTACATGATGCAAAATACGGCCATGAAAGGCGGGAGATAAAAAGATATTGGTGTAAGAAAAGTGAAATCAAAAGTGGATCAGCAAAGTCAGAAGGGACATATGATTACAGTTAAAAGGATTTGAAGGAAAACATACAGAGGGAAATCCTATAGTCAAGGATCAATTACAAGGACAAAACGGTCTTTTTCAACCATTCCAAGGCAATAAAAAAGAGACGAAGAGAAGCCTCACCATCGGCAAGAATACCCCAGTTAACCACCCTGCTTTAAACTAACGAAGTTTTCTTTGATTTAAAACAGGGGCAAAGACAATATTTGTGTCAGGAAATACCTGCTAGAAAAGAAGAAGTCAGGCGTCCACCTGGAGAATGAGGATGAGAATTAAAGAAGTCAGGCGTCCACCTGGAGAATGAGGATGAGAATTAAAGAAGTCAGGCGTCCACCTGGAGAATGAGGATGAGAAAAGAAGAAGTCAGGCGTCCACCTGGAGAATGAGGATGAGAATTAAAGAAGTCAGGCGTCCACCTGGAGAATGAGGATGAGAATTAAAGAAGTCAGGCGTCCACCTGGAGAATGAGGATGAGAAAAGAAGAAGTCAGGCGTCCACCTGGAGAATGAGGATGAGAATTAAAGAAGTCAGGCGTCCACCTGGAGAATGAGGATGAGAATTAAAGAAGTCAGGCGTCCACCTGGAGAATGAGGATGAGAATTAAAGAAGTCAGGCGTCCACCTGGAGAATGAGGATGAGAATTAAAGAAGTCAGGCGTCCACCTGGAGAATGAGGATGAGAAAAGAAGAAGTCAGGCGTCCACCTGGAGAATGAGGATGAGAATTAAAGAAGTCAGGCGTCCACCTGGAGAATGAGGATGAGAATTGAAGAAGTCAGGCGTCCACCTGGAGAATGAGGATGAGAATTGAAGAAGTCAGGCGTCCACCTGGAGAATGAGGATGAAGAATTAAAGAAATCAGGCATCCACCTGGAGAATGAGGATGAGAAAAGAAGAAGTCAGGCGTCCACCTGGAGAATGAGGATAAAAATTAAAAAAGTCAGGCATCCACCTGGAGAATGAGGATGAAGAAAGAAAAGAAGCAGTCAAGGCACCCACCTGGAGAACGAGGGAATGCAATTGAAGTGTTGAAATCAAAAGCCCGCTCATATGATAAAGGAGCACATTTAGAATCAATAAAGCAGAGGAGTCCAACAAAATCCCCAGCAAGAAACAACAAGAGTCCCAAAAGAAAATACGGGACATAATGAAAAGGAATACGGAATAAGCCAAATGCCCAAGAGTCACCAAGATATCAAGACAACAAGAAACGCAAGGGCATGATCTAGATAAGATTTTTTATAATTCCTGTACCATAATCTAGTTTAGTTTTTGTATTACCTTTGAAGTAAGGTGTAATAAGGAGGTCAGCAAGCAGTAAAAACAGCACGAAGCAGCAGTAACATCACAGTCCCACGGTAGTCCCAGCTACCCAAAACTTCCCGAACTACATTGACCTGATTCCTTTATAGCCAAGGATATGTAGGAAACCTTTGAAGCAGAGGTTCGGTCAAATCTTTCAAAAAATGCTTCCCACGGAGTATTTGAACGGGCAAAAATCGCTCGTGTCCGCTCACTTTATCTTTGCACGAAAACTCTTCGAGTTTCCGCACAAAGAGGGGCAGCTGTGAGCACGTAATTTTTGCCTTACGAAAACTACTCCAAAATAAATCAAAAAATAAAATAAATTTCTTTTACTGTGTAATTCTTGAATTTGCGTGGTGTTAAATATTTGTTGTATGTCCATAAATGTTTACTTTGTCATAATAAAATGAAAATTAAAATAAAATACATGTTGCATGCATATAGGATTTAATTATGTATTTGAAAGATAATTTAAATAGAATCACCAAAATATGCATTTTTGTTCTATTTTTTATATTCCACTGTGTGATTAATGTTTTATTTGTATGTTGAATAGTTGTTATGAAGTGATTCATATTTTGTGTAAGGTTAAAAATTGTTTTATAATTTTTTGTTAGGATTTTTTTAATGATAAATAATAAAATAGAATAAAAAAAATAATAAGTTGTAAAATAAAAATTGGACCTGGATTAAAATCCAGGCCCAAATCAAATTACCCCCCCACAGCCCAATCCAACATCCCCCTGTCCGGTCCAATTCGAACAAGCCTAAACGACGCCGCATGAGATACCTCAAATCTGAGCCGTTGATTCATTGCAATCAAACGGTCCAGTTCAGCTTCTGCATAAATGAAACGACGACGTTTAAGGGCAATTAGATCTGAACTGTTCATCCATCTTGATCCCACGGTCTTAAAAACTCACCCAAACTCGATCCATTTCAACCCCGGGTTGACCCCTTTCCCCAACTTAAATCAAACGATGTCGTTTGGATAAGTGGATTGATCTCAACCGTGCATCTTAATTGATCCAACGGATGAGATCAATCCACCCCACCCCTATATAAGGCCCAAGCCCCTACCCCGGCCCCTAACTGAACACCCCCTCTCCTCTCACTGTTCATCATCGTTTCCAAACCCCACCCCTAACCCTAGCCGCCCTAGAATCCCACCGCCTGAAACCCGGCGGCATCAACGCCGCCGGTCACCAAAATAACACCCTAGAACCCCCTGAACATCCTCTACACAAATCTGACCTTAGTTTCCTTCGAATCAGACCCCAACTCTTCGAATACTAAATCGAAGGTGGGTCTGAAAACTCAAACCTTTCCAATGGCTTCCAAAATAACACCATAGTACCCCCTAGCATGCCTCGTTATGGATCTGAAGTTTGTTTGGCTCGAATCAGTTCCGAGCTTCTCGAATCTTCTTTTGAAGATTCGGACCAAACAAGAACAAACTCAGATCCGTTCTAAACTGACACCAAATGACCCCTAGGCTACCCTCACCCTTGTGTCGTATTTGGTCCCCCTCGAATCTGACCAGAAATGGTTAAGTCCCAAATCGAACCTTCAAGAACCCTAGAAATACCAGACTTTTGGATTCTGTTCACTTCAGACGAAAGATTGAGGTTTAATCGACCTTAGTCAAAGTATTTTCAATAGAAAATACTTCGACTAAGGTCTGTTTGATTTCAAACAAAATCCGAAGCCAAGTTGAGTTCGAGTCTGATTAAAATTCAGAGGTACTTTTCTATTTCTGTTTGTGTATTCTGTATGTATTTTCGTTTGTTTTAATAACTTGTTAATTTTTCATATTTTTGTTTTGATTAATTCTATCATCTTTGTCTCATGCTCGTCTATATGATCAAAATATGAAACTGTTTCTGTTGATTGTGATTATTCACAATGTAAGTAATCGACTCGATTAAGTTCGTCGATTAGTTATATTATGAATTCTCATTTATGATGATGCTGATTGAAACAATCTGCTTCTATTGTTTTAAACTGATTATGGACAAATGTTGTAAATAATCAACTGATTAATACTCGTCAATTAAATCATGTTTGTTTACAAATCAGTAAATTCAAATGTATGATGTGTATGTATTGTTTTCTGAACAGGGCATTGTCAGTATATTGACAATGCTCCTGTGTGTGTTTGATCTTGGTTCAATGTTAAGTCCAGTCTGAATTGTTATAATAATTTCAGTAATATGTTGTTATGATGTTAGTTCTGAATTCAGTGTGATTTTATAAATGTTGATTAGATGTAATTGTGTTAGAAGGTTACATTCTTAGTTAGGATTCAGGCTAAAACTTTAGGATTGGTTATAGCTGCTTAAACAGATTTTAAAATCTGTATTGTTAGATTCTGAATTTAAGGCAGTAATAACAGTAATTACAGTAGGAAATCTAGGACATTTTTTGGGACAGAATAGTGAGGGTAATGTGATAGAATAGTGGACTGAAAGTGGAATGTTGGTTGGCTATAATTTAAGATACTAATGGGAAACAAAGGGTAATGGGCTGCTAAAAATCAGGATAAGAGCACTTGGATTTAAAGTGTTCAAAAGCAGTTTTAATGGAAAACTTTCTGATTTTTAAAAGGAGAAAAGGGTCCAGGCAGCACTAGAAGGGTACAGGACAGCCCTGTATAAATAGAGGGGGATTGGGACAGATTTGGGGCAGATTTTGAAAGAGAAAAATCTGATAAGAGAGATTTTTTTGAAAGAAAAAAAAATCAGATTTGAGGGCACATTTTGAAAGAGAAAAATCTGATAGAGGCAGATTTTAAAACAGAAAGATTTTAAGAAGAAAAATCTGATTTTGAAAGGAGAAGAAATCTGATTTAGGAGCTCTTTTAGAAAAAGAAATAGAAAAGAAAATATTCGCACACACACACACACACACACACAGTGAAATTGAAACAGAAAAAATAGAAAAGAAAAGAAAAAATCCGAAACTTTGTTGTTCTTTTTGGAATCTGTCCGGGTCTGTGTACTGATACTATTTGGTCTTAAAATCTGAAGTTCTTTAAGAAGCTTTACTCTTGTGAATCTGGGTTTCTCGGGTCTTGTTATTGCTCAAATCTGTGGAAATACTGATATTCTGCCAGTATTTTGTTACTGCTGCTACTGCTGAAATTTACTTCTTCTACCTTCATTTCCAGGTACTTATCTTTTGAATTTTATGTTGAAAAGAGATTCAACATGACAAATCCATGAAGCCTGAATTGCAATTCTGTTTCCAATTGTCCAAGTTCATTAGTTTAAATTTCATTTTTTTGTTTCATGTTAGTTAACTAGTAGTGAATTCAATTTGATAGCTATGAGTTAATTGTCTTATTTTGAAATTCATATAAAGCTTTGTAATAATGTTAGCCATTCCGAAATCTCATTGGTATAGGTATATGTGAATTGTCAAAACAGGGAGTAAGGCATAAAAATGGGCCATTGATTACATCCCATAATACCATTAGCTAAATGTAAAGTAGAATGGAAATATTAAGAAGTTACATTAGTAGTATATCTTGTAACAAATATGATTTTGTTTAGATTGGTATAAGTTATTATATGGTATGATGACAGGTATAATCATATGAGTAAAGTGAGTTGGTATAGCTCGTCATGATGTTAAGAATATTATGAATGTTTAGGCGTACAACTATGTTGTATGTAATACAGTTCGAATTGAATCAATTTGAATAATAACTCTTTTCTCATCAATTTGATTATTTATCGTTATAAATAAACTGAGCAATTATAATTCTGGATCAAAAAACAAGCATGTGAGAATGAGGTGATATGTATAAGAACCAATCGCAACACTTTATATCAATGGTAAATAAAAGTAGAATTTGCACTAATTAAAATAAATAAAAATTGTTCAAAAATACTTCTTCCCTTCATAAATTATTTTTGTGAGTTTCATATGGCATTCATCCTTTGGTATATGTATATGTTGTATTTGTGAAGAATAGTATTAATCATGTTCTTATTTTACTTTGAATTTGAATAGTCTTGGGATGAACATAATTAATACTCGGAAATTATAGTCAACGGGCAATACTTAATAAATTGTGAATTCTTTTAAGAATTTAAAGGCATCCCCTAAAATATGAATTTTACAGGAATTTCATATAAAAAATGTGTAGATATAATAAACAATTTTGTGGAAAATCCATAATATTATTACAAAAATTTTACGCAATTAGGGATGCGTTCGCGTACCCTGATTATTTTTTTAAAAAAAAGCAAATTCGGATTATGCGTACGCACAATTTCGAGCGAATATTTAAGAAAAGGATTTTTCCAAGGATGTTAAAATAATTTCATATAACCCGAGGTGTGCAGTTCATTATTTAAATAAAAAGGGTGATGATGTTCCTGATTTTATTTTAAATTTCGAACATATATTTTTTATAAAAACTATAACATGGACAATTTTATTGTGTACACGTACGCGTGGCATGATCCCCGGTAATTATAAAAAGTATATAATACGAATATACGTACGCGTAATTCGTCCATATAATTGTAAACAATAAGTAAAAAGCGGTAGTAAAATCATGCAATAAAAACGTATTTAGTAAAATCAAGATAATTAAGCCAATAATAAAAACAGTTAAGCGACCGTGCTAGAACCACGGAATTCGGAAATGCCTAACACCTTCTTCCGGATTAACAGAATTCCTTACTCAGGATTTCTGGTTCGCAGAATAATAAACAGAGTCATATTCTCCTCGATTCAGGGATTAAAATTGGTGACTTGGGACGCCTTAAAATTCCCAGGTGGCGACTCTGAAATAATTAAATAAATCCCGTTTCGACTGTCCTTCAATTGGAGAAAACTTCCCCACGCGCCCCGCGGGAGCGGTAAAAAGGAGGTGTGACAGGTACTGCATCTGCCAGGAAGAGAGCCTTTTCTCAAACCTTTCTATTACTCCATTCCATATGCCAACTGACTTGTGTTTAGCTCCCAATGGAAGGCCTAGGTAGGTTGTAGGGAAAGTGCCTGTCTTGCAGCCAAGAATCTCAGCCAGTTCAGCTAGATTGGAGACCTCATTAACCGGATATATGACAATTTTCAACATGTTAATGTGTAGGCCAGATAAAACTTCAAAGATAAGCAAAGTAAGGTTGAGGTTGAGAACCCGTGACCTCTCTGCCCCACAAAATATTAAGGTATCATTTATTGTTAATGTGAGACTATCAGTGCGTTTTCTAAGGTCCGTCCCACTTGAAAACCTTGTATCCATTGCAGCTGCTTTGCTTTTTCAAGCATTTTAGTTAGTCCTTCCATAGCCAATATAAAGAGGAAAGGGGAGAGAGGGTCTCCCTGCCTGAGGCCTTTTTGTGGAGAAAAAACCCAACAGGACTTCTATTAACCAAAACAGAGTATTTCACAATGGTAATGCTGAATTTAATCCACCTAATCCACCTTTCACCAAACCCCATTCTCCTCAGTATGTTGATTAGATAGGGCCAATTTAATTGATCAAATACTTTCTCAATGTCTAGCTTGCAAAGAATACCTGTGCCTCCATTTTTGATTCTCCAATCCAAGGTTTCATTAGCAATTAAGGATGCATCCATGATCTGCCTGTTTCTGATAAAGGCAATCACCACACAATGCCTAAATGTGATAATGGCTCGAGGGACTTGCACTACTTGTCCTTCTGGGTAAGTTGTGTATCAACCATATATTGTTCATTCCTTGGACAATCTAGAAATGCACCAAATTACCATTATTGACAAAAGTTTATACCATTATCCTTTGCTTTGGTCAAGTAGTGTGGGTAGTCAATTCCCTATTTGGTTTTTGAAACCTTCTCATCTTCCAAATTTATTTTACATGAATACACAAATATATAGTTAAATTTAGCTTTCTCATCTTATTGTAGTAATACTTTTCACAAGAAAGACATTCACAAGCTTAGTGATATATAAGGAGACCATGAACAGAATACTCATTAAGAAATGATTCTACTTATCCTCAAAATAAAAAATTACCAGTCATACACAAATATTCATAGATAAGAACAAATAAAGGCATTAAACCAATATAGAAAGTTTATGGCAAAAAACTTAAAAGATGGTGAATTTGAAATCCAAACGAAGAAAAATAAACTTACATGATATTACCTGCAGATTTTGATAGTCAAATTTTAAACATATTGAGCCAGACATTTGAAAATCTGTTACAAATGTAAGGTAACTCTAGAGACATAACAGGATAGCAGAAAACAATAGGACACTCTCATCAAAATAGTTAAAGGACAGTGGAGAAATTTCTTATACACACGTTCTATCTTAATGAGTATGGTTTTATCTTTACCAAAAAGCAAAGAATGTGATTCTATGTGAATAATTGTCAGTCACTTCCTATCAATCTTGCATACAACAACAACAATCTTGCATATTACACGAAGAAAAGAAAAAAAAACAGCTTCGAACTCCATGGCACTGACTTACCTAGCATTCATATAGCAATATCCAAATTTAAAGGGCTCAATGATTTTAGAACTTCACAACAGTTTTCCAACACACACGGATCATTGTATTTCCTCTTAAACAACTTTATCTTTACTTTACGTACCATAAGTATTATGGTTAGAACTTATATTTACATTTAGATCAAATAGAATTAGAACAAATAAAATTAAGAAATATATTCACAATTTAAACTTGTGCTATCAGATTGCTAAGAAATATTATGGTTAAACTTAGATTTACATTTAGATCAAATAAAATTAAGAAATGTATTCACAATTGAAATTAAGAAATATATTCACAGCTAACTTCTCAGCATCTATAAGCGAGACATTAATTTGGTAACATAAATGTTCTAGCATTTTTTCCTCTTGTAATACTGAAATAGACGGTCTTTCTTCTTCATTTATTGACACATCGAGGTGTTAGCAGCTTGTTTATAAGGTCAATTAAAGCCCTCAACTGAATGTAATAGATATAAAAAAGGCGTAGCATTTCAACAATCGAAATAAATATTTTCTTGAAGACAATTTGCAGATAACTTCTTGTGTTGGGAAATTTTTGTACCATTTTGAAAACTTTATAGATCTTTAAAATTCAAAAGCCAAGAACAAACATGTTTACATTACATGGGATAACCATTTGACTGACCAATATGTATGTTCGCAAAACTGATTGACCTTCTTTCTTTCTACTATAATCCGAAATTAGAATCCCAAGATGTCGACTGAAAGAAAAAGCAGTATGCTAATTGCACTCTTTTTGTAAGAGATAATCCACAAATAGCCATTGAGATGAATAACAAACACCAAGCAGAAGAATGTATTAAGAAAATGAGCTGCTATCAAATACAAAGTAAAATATTCAAGCACAAAGTCATAATTTAGCAGGTATAACCTAGTGAAAGGTTCAACATCTATCAGAATATAAATGCTTGATACATTCATGGATATATTGCAGCTATTTTAAATCTCTTAACTTGTTATGTCAAAATACTAACCGAATAAGAGTCATTACAGACAATTGTTTGATCTCTGTTCTTTGGATTTTCCCTTTTTCTACTTTTGCTTTCTCAATTTGGACCGATCACTAAAATAAACTGATAATCTGTCCTTCTCTCTCTCTATACCCCTCCCCCCCTATTACTAAAAATTATGACTTGTCTAAATGCATATTATGTAATTGAGGACGCATATAAGGCATGTGTTTGCTGGTCTTGGTCAAACAACCAGAACAGACACGGCGTAGTTAATAGTAAATTTAAATGTGGCTTCATAAATAGTACAAGCACAGTATAAGATCTCATTAATTGCATAAATATCTTTAGCATGACATCAAAATATAAAATATAAAATAGTACAAATATACCGTTGCATGAACATCAATTTTCCAACTAACCAAATTTGGATGCATATTCATACTCATCTCTCCATGTAAGTCTGCAAAATATCAATTTTAGCATCTCTGATGTTAACCCATTAGCAAAATGACCAAGTATCAGATACAACTTAATCAAATGAAGAAATAGCGGATAAGAGATACTGAATCTAAATTGATCTGAAGTCCGCAAAGAATAAGGTGTAACGACCCGGCCGGTTGTTTCATGAGTTACTGCTCCGTTTTCCCCATTTATGCTTCTTATTGTCTTGTTCAGAGGTACTATGTGTTATCGGGTTGGTTGGCTCGGGTACGGAGAGGTTTTGGTAAGGTTTGAGACACTTAGTCTCTTTTGAGGAAGCTTAAGTTGGAAAAGTCAACTGGATGTTGACTTATGTGTTAAAGGGCTCGGATGTGAGTTCCGATGGTTCGGATAGCTTCAGGAGGTGATTTGGGACTTAGGAGCGTGATCGGAATGTGTTTTGGAGGTCCGGAGTGGATTTAGGCTTGAATTGGCGAAATTGGAATTTTGGAGTTTTCCGGTTGATAGGTGAGATTTTGATATATGGGCCGGAATGGAATTTCGGGAGTTGTATTAGGTCCGTTGTGTCATTTGGGATGTGTGTGCAAAATTTTAGGTCATTCGGACGTGGTTTGATAGACTTTTTGATCGAAAGAGGAATTTGGAAAATTTTGGAATTCTTAGGCTTGAATCCGATGCAAATTTGGTGTTTTGATGTTGTTTTGAGCGTTCCGAAGGTTGGAAAAGTTTGAATGATGTTAAGGGATATGTTGACATATTTGGTTGAGGTCCCGAGGGCCTCAGGTGAGTTTCGGGTGGTTAAACGGACCATTTCAAGTTGGATAAAGTTGCAGAAATTCTCCTGTTGATGTTGCTGACAGCTGGCCTTCGCGTTCGTGAGTGGGCGCTTGCGTTCGCGAAGGGTTAGCATGTGAGGCTGAAGGTTTGGTCTTCGCGTTCACGAGGGAGGTCCCGCATTCGCGAAGGGTTGCGGTCATTGAGCTACGCGTTCGCGAGAGGGAAGTCGCGTTCGCGAAGAAGGAAAATGTGGTAAGTGTTAGGTTGTGCTTCGCGAACGCGAGGCTTTGACCGCGTTCGCGAAGAAGGATTTAAATGACTGGGTAGAATGTTTTAAAATCTCATTTCCGCGGTTTTTAGCCTATGTTTCTCCATTTTTGGGCGATTTTGAAGCTTTTTGAAGAGGATTGAAGAGGGAATCAAGGGGTAACATTTGGAGGTAAGATTTATGGACTTAAAACTCAATCCTAATGTGATCTCTACTTAATTAATCATGGAAATTGTTGAATTTAAGCCTAAGTATTGAAGAACTATGGCTTGTAATTGGATACCTAAAATTTGGGATTTGAGGGGTCGTTTGTGGTTGGATTTTGGTGTTTTTGATATAAATGAACACGGAGAGTGATAATGAGTCTATTGATATAATTTTTATTGGATTCCGAGAAGTGGGCCTGGGGGTCGGGTTTGGCCAATTTCGAAATTTGTGTTGTAATTTGATTTCTTTCGAGTGGACTTTGTTCCATTAGCATATTTTGATGGTTTTGCACAGATTTTGGTTAGATTTGGAGCATCCGGAGGTCGATTCGAGAGGCAAAGGCATCGCGGGCTAGAGTTTGGACCGGATAGAGGTGAGTAATGATTGTAAATGTTGTCCTGATGGTATGAAATCCCGAATTTCACATCGTAGTGCTATATTGAGGTGACGCACACGCTAGATGACGAGCGTGGGATTGTACACCATTGGGGATTGTGACTTAGTCCATCCCGTATGACTGTTTTACTGCGTATTTGATTGAAAATTGTTTGCTATCATCATGCTTTGGGCTGAATGCCATATTTGGGCCTCGTGCCAACTATTTTGGACCCTTGGGGGATTCTTACTAATATTCTTCATTGTTTTGACTTTATACTTGTACTCAATCATGTTATATACTACTGTTTTTACAACTCAACCATGTTTACACTATTTTGACATCTTAAATGATATTTTGAGCTGAGCATCATATTTTACTGGGCCCGAGTGGCTTTTAGAGATTTCTGACTAAGTAAGGCCAAGGGACTGGTGTTGTGAGGATTATTATAGGATCGGGTTGCATGCCGTAGCAGTGTTGTACTGATTATGATTATGAGGCCGATGGCCTGAGTTATACGCCACAAGGTGGCTTGATATGAGGCCTAGAGCCTATTGATTATGCCACGAGATGGCTTGATATTGCACTTGGGCCGTAAGGGGCCCCTCTCGGAGTCTGTACACCCCAGTGAGCATGGGTACCTAGTGAGATATGTGATATAGCCCGAGGGGCTGAGGTTGTTCCATGTTATTGCTTGAAGGGCTGATTTCTGTTGGTATTGCGCCCGAGGGGCTGATTTTATGTGTTTATCTTTTTTCGCTGCTTTTCATTTACTTGTTTAACTGTAAAAAAAGGTGTTTTAAAGAAGATTATACTGAACTAAGGTGTTTTTATAAGATCTCACTATTTTATTTCATTTTTATTAGTTTTTCTCTGCCTCTTTATAGCATGTTGTTGTGTTTTACGTGATTTCTTATCGCTCAGTCTTCATTTATTATTATTACTCACTGAGTTGGAGTACTCACTTTACTCCCTGCACCCTGTTTGCAGATTCAGGAGCTTCAGGTCCCGCCAGTGAGGGTTGATTGCTCCCAGCACGCTATTCGGAGCCCACTAGGTAGCTGCTCGGCGTTCGCAGCCCAGTGTTTCTCCCTCCTATCTTACTTTTTGTTTCTAATTCCGTAATAGACTGTGTAGACATGTGATTTTTGACCTTACCCAAGATTTTTATATTTTAGCATGTAAATATTTAATGTAGGCCTAATATAGCTATTTCAACTATTTTTGACTTCTTTACTTTATTTTCGTCATAAAAATGAAAGATTACAAAAAAATATTTTAGCTTACGTATCTTTCATAAATTTAAATAAAAATATACAAAAATAGTACCTTATTTTTATCTTTACATAATCTTGAAAATACAAAAAATATGTTGCATTCGCATCTAGGATTTTATTTTTGCATTTTTAAATCAATTAGTAATTTATCTGCTTTACAAAATTGAAAAAATCACAAAAAAAATGTATTTTGCATTTTTATTGTTTAATTTCGAATTTTTGTAATTTTATTTAATTAGGTGTGGTAATTATTATTCAGAGATAATTAAGTTAATTTGGTAGAATAATTTGGTTTAGGGGTTGTTCAATAAGGGTAATGTTTACCTAACTTTAGGAAGCTTCTACAATGGTAGGGTCAGGAAATGCACTACTAAATTAAATAAAAGCACTAAGCTAGTGTAGATAATTGAAAAATGGGAATGGGTAATGGAAATGGCATTAACTTAATGCCCATTTAAGGGCTAAAAATCATGGTCAGAGGGGGAGAACATTAAAAGAGGGTAGAAGGCTAGGAAATTCGGAGAGGAAAAAAAAGAGAAGGGGGCGGAGAGAGCGGTATACACTCAATATACACTCTGAATACACTGGATATACAGGGGCAGAGAGCTAAGAAAACTTGGAAGAGATTCTGAGAGAGGGAGACAAGAAAACATTCTGAAAATACTGGAAAAAAACTGGAATTTACTGTTTCATTGATTTCTATTTTCTGGTTTTCAATTTCGAATTGGCTGAAACCATCTTCCATATATTGTTTCATTGAACTATCTGGGGTTAATAGATGGATTAAAACTGGGACTGTTTTGTTGCTGCTGGTGATTGTTGTTGTTTTTACTTCTGATCTCACCCCTTTTGACTTTCATTTCCAGGTATTCCTTCATACCCTTTGCTAACAAATAAAGTGTCACAAGTTGGAACCAGATTGAATTTGTATACAGATTTGGATGTTCGAATTGGAATTTGAATAAGAGTCTTGTTTGAATGTTAAATTCTATTAGCTTCTGTTGTTTATACTTTTGTTTTCTTGTTATGATTCATGTGTTAAGTTGTCCAACTGTGCTCAAGGTATAGATTGTATACAACAATAGCTTCTGCTGAAATTTTGGCTATGTATGTATAGATTGCCTGGTCTTAACTGTAACCAATTGATGTTTCCATATAGTTTATGCCTTAGTTTAAAAGGGGATTATTGTTGATTGATATATATAAAGTTCTTATTCATGCCCCGACTCGTTTTTCTCCCCTCCTCAACGGTTAAAAAGATTATGAGAGATCACTGGTAGGTATGGCTTCAGGGATTCGATCCTGAAGTCCTTGCTTGCAGCCGGCGTTGCCAAAATATTCAGGCCCTTCCGCTAATAAAATGGTTTAATAAAGCCTTGTTGTTTGGAAGGGACTTCTCAAGTACTTTAGTGTTAAATAATTAGGGTCTTAAAAAATGGAAATTTGAGGCAAGCCATAGTTAGACACTTAGTAACAAATGGCTCTTGTGTTAATTTCATAATGTAGAGGTAAAATAATAAATATTCCTAGAGAAACCTTTAGGGTATTATCGTGATTGTGGACATGTTCGCGTGACATAATTACGAATTTTCAAAAATAAATTAAGGTCCGCGTCCGCGCGACTTTGACTAAGTTTTTTTTTCTTAAATAAATTAAGTGTTGTGAATTGTGTACACGTACGCGTGACATGACTCTTGACACGCCAAACCACACGAGTATACGTATGCGTAACTCGATAATTCTTTAAGTACGAGTAAATCACGTAATTAAAAGTGGTAAAGGTAAAAATGCATGTAGTTTCTAAACATATAATTAAATAATTTAAGCCAAGTATAAATGGTTAAGCGATCGTGCTATAACCACGGAATTCGGGAGTGCCTAACACCTTCTCCCGGGTTAACAGAATTCCTTACCCGGATTTCTGGTTCGCAGGCTACAATACAGAGTCAATCCTTTCCTTGATTTAGGATTCGAACCGGTGACTTGGGACACCATAAATTATCCCAAGTGGCGACTCTGAATCTTTAAATAAACGAATCTCGTTTCGATTGTCCTTTGATTGGAAAAACTCCCTTATACACTCCTTCGGGTGTAGGTAAAAAGGAGGTGTGACAGCTCTGGCGACTCTGCTGGGGATCGAACCCAGAATCTCTGGTTCAGGGTTCAAGAATTCGAGCTTAGAATAATTGTTATATTTGGCTTTATTTATTGTCTGGTTTTATTTACATGGTTGGTCCTAATGTGCTAAATGCTGCTTTTACCGCTTTGATATTTGGTTGGACTGTATATAAATTGTTACGAAACCCTCCTCTCTCTGAGTCTTCTAAATCATCTTGGAAGTGTGCAATTCGTGTGACTTCTTTTCTGTCAGAGTCATATCCCAATTTTAGAACGAGCTTCGGACAAGCTGCAAAGCCGGTGAAGCTTCTATATTCTCGGTACGCTGCCCCCCCTCGGCTCGAGTTGTCCGCTCGGGTAAGCCAAGTCTAGAACAAACAAACCCAGGTTTTTAAACTTAGAATAACATAGCCTCATGCCGGATCCCTAGCAGGAACGTTTGTTTCATCACGCGCATTTGACTTTGGGGACTCAACACAGGGGTTGGGTCCGTCTAGGAAAGGTGTACCCAAAATAATAGACCATTTTGATGCATTCTGTGTGCTACATATTACATTTCTTCAAGGGTAAAAGGGTCATTTGGCGGACCAATGATAGTTGAGGGTAGATGAAAAAGAAAGAAGAAAAAGAGAGGTGAAGTGTGAGGATAAAGCGAGGAGGGCCCAATTATGTTTTCTGTCACATTGTTGTTAAGAAAAGAAAAAGAGCTTGAAATTTCAAAAAAAAAAAGATTTTGTACTTTTTCATCATTTTCCGAAAATCAGAAAATCAAAAAAAGGAAAAAGAAGAAAATCCAAAAAGAGTTTACATGTCTCATCATTTTTCAAAACAAAAGATAAAAAATGTTTTTCTCTGAATTAGTTATTATTTTTATTTCTCGCCCGTATCCAATCTGCTCGAACTACGCATACCTGATTCTCGTCATTCGGGGCGTGATACGTAGGCAGCCCACATAGGATCCGGTCTTTCTAGTAAATCTTAGGTTCTTGGCTTTGCGGGGTCTTAGCCAAATTTTGCACTTCTAGCCACATTTTGGCCAAATAAGCCATTTTTGCAAAAATAACCTCAATCATGTCATGCGTGTGTCTAGTAGGGAATGTTTTTGTCTCACATAGTGTTGGTTTAAGTTTTCTCATATAGGTGTGAATTTACTTGCCGGAGTTTGGGCATGACAGAGCCTCAGGACCATCTAGTCAGGATCGTTCATTCAGAATTGGATCAAAAGAAGATTTTCTGTTTTTTTTATGTTTGCAGTTTGTTTTCTTTTTATATGTCTTTTTACCTTCTAGTTTTGTATAGTAATGTCGAGGTTTTTATTATTATTGTACTTACTATTTTGCATTTGGAAAAAGTGTGTTATGAGTCAAAAATCCAAAAGAAAAAAGAAAAAAAAAAGAGAAATTTCGCGTTTTTATATTTCCGTTATAAGTTTTCTTTAGAATACTAATTCTAGAAATGGAAAAAAAAATTGAGGTTGTTTCTCCTTTAGGCAATTAATATCTAGGACTTCAGATGAATTGTTTTTGTGTTTCCTTTAGTATATTAGGACCAAATTCAAAAAAAAACGAGAATTTTCTTTTAGTACTTCTTTAAAAGTTTTCTTTAAGGTATTAATTCCAAAATCCAAAAAGATTTTCTTTTGAGGTGTTTCTTTGGGAAATTAACAAAAAATGAAAAAAAAATTCTTTTTATTTCTACTAGAATGTTAGGATATTGTACATAGAAGAAAGAGAAAAAATAACGTATTTTATCTTTGGTTTGTTTCAGAGTTTCTCCCTTAGTTAATCAAAATTGAAATCCAAAAACATTATGTTTTATCTTTTTCATTGCTTGCTTCGAAATCTTGCGTTAGGATATCAAATGAAAATTCAAAATATTTTTCCGTGGTTTATTCTTTCGATCTTCTTCCTAAAAAAAAGAATAAAAAAAAATACTTTTGTTTTCTCTTCTAGGGTTTTCCTTAATAATTTCCCATGGAGTGTTTGATAAAAAAAAAGCAAAATATATGTTCGTTAAGCTTGAGTTTGCAATAGGTTATAGAACATTAAGTCTAGAAATTTTAAAAACAAAAAAAAAAGAGATTTATTTCCCCTTTTCTCGTCAGAGTCAAAAAGAAAAGAAACAAAGAACGTCAGTTTGTTTCCTTTATTCATGATCTTCCAGAACTACGCAAAGATCTGATTCATGTGGCGTCATGATACGTAGGCAACCTACATAGGGTTCGATCGAATCATTTTATTTTTTTAAAAAAGAAAAAAAAAGAGGAAAAAAGAAAAGAAAAAAGGGTGAAATTATGGGACGTGAGAAATGAAAGGAAAGAAAAGAGTGATAATTAGAAAAAAAAAGGAAGGAAAATGATCAAGCAAGTGCTAAAAAAGCAAAGAAAAGGGAGGTTGAAATGAACAAATTGGGATGAAGCCAAGTGACCTTATGACCCTCGAAGTCATTCTAGAACCGTTAATTGTGGCTAGGTGCATTGCACACAATGTGATATTTTTGTTGTTAAATGACCTAACGCTAACGTGATGGCCGCATTTTGTTATATTCATAACAGAAGGGTGGTTGGTTTGTGGTTTTTAAAGTGGTAACTCTTCTCTACAACACAAAGTCAAAAGGCAATGGCATACAACAACAGAACTGAGTTGGTTGATACCGGTGCCCGAAAGCAGTTGGTTGAACAGGATAAGGGGTTTGTTGAAGAGGTGAGGATGTTAAGACAACACATAACGGACATGTATCAGGCCTGGATGACTGGGAGGGCACCACCCCCACCACCAACTAGCTTCCTAAATGCTACCCTTACCCAAATAACGGTAACAGTGCCAAATGATCCCCCATACTCTCCAGATTCACCCGCTTACCATGGCTTTCCCAACCACCCTAGTAGCTCTGTCACTCATCTTCCAATTACCTTTCCTAAAAATTGCCCTCCTGTCTTTTCCACCATCCCCAACAATGAGCACTCCCTCAAAGCTCACGATGCCCGATATTACCCCTCAGAGGTTGCCCACAAAGTTCCCAACTCATACAAACAGAGCCCTCGAGATAAGTTGCATGTTGAAAATGAAAGGTTCACAGGAAGAGAAAGGAAAGAGGGGATACCCAGGAGGCTGAAAGGCATAGAACAATCCTCGAAGAACAAACAAGGAAGGGAAGATCAGTGCAGCATGTCCTACAAAGAACTGTCTGTGTCCCCTTACGTTCGCCTGCCCGCGGGGTTTAAGTGCCAGAGTTTAACTTGTATGATGGGTGTGAAGATCCAGTAGCCCATTTGAGGGATTATTGCAGTAAAATGAGAAGTGTTGGCAAGAAAGATGATTTGTTGATGGCGTACTTCAGTGAGAGCCTGACTGGGGCAGCTTTGGAATAGCATAATCGTCAAGATGTTGGTAATTGGCCTACATTGGGTGACATGGCTTAAGATTTTGTTCGATACTTTCAATACAGATCGGGCGTTACCCCAGACCGCTCCTCCTTATCCAGAATGGAAAAGAAGCCGGAGGAAAGCTTTAGAGAATTTGGACTCAGATGGAGGGAGCAGGCTGCTCGAGTCAATACCCCGATCGGTGAAGAAAAAATGGTTGAGCTCTTCCTAAAAGCCCAGGGGCCCACCTACTTCAGTCATTTGATCCCGGCCTTGGGAAAGCCTTTCAATGATGTGTTAAAAATGGGGGAGATGGTAGAAGAGGGAATCAAATCAGGTAAAATCATGAGTTGTTCGAAAGACTTTCAGAACATCCTAGTAAGCTCAGGTGGAAGAAAGAGAAACCGAAAAGATGATCCGATGGGCTTACCTGATCAACACTTCCAGCCTCGATATCATCCCCGGGGATATCCTGATGCACCAGATGATCCTCCCCAATGTCACTTCTCTCCACGGAACTCCCAAAATCGTACATCACTCTCTCAGTACCCAGCTCCACAAAATGCCTATCCACCCCTACGAGTCTATCGAAAACCCCCTGGATCAGATTTCCGGCCCAATAAAGCATTTAAGAATGAGAGGTTGCTGAAAAAAGAAAAGGCTTTCACACCTATTGGAGAATCATATGTCATTTTGTTTCAAAAGTTGAAGCAATTGGACATGTTGAAGCTGATTCATATAAAAATGTCAAACCCTCTGTCAAAGAAGTTTGATTTTTCTCAAAGGTGCGCATATTGCTTAAATGCCCCGGGGCATGACATAGAGAAGTGCTGGAATCTGAAGAAAGCAATTCAGAAGCTTATTGATGCAGGCGACATTGTTGTGCAAAATCCAGATGCAGCAGACACTAGCTAAAGTCCATCGCCTATGCATAATGAGACGCATATGATGGGTATGATTTATTTTGAAAAGGAATATGAGAATTCTTCTGAGAACCTCGGAGGTCCACATGCTACAAAGATTTCAGCGCTATTAGAGGTTGATCCTAAGAAAGAGCAAGCAAAGGGAACCCAAAAGAAATTTGCTAAGAACAATGTAATGGAGACTTGTAAAGGTCCTAGTATTGTTGATGCAGAAGTCAGTGGCTAAGATATTGAGTTTGGTGATTGGAAAGACGCTCTTTTCTTGGTTAGCCAGGAAGGAGTTTGGTGGTTTATTTTGTTGTCATTTCTATTGTCCGGATTATTCCAAGGGTTGTAATCCGGATATGGTCTTGTGACTCAAACCCTTCTATCCTTTTATTTTTGCCTGGTTTGTTTAGTCGTAGTAACTCCTTTAGTGCTGTCTAGGTTGTTCCAGGTTTGTAACCCCAGTTTAGTGCTTGTTTTGTTGTTCAAAAGCCTTCACCATCTATCTAATGCAAGTTTCCGTTTTATATGGTCATTTTGTTTAGTTCTCTTTTCTTTTTATAGTTCTTTCCCTGTTGATTCTAGTGACATGACATGCATGCGTAATTCTCAGCCTGGTCTTAAAAAAAGAGTCAGTTTAGTCATGAAGCAATGAAACAATTTTATAGATGATAAGGACAATTGAGGGAAATAAGTAAAGGCATTTTGAGATCATTTCAAGCCCTAATTGCGTGAAACTGGGGCAGATAGAACATAGAGAAACCCTATTGAAATGCATCCTGCCGCATCAGGTTGAAGCCAACGGTAAGTTTGCCCCAAATTGACAGGAGTCGTTCGTGGTAATGAGAGTGAGTGTTGTCCAATGGTGCTTTGTATATAACAAATATAGAAGGCGAATGTGTGGGTACGGTCATCAAGTCTGGCGCAACCAAAAGATGTTACGAATGTTTTCCTTGGTTTATTTAATTGTGTTGTTTGTACTTGGCATGTTTTGAAGGTTGGAATGACGAAGGCATTTTGTTCTGCTATCTAAACACTTTATCTCTCGTCACCCCTTTTGAGACTTATTTATTTTCTTTCATACCCCTCTTTCGGAATCAGTAGCGAATATCAGAAACACAAGCATGAAAGATAAGAAAAGGAAGAAAGAAAAAGAGAAAGAAAAGGAAAGAGAAAGAAAGAAAGAAAGAAAAAGAGAAAAAAAAAGAAGAAAAGAGAAAAGAAGAAGAAAAATAATAAAAAGAAAAAGAGAAAAGCAAAAGAGAAAAGAAAAAAAAACACAACAAACAAAGTAATTTCTATGACATGAACTACGTTCGACCTGATTCTTTTTAAGGAGACGTAGGCAGCCTCACGGTTCGGTCTCATCAAAATAAAAATCCAAAAGTCCCCAAGCAAGAAACTAGGGCAAAAATTGTGGTTGTTGTAAGGAATCTGGTTCCGAAAGTTGTAATTTTGAACCCATGATGAGTTGTTTTGAGCCTTTTGATACCCTTTCTTTCTAACCCCATCCAAAAGCCCAAGTTACGGTCCAAAGAAAGACCTTCCGATCAGTCTTCGAGGAATGCCAAGTCAAGCAAGGAGAGGTAATTCATATCAGAGGCAACACTCTGGTCCAAGCAGAAAAACAATGAAAATGAGATAGTCTTATTGGTGAAAACCCTCGCGGGCACCGTAAGGCGACGGTAAGTGGAGAGAAAGAATCAAAAATGGGAGAGGCTTGATGGTGAAAACCCTTCGGGCACCACAAGTCGAATAAGGATTGTGAATTAGATTGGATAATCGGAGCATTGAAGCCCAGTTTTACGGTTTAGGGGTGTAACAGGAGTTGAACATCAGACTTGCTCAACAAAATAGGCCACAGGTGCATGTCTTGGTCATTAGAGTTGGTATCCACATCTGATAGGTTTCTACTTTGTAGTTTTCTTGTTAGGAATCATTTCTTTCCTTTGTCCTTTACTCTGTTCCTTTTGTCTTGTTTACTTCCTCTTTCTGAGTCGGTTTGGTCAGAACAAGTGAGAAATGACTTCAAAATTTGCCGCCAGCTTGCCAATTGCACAAAACGGGATCTGGCCAGCACATCAAGGTGGCATAAGTTAGGAAAGAACAACAAGTGCACTGAGTTGGTAGCAATCAACATGCTTTGGGATCCATGAGAAATACAAAGGTTTGGTATATTTCAACTCGTGAACAGTACAACAGATAGAGGATGTTGGGTGAACGGGTCAAAGGTATTCTCTGTGATGAGATCAACAAAGAAAGTGTTTAACGAGTGACAAACGAGGTCTTCCAAGCAGAAATCAAAGTTGTCATGGCAAGTGAAGGAGCAATAGACCTCAAGGCCAATGCCAGTGGGTTAAGTTAGGAAAGAACAACATGCACATTGAGTGGACGGTAATTGACGTGCTTTGGGATTCGTGTGAAATACAAAGGTTTGGTACATATCAATCCAAGAACAATGCAACAAGATGGAGGGTGTTAGGTGAACGAATTAAAGGTATTTTCGGTGAAACATAAAGATTGGTAAATGTCAGTTCATGAGCACTGCAACAGATAAAGGGAATTGGGTCTGAACGGAGAAGGGGTATTTTCTGTGATAAGGATGACTGAGAAAGTGGTTAGTCCATAAGCAAGAAAGGTCCTCGAGTGGAAATCAGTTATCATGGGAAGTGAAGGAGCAATCGTCCTCAAAGTCAAGGCCACAAACCAACCACCACATTTTAAACTGACAAAATTTTTCTTTGATTAAAACAGGGGCAGGAAATTTCGGTTGTTTCGGAGAAACCCTCTGTGGAGAAAGGCAGTCACTAAACAGATTTGATTTTTGATTTTCAGGACCCTCCTGTAAAATGGGACCTAGTTTAAAAAAAATCAAAACAATCATAAGTAGCATGAATATACCCCAGGGAATATAAGTTGGTTTCAAAGTTTGCATGTCTAAGATAAGATGTAATTAGGAGTTTTTAGGACCCTCCTGGATAATGGGATAGCTTTAGGACCCTCTTAGATAACAAGATTTAGCGGAAGTCACACCTTTAGAAGATATAACTTAGATTTAAAATTGTCGTTTAGGTAAGAATTGTCACGACCCCCATGGATAATGGGACATAGCTTTCGAATTCTTAGTAATATTTGGTAATATGATTCAGTTTAACACTCACATATGTGCCCAACCTCCAAATGGGGGCAGAAAGTTTTCTTTGTTTTATCTGTTTCATTGAAGTCAGGAGCCCGCCTGGAGAGCAGGGAATACTTTCAAGCGCAGCAGTCAGGAGCCCGCCTGGAGAGCAGGGAATACTTTCAAGCGCAGCAGTCAGGAGCCCGCCTGGAGAGCAGGGAATACATTTCAAGTTAGCAGTCAGGAGCCCGCCTGGAGAGCAGGGAATACATTCAAGTTCAGCAGTCAGGAGCCCGCCTGGAGAACAAGGGAGTACAATTCAAGTTTTAGTTTTCAAGTTCTTATTGATATGTGGTAATGTGATTCGTTTTACACTTACATATGTTCCCAGATACCCAAACTGGGCCAGAAAAATTTCCTTTGTTTTCGTCTATTTTGGTTGAAGTCAGGAGCCCGCCTGGAGAACAGGGAATACATTTCAAGTTAGCAGTCAGGAGCCCGCCTGGAGAGCAGGGAATACATTCAAGTTCAGCAGTCAGGAGCCCGCCTGGAGAACAAGGGAGTACAATTCAAGTTTTAGTTTTCAAGTTCTTATTGATATTTGGTAATGTGATTCGTTTTACACTTACATATGTTCCCAGATACCCAAACTGGGGCAGAAAAATTTCCTTTGTTTTCGTCTATTTTGGTTGAATTCAGGAGCCCGCCTGAAGAGCAGGGAATACATTTCAAGTTAGTAGTCAGGAGCCCGCCTGGAGAGCAGGGAATACATTCAAGTTCAGCAGTTAGGAGCCCGCCTGGAGAGCAGGGAATACATTCAAGTTCAGCAGTTAGGAGCCCGCCTGAAGAACAAGGGAGTACAATTCAAGTTTTAGTTTTCAAGTTCTTATTGATATTTGGTAATGTGATTCGTTTTACACTTACATATGTTCCCAGGTACCCAAACTGGGGCAGAAAAATTTCCTTTGTTTTCGTCTATTTTGGTTGAATTCAGGAGCCCGCTTGAAGAGCAGGGAATACATTTCAAGTTAGCAGTCAGGAGCCCGCCTGGAGAGCAAGGAATATATTTCAAGTCTAGCAATCAGGTACCCGCTTAGAGAACAGGGAGAAGCAGTTCAAGTTTAGCAGTCAGGAGCCCGCCTGGAGAGCAGTGAATACATTTCAGTCTTTACATTTTTCAAGTTTTGAAGTTGGGAGCCCGCCTGGAGAGCAGAGGAATACATTGAAGTTTGAAGTCAGTAAAGCTGAGAGTTACAACAAAAATCTCCGGCAGAAATTAGAAGGAAGACCACAAGTCGAGCCAGAAGTAAAGAAACAACGGAGGAAGCACAAAGCAACAAGGCAACATCAGTCACAAGATCAAGTTTGGAAATAAATCTTTGTAAAGCATAGATTATAGCTTAGTCTAGCTTCTTTATTTTTGTCATTGTGTAATAAGGAGGTCAGTAGGCAGTATCAGCAACAGCAACAGCAGTAACAGTAAAACAACAGCTTCATGGTAGTCCCAGCTACCGAAACTTTCTGAACTACATGTGACCTGATTCATTTGTAGCCAAGGATATGTAGGCAGCTCAGATACCAGGGCTCGGTCACATTCTCTTTCCTCTTAGTTTTTTTGTCTCCTCAATAAAAGGGTCGGGTCAAAAAACATGTCTAGTCGTTCTTTGTCTGAAAATATTTCGTATTTCCAGTCAAAGAGGGCAGCTGTAGACATGTGATTTTTGACCTTACCCAAGATTTTTATATTTTAGCATGTAAATATTTAATGTAGGCCTAATATAGCTATTTCAACTATTTTTGACTTTTTTACTTTATTTTCGTCATAAAAATGAAAGATTACAAAAAAATATTTTAGCTTACGTATCTTTCATAAATTTAAATAAAAATATACAAAAATAGTATCTTATTTTTATCTTTACATAATCTTGAAAATACAAAAGATATGTTGCATTCGCATCTAGGATTTAATTTTTGCATTTTTAAATCAGTTAGTAATTTATCTGCTTTACAAAATTGAAAAAATCACAAAAAAAATGTATTTTGCATTTTTATTGTTTAATTTCGAATTTTTGTAATTTTATTTAATTAGGTGTGGTAATTATTATTCAGAGATAATTAAGTTAATTTGGTAGAATAATTTGGTTTAGGGGTTGTTCAATAAGGGTAATGTTTACCTAACTTTAGGAAGTTTCTACAATGGTAGGGTCTAAGAAATGCACTACTAAATTAAATAAAAGCACTAAGCTAGTGTAGATAATTGAAAAATAGGAATGGGTAATGGAAATGGCACTAACTTAATGCCCATTTAAGGGCTGAAAATCATGGTCAGAGGGGGAGAACATTAAAAGAGGGTAGAAGGCTAGGAAATTCGGAGAGGAAAAAAAAAGAGAAGGGGGCGGAGAGAGCGGTATACACTCGATATACACTCTGGATACACTGGATATACAGGGGCAGAGAGCTAAGAAAACTTGGAAGAGATTCTGAGAGAGGGAGACAAGAAAACATTCTGAAAATACTGGAAAAAAAAACTGGAATTTACTGTTTTATTGATTTCTATTTTCTGGTTTTCAATTTCGAATTGGCTGAAACCATCTTCCATATACTGTTTCATTGAACTATCTGGGGTTAATAGCTGGATTAAAACGGGGACTGTTTTGTTGTTGCTGGTGATTGCTGTTGTTTTTACTTCTGATCTCACCCCTTTTGACTTTCATTTCTAGGTATTCCTTCATACCCTTTGCTAACAAATGAAGTGCCACAAGTTGGAACCAGATTGAATTTGTATATAGATTTGGATGTTCGAATTGGAATTTGAATAAGAGTCTTGTTTGAATGTTAAATTCTATTAGCTTCTGCTGTTTATACTTTTGTTTTCTTGTTATGATTCATGTGTTAAGTTGTCCAACTGTGCTCAAGGTATAGATTGTATACAACAATAGCTTCTGCTGAAATTTTGGCTATGTATGTATAGATTGCCTGGTCTTAACTGTAACCAATTGATGTTTCCATATAGTTTATGCCTTAGTTTAAAAGGGGATTATTGTTGATTGATATATATAAAGTTCTTATTCATGCCCCGACTCGGTTTTTCTCCCCTCCTCAACGGTTAAAAAGATTATGAGAGATCACTGGTAGGTATGGCTTCAGGGATTCGATCCTGAAGTCCTTGCTTGCAGCCGGCGTTGCCAAAATATTCAGGCCCTTCCGCTAATAAAATGGTTTAATAAAGCCTTGTTGTTTGGAAGGGACTTCTCAAGTACTTTAGTGTTAAATAATTAGGGTCTTAAAAAATGGAAATTTGAGGCAAGCCATAGTTAGACACTTAGTAACAAATGGCTCTTGTGTTAATTTCATAATGTAGAGGTAAAATAATAAATATTCCTAGAGAAACCTTTAGGGCCGTTTAAAATATTATCGTGATTGTGGATATGTTCGCGTGATATAATTACGAATTTTCAAAAATAAATTAAGGTCCGCGTCCGCGCGACTTTGACTAAGTTTTTTTTTCTTAAATAAATTAAATGTTGTGAATTGTGTACACGTACGCATGACATGACTCTTGACACGCCAAACCACACGAGTATACGTATGCGTAACTCGATAATTCTTTAAGTACGAGTAAATCACGTAATTAAAAGCGGTAAAGGTAAAAATGCATGTAGTTTCTAAACACATAATTAAATAATTTAAGCCAAGTATAAATGGTTAAGCGACCGTGCTAGAACCACGGAATTCGGGAGTGCCTAACACCTTCTCCCGGGTTAACAGAATTCCTTACCCGGATTTCTGGTTCGCAGGCTATAATACAGAGTCAATCTTTTTCTCGATTTGGGATTCGAACCGGTGACTTGGGACACCATAAATTATCCCAAGTGGCGACTCTGAATCTTTAAATAAACGAATCCCGTTTCGATTGTCCTTTGATTGGAAAAACTCCCTTATACACTCCTTCGGGTGTAGGTAAAAAGGAGGTGTGACAGACTGTATAAACTCTTTCAGACTCTTAGACACATGTTTAGATGCTCATGACTAGTGACACCCCATGTCGGGCTGTGTTGGTTTCCGCAAATTGTACTGGTTCACTTTATTTTGAGCTTATTAGCATATTAATGACTTAAATTGTGTTATTATAATTGTTGAAAATGAATTGGGTGTTGTGTCGGCTGATCTTGTCTTCACGAGAAGCGTCATCACGACCGGGTATGAGTTTAGGATCGTGACATAAGGCGAGGAAATAAAGACAACCAATAGTAAAATTGCAAAAAGTAAAAGCACCGAAAAATGTCAAATGAGCATATCAATTAGCAAAATCGCGAAGGGGGAGAGAGACTAACCGAATGCTATTGGATACAGATCCAAGTGCTGAAGAACAGAGCCAAAAGATTAATAACCAGAGCTAAAGCCATTGAAAGAGAGGATAGAACATGATAGAAGAGAAAAATGAAAGCTGGATGACTTTAGGGAATAGAAGTGGACCGACCTTTTCTTATAAGAGGACACGTGGAGGAGCTGCTAGGTAAAGTGTCTCATGTGGACACATAAGTATCAAATTGGACACGCAAGTAAAGCACTATGAAAAGACAAAAATAACCTCAGGTTTGATTTTAAAGACTGAAAACAGCCATGTCGAAACCATAGCTTTTCTAATATATAGAAAAATACTCAAGTGATGATTGAAAAATTAGTTTGATAAACCTTTATATCAAAGTTTAAAATTTGTATAGTTTAACAAATCATAATTCTTGAATGCTATGATAATTTTATAGGAATGTATGTTACTTATCACAAGTAATGGTCGAAGAGAGTAGTAAAGTAGTACTAGTTGATTTGAAGATTAAAGCAATTATGGAAACTTCAGCTTCATAAAGAAGCATTTTATCACAATATAAAATTTGAATATTTTAATGAATTTGAATTCTTGAATGTTGTGATAATTGTTACACATGTATAAAGGTGTCAAACATCTTAGTATGTTCAAAAATGGCAAGAGTATCATATAAATTGAGTGTCCGGACACTGCTCTTGTTAAAAAGAGTATCATACTAGGGATGATTAAGTATTTTATTATCTGTTTGTGATGTACGCATATATTGTGAAAAAAATAAAGTTAATTTTTTGGAATAATATAGAATTCTCTAGAATGTCCTAGTTTAGTATACTTGATATTTATCTAGTGGACATATCTAGATGTTCTAGAATGTTGTAGGAAGATAAGACATATCTAGATATTCTAGAGTGTTGTTAGAAGATAAGGTTGCTAGAATTTTCTTTGTACATTATCTAGAATCATATCTAGAATCATCCATAGGCTAGTATAAATAGGGGGTATCTTGTTCATTTATAAGTAAGCCAAAATCAAGAAAGCCTTCTTTCCTAAATAAGTTCTCCTATCTAAAATCTCTCTTCTTTTTTCAAGCTTCCTCTTCTTTAGTTGAATCCTCCAATCTTGGTTAACGATCTTGGGCTAGCAGAAGGTCTCCGAATAATACTCTTCTTCTGCTATTCTTTACATATATTTTGCCTTTTCCAATTCTACGCAGATAAAGGGTTTTGAAATTAAATTGACCATTTTCTTCTTTCTTTTTTAATGCATTGTTACTTGGAAATTGAAGTTTGTTTGATGTAAAATTTATAGGACAGAGAAGGGAAACTAGCATCTGGAGCCATTGCCAATCTAGTTGACGAAGTCGGGGGTGCAGTAGTCTATGTGGAGGGTCTCCCTATAAATGTATCAGTGCATTTCTTTCAAGATGTAAGCCCTTCTCATTCTTTCTTCTCTTCAAGGATTTCATTATTGGTTCATGAATTTTGTGAAGATATTCATATCAGATTCTGCACCTTTTAGTATGATCATGTTGTACTTCAGAGTTAACATGGAAAGAAAGCCTAATTAGAGGAAATTGCTGAAGAAAGACTTGAACGCCTAAAGAGGAAGATAGATTAGTTCCATATTTATCATGCACGAGTTGTTGCGAATACAATGTTGAATAACAAAAGCTATGAATTTATACCCATGACATTAGCCTGTTAACAAACTAGTTGATTATGGTCCTCTCTTACAAATTCTGGCAACCAGTCCAAATATAAATAATAACTAGTATTAGTACCGGCGCACAAAAATCATATCAAATTGTGATGTAGGTTGTTTGAATCATGTGCGAATAACCTTAAAATATAAACCTCTGAGATAAAAATTATATAACATTAGATATTAATTATGAAGAAGGATATGAATTATTGTTCAAATCTCCTAGTGGACAACCTATTTTTTTATATAAAAGACTTTCTTATCTCAAATTTAAATTAGTTTTACCCCTTTTCTCTATGATAAAAAATCTGAATTTTTTTTCTTCTTTCTATTTAGTCTTTATTTTTGGTATTATATAATTTAATTCCTAATATTATTACATTGTCATGTGGATTTTTATTAGCTTGTTCGAATTTAATATATATTTCTAACACACTCATTCTAATATAATATAGATAAAAATTAAATAACTTTCTCATCTCAAATTCAAATATTTTTTTATCATTCTATTTTTTAAATTGGACCGCATTTTTAAAAATTTATGTTATGCTTTCAAACTTAAACTAATTGTACTCAATTCAAATATTAATCATACAAAAGTATTTTCTTAATTGTTTGAACACATTATATCTAAATGTTGTAGTAATATTTATGTATAAGATAATTATTTGCCCGATTTATCAATATTAATATGACTTTTTATTATTGTTATTAAAATATTTTTTTATTGATTCTTTAGTTTTTTCCTTACCTTATAAATAATTTGTATACTTTAATAAGATCTTATTTTGCTGCTTGAATTTATTAAATTCTTAAATTCAATAAATCTTTAATATCTTAAGTAAATTTTAATTTTATTTATATTTTAACTTACTCCAAAATATAAATAGTCATAGGTTATCTCGATTTACGTATCTCTATATTTTTATTATTTTCTATTATAGTTTTTTAGTTAATTTTTTACCTCCATATTTCTAGCTAATATAGAAGAAAATCTATGAGTTGATCAATATATAGATACAAATATATATATATATAGATTAGATTTGTCTAAGATCTATTTAGATTATGTATAAGATTCATTAAACTACTTCCTTTGATTATCTTTCTATTTATAATTTCTAATTATTAATGTTTTCCTAAAATTGCCAAGTGGCTTCATTTTAGCTTGTCACTTGGCTTAACCACAATGCATACTACTCTCCTTTTAATATAACTAGTATTAGTACCCGTGCGATGCGCGGATAAATCATTTCAAATTGCGATGTATATTGTTTGAATCATGTACAAATAACCTTAAAATATATATCTCTCAGATAAAAATTATATAACATGAGAATTTAATTATGAAGCAGGATATGAAATTATTGATCAAATCTCATAGTAGACAACCAATCTTTTTAACATATATTTGTAGCAACCTAACCCCTTGATTTTAGTACTTGCATTTCGTTCCGTTGTCGATATTAAAGAATATTAAACATGTCATATTGTGATTTGTCTTGTTCGAGCACATTAGATCATATTATTTTAACAAAATTCTTACAATCACTTTATTTTTATCAGGAAGTCAAATAATTCTTATTCATCACATCATTTTTAAGTAAATTCTTTTTTTTCTTTTCTTATAGTTATTTTATTATTTAATATTTCATATTATTATACCATCATATAATTTTTTGTTAGCTTATAATTAGATTAATGTCTTGCTTATTATTCTTTTAATAGTATGTGATAAAAATAAATATTTTATTCACGAAATTTGATATATTTTTATGCCTTTATCCTCTTATTCATAATATTTTAATCATTTAAATTTGTGAGTAATATTTTTACATATAATTAATTATTTTATTTTATCTATATCAAAATTAATTTAAAGTATAAGTATCCTCACACTACCTCTATTTTCTTTTTAATATACATTCTCTTTCCTACTATAAATATTAATTAGTTTTATATTAATATTTTATCTATAACCAAAATAATGTCATATTTTGTTTTAAATTGTAACTTTTAGTTAGTCTAAAATATTAATACATAAGTTATTTGATTATCATGTTCCAAATGTATTGAGTTCTCTTATAATTAATTTTGTATTAGATGCAGTTAAATTTTCTTTCTTTTTTAGCTATAAGATAAAATTTAATTTTAATTTTAATTTTAATTTTCATTATTAAGATTACCAATATTAAAAATTTATTTTATATTCTTAAAAATTTATTTAATCATAGAAAAATAATTCTTAATTTTATGAACACATTATTTCAAAATATTGTAATAATATTTTTACTATCTTTTTAATTATTTACGTAATATTTTTTTAAAAATAATTCATATCAAACTCAAATAATTCTTATCATTTTATTTTCTAAACTGGACCATATTTTCAAAAAATTATGCTACGCATTCAAACTCAAACTAACTACACTCGATTCATATATTAATCGTAAGTCTAAAATGTTAATACATAAGTTATTTGATTATCATGTTCCAAATGTATTGAGTTCTCTTATAATTAATTTTGTATTAGATGTAGTTAAATTTTTGTTCTTTTTTAGCTATAAGATAAAATTTAATTTTTAATTTTCATTATTAAGATTACCAGTATTAGAAATTTATTTTGTATTTTTAAAAATTTATTTAGTCATAGAAAAAAATTCTTAATTTTTTGATCACATTATTTCTAAATATTGTAATAATATTTTTACTATCATTTTAATTCTTTACGTAATATTTTTTTTAAAAAAAAATCTCATCTCAAACTCAAATAATTATGCTATGCATTCAAACTCAAATTAACTGCACTCGATTGAGATATTAATCACAGAAAAATATTTTCTTAATTGTTTGAACATATTATATCTAAATATTGTAGTAATATTTTCACTGTCATTTTACTTCTTTACATAATTTTTTTTCTCTTTTAGTTTTAAGATACTCTTTTTTTCTTTTTTAGTTTTAAGATACAAATTTAATTTTTGTAAAATTACCTATATTATAATTTTATTTGATAATTTAAAATTTTATTTTTTATTATTATTTTATTTTTCATAAATAAGACTTCAATTTCGTGGTATTATTCATAATTTGAGCATTCGCATCGTAGTTTTAAGAACTTTCTAATCTTAAATTCAAATAGTCTTTTCTTTTCATTTCTAATAGTAAATCTCTAATAAGTTAATATAATTGTTCTATTTTTTTAATCTAATATATAGTCTTATTACGTTTTATGTGGCTTTTCATTAACTCGTAACTTTATTTAATATCATTCTCAACTACTTTTCTTTAATAATATAAGATAAATATATAATTTTTTAATTATAAAATAAATATTTATTTTGTTTCAAAAATATTGTTCGAAAATTTTAAATTATTTAAAATTTAATAATATTTTTAAGTATTGTATATTTACTTTATTTTATTTTCTGAACTTATGATTTATAAATGTCCTTACATTATCTCTAATTTATTTTTATTGTTCAATATTTTTAATTTTTTATTTTACTATTAGACTTGAGTTATGTGGACTTATATTATAACTTTTCTTATCATAATATAAAAAAATTCTCATCTCAAATTTAAATAAGTTTTACACTTTTTCCTATGATAAAAAATCTTAGTTTTTTTTTCTATTTATTCTTTATTATTGATGTTATATTATTCAATACCTAATATTATTACATTGTCATGTGAATTTTTATTAGCCTGTTTGAATTTAATATTTATTTTTACCACATTCATTCTAATATAATATAGATAAAAATTAAAATACTTTCTCATCTCAAATTCAAATAATTTTTATCATTCTATTTTCTTAATTGGACTATATTTTTAAAAAATTATGGTATGCTTTCAAACTTAAACTAACTAAACTCATTTCAAATATTAATCATAGAAAAATATTTTCTTAATTGTTTGAACACATTGTATCTAAATGTTGTAGTAATATTTACGTATATTATATTCGTTTGCACGGTTTATCAATATTAATATGAATTTATTTTTCTTGTTATTAAAATATCTTTTGCTGATTATTTAATTTTTCTCTTACCTTATAATTAATTTGTATACTTTATGTAAGATCTTATTTTGTTGCTTGAATTTATTTAGTTTTTAAACTCAATAAATCTTTAATATCTTAAGTAATTTTTAGTTTTATTTTATATTTTAACTTACTCCAAAGTATAAATAGTCATAAGTTATCTCAATTTACGTCTTTATATATATTATAGTTTTTAATTAATTTTTCACCTCCATATTTCTAGCTAACATAGAAGAAAATCTATGAGTGGATCAATATATAGATATAGATATAGATATTGATACAAATATACATATAAATTTAAATATAGATATATAGATTAGATTTGTCTAGATCTATTTAGATAATGTATAAGATTCATTAAACTACCTCCATTAGTTATGTTTCTATATATAATTTCTAATTATTAATGTTGTCCTAAAATTGCCAAGTGGCTTCATTTTAGCTTGCCACTTGGCTTAACCACAATGCATACTATTCTCCTTTACATATAATATATCATGTAGATACTCTATTGAAACAATTAACGACTTTTCTATCATTTGCAAACCATTGCCTAAACAATGGTTCTGGGTGCGTCCTGATGAGTATAGATGGGCAAAACAACCACGCAGCACTTTTAGCAGATTTTCTCCATCAGCTTAATTTTAGCTAATTCCGCCTTATCAGTTTGTCCCATCAGCCTGATGAATTTGCTCTCTTTTATAAGAAAAAGGAACACTATGGGGTATGCAGCACTATAGATGGAATATAGATCAATCCAATTGTCACGATGCGAAATCACCAACAGCCAGGGGCGGATGCAGCATAGAACTACTGGGTTCAACTGAACCCAGTACTTTCGACGCGGAACATATATTTATGTGTAAAAAGTTATTAAAATTGTATAAATAGTAGATATCGAACCCATAACTTTAAACGTTGAATCCATAGAACTAAAATTTTAGATCCGCCTCTGCCAACAGCGGAGTCGTGACGGCGCCTAACATCCGCTTGCTAGGCAAGCCAACATTAGTGCACAACTAATTATTTGTAGACAATTGATTAAGGGTAGTACTCAAAACGACCTATCGGGTCGTCACACTAATACATCATCAAGACCAGGTCACATCCACGGACTTTATGGCCGGAAAGAAATAAAGCATGCTTTGAGGGGAAGAGGCGGCAGATTGCTAGAGTCAAAAACAAACTCATTAAGCATTTGTACTTCTGGTGTTATAGCAGTTCTTTAGATAAGAAGGACCAGTATTTGGATTTTTTGCATTTGTTAGGAGAAAATATGTAGTATGAATGAAGTAAGAGCTGTAGCCTGGTCTTGTACTTTCTTTGTGTACCATCTTGGTACCAGTTTTAATAAAATCTTTACTTATCAACAAAAAAAAAAAAGGACCAGGTCACATCCACTAGCTTCAACTATTCTTAAGTAGAAAACAACTCTTCTCCTTCCAGAATATTCCTACTACAATCAAAAACTCAGGACTCAGTCAAGAGAATACTTCTGGTAATGATCGGGGGCACTGAGATGCATGCCGGTAACAGTATATTGGTATGAGGAATATTCTGGAATGGTTCCTACAAGCTATGTTGGGGGGGATAGAAACACCACCTTTCCAGTAGACGCTGAGGGTTGAGTGATCGGCAACGGCTCATGAGTTGGCTGTAAGTTAATCAAGTTGTTGCCCTCTAAATAATGCTTCGATTGAGTAACTAGATTATCTTTTTGTGGCCCTTCCCTGGCTAATGTTTTTCAGCATTGCCTGCCATATAAGGATTTTATTTGTTTGTATGCCCAGGCCAGTTTTTGCTGCATAAGGAACATGTAGGAATACACTCTCTATTTTACCTCTATGTACGTATTTCAAGCCTCAAAACAGGCCCATATTTGTTGTTGATTGCAGTAGATCTAGCACCATACAGCAAGCCCCCTCTACCTCCCAGTTTTATTTCCAAGACTGTTTTCTTTTCTTGCGTAAGAGAATAGTGCACTCAACTTTGGGTAGTAGAATTCATATTTAAAAGACAGGCTAATTTGAAAATCATACTTGCTTCTCCAGTTCAATTCTCCAATCAGATAGTAGCTACTGATGCACTTCACTTATTGGTACTTATCCAATTTAGTCTCTCATCTTTCTTTCATGTAATAAGCTACCAGACTTCCACTATTTTGCTTCATGTCTCATATTTTACCCTTATCTCTTCATCAGAGAAGTTTAGTAAGTTAGGGAAGAACCAACTCAATTGTGGTCTATCCTTACTCCCATCTTTCGTTTGGAAAATTATTTCTGCTTATCGTCTTTCTTAATTAATGTGCATTCAACCTCTAGTAATGGATTACAGACGCCTTTGCGTGGGATATTTACAGGATGAGCTGGAGATCATTGGCCGAGTCTTGGGTCAGAAAGGAGGTTATTCTGGGACAAGTGTACTTTTGAAAAATAAAACTACCGGGGAGCTCATTTCTGAGGGGCGGCATTCATTATTTGCCAGTAAAATATGATGAAGTATTTCTATGGAGCAAGATGCCTCCTTGAATATATCCTACTACCTAGTTCATATGCATGTTTTCTTGTTTTTAAATCAATAAATGGGGCATACTTTTTTCTTGCCATGAATGTATGGAGCAGCATCATGCCTCAAGAACAAGTGCCATGCATGTAAATAATTGATTTCCGGCTTATTTATGAATGTTGTTTCAACAGCGGGCGAAATTAAAAAATCCATTCCTTCACCCCCCGGCGCAAAACAAGATCCTTTTGGCTGTGTCCTCTCTGTTTTGGTAGGATAAGAGGAGGAGGATAGAAAGAGTAAAAACTTACGAATATCTCTTGCTTTCAATCACCTTGTTTAAAGAGAGCAAAGGGGTCTACTTGTATTGTAAACGCTCACTTTAACCATATAATTGGGGCCATGGGCTACATGCAAAACCTATACAAAACCACTAGTTCAAAGATCAAATATTACGGTACAGCAGGGGGATATTCAGTATTACCTGGTTACATGGACCGGGTTGGTTCGGTTTATCAAAACCGAACCAAACCAACTGTATCGATTTGAATTGGTTCGGTTTCGTTGGTTTTTTTTTATTTTTTCTGTTACATAAATATTATTTCAATCTTATTTGTTAAAGTTATAGATAAAGTTTTGATAAATGAATATATGCATGTTTAGTATAAATTAAAAAATTGACAAACATATGATCTATTAAAATATTCTTATGGGAGAATTTTTTTTTTAAGCACATGATAGTTATTTTCTTAGTTGTCCAACAATAATTTTTCGTTGATGTATGCTTTAAAAGTTTACCGAATTTAATAATTAAACATAAAAATCAATATGATACCTAAATAGTGATATGTTCTATTTAATTTTAATATATGGAGGAACAAAGAGATGATTGATGCATTTCAATAAAACTTGATAAGAAAGTGATACAACTTGTTATTAAAGTAAATAAAAATGAATGCACTTTATAGTTCCATTAAATATTACATCCCATGAGTAGATCTCAAATATTTGTGGATATTTTTTAAAGAAAATTCTATATAAAATCTTATAAGTATATGAAAGAACTATATATTTATATGTCGGTTTGATTTGGGATTTTTTAATCGGCTTGATTTGACTTTTCAGTGGCACTACCAAACTCATGAAGCTCAAATTTAAAAAATTTACCAGATATGTATAAATATTAAATTTCGAACCAAGTAACTTAAACGGTAGGTTCAGTGGCAATACCAAACTCATGAAGCTCAAATTACACCTTTGATGCAAACAGATAACACAAATATTTTGAACTGTGACAAACCGATGAAATGTATTACTACCACCAGCAGATAAAAGCCAGTAAACGCATTGGATAAACTGGGAGAAATATTTGTATTGGTTCTAGTCATACCAGACTACCAAGATCAGGGGCGGATTTAGGGGGTGCAAGGGGTTCACCCGAACCCCCTTCGTCGAAAAATTACACTGTATATATAAGGCAAAATCTGTTTTTTACCTTTATATATTAAGTTTTGAACCCCCTTAATACAATCCAAAAGTGTAGTTTAGTGGTTCAATTCCCACTAGCTAAAAAAAAATTTTTTGAACCCGGTCGTGGAGATTCTGCCTCCGCCACTGACCAGGATCAATATGGCACATTAGTTATTAAGCAGATACGCAGTAACATTACAAAATACTACAAACCATGTATAATACACATAGATCCCTTACGTACCTGCTGTTGGATAGCAGATACGTAATAGTTAGTGTGTGTGTATATATATAAATATATATTGAAAATGGTGTAGTTTTCATCAGATACACAAGCTATAAATTAAAGAATGGCGGGATCGGAAGGGTCAACTCATCTAAAATTGTATTCCGTTTACTTCACGTTAAACCCACTTGCCCTAAGATCCAGCTTTGCATTTACCTAGATCGATTTCTCTTGTTGGAATTACAACATTTTATATCATCATCTTCTTCAGTTTTTACGTAAAGAGCCTTTCTCATCACGAAATCTACTAGTATATGAATTAAGAACCAGCTGGAACATACAGTACACTTGTAGAATTTTGGGGAAAATAAATTAAAATTCTACAATAGAGCAAGTAAGAGCGAGGGAGGAAGCAAAAGCTTATCTTGAACTAACCCAAGAAGAAACAGACCGGGTTTCATCACTTGCCTTTCCTCCTCACCGATCGACTAGGCACCGAGTTTAGCTTCTATAACTGTTATGCGGTCAGAGGAATCCGAGTTGACCGCGTTCAACCCGGTCTAGTCTTTTGCACCTTCAAAGTTCCTCCTCGCCTCACTGTATATATATATCATGTTATTAGTAAGAGTAATAAAGTGATCGTTGAAAAGTTATTTGTAGGATAGAGAAGGGAAATTAGCACCTGGCGCCATAGCCGGTCTTGTTGACGATGTTGGGGCTGCAGCAGTCTTTGTGGAGGGTCTCCCCAATGAATGTATCAGTGGACATGTCTATTTCATTTCTTTCAAGTGCGAAGAACATCGATGTAAGCCTTCCTCGATCATGCATGTCATCACTGAGCTTCACTTATTGCTGCTTATCCACACAATTACCTAAGTTGTTTTTCTCGCATTTTTCTTTCTAATAAATAAATATCGTGAATTTAGCTACTAGACTTCCTATATATATGTTGCTTCACATATCGTATTATGATAAATGGACCTTCGGCCTAACACACTAGCTTATGAGGTGAGTGTATTGGGAAAAATTGTATTTAAATATAAAGGTGACGTGTCGAGACACGTAGACTGGTCAAAGAATTACAACTAGCCAAGAGGCACGAGTTGCAACAGATATGAGCAAATGGCATAGGAAGAGGCACGGGCAGTTATTCAAATAACTCAACGCCCGTACCTATCTAAGTCATTTATGTCCGAGAATCAAAAGGAATGAATCTGACAATAGAAAAGAGTGCAGATACGGCATTTAATAGGCATTAAATGTGGAATACGTTAGAGAATTTGTATTGAATGTGATGATTATATAACGTACCATTCAATATCTTTAATTACTCATAATAGCCTCATTATAATTTGGGCAAAACGTATATCTCCAAGATATCTATAAAAGGGATATATCTGATCAATTGTAAGGATACGAAACACTATTGGAATAAATTTTGGTTTACTTGTTTTTCTCTTGATTACTCTCTTGCTACCTAAATTACTTCCTTTTATACATTCTTTTAATTATCAGTAACCCGTGTTCTTCTAAATTCTAGCTTTGACTAAAATTTTATTTTTTGGTTAAACAAATTGGTTCCGTTACTGGAAAACTGATAATCTATTTTCTTTTCACTTAACTTTCCTTGTTGCATCAATTATGTCGAACAACAATGACAACACTCAAGGAAAGCCTTCGAGAATTCCCAGCTACAACGTGGAATGATGTTTATAACAGGTATAGCACGAAGCTGAGGATTGAGGAAGATACTGTTCCACGATTTCAAAAAGAAGAAAAGGTAAGTTCGAGACGTGCAGAGACCGAAAAAAGATCCGGTAAAAACAGGTACGTTCCTTACATGGGACTTGCGGGAAAGGACTCACGGTCAAAGCAGGATAATCAAAGGTACGATCACAGATCAAGAAACAGAGAATCAGGTTCTTCATCAAGATTCAGGAATGAGCGAAACAACTATGAGTCACGAGATGATGATAGAAATTTAAAAGCGAGATTCGGTGGTTACAACTTCAACGTCAGCACCTCTGATCTCGTAGCTGTTTTGAGAAGCATGGGAGATAAGGTTCGATGGCCAAAGGAAATGAGATCGAATCCAAACAGGCGCAACCCTGACCATTGCTGCGAGTTTCATAATGACCACGGACATAAAATAGCAGATTGCAGATTTTTACAAAGTGAAGTTGATCATTTATTAAAACAAGGATATCTTACTGAGTTGTTCAGTGAGAAAGGCAAGCAAGCTTACATGAAGAACATGCAGGAGCCTCCAAAACCACCTTCTCCCAAAAGAACTGTTAACGTTATAAGTGGGGGTGAAGACGTCAATGGTATATCATATACTGCAGCTAACAAAATTTCCAAAGTAGCAATTACCCAAGGGAAACGGGTGCGGCATGTTTTAGAGGAAGACACCATTACATTCAATGATGTAGATGCAGATGGCGTATGAACCCCTCATAACGATGCACTGGTGATATCTTTAATTGTACATGATACTAATGTGAAACGAGTTTTGATTGATCCAGGTAATTCCGTGAACATTATTTTGCTAAGAGTATTACGTGAGATACAAGCTGAAGATAAAATGATACCAAAGGTGCATACTCTATCTGGATTTGAAAATTCTAGTGTCCTCGCGAAAGGAGAGGTAACACTTACCACATTCGCTGAAGGAGTCGTCAAAGATACAAAGTTCCAGGTGGTAGATATGGAGATGACTTACAGCATGATTCTTGGGAGACCATGGATCCATGAAATGGATGTTGTTCCTTCAACCTTGCATCAAGTTATTAAATTTCCATCGCCATGGTGAATCTGTCAAATTCATGGAGATCAACATACAACCAGGGCTATCAACTCTGTTGCAGATACAAGCACGAGAAATGAAGGTAAATAGCAATCACAGAAGGCAGTTAAGGACACCACAACACAAACCTCAATTGAACAAGGGCAAACAGATGTAGATTCAAGGCTTGATACCATTCAAGAACCAAAAGAGAATGAAAATATCAAAACAACAATAGAGGAATTAGAGCCTGTCGTGTTATTTGCTCAATGGCCTGATAAAAAAGTCTATGTTGGAGCCAATCTTAGCCAAGGTATGAGAGGTAAGTTAATTGAATTTTTGAAAACTAACGTGGACTGCTTTGCTTGGTCCCACTCTGACATGACAGGAATACCACCGGAGGTAATAACTCATAAACTAAATGAAGATCCATCATACCCTCCTGTCAAGCAAAAGAAAAGAAGGCAAGGAACTTTCAAGAATCAGGTGATTCAAGAAGAAGTCCAAAAATTGCTAAAAATTGGTTCCATTCGTGAGGTAAAGTATCCTAACTGGTTAGCTAACACTGTTGTAGTTCGGAAGAAGAACGGTAAGTGGCGGGTTTGTGTAGATTACACAGATCTTAATAAAGCCTGCCCTAAAGATTCTTTTTCACTACCACACATAGATCAATTGATTGATGCAACTGCAGGTCACGAACTATTAAGTTTTTAAGATACATATTTAGGATATAATCAGATTAAAATTGATCCGGGAGATGAAAAAAAAACTTCATTCATAACAGACAGGAGGACTTACTGTTATAAAGTAATGCCCTTTGGTCTAAAGAATGCAGGTGCAACGTATCAGAGGTTAGTTACCAAAATGTTTCAAGAGCATTTAGGAAAGACTATGGAGGTACATATAGATGATATGCTTGTTAAAACTCAGTATTCAAAAGATCATATATCACACTTATCTAACACATTTTCAATTTTGCGCAAATTTAATATGAAGTTAAATCCCGAAGAATGTGCATTTGGCGTTGCATTAGGTAAATTTTTGGGTTTTCTTGTTTCTAACCGTGGTATTGAAGTGAATCCTGCACAGATTAAGGCCATTGAAGAAATCCCTGATATACTTTCGAACAAGAAAGAAGTTCAAAGATTAACAAGGAGAATTGCAGCCTTGGGAAGATTCATTTCTAAATCATCAGAGAAGTGTTTTAAATTCTTCTCAGCCCTTAAGAAGCATGATCATTTTAAATGGAATGAGGAATGTCAACAGGCACTCAGGAATTTGAAAACGTACTTATCAAATCCACATTTGCTGACAAAACTAAATGTTGGGGAAAGACTACTCGATTACCTTGCTGTTTCGGAAGTTGCGGTAAGCGTTGTTTTGGTCCGAGAAGAACAAGGTAAACAATCCCCTATCTATTCTGTTAGTAAATCTTTGTTAGATGCGGAGACGCGGTATCCTCAGTTAGAAAAACTTGTACTTGCATTAATCATGGCATCTAGAAAGTTAAGACCTTACTTTCGCCAGGGGATAAAATCACAAGTGCTAGCTGATTTCGTGGCTGATTTTAGCCAGGGGATGCAATTAGAAGCAGAAAAAGAATTACAGGTATTCAATGGAGCTAACCCGGGAACTTGAACTTTATTCATTAATGGCTCATCTAATGTAAAAGGTGCAGGTTTAGGGATTGTCTTGGTACCACCTACGGGTGAAACCATTCGACAAGCTATTAAATGTCACTCTATAACTAACAATGAAACGGAATATGAGGCTGTGATTGCCGGTCTAGAATTGGCATGAGAGCTTGGCATAAATCAGATTATAATCAAGAGTGATTCGCAACTCGTGGTTAATCAAATGTTGGGGACTTATACAGCTATGGAAGCAAAGATGCAACAATACTTAGAAAAGGTACGGGAATTGATAAAGCAATTTCAAACCTGGAAAGTTATACAAATACCAATACCAAGGGAAGAAAATGTTGAAGCGGACGCCCTAGCTAATCTCGCATCTGCAGCTGATGTGGCAAGCGATGCAAACGCCTTAGTTATACATTTATTTCATTCAGTTCTCGATCCTGATAAGAATGAGGTAAATTTTAATAATTTATCTTGGGATTGGAGGAACGAGATTGTTGCTTTTTTGCAGTATGGTACCGTCCCTGATGATAAGAAAAAAGCTCATGAGCTTCGAAAGAAGGCTGCTCGGTACTGCTTAAAGCAAGGTAATTTATATCGTAAAATGTTCGGTGGTCCCTTAACAAGATACCTCGGACCTTCGCAAACGGAGTATGTAATGAAAGAAATACACGAGGGACATTGCGGGAATCACGCAGGAGGAAGGTCATTGGTAAAAACCTTAATTAGGGTAGGTTATTACTGGCCTAAAATGGAAGAAGAAGCAGAAAGTTTCGTGGCCAAATGTGATAAATGTCAAAGGTATGGTAACAATATGCATAGACCTACGGAGTTATTACATCCGGTCATTGCGCCATGGCATTTATGAAATAGGGAATGGATATCGTGAGTCCATTACCACAAGCAAAAGGACAGGTAAAGTTTCTGCTCGTACTCACTGATTATTTTACTAAATGGGTGGAGGCAGGAGCATTTAAATAGGTGCAAGAAAAGGAAGTCAAAGATTTTATTTGGCGGAATATCATATGCCGGTTTGGTGTACCAAAGGAGATCGTGTGTGATAATTGCCCTCAATTTATTGGAGCTCAAATCACGGAATTCTTTCAAAGTTGGCAAATTAAAAGGATTACGTCTACACCTTATCATCCGGTGGGTAATGGGCAAGCAGAATAAACGAACAAGGTTATTATCAATAATTTAAAGAAACGATTAGAGGAATCAAAAGGTAACTGGCCTGAAGTGTTACCTGGAGTTTTATGGGCATATTGCACAACTACAAAAACAAGTACAGGAGAAACACCGTTTTCGTTGGTTTATGGAGCTGAGGCTTTAATTCCAGTTGAGATAGGGGAACCAAGTACACAATTCACACAGGCGACACAAGAATCTAATGGCGAGGAGATGCGGGTCAATCTAGATTTACTCGAGGGGAGGAGAGAAGCTGCATTAATAAGAATGGCAGCACAAAAGCAAGTCATAGAATGATATTACAACCGAAAAGCACGCCTCAGATTCTTCAAAGTGGGGGACTTCGTGCTTAAAAGGGTTTTTCAATCTACAAAGGTAGCTAACGCGGGTAAATTAAGTCCAACATGGGAAGGACCCTATAGAGTTCGTGATATTGCAGGAAATGGAGCATATGAACTGGAGACAATGGATGGCAAGATACTACCTTCACATTGGAATGGTGTTCATTTGAAGAGATACTATTTCTAAGAAATACCCACAGTCAGGTATCACCATTTTAAATTTAATTTTTGAATTGTAAAAATTTTACTAACGATTTTAGATGATAGGAAAAAATCTAACCCGTACTAAATGATGAGTCACGGCCTGTAAGGCACACGGAATAATCTAAAATTCCTGGCCTAGGGTTACAATTATTCTGATAGAAATTCAAACGGGTTAAGCAGTCTTCATTTATAATCGCACCTCCGAGTCCCGTATGTTTTTCCTTTTTAGGAAAAGGACCAAATGAGAGAAACTATCAAGTGCTCGAGGCTTCATACTTCAACACTCAAACACTTGGGGGACTACATAATTAACACAGACATGTGTATAAAGAAGGCAAAGAAGATTGAGGAAAAATCAAGCCTAAAAGAGTCAAGTGCAGAGTAAAAGTCACAAAGTCACGAGATGGAGCCACGAACTAAGGCCAAAGAAAAACCTCACTATAGTTAGGGTAAAAGCTATGTACTAAAAGGGGTTATAAGGAAAAACCCTGTGTCTATTATTCTTCTTTTGTAAAAATCTGTTACAAGAAAAACAGTTACGAAAAAGTTATAGATGTAATTCAAATACATGTAAAGTATTATTCAAAACTTGTCAAAGTTATTTCAAATAAACATGTGTGTTCCTATTTCTTTCATCGTATGATAACACCATTATGAAGTTGAGACGTCTTCTTCATTAAGTGTCAAAATATAAAAGGGCTCTCTTTTATAAAACTCATATTTAAATTAGTTAGTCATGAGATTAACAGAAGCATTTTCGAAGAATATTATTTTATAAGTCCTTAAAAATAAAGGCAAGAATAAAGTAGACATAAGTTTAAGATAATAATATGAAAAACTTCTTAATACTTAAAAACTGAAGACTAAGTACGAACTTAGTCATAAAACTATGAAATTGTTGATGCAAATTGCCCCATAAAAAACTTGGGGACTTGCATTTCCAAAATCAACCCTCAAATGAAGCTAAGGGTTTGATTACAATTTTCCAAAATAAAAACAAAAACAAAATCATTCAAATGATTAAAACTGGTCACTGAGAAGTTTGTAGAACTGAAGTAAGAGCATCAATAGCAGCGGGCTCAATTTGGGCAGGTGCATCAACAGATGCGGTTTCAACTTGGCTTGCAGCAATAGGCTCGATTGGGCTTGAAAGAGTTGGGATACCCGTATCAGCTTCAACATTCACGAGAGCTTCAACCACGGGAGAATGAAATACGTGAGTTTGCTGAGCTTTTTCAATGGTTTCATTGATTTTAGCTAACTCCGACTCCAGGTTGAAGTTTTCTTGGCCAGCTTCAATTAGGGTATCACGACGTGAATTCAAAAATGCCCAACTTACCTCAACAACAGATTTTTCTTCAAGTATCTCATAATCCTTTTCCCAATCAGCAATCTCATTCTTTAGCTCTTCATTTTCAGCCAAGGCGGAGTTATAAGAAGCTTGAAGAGAGGCATGGGAGCTCTCTAAAGCACGCACCTTATCAGTAAAGACTCGAAGGTCTTCTTGTGCTTGAGTTAAGTTTTGCACGAGCTCCCCAGCGTAAACTTCTTTTGACTCAAAAGAGCCTTCAACTCTCTGTTCTCTTTACTGGCCTTAGATAGTTGCTCTGAGAAAGAGGATTCAACACGTTCTTTTTCTTTTTCTGCTTGGCTTGAGGAAGCTTTTACAACCGCTAACTCTGAAGTTAAAGCCCGCATCTGCTGCTCTAAGATACTCTTGCTCTCTTGTAAATCTTCCATATCAATTTGTGCACTCTCAAATTGTTCCGTCCAATTGATCACCTCCAACTGAGAATCACGTGCTATCTTCTCTGAATCACGTGCTACCTTCTCCAAGAGGGAGATTCTGTTCGTCATTTCTGTGCCGATAAGATTGGCCTAAAAAAAGAAGGGAAATAAGAATCCCAAAGATAAAAAAAAATTACAAAGTAAAGAAGGGAGAGAAGGAAAATACCTTCAAAGTGGCATGCACGATATCATTCATTAGAGTCAGGGAACTATGGCTCTCCAGCTTTGCTTTTTCAATTGGGCCAATTAAAAGCTCCAGCCATACATCTGTCTGACCTGACTTCCTCAAAAGGCTGCTATCAGCAGGAACTTTAATAGTTACCCTCCTCATAGCGACACTTCTACTTAAAGAGCCCACTTCTATATGATGAACGATAGGAGGGGGAATTGTCAAAGGAGGAGCAGTAGAAAAAGTGAAAACAGTAGGAGAAAGAACAGAAATAGCTGGGGCTAGTAAGGAAGGAATCACAGGCACGGGAGTTGAAAAAGAAGATAATGGTATTTCATCTAAAACAGGCCCTAAACTTCCACTACCAAAACCACTAATGAAAAGTTGATCAATAGGCTCACGGGTATCATGAGGAGTGATGTCATCATCAGGAATTATTACCGGGGTTTCAACAAGTTCGGTAAGAGAAATAGAAAGACGAAGGGAAACTTCAGCTTCGTCATCAGAGACGATGCGTCTCCTAGCTCATGGCCTCGTCACCAGGGAGCCCCCATCTTCCTCTTCTTCAAAGTCTTTCTCTTCAACAACTTTCCTTTTCACAGAAGAAGAACCCAAGACTATTTCTCGGGCTCTTTCTAAAGAGATACGGGCCCCCAAAGGAGTACGGGTTCCTGAAGAGACACGAGAGGCCGCAACTGCTTCAGCAGTAACTCCTCGAATAGCAAATCCTGATAAAAAGAAGGATGGGAGTTAGAGCAATAAAGAAAAATATATATATGCATGAAAGATGAAATAAAAACTCTTACCATGAGTCTTTACTTTCCAACCGTAACGGTTAGAAAGTGTTCTCCAAGACCTACCATCTATTGGTGCGGTCTTCAGCAATTTATCTACCCAACCACTGAAATTGGAAATATCCTCCACAACTCCCATGGTTGCTAAAAAAGGGGCAAAATTAGAGAAGTTGATAAACTTGAAGAAAAAAGGCACGAGAAGGATAAAAGACTTACATGCAAAATTTCACTTCTCAAGGAAGGGAACGTTATCCTCACCCACTAAGCCAACAATGGGGGCAGCAACAAACCGCGCATACCAGCCACGGTCTTTGTCATCTTCAGGGCTTACCAAAACCCTCTTACTCCTGCCCACTAGGGTAAAAACGTCATTACGGAAAAGCCTAGGGGAGTAAAGATGAATCAGGTGAGGGAAAGTAAAGGAAACGTCAGCCATATTGGTTAAATGCCTCAAACAGGCAACAGCCCTCCATATGATTGGGCCAATTTGACCCAAACAGACATTAAAGAAACGGCAAAATTCAAGAATGGCTGGGTCAATAGCTGGTTTGAACCCTAAAGTGAAAGGGTATGTATAAACAAAAGAGAACCCAGTCAAGTAAGAAGTAATTCTCTGATTTGGATTAGGGATAATAATGGGAAAATCATTACTCCAATGGCAATCTTTGCAAACTACAGGAGTCAAAACTTCTGTAATTTGAGTGGGGCAAGCATCAGCACGATCTAAAGCGGAAACCTGGTTTCTAAAAGATTCCCTATCATGGTAAAAAGATAGTTCTGTAGGGACTATCTCCTCTACTAAAGGCTCACGTAATGGTTCAGAAGGTTCTTTACCCCTAGAAGAAGATTTGTGAGAAAGGGAACCTCTGGTTCTAGAAGAAGGACCAGAACTAGGAGAAGGTATAGACGAACCACCACCACGAGTAGACCCTAAGCTACGAAGCCTACCTCCCCTTCTATGCCTAATGGGGAATTGGGGAAGGTATCAATAATGGGAACTCTCCTAGGGTTAGGGTTTGGTGAAGACATGGAGAAGAAGAATAATGTGAGGAAGAAGTGAACTGAGATTTGAGGAATTAAGTGTTCAATAAGTTTTATGTGGTAAAAGACAAGAAAAGAAGTTATATTTATATTAATAAACAACCGCCAAAGGTAAAAGTGCAGTGATGGAAGGACCATAATAATGATAACTGGCACTTCATGAATAGTGGATCTGTAAAAAAAGCCTTGAAAAGGGTTGCAAAACTACAGAACCAATGGAAAAATGACACGTGTACGGAGTATTAAATGGAAGCGACAATTGAAGCGTCAATTTTTTCATAGCATTAACGGTGACAAAAATTCTCTTTTAATGAAATCCACTTCTCAAATATTCAATTGATGAATAAATGTAAAGTGGGGGGACTATCTGTATTGGGAAAATTGTATTTAAATATAAAGGTGACGTGTCGAGACACGTAGACTGGTCAAATGGTCAAAGAATTACAACTAACCAAGAGGCACGAGTTGCAACAGATACGAGCAAATGGCAGAGGAAGAGGCATGGGCAGTTATTCAAATAACTCAGCGCTCGTACCTATCTAAGTCATTTATGTCCGAGAATCAAAAGGAATGAATCTGACAATAGAAAAGAGTGCAGATACGGCATTTAATAGGCATTAAATATGGAATACGTTAGAGAATTTGTATTGAATGTAATAACTATATAACGTAGCATTCAATATCTTTAATTACTCATAATAGCCTCATTATGATTTGGGCAAAACGTATATCTCCAAGATATCTATAAAAGGGAGATATTTGATCAATTGTAAGGACACGAAACACTATTGGAATAAATTTTGGTTTACTTGGTTTTCTCTTGATTACTCTCTTGCTACCTAAATTACTTCCTTTTATACATTCTTTTGATTATCAGTAACCCGTGTTCTTCTAAATTCTAGCTTTGACTAAAATTTTATTTTTTGGTTAAACAGTGAGGATTCCCCAAGACCATATAAGGATACCAAAGACCTCAAATCCCACTGACGTGGGACAACTCAACATATTATACTATACCTTGTCTCTTCATCGTACCAGTTCAGTTAGTTAGGGTCTGAACTAACTCGATGTAGTTTATACTGAAAACTTCCTTTGCTCACTCCAATATTTCATTTGGAAAATTATTTGTGCTTATTATCTTTTTTCATTTTATTCCCCTTTTACTGATGGATTACGGGCTTTGTTACGTTATGTATATATTACATCTTTGCTGCGACATTTGCAGGATGAGTTGGAGATCATTGGTCAAGTCTTAGGTCAGAAAGGAGGTTATTCTGGAACAAGTGTACTTGTGAAAAATAAAGCTACTGGGGAGCTCATTGCTGAGGGGCGGCATTCATTATTTGGTAAATATGCTAGTAAAATGTGATATGAGGTATTTGCATCAACATGCCCTTTGAAGATGTGGTCTTTCCACTAACTGCTTCATATTTTTTTTCCGCTGCTGCGATAGCATGTATTCATGAGCAGCATTATGCCTGTAAGAAACTTGTATATAAAATGTAAATATGGCTTGTTAGTTCAAGGTGGATACATGTTTTGCCATTGCCTGGAGTACCATTACTCCTTTGTTGATAATACGTGCCTTCTGGTTTGAAATGAAACTAGTTCAAATAAAACAGAAAAGAAATTGAGGATTCATATAGTTGATATATGGATTTACATATATAGACAGTTTACCGGAAGGTTTTGAAGAAAAAACAATATTTCGTTGGTGATCTCATCTCTTTAATTGTAAAGTATGGTAGGATGAAAGAATAAGGGGAGTAGACTCTGGACAATTATGAATAATTCCTGAATTATGTCAGGTAATTTAAATAAATCTAAGAGGGGTCGACTTGAACTGTCAACTGTGAGCACGTGATTTTTGTTTTACGCGACAATCACTCCAAAAAGAAATAAAAATAATAACAAATGGTCCTATTGTACAATTTTTTGGATTTTACATGGCACTTTGTTAATTATTTATAATTTTTGCCCATTTTATTTTTATTAAAGCAAAATACAAAAAATGTATGTGTCATGCGTAATTTGAACCGGGATCCGTTCGTTAAATAGAAAATCATAAATAGGCATCTTTGTCCGTGATTGTGTTTTTGTTTGATTTTACCTGTTTTAAATATTTTAATATGTGTGTGCAAATAATTGTATTAAGTGTTTATTTAATTTTAATTTGATTCACTTAGGTTTTGTTTTTAAAATAAAGAAGAAAATAAAATAATAATAAAAGGAACTTGGGCCAGTCCAATTTTAAACAAATTGGCCCAAACAAACTCAGCCCAAAACCCATGCTTGCCCGGTCCGTGACCAGCCTACTTCAAGAACGTCCAAACGACGCCGTTTTAATCCAGGCTGATCTGAGCCGTTGATCTCTGAAAGATCAACGACCAAGATCTCTCACCCCGAACCCACTAACAGACCCGACCCGTCTCACCCGGACCGACCTCAACCCTTTACCCTTGAAACGACGTCGTTCCCTGTTAGTCGAAGGATCCTGGCCCTTCATCATGTCTCATCCAACGGCCAGGATCCACCTATCCACTAACTATATAAACCTACAACCATACCCCGCCCCCTATCCAATACCCCAGCCTTCGTCTTCACCAGACCCTTCCCCTTCAAACCCTAGCCGCCCCTGCATACTTTCACCATGAAAAGCCGGCGGCATGGACGCCGGTGACCCCACCCTTAACACCGTAGATGCTCCTCACCATCCTGAACCCAAATCCACCAATCACACACTTCGAATCCCCTCCCACCTTCTCGAATCTTCATTTGAAGATTCGAGTCGGAACCTGATTTACACCAGTCGGCCTCAACTTCACACCAGACACTCCCCAGACCCCCTCGTGACCAAACCATGCTTGGTTTGGTCCGAATCTGACCAGGGAAGCATGAATCCCGGATCTAATTTTTGGAACCTTAGGGTTCCTCGTCACTGGTCCGTATCTCGTTTAAACCAAGAGATTAAGGTCTAATGGACCTTAATCGAAGTGTTTCTCATATGAGAAACACTTCGATTAAAGTCCGTTCAGCCTTAAGAAAGGTCTGTTCGAGTCCAAGCTAGGGTTTTTTGATTTTTCGGGGTTTAAGGTGAGTTTTGCTTTCTTTTCTTTATTTGTTTTAGTCCATGTGATTGTTTAAAAGGCTGTTCATGTTTTGTGAAAATTTGTGTTTTGAATTTTATCAACTGTGTCCTGTCCACTTTATTTGAACCTACGTGTTTGATTAAGTCCCTCTTCTGTTCACTGATAATGTGTATGTGTAAGCTGTACAATCAAATGAATTTGAATTGGTTCGTTCATTTAGTTCCTAGGGCCTTTCTGTATTAACATTGCAATCTGAACCCCTTGTGTGATACTGTTAAATGTCTGATTTTTGGTTACGATTGTATGTGTTATAACTAGTATAGTCGAGTCGACATATGTCGTCAATTAGTTTCAGTTGTCCGAACAATAACAAATCGACTTACTTCTGCTAAGCATTTGCTTGAATCAATTAGGAACTGAGTTTGTTTACTTATAGTTGTTAATTTGAATCAGAAATGTAAAAGGAATGTTTTGTTTAAGTTCTGAATTGGAGGGCATGTGCACCTGTGCGCAACATGTGCATTTGTGCACCACAGGTGCATTTATGCACAGCCTGGTTCCTGCATAAAGGGCTTTTTGATTTAAAAATAGTTTGACAGCATATGCTGTCAGATATATTCTGTTGCCCATTACCCTGCTTTAGTTTAAGAAGTATTAAACCTCATTTAAAAGAGTGAGTCTGCCAGGGAATGTGATGGGGGGGTTAATACTTAAATAGCTAAGTGGAAACTGAAAAGAAGATAGCACATGGGAGGGGTGTTCTTTTGGTCTAACAGTTTGTTAAAGGGCTGATGTTAAGGCTTATAAAAGGGGAGGACTTCCATCAGAAAAGGGAGGGGGGCATACAAAACTTAGGGGAAACAGATTTTGATATATACACACACACAGACAGAGACAAGAGAGAAAGGATATAGAAAAATCAGGAACTGTTTTCTTCACATTGTTGTCTGGATTTCATTTGTTCTTCTACTTGTTCAATCGATTCTGATCCTTCCAAGTTTAAACTGAGCTCACTGGTTGTAGTTTGCATTGGTTTATTTCCTAAAGTTTGGTCTATCTGGGGTTTCTATTTCCACTGCCTTGTTTGTTACCTGATGTTACTGCTGCTGTTTGGTGTTGCTCCTATTGTTACTCTGCTGACTTCTATTCTTCTTCAACTGTAAACACTTCCAGGTACACACTTCTGAAATTACTTGTTGTTGAAAGCTTGAAGCTTTGAAGCAGAAATAAAAGAAATGAATGTTGATTCCTTCACAATACCTATGTTCAAAACATGGCCATAGGTTGAATGGTAGTCGGCCTGCATTTGTTTAAGTTCGTTCCAACAGCAATTGCTCTGTATAAATTAACATACATTCTGTTTGAGATGAAATATTAGATAGCATTGTTTATTAGATCAGGTGTGTTTTAATGTATATAATCATTGGGGTCTTGATTTAGTTATGACAGTATAACATAGAATCATTGGCAAGCATCTGCATGTATTTTGTCTAGACCACTGAATTGTCCAAATCTGTTGTATTTGGTCCGGGACAAATGTACCCCAAACAAACTCTCATGCGGTCACATTAAGAGTTTGGCCATGTACGCCAACTCTCTTGTCAGATTACTTGATCCGATATAGGTTCGATATTGGGCTTCGGTATAGATTCACTGTTTCGAAATAATGCGATGACTTTTTGAGGAAAACTAGCAGGCGTTTTTAGTTCAATAAGTAGTAGTTTTCTTAATAAACAGCCAATTTCATTTATCAAGTCCAAATAGGCTAGTTTTAAAAATCAAACTTGGAGGTCGTCAACATGTGTTTAGTATATGCTATTAGTTTGCTTGCAACCTCACTTAGCAAATTAACAAGCGTATTCACTCGATGAAGACAAGGTATGAGGTAACTCTCACTTCATAAACAATCAATCAGGTAATCAAACAAAATTCGGATTCGGCAGACATAGTAAAAATTCAGTATGTACTTGTTTAAACAAGTTTGGTATCTTCCTTTTTTTTATTTTTTAGAGACAAACGTAATAGAAATGTAGTCACTTTAGGATATCCTTCCAAAAAATGAGATGAGCCTCGCCAAATAAAAAATGCGAATTGCGGGGCCCTCAATAATTAACCATAAAAAATACTTAGAATTCGGGACAGGCCGTTTAGCGAATTTTACGGCATTCCCCAAAGATAATAATACGTCGGACTCTTTAGGCGCGGCTTAATAATTTGACCTTCTTAAACACGGGTGCACATTGATGTGACCCAAATCCAAATCTCAACGGAGTCAAAATGTGTCGACGACCACGGGTGCATTGATTGTGACGTGGTTCGAGATGCATTTTCACGACGTTGCAATTCTATAAAAATAAATGATAATAATAAAAGCGGTTTAAACTTAATAAAAGCACGTAAGTCATAACATATATTTAAATCAGATATTTAGCCATTATAACAATTTAAGCGACCGTGCTAGAACCACGGGATTCGAGGGTGCCTAACACCTTCCCTCGGGTCAACAGAATTCCTTACTTAGAATTTCTGGTTCGCAGACTTCATTTGGAAAAGTCGAATATTTTCCTCGATTTGGGATTCAAGATAAACCGGTGACTTGGGACACCAAAAGCCAAACCTTTCCCAAGTGGCGACTCTGAATTAAATAAATAATCCCATTTCGAATATTGTCACTTAAATTGGAAAAACTCCCGCGCACATTTAACCCTTCGGGGCGGGCGCGCAAAAAGGAGGTGTGACATCAACTATCTTTCGTTTTTCTTTCTTTTTGCTCAACGAAAAGACTCTTCCTATAAGGATATCATTCAAACATTCTGGCTTCCACTGTCTGGACGTGACATGTACTACTAAAATAACACCTCCGTTCAAAATTTGGGATTCAATTATATGAATCATCACCAACCATATTACCCTTAAATTTGGGAAATAATATTGCCCTAGAAATCCTCTCAAAATTTATTGAAGATAGTCTAATTACAAGTAGAATTAGACTCCTCATCTTTTTGCAGAGCATTGTCGCATTCAAATGGCTTGTCGACCTGCATGCTCGTTCTATCTTGGACTTCCCATCTATTGGCAAAGCAAAAGCAGATGGAATGTCAGTCTGCATTTAGCTCGTTCAAGCACCACTTCTATTCCAAAAATATAGATTATCCACCGCAACAAGCCAACCGAGGCCCAGCTCCACCTCCCAGAAATCAGCCTCCTTACCGCAACCACTATAACCCACAACCCCCGCAGAATAACTTCCGCCCTCAGGAGCCACCCAGAAGGCGGACTTTCACGCCCATCGGTGAACCATACTCAACTTTGTTCCCAAAGCTGGTCCAGTTGGGTTTCTTGCAACCAATCCCTCAAACAAGGCAAAACCCGACGTCACCTTCTTACAAAGCTGGAGTCAGATGCGCCTATCATTCAGGGGCCGAGGGACATGATACAAATGACTGCTGGTCGTTGTAAAGAGTGGTCGAAAACTTGATAGAGCAAGGGAAAGTAGTGCTAAGGGACGAGGAGATCCCGAATGTAACTAACAATCCATTGCCTGCTCATAATAATGGGCCGCTGATCGGAATGATTTGTGAAGACAAAGAGTTCGACCCTGCTCTGAAAGCCATAATTGCCATTGTCGACATGGGAAAAGGGCTCGAAACAGACCAGAAACCAGAAAAAGAGGAGGAGGCCAAAGCTATAAAGAAAGTGCTTGAAAAGAAGGTGGAGAAGAAAGTGGTACCAGTAAAGGATGGAGTTCTTTACATACCACGAGGCCGAGCTGAGAAGACGCAGAGCTTCGGAATCAAAAAGACAAAACCTATGTACGTGCCGAAAGGAGCCTATGTGGTCCGGGGGACGATTCAACCACCTCGGCTGAATGAGCCAGTGGTTATCGGACGTGTGCCACAAAAGCCAATGACCAACCCGTCCACAGTACCGTGGAATTATCAAAAGACTTTGGTAATGTACAAAGGTAAAGAGGTCATGGGAGAACGTCCAGAAAATACTTTCATTGGAAGGTATTCAAATACCCAAGAACTAAACGACGCCACATAAAGGCGCTTCCCGCCAAAGAAGCCCGTAAGTGTTGAAGAAGCAGAAGTGTTCTTCCAACAAATGAAAATGCCGGATTACGAAGTGATAGATCAACTGCGCAAGTACCCCGAGCAAGTGTCCATGCTGTCATTGTTAATGAGGTCGACCGAGCATCAAAAGATCTTACTGAAGACCCTGAATGAAGCATATGTGCCAGTTGAAACCTCGGTAGAACAATTAGAGCGGATGACAGAAAGATTCTTCGCCGTCAACCAAATCTCTTTCAGCAAGAACGATCTACCCCCGGAAGGAGCGGCACACAACAAGGCTTTGCATCTAACAGTTAAATGCGAAGACTATTATGTCAAGCGGGTAATGTTGGATGGGGGCTCAGGCGTTGACATTTGCCCGCTCTCCACGCTACAAAGAATGGAAATTGGGACCGGAAGAATCCGACCCAACAATGTCTGCGTAAGGGCTTTCGACGGCATCAAGAGAGATACCATGGGAGAAATAGACCTGTTGTTGGTCATAGGACCAGTCGAATTTCAAGTAACCTTCCAGGTGCTCGACATGGATACATCCTACAATTTTCTCCTTGGCAGACCTTGGATCCATGCGGCAGGAGCCGTGCCTTCCACTCTTCACCAGATGGTGAAGTTCGAGTACGAAGACCGAGAGATCGTGGTCCATGGGGAAGATGAGCATGCTATTTATCGGGACCCATCCATCCCATATCTGGAACCGAGAGAAGGGAGCGAACATACGGTCTATCAAGCTTTTAAGATTGTACTGGCAGAGCAGCACGAAGAGGGAATACCCTGCCCCCAGCCTTTCTTGTCTAACGCCTCGGTTATGGTGGCCAAAGAGATGATCCGGCACGGATTTAGGCCAGGGAAGGGGCTTGGACGAACCCTTCAGGGAATAACAGAACCCATTACCTTGCCAGTCACCAAGAAACCTTTTGGACTAGGTTTCAAACCTACTCCAGCAGACGAAGAGTGGGCAAAGAAAAGGAAAAATGAGGGTTGGAAGTTACCTCGACCACTGCCAGATTTATATGCAACTTTCATCAGGCCAAGGTACGCCGAAGAAGAAGATGATGAGGTCTTCACAGCTGAGGAAATCGAGGAGATATGTGGAGCGATGAGAGAGATGCTCTACGAGATCCACATGGTTCAACCAGGTGAAGGCACAAGCACTGCTGAGATGATATACGTGGGGCCGAACGCCAAACTTCAAAACTGGGAGGCCACGCCATTCCCGACTAGACGGAAGTCCGGGTAGACCTGTCCTGCCACCTTTCCTGTGTCACAAGTTATCTCCAGGACATAACTTGAACGTTTTCTTCCTTTCCATTGTTGTTTTGAATTCCTAAGCTGTAAACATTGTTGTCTTCCAACTTTCCAAAGAAAATAAAAAAAAATCATCATTGTTTTCCCATTTTTTCTTTTGTTCTGATTTTTGTTATTTTTCCTTTTATCTTTCCTTTCAGTTATAATAATGCGGCTTTAAATATGACATGCTTGCGGACTTCACGCCCAGATCACAACGAGCTATTTAACTGCGAATTATTGAACCCAGAACCAGAATATGATGAGGAAGAAGCTTTTAGGGAAATAAACCGAGAGTTGGAACATTTTGAGAATAAACCTAAGCCAAATCTGAATGACACCGAACCGGTTAATTTAGGAACTCCTGAAGAAATCCGGGAGACCAAAATAAGCATTCACACGGACAAGAAAACGCGAGATGCGATAATCCAACTTCTTTTTGAATTTAAAGACGTGTTTGCTTGGTCATATGATGACATGCCGGGACTAGGTGTTGATCTAGTGGTTCATAAATTGCCGATTCATCCTGATTGTCCTCCAGTTCAACAAAAGCAACGAAAGTTCAAAACTGAGGTCAGTGACAAGATTAAAGAGGAGATCACTAAACAACTGAAAACGGGAGTGATTCGGGTAGTCCAATATACAACATGGTTGGCAAATGTGGTTCCAGTACCGAAAAAGGACGGGAAGACTCGGGTATGTGTAGATTACCGAGATTTGAATAGAGCAAGTCCCAAAGATAATTTCCCACTGCCCAACATCCACATCCTCGTTGATAATTGCGCCAAACACGAAATACAGTCTTTCGTAGATTGTTACGCTGGGTATCATCAGGTATTGATGGATGAAGAGGACGCCGAGAAAACTGCCTTCACCACGCCTTGGGGCACCTACTGTTATCGGGTCATGCCATTTGGTTTGAAGAATGCTGGGGCTACTTACATGAGGGCCATGACTGCCATTTTTCATGACATGATGCATCAGGAAATAGAGGTGTACGTGGACGACGTGATAGTCAAGTCCAGGACGCAGGATAATCACATCCAAGACTTGAAGGAAATTCTTCGAGAGATTAAGGAAGTATGACTTGAAGCTGAACCCAGCCAAATGCGCTTTCGGAGTTCCGTCGGGCAAACTTTTGGGCTTCATCGTAAGCAGGAGAGGTATCGAGCTAGATCCAACTAAGATAAAATCCATCAGAGATCTGCCTCCCCCGAGAACAAAGAAAGACGTGATGAGTCTGTTGGGCAGGTTGAACTACATCAGTCGGTTTATTGCCCAGCTGACAAGCACGTGTGAGCCCATATTCAAGCTGTTAAGGAAAGATGCGGCGATTAAATGGACAACTGAGTGTCAAGAAGCCTTTGATAAAGTCAAAGAATACCTTTCGAATCCCCCAGTCTTGGTCCCTCCAGAACCAGGGAGGCCACTTTTCTTTGTATCTGACAGTCTTGGAGAACTCTTTCGGTTGCGTCCTCGGGCAACACGACGTAACCGGAAAGAAGGAGCAAGCAATCTACTACTTGAGCAAGAAATTCACCGGCTACGAGGCCAAATACACTCTGCTGGAGAGGACATGCTGCGCTCTCACGTGGGTTGCTCAAAAGCTGAGACATTATCTCCAAGCCCACACTACGTTCCTCATAAGCAGGTTGGATCCTTTGAAGTATATATTTCAGAAACCAATGCCTACTGGGAGACTGGCTAAATGGCAAATCTTGCTTACGGAATTCGACATAGTCTATGTCACTCGCACGGCAATGAAAGCCCAGGCGCTAGCAGATCATTTGGCCGAAAATCCGGTCGATGAGGAATACCAGCCATTGAGTACCTACTTTCCAGATGAAGAAGTAAACACCGTAGAAGTGGTCTCGGAGGACGCTCATGTCTGGAAGATGTTCTTTGATGGAGCCGTGAACGCCAAGGGTGTAGGGATTGGGGCAATTTTGATCTCGCCTTCTGGTCAGCATTATCCCGCCACAGCTAGACTTCGTTTCTTTTGCACAAATAATACAGCTGAGTATGAAGCCTGCATCATGGGCATGCATATGGCAATCGATCAGGATGTCGAAGACTTATTGATTATGGGAGATTCTGACCTGATTATCCGACAAGTCCAAGGTGAATGGGAAACTCGGGATGTCAAACTTATCCCATACCGACAGCATGTGGAGGACCTCAGCAAGCGCTTTACATCAATAGAGTTCAGGTATATCCCGAGGTGTCACAATGAACTGGCAGATGCACTTGCTACTTTGGCTTCAATGCTACCCTACCCGGGCAACGCCCACGTCGATCCTTTGGAAATCCAAATCAAGGAAAGACACGGTTACTGCAATGTAATCGAGGCGGGATCAAATACGCAGCCTTGGTACCATGACATCAAGAGGTTCCTGAAGACACAAGAATACCCCGAGCACGCTACTGGAGATCAAAAGAGGACCATTAGGCGATATGCAAGTGGTTTCTTTCTGAGCGGTGAACTGTTATATAAGAGGACCCCGGACCTCAATCTCCTAAGATGTGTCGATATCGAGGAAGCGAGAAAGATCATGCACGAAGTACACGCAGGTGTGTGCGGACCTCACATGAACGGGTATGTCTTAGCGAAGAAAATCCTTCGAGCAGGTTATTACTGGATGACCATGGAAAAGGATTGCTTTAGCTTCGTTCGGAAGTGTCATCAGTGTCAGGTGCACGGTGATTTGATTCATGCACCTCCCACGGAACTGCATCCCATGTCTGCACCTTGGCCATTTGTCGCCTGGGGCATGGACGTTATTGGACCAATCGAACCAAAGGCTTCGAATGGACATAGATTCATACTGGTTGCCATCGATTACTTCACGAAATGGGTAGAGGCTGTCACCCTCAAGTCGGTCACTAAAAAAGCTGTAATGGATTTCGTACACTCAAATCTTATCTGTCGTTTCGGTATTCCTGCGACTATCATTACAGATAACGCAGCAAACTTGAACAGTCACTTAATGGGAGATGTATGCGAGCAATTCAAAATAACGCATAGGAATTCTACTCCTTATCGGCCAAAGGCCAATGGTGCTGTGGAAGCGGCAAACAAAAACATCAAGAAGATTTTGAGGAAAACCATCCAAAGTTCTCGACAGTGGCATGAGCAGTTACCATTTGCACTGTTGGGGTATCGCACTACGGTACGCACATCAGTAGGAGCGACTCCTTATCTTCTGGTTTATGGGACCGAGGCTGTAATACCGGCAGAGGTAGAAATTCCTTCGCTTCGAACCATTGTCGAAGCAGAAATCGAAGACAGCGAGTGGGTCAAGACTCGGTTAGAGCAATTGACTTTGATTGATGAAAAGCGAATGGCCGCGGTTTGTCACGGACAGTTGTACCAACGAAGAATGGCCCGTGCTTACAACAAGAAAGTCCGACCCAGGAATTTCGAAGTAGGTCAGCTGGTACTGAGGCGTATTCTGCCGCATCATGAGGAAGCAAAAGGGAAGTTTGCTCCAAATTGGAAAGGCCCATACATCATAAGGAAGATATTGCCGAGAGGAGCATTGTATTTAGGTGATATCGAAGGAAATGACCCCGACACAGCAGTAAATGCGGATGCAGTCAAGAGATACTACGTTTGAATTATACTCCAGTAGTCTTGACACATTTGAAATGATGAAGGTTTTATTCCCCACTACTCCCCAAACACTGCCCAATTCTCTCTACAAGCCTTTGGGCCGCTTATATATATAAAAAAAAAACATTGATTGAGGCCTGAACTACGTTTGACTTGATTCCGAAAGGATATGTAGGCAGCCTCTCCCTGAGGTTCAGTCACACCAACAATAAAATCCCATTCGCCCTGAAATTGAAACCGGGGCACGTCGAGCAGTTGAGAAGTTAGTATCATCTACCTCTCTTTACCAAGCACAAGCCTTCAAATCAATTACCAAAGATAGTGGGGAACCAATAAGCGTCACAAATGGAGACCGGCACACCCTGAATTGAGAGAGATAAAATGAGAGAGTCTCGTCGATGAAAACCTTCGGGTACCACGAGGCGACGGGAGTAGAGAAACAAAAATGAGAGAGCTTGTTTAGTAAAAACTCACAAAGAGTGCTATCAAGCGATGACAGGAAGAGAAATGAGAGAGGTCAGCCAGCGAAAACCTGCAAAGGGCGTTGTTGGCCGGAAAAAATGACTCCACCCCAAAGAGGTCTCAGCAAAGTTACACCGGTTTGGAATCACAGATCCGTTCTGGTTCAGGGAAACGCAAGTTCATGGAAGGTCAGGCGTCCAGTCCAAAGAGCATGTCACGTCATTTAAAGCCAGCGTTATCTTCCTCAGATAAGTCTTTCTCGTCCCGAAAGAGACATTCCCTTCTTGAAATTTGTTTTCTCCTTTCTTTGTTTCTCTTCGAATCCCTTTTTATCTTTTAACCCCAAGTTCAGGATACACCGGAAAGGGCAGGTGGCAGGTTTGTTTTCACGGAATTCCGTCTCATGAAGGAAAACACCCCGTTTCGTTGGTACGTCTGTCCAAACTTGATAAATCATGATGTTTGATGGCGTTCAAAGTAAAGAGGAAAAAGAGAAATTTCCCCCAGCAAGTCCGCCTTCGGACGAATCCCCACAGAGTCTCTCCTTGTACAATCCCCCACAGAGTCTCCCCAATATAAAAAAAAAAGGAAAAATCCCCGTTGGAATTTCCCCAGCGAGTCCCTTTGTAAAAATTCCTCAACAAGCTTACCCCATCAAATCGTGGAAAGCCCGCTTCGAAACAATTACCCAGCATGCCCCATTGTACAAAAATCCGTACAAAGAATCCACTTTGTAAATATTCCCCCACAGAGCTTCCTTTTGTACAAATCCCCACAGAATACCTCCAATAAAATCCCCGTTGAGAACCTCCAAGCAAAACGGGACACAAAAAAGAGAGAAAGAAAAAGAGCCTTACGAGGCAAATCATCACAAAATCTGGAAATACAAGCCTGAGCAGTCTAAAAGGTTCCGATATATGAATCAAATCAATAGCGGGACTTCGCAACAGAAATGAAGACGCAATAAAGCAACCGGGAACGATCTAGGTCACCAAACCGACCGTCATTTCCGAACTAACAATTGTTCTTTGTCTGAAGAGTTGAAACAGGTTTAATCCAAGACAATCGTGCAAGAAGCGCGCGTCGCCCAAAGAAGAAGGTACATGGGTACAAGAAATATTTTGGCAATAAGGAATTCACTCGAAAGGTAAGTTTCCACGAAACTCCCTTTTGTATTTTACTAAAACAAGAAAATTCAAAAAAAGAGGTCAGTTGTTGTTCTCGAATTTTGTCCCCAGCTAGTCAGCATTAGGGTTTTAAACCCTAAACTGAACTTTTTTCATTCAGCCAGCATTAGGGTTTTAAACCCTAAACTGAGCTTTTCCATGCAATCAGCATTAGGGTTTTAAACCCTAAACTGAATTTTTCCTTTAGTCAGCATTAGGGTTTTAAACCCTAAACTGAGCTTTTCCATGCAATCAGCATTAGGGTTTTAAACCCTAAACTGAATTTTTCCTTTAGTCAGCATTAGGGTTTTAAACCCTAAACTGAACTTTTTTCCATTCAGCCAGCATTAGGGTTTTAAACCCTAAACTGAGCTTTTCAATGCAGTCAGCATTAGGGTTTTAAACCCTAAACTGAATTTTCCTTTCAGTCAGCATTAGGGTTTTAAACCCTAAACTGAACTTTTTTCCATTCCGCCAGCATTAGGGTTTTAAACCCTAAACTGAGCTTTTCAATGCAGTCAGCATTAGGGTTTTAAACCCTAAACTGAATTTTCCTTTCAGTCAGCATTAGGGTTTTAAACCCTAAACTGAACTTTTTTCCATTCCGCCAGCATTAGGGTTTTAAACCCTAAACTGAATTTTTCCTTTTAGTCAGCATTAGGGTTTTAAACCCTAAACTGAACTTTTTTCCATTCCGCCAGCATTAGGGTTTTAAACCCTAAACTGAGCTTTTCAATGCAGTCAGCATTAGGGTTTTAAACCCTAAACTGAATTTTCCTTTCAGTCAGCATTAGGGTTTTAAACCCTAAACTGAACTTTTTTTCATTCCGCCAGCATTAGGGTTTTAAACCCTAAACTGAGCTTTTCAATGCAGTCAGCATTAGGGTTTTAAACCCTAAACTGAACTTTTTCTTTCAGTCAGCATTAGGGTTTTAAACCCTAAACTGAACTTTTCCTTTTAGTCAGCATTAGGGTTTTAAACCCTAAACTGAACTTTTTCCTTTCAGCCAGCATTAGGGTTTTAAACCCTAAACTGAGCTTTTCCATGCAATCAGCATTAGGGTTTTAAACCCTAAACTGAATTTTTCTTTTAGTCAGCATTAGGGTTTTAAACCCTAAACTGAACTTTTTTCATTCAGCCAGCATTAGGGTTTTAAACCCTAAACTGAGCTTTTCCATGCAATCAGCATTAGGGTTTTAAACCCTAAACTGAATTTTTTCTTTAGTCAGCATTAGGGTTTTAAACCCTAAACTGAACTTTTTTCCATTCAGCCAGCATTAGGGTTTTAAACCCTAAACTGAGCTTTTCCATGCAATCAGCATTAGGGTTTTAAACCCTAAACTGAACTTTTTTCCATTCCGCCAGCATTAGGGTTTTAAACCCTAAACTGAGCTTTTCAATGCAGTCAGCATTAGGGTTTTAAACCCTAAACTGAATTTTCCTTTCAGTCAGCATTAGGGTTTTAAACCCTAAACTGAACTTTTTTCCATTCCGCCAGCATTAGGGTTTTAAACCCTAAACTGAGCTTTTCAATGCAGTCAGCATTAGGGTTTTAAACCCTAAACTGAATTTTCCTTTCAGTCAGCATTAGGGTTTTAAACCCTAAACTGAACTTTTTTCCATTCCGCCAGCATTAGGGTTTTAAACCCTAAACTGAGCTTTTCAATGCAGTCAGCATTAGGGTTTTAAACCCTAAACTGAATTTTCCTTTCAGTCAGCATTAGGGTTTTAAACCCTAAACTGAACTTTTTTCCATTCCGCCAGCATTAGGGTTTTAAACCCTAAACTGAGCTTTTCAATGCAGTCAGCATTAGGGTTTTAAACCCTAAACTGAATTTTCCTTTCAGTCAGCATTAGGGTTTTAAACCCTAAACTGAACTTTTTTCCATTCCGCCAGCATTAGGGTTTTAAACCCTAAACTGAGCTTTTCAATGCAGTCAGCATTAGGGTTTTAAACCCTAAACTGAATTTTCCCTTTAGTCAGCATTAGGGTTTTAAAACCCTAAACTGAATTTTTCCTTTCAGTCAGCATTAGGGTTTTAAACCCTAAACTGAACTTTTTTCCATTCCGCCAGCATTAGGGTTTTAAACCCTAAACTGAGCTTTTCAATGCAGTCAGCATTAGGGTTTTAAACCCTAAACTGATTTTTTCCTTTTCATTCAGCCAGCATTAGGGTTTTAAACCCTAAACTGAGCTTTTCCATGCAGTCAGCATTAGGGTTTTAAACCCTAAACTGAATTTTCCTTTCAGTCAGCATTAGGGTTTTAAACCCTAAACTGAACTTTTCCCATTCAACCAGCATTAGGGTTTTAAACCCTAAACTGAGCTTTTCCTTGCAATCAGCATTTGGGTTTTAAAACCCTAAGCTGAGTTTCTCCCCAGCTAGTCGGTATTAGAGCTCCAACCCTGAACTAAGCATTTTTATCTTCCTTCCTCAATTTTATGAACTTCATGGCAAATAATTAACGAAATTTTCCTAGTGAAACTGGGGCAGAAAATTTCGTTCGTTTGTTTGTTTTCTCCCGCAGGTCCAACCTCGAGCCACACGGATCGAAATGACCCGCGAGATGAGTCTCAACTCAGAATCCGAAAAAGAAAGAAAAGGACAAAAAGAAGATGTCCCGAGATGCCGGAGAAAATGGAAGGCGGATCATTCCAAGTTTCGATTGAGGTCCAGAACTCTGCCAGTCACGTCTCACTGAGTATCCCAAAGGTTAAACAAGCACCTACAACTCGCAAGCATCAAGATTCGGATCGAAGTCTCCAAGCGAAATCAGCTAAGACCCATGATCAAGTCGCAGAAGAATCATAGATAGGGATCTTGTAACTAGCAGTTGATATGCATATAAGTATTTAGTTCAGTTTCAATTTTTCTTTGGTTGTAATAAGGCGGTCATTAAAGCAGGTGACAACAGCAACAGCAGTAACAGCAAGCATTGCAATCCCATGGTAGTCCCAGCTACCGAAGCTTCCCGAACTACATTGACCCGATTCCTGTTTAGCCCGGTATATGTAGGAAATCTTTGAAGCAAGATTCGGCAAAAACTTTCAAAACATGCTTCACATGGAGTAGTCCATAGGCAAAAATCGCTTATATCCGCTCACTTTATCTTTGCACGAAAACTCTTTGTGTTTCCGAACAAAGAGGGGCAGTTGTGAGCACGTGATTTTTGTTTTACGCGACAATCACTCCAAAAAGAAATAAAAATAATAACAAATGGTCCTATTGTACAATTTTTTGGATTTTACATGGCACTTTGTTAATTATTTATAATTTTTGCCCATTTTATTTTTATTAAAGCAAAATACAAAAAATGTATGTGTCATGCGTAATTTGAACCGGGATCCGTTCGTTAAATAGAAAATCATAAATAGGCATCTTTGTCCGTGATTGTGTTTTTGTTTGATTTTACCTGTTTTAAATATTTTAATATGTGTGTGCAAATAATTGTATTAAGTGTTTATTTAATTTAAATTTGATTCACTTAGGTTTTGTTTTTAAAATAAAGAAGAAAATAAAATAATAATAAAAGGAACTTGGGCCAGTCCAATTTTAAACAAATTGGCCCAAACAAACTCAGCCCAAAACCCATGCTTGCCCGGTCCGTGACCAGCCTACTTCAAGAACGTCCAAACGACGTCGTTTTAATCCAGGCTGATCTGAGCCGTTGATCTCTGAAAGATCAACGGCCAAGATCTCTCACCCCGAACCCACTAACAGACCCGACCCGTCTCACCCGGACCGACCTCAACCCTTTACCCTTGAAACGACGTCGTTCCCTGTTAGTCGAAGGATCCTGGCCCTTCATCATGTCTCATCCAACGGCCAGGATCCACCTATCCACTAACTATATAAACCTACAACCATACCCCGCCCCCCTATACAATACCCCAGCCTTCGTCTTCACCAGACCCTTCCCCTTCAAACCCTAGCCGCCCCTGCATACTTTCACCATGAAAAGCCGGCGGCATGGACGCCGGTGACCCCACCCTTAACATCGTAGATGCTCCTCACCATCCTGAACCCAAATCCACCAATCACACACTTCGAATCCCCTCCCACCTTCTCGAATCTTCATTTGAAGATTCGAGTCGGAACCTGATTTACACCAGTCGGCCTCAACTTCACACCAGACACTCCCCAGACCCCCTCGTGACCAAACCATGCTTGGTTTGGTCCGAATCTGACCAGGGAAGCATGAATCCCGGATCTAATTTTTGGAACCTTAGGGTTCCTCGTCACTGGTCCGTATCTCGTTTAAACCAAGAGATTAAGGTCTAATGGACCTTAATCGAAGTGTTTCTCATATGAGAAACACTTCGATTAAAGTCCGTTCAGCCTTAAGAAAGGTCTGTTCGAGTCCAAGCTAGGGTTTTTTGATTTTTCGGGGTTTAAGGTGAGTTTTGCTTTCTTTTCTTTATTTGTTTTAGTCCATGTGATTGTTTAAAAGGCTGTTCATGTTTTGTGAAAATTTGTGTTTTGAATTTTATCAACTGTGTCCTGTCCACTTTATTTGAACCTACGTGTTTGATTAAGTCCCTCTTCTGTTCACTGATAATGTGTATGTGTAAGCTGTACAATCAAATGAATTTGAATTGGTTCGTTCATTTAGTTCCTAGGGCCTTTTTGTATTAACATTGCAATCTGAACCCCTTGTGTGATACTGTTAAATGTCTGATTTTTGGTTACGATTGTATGTGTTATAACTAGTATAGTCGAGTCGACATATGTCGTCAATTAGTTTCAGTTGTCCGAACAATAACAAATCGACTTACTTCTGCTAAGCATTTGCTTGAATCAATTAGGAACTGAGTTTGTTTACTTATAGTTGTTAATTTGAATCAGAAATGTAAAAGGAATGTTTTGTTTAAGTTCTGAATTGGAGGGCATGTGCACCTGTGCGCAACATGTGCATTTGTGCACCACAGGTGCATTTATGCACAGCCTGGTTCCTGCATAAAGGGCTTTTTGATTTAAAAATAGTTTGACAGCATATGCTGTCAGATATATTCTGCTGCCCATTACCCTGCTTTAGTTTAAGAAGTATTAAACCTCATTTAAAAGAGTGAGTCTGCCAGGGAATGTGATGGGGGGGTTAATACTTAAATAGCTAAGTGGAAACTGAAAAGAAGATAGCACATGGGAGGGGTGTTCTTTTGGTCTAACAGTTTGTTAAAGGGCTGATGTTAAGGCTTATAAAAGGGGAGGACTTCCATCAGAAAAGGGGGGGCATACAAAACCTAGGGGAAACAGATTTTGATATATACACACACACAGACAGAGACAAGAGAGAAAGGATATAGAAAAATCAGGAACTGTTTTCTTCACATTGTTGTCTGGATTTCATTTGTTCTTCTACTTGTTCAATCGATTCTGATCCTTCCAAGTTTAAACTGAGCTCACTGGTTGTAGTTTGCATTGGTTTATTTCCTGAAGTTTGGTCTATCTGGGGTTTCTATTTCCACTGCCTTGTTTGTTACCTGCTGTTACTGCTGCTGTTTGGTGTTGCTCCTATTGTTACTCTGCTGACTTCTATTCTTCTTCAACTGTAAACACTTCCAGGTACACACTTCTGAAATTACTTGTTGTTGAAAGCTTGAAGCTTTGAAGCAGAAATAAAAGAAATGAATGTTGATTCCTTCACAATACCTATGTTCAAAACATGGCCATAGGTTGAATGGTAGTCGGCCTGCATTTGTTTAAGTTCGTTCCAACAGCAATTGCTCTGTATAAATTAACATACATTCTGTTTGAGATGAAATATTAGATAGCATTGTTTATTAGATCATGTGTGTTTTAATGTATATAATCATTGGGGGTCTTGATTTAGTTATGACAGTATAACATAGAATCATGGCAAGCATCTGCATGTATTTTGTCTAGACCACTGAATTGTCCAAATCTGTTGTATTTGGTCCGGGACAAATGTACCCCAAACAAACTCTCATGCGGTCACATTAAGAGTTTGGCCATGTACGCCAACTCTCTTGTCAGATTACTTGATCCGATATAGGTTCGATATTGGGCTTCGGTATAGATTCACTGTTTCGAAATAATGCGATGACTTTTTGAGGAAAACTAGCAGGCGTTTTTAGTTCAATAAGTAGTAGTTTTCTTAATAAACAGCCAATTTCATTTATCAAGTCCAAATAGGCTAGTTTTAAAAATCAAACTTGGAGGTCGTCAACATGAGTTTAGTATATGCTATTAGTTTGCTTGCAACCTCACTTAGCAAATTAACAAGCGTATTCACTCGATGAAGACAAGGTATGAGGTAACTCTCACTTCATAAACAATCAATCAGGTAATCAAACAAAATTCGGATTCGGCAGACATATTAAAAATTCAGTATGTACTTGTTTAAACAAGTTTGGCATCTTCCTTTTTTTATTTTTTAGAGACAAACGTAATAGAAATGTAGTCACTTTAGGATATCCTTCCAAAAAATGAGATGAGCCTCGCCAAATAAAAAATGCGAATTGCGGGGCCCTCAATAATTAACCATAAAAAATACTTAGAATTCGGGACAGGCCGTTTAGCGAATTTTACGGCATTCCCCAAAGATAATAATACGTCGGACTCTTTAGGCGCGGCTTAATAATTTGACCTTCTTAAACACGGGTGCACATTGATGTGACCCAAATCCAAATCTCAACGGAGTCAAAATGTGTCGACGACCACGGGTGCATTGATTGTGACGTGGTTCGAGATGCATTTTCACGACGTTGCAATTCTATAAAAATAAATGATAATAATAAAAGCGGTTTAAACTTAATAAAAGCACGTAAGTCATAACATATATTTAAATCAGATATTTAGCCATTATAACAATTTAAGCGACCGTGCTAGAACCACGGGATTCGAGGGTGCCTAACACCTTCCCTCGGGTCAACAGAATTCCTTACTTAGAATTTCTGGTTCGCAGACTTCATTTGGAAAAGTCGAATATTTTCCTCGATTTGGGATTCAAGATAAACCGGTGACTTGGGACACCAAAAGCCAAACCTTTCCCAAGTGGCAACTCTGAATTAAATAAATAATCCCATTTCGACTATTGTCACTTAAATTGGAAAAACTCCCGCGCGCATTTAACCCTTCGGGGCGAGCGCGCAAAAAGGAGGTGTGACATCAACTATCTTTCGTTTTTCTTTCTTTTTGCTCAACGAAAAGACTCTTCCTATAAGGATATCATTCAAACATTCTGGCTTCCACTGTCTGGACGTGACATATACTACTAAAATAACACCTCCGTTCAAAATTTGGGATTCAATTATATGAATCATCACCAACCATATTACCCTTAAATTTGGGAAATAATATTGCCCTAGAAATCCTCTCAAAATTTATTGAAGATAGTCTAATTACAAGTAGAATTAGACTCCTCATCTTTTTGCAGAGCACTGTCGCATTCAAATGGCTTGTCGACCTGCATGCTCGTTCTATCTTGGACTTCCCATCTATTGGCAAAGCAAAAGCAGATGGAATGTCAGTCTGCATTTAGCTCGTTCAAGCACCACTTCTATTCCAAAAACATAGATTACCTACTCGTTTGTTTACCCAGTACATATAAAAACAAATGTTGCTTCCTCCATTTTTAGCGAACGGGGGGGGGGGGGACGGGGGGGGGATCAAATACCCCTTATGTGGGAAAAAACAAAAATATGTACCACCAATTTTAGGGTTCTAGAAGAGTTTTGTCAAGGATAAGATCACCCTAGTATATTCTTCCAAGAACGTACTCTCCATAGTCTATCCGTTACCACAAAGAACGCCCACATGAACTACATATAATCATGGCCAACACCTATATATAACTAATTATTAAGTATTCCCTCCATTTTAATATATGCGAACAAAGTTTTAAAAAAAAAAAAAATTGAAATTTGTAGTTCTAAACAAGCCAAAAAGGGACCCAAAGTATTTGTGTGATTATAAAAGCTTCTTATTAAGGATAAAATTGTAATTTTAAACTAAATTATTTCTAAATTTAAAAATAGATCATTCTTTATAAAACGGACCAAAAAGAAAATAAATTCACATGAACTCAAAGCGTGTAGTAATTCGAGACGATATTGAAATTCTCTGTCATACACAACCAACAGAAAAAAGCTAGCAAAAGGCAACGACCGAAGTGAGAGAAATATGCTTCGCAGGATACAGATGTCAATATGCCACATGCTTTTTCAAAGTCAAAATCAATTGCCATATTACTTCAGCAGATCACAGAAAACGTACAATAGTAAAACACAAACGACAGTGCAACTAAACCCCATTTCTACCAGTCAGAGCATAAGATAGAAAGCAGATTTATCTTGAATAAGACCAACCTTATAAAAACTTTAAGCCCTTCGCAACAGAGTGACAGACTAAACCCTCCCAATAGTGTAGTCCTTCATGATGAAGGAGACGAAGACCTAGGTGTAACAGACCTTGAAACAAATCTAGAAGATGCACCAACACTGCGACTCCTCTTAGAGACTCTCTTTGGACTAGGAGAATAACTGCTACAAGACTGACTACTCCTGGAAACACTTCTCGAATAGTTCCTCTTTGACCGCGTAGGTGATACACTGCGTGAGTAGCTTCTCCTGGCCCTTCGATAACGAGGTGAAATGCTCCGAGAAATGGAACGATATCGGCTCCTTTGATAGTAGTACCTGTCGCCAGGGGAGTAGCCACGATAGCGGCTTTGTCTGTAATAACGATCATCCAGGGAGTAGGAAAGATCACGGCTGTCAGGAGAGTAGTCACGGTAGCGGCTTCTTCTGTAGTAACCGTCATTTGGAGAGTAGGAACGATTACGCCGCCTGTTGACAGGAGAGCAGTCACGGTAGCGGCTTCTTCTATAATAACGGTCATCTGGAGAACAGGGACGATCACTCCGACTCGCGGGTGATCTGCTATATGGAGATGAAGATCGAGAATAAGATCTGCCACGACTATAGTAAGGAGAATAAGGTGAGTATGAGTGACGGTGGCGGCAACTGTAATATGGAGAATGGGATCTCTGGCATCCTCTGTAACAGGGAGAGTAGTATCCACGCTCTCGTCTGTAATATGGAGAGTAAGATCTGCTCCTGCTCCTGCTCCTGCAACTCTCAGATGAGTAACGGGGAGAGCGACTCCTTGAACGAGGGGAATAACTTCGTGATTCGCGACGAACTACATTCACAAGGTGGAAATTAGAAGACATCACAGACTCACAAACCAAGTGAATTAATGCTCAGGAAAGGATATCATACCACTGACTGTTCTGAGACCCAAATATTTTCCTGGAGTAGGTGTTCTACCTCTTCTCCTCCTAGCCTGCATATATAAGAGACAATTTTTAGATGACATATCTAGACCTAGGTGGTTTGATGGGGATACAATGTCGCAATATAAGTCTCCAATGAGAAAAATGAATAATAAGCAATGAGGGTGCAAGTGAATAAAAGAAAAATGAAGGCTATACAACCCTCTGGTTTAACGGTCTGTTTGCTTGATGTGTTTCAATTTGTTATTTGGGACTTTGGTGAAGAGCTGCTACACACAGCTTCCCTGCTGCCAAAGAAACTCAGGCGAAACAAGCAAACTTTCAACTCAAATTACTGACAGGAAGCAATCTATGATATTGATACAACTAAGAACTAATACCAGCAAAGGGAAATCGTAAACGTAAGATTCAACAAACTAGCAAGTATTCAGTAAATTCTACCTTCTCCACAGTTATCACTCTGCCTTCAAGTACCGAGCGGTTCAAATACTTGATGCAGCGATCAGCTTCCTCAACACTGGACATTGTCACGAAACCGAACCCACGAGATTCCTGGGTCCATGGGTCAACAACAAGATGAACATCTTCAACCTAACCGCACAAGAAAAAAGCCTTTGATGACTTTGGTATACCAACAATATGCATACACATAGGAGCAGGTTCTACATATCACTGTTGTCTTCTTTTATATAGAATGCAAAAAGGCCTACATTAACTGACTGCAGAGAAAAAAGGAACGGAACCTTCAGAAACAACAAATATACCTTCCCCTCAGCAGAAAAATGCTTCTCGACGTCTCGCTCTTTAACGCGGGTTGAGAGACCAGTCACATACAAATTGTTCCCTGGGTTCTCAACATCGCTTGAATCACAGCTCCTGCCATTATAATACAGTTAAATAACATAAAACTCTAGTCATCAGCATATATAATGAAGAAGTGAACTGCAGACATGTACCTTGACCGGCTCCTTGAAAGATATTTGGACCTTGAGACAGATCTACTATATCGATTGTATGAAGGTGAGCGAGAATACCTGCAATACAGATGCAATATTCGAATATGAAAAGGAATAATGACCATATAGAACCCACATTAAGACCAAACAATACCTTGACCTCCTGGAATACGACATCTGCAGTTAAGATTAAGAAGGTGTTAGGATTAGGCCTATGATATAAAAGAGAGAAGGAGCATCACAGCACATCAACACAAGCCCAGCAGACATGTGTAAATGAATCAAATCGATATCCCTGAAAAATAAGCCTAATACAATAAACGCCTCAAATATTTTGCACCAGCTTACCAACACTGCTTTAACTTATTTGTCAATTAATTCCAAACCAATTGGTGCAGGCTATATAAATTCTCTAAATCCATTCTGCTCTACTCGGCCTATTTCATCCCAATACTGGTAACTAATTTATCTTTTGAGTCAAATTAGAGGATCCCTAAATATCATATTATATTACCCTCCGTTAATACAATTTAACCTCAATAATTCCAAATATTATAGAAGTATAAAATGCAGTCCTTAGAGATTAAGGCATAACAGATTATATGGCACTATTAGAGTCGATCAAATCAAGTAGACAACAACAATTAGTTAAAGATAGATGTGGGTCAAGCATTTAAACTTGATGAGTTCAGCCTTTAAGGAATACAACATTGAACTAATTATAGTTTAAATTATGAATTATCGTACCATTTGTTGAAATTTTGATTGGTTTTCACATATATATTTATGTTCTGCAGTGGTCCAAATGAACCCGCGAAGAAGGACTGCCACCGCCACCAGTTACAGATGTCAAAAGGAAGACCTTGAAACTCATTAATTTCTATATATCAAAACCTATAACAACAACATCACACACAATTATAGCTCAAAGACGACGAATGCGCAGTAAACCAAATTTCCACAGAGACCAATCAGTATAGTTCGGATTGTTTTCTTGACTTGTGCAGAGTAATTATGGGGAAAATCAACGGAAAAAACTCATCCAATCCGGTAATTTCATATTATAATGACGTCAAATGGTTTAATTTAAATCAAGCACTAATGAAAAGCACAAAAAACACATACGTAAATGGCATACAATTTCATCATCTAATCCAGTTTTTTGCTAATTCATGTCGGAGAAGAGAAGAATGAGATGAAGAAAAAAGCAGCTGAAAGGAAACTCACCGTGAAGAGATTATGGCGTAGGATTGGAATTCGTCGCTCTATTCTCTCTCCATTTCGCGAAGGCTCTCGAAATCAATGAAGTCTCAGCGAAGGTGGGGAGAATATTTATATACGTGGAGTGGGAGAAGTTTCTAGAGGAGCGGACACGAAATCTTTTTTAATTGGAATTTAATTCGTCCCAATCCTTGGTGTCAGTTCTCTTGGCCAAACCAGTAAGGGCAAAAGAATAAAGAGACATTTTTGCTTCTTTTTTTATTCCTTTGTATTTCAATTTCCATTTTTTCTTTTTTTATAAATTAGTGTGAGGTGTAAGTTGTATGGGTCGAAATCTAACCAAGAGAATCTTGCTCAAAGGTAGATTACTAAGAGACAATTAGGCCGAAGTCGTACTCGAGATGGAAGGAACTTATTAGCGAGCCGAGTAACCCAGGTCGAGGTCGAATACTCAGGTGGGCTATAACGACTAGTTTTGTAGCAAGATAATATTCTATTGCATATTCTGTGCACTTGTACTTTATGTTAGGTAAGGGATATGTCTCGTATAAATAGAAAGGTAGAGAGAAGAAAGAGGGCATTTAAATATTGTATATGATAAGATTTCTCATGAAAAGTTGACTTTGAAGTAAATTACAAACATTGCCTTTCCATAAAGATCCGATTGGCTGTTTATCCTACATTTTCTCGCATCAGATCCGAGAAAGCTCTCTATATTCCCACATTCATTTGTCTTACATCATTGTCAGAGAGAATAATCATCCACCTCATTCAATATTTGGGTGAATCATTCTCTCTATTTACATTTTATGTCATTTAATGCATTTATTACCTATCATGATTCCCATTTCATTCATAGCAATGTCATTTAATATCCATCACATTAAATAGGTTTTAACGTAATCCCACATTAGTTGCATAAACATGCTTCAGATCTAGAAATAATTACGTTTAACTAGGATTTATCCATTATCCTCTTATTTAATTAGTTTAACAAAAAGGTTCCATACTTTTGGGTCAAACAATTTGGCGCCGTCTGTGGGGACTTTCTAGTTAAAATTCTTCTAGATAAAAAAAATAACGTAAAAACCCTATACTTCCTTGTGTGCACAAATCTAACATGGCAAACAACAGAGAGGAAAAGAGGAAGGCGATACCCGACCTCACCACCAACCTTCTTCATACCATCAACGAAGTAAATGAAATGGAGGGCGAGGAGGTAACACCAAACACCTCTCCCCAGGTGAAACAGCTCGCCTCCTCCTCATGGTAGCATCACGACCTCGCACGGCAAAGGGGCCTCTACATCCACAATAGAAGAGGCAACAACGGTAGTAAAAAAGCTGCTCGAGGCGTGGTTGACAAATACGCTAACCAGCTTCCTCGTCGAGCCCGCTCAAGGGCCGAACCGAAAAGAGGAAAGGGTTTGCGTTGCACCAGCAGCTGACGAGCAGCACACACCCATCCACCCCCCTCCCCGGTAACAGGTATTATCATGATGCTAATGATGCAGGTAACGACACCCTCACGGCCATTTTGAAAAAGATAGAGGAGATGGAGAACGAGAATAAAATGCTCTGCAACCAAATGAAAGAGCATCAACAAAGGATAGACAAAATACTGGGTGCTCCAAAGTTTTTGCCAAAAAGGAACGCCGGCCAGTTCGTGGAACAACCGTACAGTGATGTGGCAGCACCACACGCCATACTCAAAACCTTCAAAATGCCGCCATATTTAAAAATATTTGACGGCACGACGGACCCTGTGGATCATGTGACCCACTGTGTCACTACAGTAAAAGGCAACGACCTCGCCAAAGAACAAATGCCATCCATATTGCTGAAGAAGTTTGGCGAAACCCTAACCGGGGGAGCGCTGACTTGGTACTCACAATTACCTGGGTGTCCTATAGAAACATTCGAGGAGATAGCAGAAAAGTTCGTCACCGCCCATGCCAGAGCAAAAAAGGTGGAGGCAAGGGAAAACGACATATTTGCCATCAAGCAATCACCTGGAGAGGGACTAAGGGACTTCCTTGCCAGATTTAACCGACTAAGGATGACCCTACCAAACGTATCGGAAGGAATGGTCGTGGTAGCCTTTCAGAACGGGATGCATAAAAGCGGCTCGAGGGCGACCAAAAAGCTACTAAGCCGCCTTATGAAGTATCTCCCGACCACTTGGGATGAAATACACAATGCCTATTGTGCCGAAGTGCGAGTCATGAAGATGGTCTGAAGGGCCGACCCAACGACTAAGTTCGATACAAGCCGAGTCATTAAAGGACCAGAGAAACGACAACAGGAGAGACCTAGCAGGACCACGGCCTAATCGAGAGAGACATCAACCCTACATCAGAGGCACCTTCATGTCTCCCTCTCGCCATGACGAGGGCCCATCCAGGCCACGACATGAACTCACCGAAGTGAGAAAGGTATTCCCCCTACTTATTCGCTCACAATTTATGTTTTCCCCCTCAGAAATAGTCTATGCACTAGAGAAGCTCGGTGTCACGGCCCAAATTCCACTAAGGGTCGTGATGGCGCCGGACACCGCTGTCAGGCAAGCCAACCAAAATACTTAATTAAATTCTCGTTTTAATAAATTTTAAAAACTATGATTTTCCTTCAATTTCACTAGTAAAAGATAATCATTTCAAATCAAATATGAATGTTAAGAAGTTAATACAAGATACCCCATAATCATCCCAGAACCCGGTGTCACAAGTGCATGAGCATTTACTAGGGAATGAAATAAAATACAGTAACTGTCCGGAATACAAGGTGGAAAGAAATGAAAAACACCATAAAATACTCTGAAGGGGACTCTGCTAGCTGCAGGTCATCTCGATAAATGCAGCTCACCTAAGTCTCTGTATCAACGATGCCGCTATGCCACTAAGACACTAGCCACATATGAACCTGTGCAACAAAAATGCACAGCAAGTGTAGTATGAGTACGAAAACAACGTGTACCCAATGAGTATCCCATCTAATCTCAAAGAAGTAGAAACGAGAGGTCGACTTCGACACTTATTAGTAGTCCAATGATAATATAGCAAAAGTGTGAGGAATTCATGAATTTCATAAAGTAAAATTAAGCTCATAAAGCTAGAAAAGGTAAACAAGTTCTCAAATAATAAAGGATTTCCAAAGATTTACTTTTCATTGTCTTTATCAATTTATCTCTGGCAAGGAAAGGCAATTATCAACATTTAAAATTCTCAGGCAAGCAATACAAGCATGCGTATATCATTCCGAGGTCGTACGACCCGATCCAACATAAATATAAAATGTGCACTGCCGAGGGTCGAACGACGCGAACCATAGATGCATCTATTACCCCGCTCGTGAATCATACATGCGACGCAGGTACACATAGAAATACATGCCCAAACAACCAACTAAGAATTTATCGGGGAACGTTTATCCAAATAAAAGCCAATTCTCTTTTAGCGATTTAAGAAAATGAAGTTTAATCCTTTTAGAAATTCATTTACCGATTTGATAGGATTTAAGCAATTCAACTGCCAACAAGATTACAGATATTCCAAGTATAGCATGTTTTTGGGTCTTACACTACCCGAACTTACATATAATAGTAGCTACGCATGGACTCTCATCACCTCGTGCGTACGTAGCCCCCCATAAATAGAAGCACATAACCAATTATTTCATCTATGGGGACTTTTCCCTCTTACAAGGTTAGAAAAGAGAATCACCTCACTCCGAAGATCCATAACCGGCATTCCACGCCCTTCCGAAGACTCGAATCGATGCTAAATGCTCCAAAACTAGCCAATAATTATGCAAATCCATTAATATATGTTCAATTGCTCATTACAATCCAATTTATAACAATTCCTAACTCCGATCGAAAAGTTGACAAAATTGCCCTCGGGCCCACGTGCCCAGATTCCGAAATTTGTCGAAGATAAAGTTTACCCATGAACCCACGAACTCAAATACATGATTTTCTCTTAATCCCATACCCAAAACCATGGTCAAAATCCAAGAATACGAATTTTCTAGGTTTTCCCTCAACCCTAAGTTTCTACCAATTTACATGCTAAAATCCATACACAATCAATGCATTTAACCCAAGATAGGTGGGGTTAGCTTACCTTGTCGTTGATGATGAAAACCCCTACTTGAAGCTCTCCAAAATAGTCCACACCAAATGAAAAATGGGAGGAAAATGGCCATCTCCCGATTTTAAAAGAATATACTGCCTCCAGCCTTTCTGCACCTGCGGTACATAAGCTGCACCTGCAACCCTTATTTCTGTCGCGCACGTGCCACTTCTGCGGTCCCAGGCTCAGGGCCAAAAGTCGCTTCTATGGTCTCCTCATCGCAGGTGCGCTCCCGCATCTGCGGTTAACGCGTCGCACCTGCGGTCATTGCACCCCTTCGCCCAAACTGCATATGTTACCCCTTGGCCGTTTCTGCGGCTCCGCACCTGCGGCCAAAACCTCGCAAGTGCGGTTACATCAGATATCAACTATCTCAATTCTTCTTCAAACTCCAAAATTGATTCGTTAACCATCCGGAATCCACCCGAGGCCCCCGGGACCCCAACCAATCATGCCAACTAGTCCCAACACACATTACGGACTTGCTCGAGGCCTCAAATCATATCAAACAACGCTAAAATCATGAATCGACCTCCAATCCAAGCTTTATGAACTTTAGAACTTTAAACTCTACATTTGATGCCGAGACCTATCAAATCACATGCGATTGACCTCAAATTTTGCACATTAGTCATATTCGACATTACGGACCCGCTCCAACTTTCGGAATCAAAATCTGACCCCGATATCAAAAGGTCCACTTCCGTTCAAGCTTCTCAAAAACCTTCAAATTTCTATCTTTAGCCAAACGACTCCAAAATGACCCACGGACCTCCGAATTCACTTCCGATCGCGCTCCCAACTCCAGAATCACCCTACAGAGTTATTCCTAGACTCGGAATCCCAAATAGACATTGATAACACTTAAATACACTTCAACCCAAACTTATGAAATTTTTCCAAAAATGCTAACTTCCATAATAGGTGCTGAAACGCTCCCGGGTCTTCCAAAACCTGACTCGGACATACGCCCAAGTCCGAAATCATCATACGAACCTACTGGAGCCTTCGAATCCCAAATCCAAGGTCATTTACTCAAAAATTCAATCTTAGTCAATTCTTCCAACTTGAAGTTTCCGAAATGAGAATTCTCTTTCCAAATCAACTCCGAACTTCCTGAAATTCAATTCTGACCATGCGCACAAGTCATAATACCTGAAATGAAGCTGCTCATGGCCTCAAACTGTTGAACAACACGCTAGAGCTCAAAACCACTGGCGGGACCTGAAGCTCCTGAATCTGCACACATGGTGTAGGGAGTAAAGTGAGTACTCCAACTCAGTGAGTAATAAAAATAAATGAAGACTGAACGATAAGAAATCATGTAAAGCACCACAACATGCTATAAAGAGGCAGTGTAAAACCAATAAAAATGCAATAAAACAATGAAACCTTATAAAAATACCTTAGTCCAGTATAAGCTTCTTTAAAATACCTTTTTAACAGTTAAACAAGTAAATGAAAAGTAGCTAGAAAAGATAAACATATAAAATCCACCCCTCGGGTACAATGTCAACAGAATCAGCCCCTCGAGCAATAACATAAAACAACACCAGCCCTTCGGACTATATCACATATCACACTGGGTACCCGCGCTCACTGGGAGTTTATAGACTCTGGGAGGGTCCCCTTATGGCCCAAGTGCAATATCAAGCCATCTCGTGGCATAATCAATAGGCTCTCGGCCTCATATCAAGCCACCTTGTGGCGTACAACTCAAGCCCTCGGACTCATAATCATAATCAGTACAACACTACTGTGGCATGCACCCGATCCCATAACAATCCTCACAACACAGGCCCTCGGCCCTACTCAGTCAGAAATCTCTAAAAGCCACTCGGGTGCAGTAAAACATGATGCTGAGCCCAAAATATCATTTAAAGTGTTTACGATAGAGTAAACATGGCTGAGTTATGAAAACAGTAGGATATCACATGATTGAGTACAGATGTAAAATTAAAACAGTGAGGAAATAGCAGTAAAAGCCCCCTAAGGGTTCAAAATAGTTGGCACGAGGCCCAAATATGGCATTCAACCCAAAACATGATGATAACAAACAATTTTCAATCAAATACGCGACAAAACAGTCATTCAGGATGGACTAAGTCACAATTCCCAACGGTACACGACCCCACGCTCACCATCTAGCATGTGTGTCACCTCAAAATAGCACAACGATGTGAAATATGAGGTTTCATACCCTTAGGACAACATTTAAAATCATTACTCACCTCTATCCGGTCCAAACTCTAGCCCACGATGCCTTTGCTTCTCGAATCGGTCTCCGAATGCTCCAAATCTAACCAAAATCAGTGCAAAACCATCAAAATATGCTAAGGAAATGAAGCCCACTCGAAAGAAATCAAATTACAACACAAATCCCGGAATTGGCCAAATTCGACCCCCGGGCCCACATATTGGAATCCGATAAAAATTATATCAATGGACTCCTTATCAATCCCCGAGTTTATTCATATCAAAAGCACTAAAATCCAACCACAAATGACCCCTCAAATCCCAAATTCTAGGTCTCCAATTACAAGCCCTAGTTCTTTAATGTTTAGGCTTAAATTCAACAATTTCCATGATTAATTTGGTAGAAATCACATTATGATCGAGTATTAAGTCTATAAATCTTACCTCCAAGTGTTCCCCCTGTCGCACCTCCTTTTTCCGCCCCACGAGGGTACAAGAGTTTTTTCTAATTAAATGACAATCGAACAGGATTTGTTTAATTATTTCAGAGTCGCCACTTGGGAGATTTAGGGTGTCTCAAGTCACCGGTTTTAATCCCGAATCGAGGAAACGAATGACTCTAAATTACAGTCCACGCACCAGATATCCGGATAAGGAATTCTGTTAACCCGGGAGAAGGTGTTAGGCATTCCCGAATTCCGTGGTTCTAACACGGTCGCTCAACTGTTATATCCGGCTTATTTATCTGATTTTAACAATTATGTACTTAGTGCAAATTATGATTCTTTTACCGCTTCTATTATTATTGTTGTTATTTTTACAAAAGAATTGCAACGTCGTGAAAACGTATCTCGAACCTCGTCATAATCAATGTACCCGAGGTTATCGACGCGTATCGACTCCGTTGAGATTTGGATTTGGGTTACATAAATGCACACCCGAGTTTAGGAAAATATCATTATTAAATACGCGCCTAAAGACTAACGCGTTGTTATTTTTAGAAAAGGTGTAAAGTTCGCTATGCGGCCTGTCTCGAAATCTAAGCATTCGAAATAACCATCCGTTGAGGGCCCCGCAATTTATGTATTCTTGTTTGTCGAGGCTCGTCTCATTCATTATTTTTAAAGGGAGTTTGCAACGTCATGGACATGAATCCCGAACCACATCACAATCAATGCACCCGTAATTAGCGACACGTTTCGACTCCGTTGAGATTTGGATTTGGGTCACATAAATGTGCACCCGAGTTTAAGAAGATAACATTATTAAATATGCGCCTAAAGCGACTAGCGTATCATTATTTTGGGTAGGGCCGTGAAATTTGCTAAACGGCCCGTCCCGGAATCTAAGCATTTAATACATACATTTAACGACGGACCCGCCATTTATGTGTTTATCCAGCGAGGCTCATCTCATTTATTTTAAAAAAGACAATCATAAAGTGACTAATTTTTTCTATTTTTGTCCGTCTCTAAAAATGAAAGAATCCTAATCAATTACTAGCTTAAAACTAAACCTAAGGAAAAACGCATTCGAATCTACTTCAAAAGAATGAAACCGAAACTACGCACTGTATGCCAAATAATGAGCCAATGGTACGATAGCGAACATGAATTAGGAAATGACCGAACTTCAACTTCCTTATCCTACAAAAGCTCCTATAACCATAGTTACAAATATATTGCAAACTAATTCGAGTTTCAAATCCCTTGCTATTACTCCATTTGTTAACATGCCGATTTATGAGCTTGAATTGAATATTAACATGGCTACAATGAGAATTGAAAGGTCAAGGTCTAGTGACACTAGCCTAAAACTAATTGCCTATAATTATCCTTACTAATTATATCTACTTAACAATAATTCCTGCCTTTTAAACCACAACTTTACTCTAAACTCTCTGAATTCTAGAACTCGAACTTTTATACTAATTCACGTTATCTAAAATTTGCCATGTTGAAAAAAAACATCACCTTACTTCGATAGCTTACAATCTTCCTATTCACATATTGAAAGGGTTTTTGATAATACTGGAAATCAACTTAACCAACGGCCATCAATTCAAATCAGTCTCAACTAATACTCAACGGCCAAAATATTTATACATTTATACTTAACGGTTCCTCATTTCATCACAGTCCATCACATATTACAGATTCACTTAATCCAAATTACACAAATTATAACAGATCTTAATTATTCGAATCTCTATATTACCATTACCTATCTAACAGAACTTAAACATTCAAAAATGATTAGGAAAAAAAACGGCATAGAGACCAATGCCATAACAGTAGTGCTTGCACTTCATTCTTTCTTCCAAATAGGCTTTAATCAACTTGACATTTATACATCATTCAATGTTGAGATCAATACCTGATATTTGGAAAGCAAAGAAGTAAGGGAATATCAGTAGAAGCAGCAGTAGTGTAAGCAGTAACACAGCAGATTCAGCTACACAACAACAACCAGTGAAGCCAATAACAACCAGTAATAGATACCCCGTGGCAGATTTAAAGAAAACCAAGTAGTAACCCAATGGAACAGTGCTCAACCAATAGAAAGCTAGGAGAGTACAAGCTGAAATCCAACAGTACCAAGAGAACACAGACAGATGCAAGAAACAATAGTTTTCTGATTTGTCAAACACTCAAAGAAAAAGACAAGCTCAAGCTCTTTGATGTAAAGCTTAGCCTTATGGATCAACCAGCCTTAATACTCTTGTTTTCTCTGGCTTCTGAGGAACAAAAAAAACCAGCCCCTATTTTGTTCTAAATGAGCCTATTTATAGCCAAAATAGGCAAGCACTAGGCTGCCTTGATATCTTTCCACCTTAACTCTGCCCATACCCCTAAAACATACTAAACTAATCAGAAAATGCCCATGATATTCCTGACAGCTCCTCATACCGCATGTTTTTCTCTTTTTAATCAAAGTTATGGGTATTTTAACTTATTTTAATCAACCTCCCTATGCCATTAAGTCTTGTTCCCCACTATTCTTAAACAATGTATCAGTTTAATGGTATTTTAATACCCTATTGACAGCCATTCAAATTAAGCCATTTTCAGACTCCTTTAAATACCTTCTTAAAATTCCCTGAAATTGCTGCCTTACCCCCCCCTGTTTCAATCTGTATTAATCCCTTCAGCTATAACCAATTCAAACTCAGCCAACTAACAATTGGACCCTAACTATCCAGCAAACTACAACCAATTCGCAACTGAATTCAGACAAATGGCTTAATCAGAATTAAACAAGATGGATCAAATTATTACCATTCAAGACTGTAAAACTAATCGACGACATATATCGAATCGATTACGCGAATTACAACACATACAATAGATAGCAAACAATTAAACTCGAACAAGTACAGAGGTGATTTCATATTGATAGACACAGGGGATCCATTGACAAAACTTGAAAGATTACTAAAACCACCTTAAACAAACAACAACAAAAAAACAGATATAAACAAACAAATAGGAAAGGAGAAATTACCTCAGAAGCTTAAGAACAAAAAATGGCCCATGCTCGAACTGGACTCGACCTCTTTGAGGTCGAACGGACTTTAATTGAAGTGTCCTCAACTGAGAACACCTCAATTAAGGTCGATTAGACCCCAACTCTTCCTTTAAACTGGACAGACCCCCATGGTTTTGAGTTCTAGGGTTCACACGGTCCGATTCGGGGCTAGAAGGTCTCTACCTAGATTCGAACCAAACCAAGCTTGGTTTGGTTACGAGTGAGGCCAGGGGAGTGACTGGTGTGACTTTGGGGTCAGTTGGTGTAGATCAGGTTTTTCCTCGAACCTTCAAATGAAGATTCGAGACGTTCGGGGAAGATTCGAGGTAAGCTGAGTGTGGATTTGGAGAGAGGGGAGCATGGTGGTTCAGGGGTCTTAGTTTCATGGCAAGCGGCGTCATTGCCTCCGGCTTTCAGGCGAAGGGGTGGGGTGGCGGCTAGGGTTTGTTCATGGAAACCTGTCTCTGAGTGTGAGAGAGACGAAGGAGTGAGAGAGGGGGGGTTTGGTTTGGGGGGCGTGGGGTGAGAGATTGTGGCTTTTATACGGGGGAGGGAATTGATCCTGGGTCGTTCGATCTGATGAAATCAATGGCCCGGATGAATACACTTAAAGGGAACGGTGTCGTTTGGTTTTAGTTGGGGGGTCGGTTCGAACTAGGTGATGGGTCGGGTATAGGGAACGGTTATGGAAGATATGATCTTGGTCGTTGATCCATTTGAGACAACGGCCCTGCTCAACTGTGACAGAAACGGTGCCGTTCGGGCACCTCTGAGGAGACGGACCGGTTTAGTATATTGGGTCAGCTCGTTTGGGCCTATTTTTATTTTAGTTTTTTGGCCCAAACCGAGTGTTCTTTATTACTTTCAACTCTTTTTCTTTTCTACTTTTAATTAATCAATCAATAAAATTCTAAAAATAGTTTGTAAAACCAAAATTAGCCTACAAAAATGTTAATTAAACCTTAACAACAATTAACACACAAGGTCAAATATTTAATTAAAAAAAATTACACAACGGCACACATAAATGACAAAAATGCAACAAAATACATATTTTTTGTGATTTTCCTTCTTTTAAAATAAAACATGGTTTAATTAATTCCAAAATATACAATCAAATCTTGAGTGTGCATGCAACATGTATTTTTTGTATTTTCTAATTAATCACAACAAGGGTAAACATTTACGGACAAAATAATTACCAAAATGTCACGCAAATTCTCAAAAATTGTACACAGATGAAATTTGTTTTATCTGTGATTTCTTTTGGAGTAGTTTTTGTGAAGCAAAAATCACGTGATCACAGCTGCCCCTCTTTGTCCGAAAACACAAAGTGTTTTCGTGCAAAGATAAAGTGAGCGGATACGAGCGATTTTTGCCCGTTGGAATACTCCGTGTGAAGCATTTTTGAAAAGATTTAATCGAACCTCTGCTTCAAAGGTTTCCTACATATCCCTGGCTAAAAGGGAATCAGGTTAATATAGTTTAGGAAGTTTTGGTAGCTGGGACTACCATGGAGCTGTGGATTTACTGTTACCGCTGTTGCTGCTGCAGCCGCTACTTACTGACCTCCTTATTACACCATGTTGAAAGAAAACAAGAAGCTAGACTATACTATAGTCTATGCATTACAAAATCTTATTTAGATCTTCAGTCTTGCTCTTGTGTCTCTCGTTGCCTTGATGTCTCGTTGATTTGTGTTTCCTCCGCTGTTTCTCTACTTCGGGCTCGACTTGCGGTCTTCCTTCTGATTTCTGTTGGGATTCATGCTGGGGGTATTTTTTGTTGTAACCCTCCGCATTACTGGCTTCTGACTTGATCTTGAAATGCATTCCTCTATTATGTGTACGGGCTCCTGACTTCCAACTTTAATGTACTCCTTTATTATATGGGCGGGCTCCCAACTTCAACACTTCAAATGTAAAGATTGAAATGTATTCCTCTGTTCTCCAGACGGGCTCCTGCAACCAAAGTAAACAAAACCAAATGAAAATTTGCCCCAGTTTGCACTAGGAATATTTGTGAGCTGTTAGCCAAATTGTAAACCACTTCTACTGCAATGATGAGAGTAAACTAAAGACTAGACTAGGATGTGCGTCTCCTACGAGTAAAACCAAAAACTTAGGAGGAAGTGCATCTCCTATGGGTAAAACAAACTTAGGAGGAAATGCCTCTCCTATGGGTAAGACAAACTTAGGAGGAAATGTCTCTCCTATGGGTAAAAATAAACTTAGGAGGAAATGTGTCTCCTATGGGTAAAAATAAACTTAGGAGGAAATGCCTCTCCTAGGGGTAAGAATAAACTTAGGAGGAAATGCCTCTCCTATGGGTAAAACAAACTTAGGAGGAAATGCCTCTCCTAGGGGTAAGACAAACTTAGGAGGAAATGCCTCTCCTATGGGTAAAAACAAAACTTAGGAGGAGATGCGTCTCCTATGGGTAAAAATAAACTTAGGAGGAAATGCATCTCCTATGGGTAAGACAAACTTAGGAGGAAATGCCTCTCCTATGGGTAAAAATAAACTTAGGAGGAAATGTCTCTCTTATGGGTAAGACAAACTTAGGAGGAAATGCATCTCCTATGGGTAAAACAAACTTAGGAGGAAATGCGTCTCCTATGGGTAAAACAAACTTAGGAGAAAATGCGTCTCCTATGGGTAAAACAAAACTTAGGAGGAAATGCGTCTCCTATGGGTAAAAATAAACTTAGGAGGAAATATCTCTCATAGGGGTAAGAATAAACTTAGGAGGAAATGCCTCTCCTATGGGTAAAACAAAACTTAGGAGGAAATGCGTCTCCTATGGGTAAAAATAAACTTAGGAGAAAATGCCTCTCCTAGGGGTAAGAATAAACTTAGGAGGAAATGCCTCTCCTAGGGGTAAGAATAAACTTAGGAAGAAATGCCTCTCCTATGGGTAAGACAAACTTAGGAGGAAATGCATCTCCTATGGGTAAAATAAACTTAGGAGGAAATGCATCTCCTATGGGTAAAATAACTTAGGAGGGAATGCGTTTCCTAGGGGTAAAATAAACTTGAAAGACCTAGCCTAGGAAATGCTTTTCCTAGTGGTGACATGTGATCGTCTCAAATAGCCTTTTGCGTAAGCAGAATTGGGGCACTACACGTGAAAATTTCACCCTTCCTAACTTTGATATGAACATAGCTTCCATCCCTGTTTCAAACAAAGGAAACTTGTGAGTTTAAACATGGTGGTTGGTTGCGCTACTCCTGCTGGGGATGCTATCAACCCTTTTCCTTCCATCCTAAATTATCTTTCTTCAAAACTACTTCCCTCAAAACTTGTACTGTCTTCTATGCGAACTGGTGGGGATAACATTTTCTCAAAAATGTGTTATCTTACTCCTCCAAAACTACTTCCCTTAAGAATGACGTTTCATTCCGCTGCAAACCGTTTCTCTATTTATATTCTTCCTTCGAAGACTATCTCCCTTAAAACTTGTGTTACCTTCCTCCTGACATTGTTTTCTTTAAAGCTTGTTTTGCCTTCTCCCGAAAAACTGCTGGGGATATCGCTTTTCCCAAACCTGTGTTAGACTTCTCGAAAAATTTCGAAATGAACAAAAATTTCTTGCCCCGATTTGATAATCTTCTTTGTGACCCTGTCTTTCTGCTGTCAGTAATATTCACTTTCCCTGTTTCAAATCAAAGAAAAATTTGTTAGTTTAAAACGGGGCGAGTTGTCGTGCCCTTTCTGCTGGGGATGGTTCTTCTTTTCTCTTCCTTGCTTTGCTATAAAACTTGTTGGGGCTGATATTCTTGCTGGGGATGGTTCTTATCTTCTCTTTCTTCCCCGCACTGTGTTATCCGACCATTGTGGAGCTTGGTCAAGAATCTGTCGGAGTTGTCCTTGTGTCTTGCAAGTCTGCTGGGGATCCTCAGAACCTTTTAACTGTTGCTTTTCCATTTTCTCCAACTTCCCCTGGAAATTTGGTCCTCTTGGGGTCTAGACCCATTCATCATTTGTCTTGAGACCAACCTCTTTTCGCTTTGTCGCCTTATCTTTTGGGCCTGTCCTATTTGCATTTTGTTTTGCATTATTTTGGCGACTGGTAGTAAGCTCTGAAAATCCTTTTCAAAAACAACTGTCGGGGAAGTAAAGTCTTTAAACCAAGAAATTAAAAAGTGATGATCTCAAAAATAGAAAAAGAAGAAGTCTTTCTGAACAAATGCTGGGGAAAAGGAAAGAAAAGAAACTTATCTGAATGATATAACCGATCCCAACGATCATGTCGCGCATTCCGGATTAATCAACCCAGTCTATTTGTATCAATCAACCTTTCGGATGACCTCATGTTGCTGGGGATAAACAGGCACTCAACTCTTTGCCAAATGCGGATCCTTTCCGCCAATCTTGTCTTGTCGCCTCATAGTGCCCTTCGAGGGGTTTTCACTAATAAGACTCTTTCATTTCTCTCAACTCCCGTCACCTTACGGTGTCTGTGAAGGTTTTCACCGATAAGACTCTCTCATTTCTCTCAACTCCCGTCGCCTTACGGTGCCTGTGAAGGTTTTCACCGATAGGACTCTCTCATTTCTCTCAACTCCCGTCGCCTTACGGTGCCTGTGAAGGTTTTCACCGATAAGACTCTCTCATCTTATTTTATTTTCAGCTGGGGATCGGAGTGCTACCGATATGACTCTCTTTGTTGGGGATTCTTTCGGTTATCAATTCATTTCCAGCTTATGGGGATCAAAATGTTATTCCCGACTTCCATTTGCATTGATTTAGTACTTCCCGGATACTGATCGGGAGGTCTTTTTTGGACATCAATATGGGTTTTTGTGTATGGTTAAAAGAAAAGGGGTAACAAGAGGTTCAAAATAATTTTGATGGGTAAAACATTACAACTCTTGGAATCAACTTTCTTTCCCAAAATTATACACATAAACTTCTGCCCCAGTTTTTTCTTGCTTGGGGGATTTTTTATTTTTTGTTACACTATGACCGAGCCGTGAGGCGCCTACGTATCCTTCTTTGAGGAATCAGGTCAAACGTAGTTCCCAATTCCTTTGTTTTTCTTGTGATTTTTCTTTTGTCTTTATTATCATTGTTTTCTCTTTTTTTCTTTTTTTCTTTTTCTTTCATTTTAATTACTGATTCCAAAAGAGGGATATGAAAGAATAAATAAGGCTCAAAAGGGGACGCAAAAGATAAAGTGTTTGGATAGAAGAAAGAATTGCCTCCGTCATTTCATTCTCCAATAAATGCTAACCACAAACAACAATTACAATCAAAAGAAATCATATATAATATCTCTTAGCTGCGTCAGAGTTGATAGCCATGTCGACGCATTTCCCGTCGATATCTGTTAAACATAAGGCGCCATGGGACAACACCCTGGTTATAATGAATGGTCCTTGCCAATTTGGGGCGAACTTGCCTTTTGCTTCGGCCTGATGTGGCAGGATTCGTTTCAACACCTGCTGCCCCACCTCAAATTTTCTGGGGCGCACCTTCTTGTTGTAGTCTCTCGCCATTCTCTTTTGATATAATTGGCCATGACACACAGCTGCCAATTTCTTTTCATCAATCAAGATCAACTGCTCCAAGCGGGTTCTGACCCACTCGTCATCATCAATCTTAGCCTCAGCGACAATCCGAAGGGATGGAATTTCAACTTTCGCCGGTATTACTGCTTCAGTTCCATATACCAACAAATAAGGGGTTGCACCTACTGAAGTCTGGACAGTGGTGCGATAACCCAACAATGCAAATGGTAATTTCTCATGCCATTGCCTGGACCCTTCTACCATCTTCCTCAGTATCTTCTTGATGTTTTTGTTGGCTGCTTCAACTGCTCCATTCGCCTTGGGACGATATGGGGTGGAATTGCGGTGTGCAATCTTAAACTGTTGACATACCTCTTTCATCAAATTCCTGTTAAGATTAGCACCATTATCCGTGATGATCACTTTTGGGACCCCAAATCTATAGATGATATGGGAGTGAACAAAATCCACCACTGCCTTCTTAGTTACCGACTTGAAAGTTTTAGCTTCAACCCACTTAGTGAAATAGTCGATGGTCACCAGAATGAACCTATGACCGTTGGTAGCTGCCGGCTCAATAGGTCCAATGACATCCATGCCCCGTGTAACAAATGGCCATGGCACTGACATTGTATGCAATTCTGTCGGCAGAGAATGAATCAAATCTTCGTGTATCTGACATTGATGGCATTTCCGCACGAAACTGATACAATCACGCTCCATAGTGAGCCAATAATACCCTGCTCGAAGAATCTTCTTCACCAATACATATCCACTCATATGTGGCCCACAAACTCCGGCATGTACCTCTGTCATAACTGTCATGGCTTGACTGGCATCTATACATCTCAGCAATCCCAAATCTGTGTTCTTTTGTACAACACTCCTTCACTGAGGAAGAATCCACTTGACAATCATCGAATGGCTCTTTTTTGATCTCCGGTGGCCTGCTCCGGGTATATCCCCATCTTGAGGTACTCCTTGACGTCATAAAACCATGGCTCGCCATCCACTTCTTCCTCTACCATGTTGCAATAATCATGTTGATCACGAACCTGGATGTACAACGGGTCAACATGAATTTTGTCTGGGTGGTGCAACATCGATGCTAAAGTGGCCAATGCATCAGCAACCTCATTGTGAACTCTTGGGATGTGTCTGAACTCCACTGATCGAAATCGCTTGCTCAGATCGTGCAAACATTGTCGATATAGTATGAGCTTCAAATCCTGTGTTTCCCACTCACCCTGAATCTGATGCACCAGGAGGCCCGAGTCTCCCAAGACCAAAACGTCCTGGACATCCATGTCTACAGCTAGTCGTAGACCCAAAATGCATGCCTCATACTCAGCCATGTTGTTGGTATAATAGAAACGCAGCTGAGCTGTAACAGGATAATGACGTCCTGTTTCAGAAATAAGTACCGCTCCTATTCCAACTCCCTTCGCATTTGCAGCTCTATCAAAGAAAAGCTTCCAACCTGGTTCCTCAGGTAATTCCAACCCATCTATATGCATTACTTCCTCGTCAGGAAAATACGTCCTCAATGGCTCGTATTCTTCATCAACAGGATTCTCAGCCAAGTGATCGGTCAGTGCTTGGGCTTTCATGGCCGTCCTCGTCACATAGACGATATCAAACTCCGTGAGTAAAATTTGCCATTTTGCTAACCTCCCTGTAGGCATAGGCTTCTGGAAAATATACTTTAGTGGATCCAAGCGGGAAATGAGATAAGTAGTATATGAGGACAAATAGTGCTTCAATTTCTGAGCCACCCAAGTTAGGGCGCAACATGTCTTCTCGAGTTGAGTGTACTTGACCTCATATACTGTAAACTTCTTGCTAAGATAATAGATGGTTTGCTCCTTCCTTCCTGTAATGTCGTGTTGCCCCAACACGCAGCCAAACGAATTCTCCAAGACCGTTAGATAAAGAATTAACGGTCTCCCCGGCTCAGGTGGAACCAACACAGGTGGGTTTGATAAATATCCTTTGATCTGGTCAAATGCCTCCTGACATTCCGCCGTCCATTCTATCGCAGCATCTTTCTTCAATAGTCGAAAGATGGGTTCACAAGTTGCTGTGAGTTGAGCAATAAATCTGCTGATGCAGTTCAACCTTCCCAACAGACTCATTACTTCTATCTTATTCTTCGGCGGTGGCAAATTTTGGATAGATTTGATCTTTGACGGGTCCAGTTCAATACCCCGCCGACTGACGATGAATCCCAACAGCTTTCCAGATGGAACACCAAAGGCACATTTAGCCGGGTTGAGCTTAATATCATACCTTCGCAGTCTTTGGAAAAACTTCCTTAGGTCTGCTACATGGTCTTCCTGATGCTTAGACTTTATGATGACATCATCCACGTACACCTAGATTTCTTTGTGGATCATGTCATAAAACACAGTAGTCATTACTCTCATGTACGTTGCCCTAGCATTCTTCAAACCAAATGGCATCACCCGGTAGCAATAAGTTCCCCACGGCGTAATGAAGGCCGTCTTTTCCGCATCTTCTTCATCCATCAGAATCTGATGATACCCAGCATAACAATCTACAAAAGATCCAATCTCACGCCCGGCACAATTGTCGATCAAGATATGGATGTTGGGTAAAGGAAAGTTGTCCTTTGGGCTTGCCCTGTTCAGACACACACCCTGATTTTCCCATCTTTCTTCGGCACCGGCACCACATTAGCCAACCAATCAGGATATCGAGTGACACGAATAACCTTTGCTTGCAGCTGCTTGGTTACTTCTTCTTTAATCTTCACACTCATATCCGTCTTGAAATTTCTCAATTTCTGCTTGACGGGAGGGCATACCTAGTTAGTGGGCAATTTATGGACCACTAAATCTGTGCTTAACCCCGGCATGTCGTCATATGACCAGGCAAATACATCTTTGAATTCAATAAGTGTTTTGATCAATTCCTCCCTGATATTTGGTGCAATGTGGATGCTTATTTTAGTTTCTCTGATATCGCCGGCATCCTCTAAATTGACGTATTCTGTGCCATTTAAGTTGGGCCTGGATTTTTCTTCAAACTGGCTTAACTCCCTATTTATCTCCTCGAAGGCTTCATCCTCATCGTATTCCGATTCATTATCATAATCGACCTCTTGTATGGTTAATTCGGAATCAGATTGATCTTTTAGACTAGGTTGAAAATCCGTTGTGCATGCCATATCGTTAAGACCAGTATGAAAAGAACTGTTCAGAAAAAGAAAAGAAAGAAACAAAAAATAAAAATAAAAATAAAATAAGGAATGAAAAAAAGAAACTTCTCATTTTATTGAATCATGGGATAACAAGGTTTCACACTTTGTTGAGCGATACTAATAATAAAAGGGAACCCGGATTACAACCCTGGAATAATCCAGAAAACAAAAAGGAAAATCAGAGCCAACTACCAGGACTCCCTCCAAGTAGGAAGAGGAGTAGCTGTCCAATTGTTGACATTGGCCCTAGGCCCAACAAACTGTATTTCTGCCTTACTGGAACCCTCTCCAGCCTCTATCATGTTGACATCTGCGAACATTCTCTCAAAGCCCTCATTCAAATCTCCATCCGGCCCGATCAAAGGTCCAAGAACTTCCGGTACTGGTAACTTTCTGCACCCTCCTTTGACAAATGACCTGGACAGTCGTGGGACTGGCTTAGGAAGGACCCAGACTCTTTTCTTCATCTTGCGGGCCCGTTTTACATCCGCTGCGGTAGGCTTGAATCCCAACCCAAAAGTATCCAGGTTCTTGGGCAAAGAAACTGGCTCGACCATTCCCTGCAGATCAATCCCCAAACCTTTTCCTGGTACAAACCCGCTGTTCAACATCTCTGAGGCTATCATGAAGGTTGCAGCTGTGATTCTGGGAAGTGGAAGGCCCCCACCCTCAGGAATTTTGTCCACTAAGACTGCATCAAAAACCTGATAAACCCATGGGCCCTTGTCATCGTCGGTTTCTATGAAGGGCATAATAGCATCACTGACGGCATGTGTACCGTCATCCCCGTGTACCACAATCTCTTGTCTATCCCATTCAAATTTGACCATTTGATGCAGCGTAGAAGGTATTGCTTTAGCTGCGTGGATCCAGGGTCATCCCAACAAAAGATTGTACGATACTACCATATCTATCACTTGAAATTCCATGGTGAACTCGACTGGACCAATGGTTAATTCCAGTACAATATCACCCACTGTGTCAGTACCGCTTCCATCAAAACCTCGGACGCAGACGTTGTTCTTGTGGATCCTATCATCAACAACCTTTAGTTTGTTCAGAGTGGCCAAAGGACAGATATTTGCACTAGATCCATTATCAATTAGTACTCGAGTGACCACCGAGTCTTTGCATTTTACCGTCAAGTAGAGTGCCCTGTTGTGTTCTGTACCCTCTACCGGTAACTCATCGTCAGAGAATGTTACTCGATTTACTTTGAAGATCTTGTGCACTATTTTCTCCAAATGGTTCACTGAGAGCTTGTCCGGGACATGGGCCTCATTCAGAATCTTCATTAAGGCCTGACAATGATCGCTTGAATGGATTAACAAGGATAGCAATGAAATCTGGGCTGGGGTTTTTCTCAACTGCTCTATAATTGAGTAGTCCTGGGCCTTCATCTTCTTCAAAAACGCTTCTGCTTCTTCCTCCGTTACTGGCTTTTTTATTGTTACAGGATTGGTCCTTCTCAATTCCGCGGGAGCAAAACACCTTCCTGAACGGGTTAAGCCCTGGGCCTCGCATATTTCTTCCACAACTTCCTTCCCCTTATGCATCACTGTCATTTGACTGTAGCTCCATGGCACTGCTTTCTCACTTGTTATCAGCAACTACATTACTGGCCTGATAACGATTGGTTCTACACGGGCCCCCTTCACTACCAACACTGGGGTGCTTGATACTCCCGGCAGTACTACCCCGACTGACTCTGGCTTCTTCGCAGCAACAGACGAACTTTTCCCTACTACCACAAATGGCTTGTCATCTAACTTCCCCAACTGTACCACTGCCCTTTCACTGGTCGACTTTTCGTTTGGGCTGGCCCGAATCATCATTACCGTTTGTGAGGGCTTATTGGATTTCCCTCCTTTGTGCACTAGTTCGATCATGTGGGCCTCATGGTGCAGCGGTAATGGGTTTTCATTGATGTTGGGTGCCTCTGGTGCCTGAACCTCGATCCTATTTGTGTCAATAAGATCTTGTATGGCAGTCTTCAACTTCCAACACTTCTCGGTATCATGCCCGGGAGCCCCCGAACAATATTCGCAGCTCACTGAGTGGTCCAGATTTCTGGGAAGGGGGTTTGGCAATTTGGGTTCGACAGGACTTAACAAGCCTATCTGCCTCAACTTGTAAAATAGAGTAGTATAGGTTTCTCCCAACGGAGTGAATGTTCTCGGCCTCTGCATCCTTTCGTTCCTGAAAGCCTGATTTACATGGAAGCTTGGCCCTAAAGGATTCCTGTATGCCCTTGGTGGTGGATATGTGTTTTGGGGAGGTGGATATGTATGTTGGGGAACCGGCGCACGCCATTGCGGGCGAGCCGGAGGCTGGTTGTAAGTTTGGGCGTGATGGATGGAGAAATGTGGCTCTTGTGGTGGATGATAGGGTTGTGGAGGGTTGTATGGAGTGTGTGGATAATTTGGGTAGTGGGGTCCGGGTTGGTATCGATGGGAAGGACCTCTTGATCTGGACCAAGTGCCTGCTTCGACTGTTGCGACCTCCTCTCTCTTCTTTTTCCCGAGCGCACCCCCCGTGCCGCTCTGGATAGCCTGAGTTGTGGCCTTGATTGCCGAATAACTCATTATCTTATTGGACCTGAGTCCCTCTTCAACCATGCCGCCCATTTTTACTACTTCATTAAAAGATTTACCAACTGACGTCACCAGGTGACCAAAGTAAGTTGGCTCCAAAGTTTGTAAGAAGTAGTCCACCATTTCACCTTCCCTCATTGGCGGATCGACTCTCGCTGCTTGTTCCCTCCAACGGAATCCGAATTCCCTGAAGCTCTCTCCAGGCTTTTTCTCAAGTTTTAACAGCGTGAGACGGTCCGGGACGATCTCAAGGTTATACTGGAAGTGACATGCAAATGCTTGTGCTAGATCGTCCCAGGTATACTACCTGCTAGGATCCTACCTCGTGTACCATTCGAGTGCGGACCCGCTTAAACTTTGACCAAAATAAGCTATCAGGAGCTCATCCTTTCCACCTGCTCCTCTCATCTTACTACAGAAACCTCGTAGATGTGCCATGGGATCACCATGTCCCTAATATAGATCAAATTTGGGCATCTTAAAACCGGCCGACAATTGAACATCGGGGAAAAGACACAGATATTTGTAGGCCACACTAACTTGGCTGCCCAATCCATGCATATTCCTGAAGGATTGCTCCAGGCTTTTCATTTTACGAAGCACTTCATCCTGCTCCGGATTCTTAGTCGGCCTCTCAGTTTCTGTCGGGAGTTGAAGGTGAGGGGTGTAAGTGTATGGCTCGGGTGCTTTAAAGGTTGGTTCAGGGGGTAATACTGGTGATCGTGAACCTGAAACAACGGCTCGCTGGAGGATCTTTGCAGTGTGGCTGGTGGAGGTGCCCCGAAGACAGGGACAGTTGGCGGAGGAGGGTTTTGTTTGGGTGGTGGAGCTTGGGGATTATAGGAAGTTTCCCCTTGATAGTATTGGGCAATGGGGAAGTTCGTTGATGGACCAGTGAGAGGGTGTTCCGGAGTCCGAGCCGGCAAGAGGGTAGGAGTAGGGGGAAGGGTTGGTGATGTTTGTCCCCTAGCCCAGGATAGGTGCATCCCCGCTATCTCCTGTCTCAACCTGTCTACCTCTTCTTTCATTACTTGCATCTCTGTCTTTTCCTCCTCAACACTTTTGTCCGAACCAGACATACTTTTCAGAATGGGCCCTTTAGATCTTGTGTGGTAGTGGTACTCTGCCAGAACGTTCTAAGGAGCTAACTGTTTCGAAACTTCTTTCTCTGATATTAACAACAAACTTGTTAGCATTAGAGTTTAACACATAGTGTAATTTCACATTGGGGAATGCAATGCTCCTAGGCAGTTTCACCATTTCTAACATGTTTTTGCTCTGGCTATATGCGTCATTCCGGCTTATGTCCTTTCTTTATTCACTTTGCCCTTTTTTTTTTCTTTTTAGTGGTGGTCGAATCTTATGTGGATTGCCTACGTATCATGTCCCCGCATGAATCAGACCGGGCGTAGTTCTGTCACATAACTGTGAAAGCAAATTTTGGGAATCTTCCATTTTCTTTACTGACACACTATAATACCAACTAAACATTTTTTGAAAAGAACAAATCTAAGGTAAAAACAAATAATAAATAATAAAAAAATAATAACATGTTTTGATGAAAAGAAAATATACAAACAGACAACAGACTCTAAAACAAAACACTGACTCGAACTACAAATACATTAAAGCTCCAAAAGTTGGTGCCCGCGAGGCATCGTTCGGCCTTGCCGCGGGCTTTGGTGCGAGATCCCTTTCAAGTTGCTCCAGCTCGTACATTGTCCGCTTGACGAAAATCATTACTGCTGACATGAAAGTAGTGTGGGTCATTTCTTCACACTCTCGACATCTCCTGGTGATAGCACGAGCAATAGTCAGAATCTTGTTTCTGGTTTGATATTTCTCTAGGTGTAGGCTTTCTATCTGATCCCTTCCAACCTTCAAAACCCGAGAATCATGCAGATGTTGATTCCGTAACTGCTGTATTTCGCCTTCCATTGAGGCCATCAGATTACAATAATGTTTACTCTCGGTTTCAAAAGCCTTGGCTTGTTTAGCCGCCTTGCTCTCTAGGGTGGCCACCTTTCTTTTTAGACCGACAATGGTTTTTTCATAATCTTTCCTTGCCTGTTGTAGGTACTGTGTGCGCTCTTTCGTTCTCTTTGCCCATTGTACCTGGAGTTGTGCTATGGTACCCTCAGATTTCTTTACATCATCCCGGCACTCACCGATTTCCCTTTTTAGTCCATAAATCAATCTTTCATCCGACCGACTCCTTTGCTGATTGTCAGCATCTATCCTCATTTGTCGGATCTGAGCCTTGAGAGCCTCATTTGCTTGGGCTAACCTGTTCTTCTCTCCCTCATCGGCAGCAACTTTCACCTCGTTCTCAAATTTCAGATCCTTGATCTGTTGTTTCAGTTTGCCTACCTCGTCCCGGTATTTGCGCTCTTTGGCCAACCAGTCCCATGGTTCTTGTGACGCCTCAACGAACTCTTGAATGTGAGGTTTTTTGGTTGGCTTTTCATGCTCAAGTTCCCTCGTGTACCAAGCAAGGTATCCTGGCGCCACTTCGCCTTTGGCCTGATCCTGTACGCAAGTATCTGCTTTTAAATATTGGCATTCACTCCAGATCTGACGAACTCTTGCTTCAGGGAATTGTCCGTCAGGGCTAATCTCGATTACTTGAGCACTAAGATCTTCTTCCTGAGGCATTGTTTGGCACCTCCTGAGTTGTCTCAAGACCCGATATGGCGCGTAAGGCTGAATGTTTTTTATCCCCATCAATAGAAAGTGGGCCCTAGCTGCCGGCATATGGATGACCTCATCCACGGGCAACCATCCTAGTGTCCACTGTATTTGGCTGGCAATGAGGGTACGAAAGAATAATGTCCATGCTGTGACTCCTTCGGGTAGACTGGCCCCATTGATTCTTGTGTAGAACTCTTCTATGCAAGTTTTCTTTGAGGAACCATAACTCAAGAGCTGGGAACGGTGGCAGAGATGCTCAGTCATCCATATTTGTAGCAACAAGTTACACCCTCGAAGAAACTTCCTCTGGCTTTGCAGGCCGTGAGAGCTCTGAAGATATCAGATGCTATCATAGGCGCAAGCGTGCTTTTGTCTTGAATGAGCAAAGTACTAACAACCCCGGCTGTTTTCAGATCAATGTTTCCGTCTTCCCGTGGGAATACCAAAAGGCCCAAAAAGGTTACCATAAAAGCCACTTGTTTATGCTCGTCCCACTTCTGACGGTTACCCTTGCTGCATAGCTTGTTGCCCGGGTTGTTGAATCCCCCGACATGACCGTATCTGTCGTATATGAAGTGCGGATTACAAAAACCTGCGGCCAAATTTGGGTTGTGGACCGTCCTAGGTATTTTTAACGAATCTAAGAAATGATGCACAGTGACAGCTCTTGGAGCAACCAGGTATTTTTGCCTCAACGGAACTTCAGCATTTTCGATGTACCCGGCTATTTCCTCCAAAGTCGGGGTGAGTTCAAAATCGGAGAAGTGGAAGACATTGTGCACCGGGTCCCAGTAAGTGATCAAAATATCCCCCCGAGGCTGGATTTCCAATAAACCCGTAAGACCTTTCAGATATTTCTTGACATCATCTTGCCCTTCACCACCTAAATCATCCCACCATAATCCCAACTTGAAAGGGATTTTGGTCATTATTGAAAAAGGTTCATTTTGCATCGTGCTCATCCTGCACATTTATTAGGGTGATTAAGAAATAAAATTTATTTGACCCAATCAAATTGCCTTTTTTTTTTTTAATTTTTCACAGATTAAAAGAAAGATCCGTCTCCGCACACGATTTTTCAGCACTTCGGGAACAAAGATTTTAAAGCTGGGTGAGTCAACCAGTCAGAAATCCAAAAATGACTAAAAGTGGCTGTTCACGCAAAGTCAGCCTTCCGGCGTCCCTTTCGGGAATATTCGGCTATTTTTGACAAGAACGACATCACCCAACTTATTTACCACGAAAATTAAAATTTTGACATTTTTGGCTATTTTTGCAAAAAGGGAGGTTGGACCCGATGAGGGTTGCCTACATATCTCACACCCTGTGAGAATCAAACCGGCGTAGTTCGGGCCGATAAAACAAACTTTTTTTTGAAAACAAGACTCTTTTTCATTGGCAAATAAGACTAACTAAAACCCCTTTTTTATTTTTTTATTTTTTTTCTTTTCTCTTTTTTTTTTCATTTTCTCAAAAATTCGGCAGAGTTTCGGCACTACTAGTTTTTCAAAGCAGGTGATTTAACTCTTTTTAACCCTCGTACTTCTGTATCTCTTTCCTCAAACTAGTCAAAAGCCGGTCAGCATGCAAGTCCGAAGCAAATAAATGCACAAGTAGAAGCAAGTAAGATGCATCAGGATGGTCTTTTGTCATTTTGGTACACCTGTCCTAGACAGACCCAACCCCTGTGTTGAGCCTCCAAAGTCAAATGCACGTGATGAAAACAAACGTTCCTACTAGGGATCCGGCATGAAGCCGAGTTATTCTAGGTCCATAACCTGGGTATTTGTTCTAGATTGTGCACCCGAGCGGACAACTCGCGTCAAGGAGGGGGCTACGTACCGGGGACCCGCGGGATCGTCCGGCTTTGTAACTGGTCCGGCCTCTTTCTTATTTCAGGTATTGACACTAACAGAATAGGGAGTCTCGACCAGCGAGCTCCTCCCCGGAGGTAAGAAGAGAAGGGTTTCGGCACAGTTTATATACAGTTCAGATAATATCAAAGCGGTAAAAGCAGCATTTAGCACCTTAAGCCCAAACATGTAAAAATCAAATAATAAACAAAGCCAAATATAACAATTCATTTAAGCTCGAATTCTGAACCCTGAACCAGAGATTCTGGGTTTACATCCCCAGCAGAGTCGCCAGAGCTGTCACACCTCCTTTTTCCGCCCCGCGAGGGTACAAGAGTTTTTTCCAATTAAATGACAATCGAACGGGATTTGTTTAATTATTTCAGAGTCGCCACTTGGGAGATATAGGGTGTCCCAAGTCACCGGTTTTAATCCCGAATCGAGGAAAAGAATGACTCTAAATTACAGTCCGCGCACCAGATATCCGGATAAGGAATTCTGTTAACCCGGGAGAAGGTATTAGGCATTCCCGAGTTCCGTGATTCTAGCACGGTCGCTCAACTGTTATATCCGGCTTATTTATCTGATTTTAACAATTATGTACTTAGTGCAAATTATGATTCTTTTACCGCTTCTATTATTATTGTTGTTATTTTTACAAAAGAATTGCAACGTCGTGAAAACGTATCTCGAACCTCGTCACTATCAATGTACCCGAGGCTATCGACGCGTCTCGACTCCGTTGAGATTTGGATTAGGGTTACATAAATGCACACCCGAGTTTAGGAAAATATCATTATTAAATACGCGCCTAAAGACTAACGCGTTGTTATTTTTAGAAAAGCTGTAAAGTTCGCTATGCGGCCTGTCTCGAAATCTAAGCATTCGAAATAACCATCCGTTGAGGGCCCCGCAATTTATGTATTCTTGTTTGTCGAGGCTCGACTCATTCATTATTTTTAAAGGGAGTTTGCAACGTCATGGACATGCATCCCGAACCACGTCACAATCAATGCACCCGTGATTAGCGACACGTTTCGACTCCGTTGAGATTTGGATTTGGGTCACATAAATGTGCACCCGAGTTTAAGAAGATAACATTATTAAATATGTGCCTAAAGCAACTAGCGTATCATTATTTTGGGTAGGGCCGTGAAATTTGCTAAACGGCCCATCCCGGAATCTAAGCATTTAATACATACATTTAACGAGGGACCCGCCATTTATGTGTTTATCCAGCGAGGCTCATCTCATTTATTTTAAAAAAGACAATCATAAAGTGACTACATTTTTCTATTTTTGTCCGTCTCTAAAAATGAAAGAATCCTAATCAATTACTAGCTTAAAACTAAACCTAAGGAAAAACGCATTCGAATCTACTTCAAAAGAATGAAATCGAAACTACGCACTGTATGTCAAATAATGAGCCAATGGTACGATAGCGAACATGAATTAGGAAATGACCGAACTTCAACTTCCTTATCCTACAGAAGCTCCTATAACCATAGTTACAAATATATTGCAAACTAATTCGAGTTTCAAATCCCTTGCTATTACTCCATTTGTTAACATGCCGATTTATGAGCTTGAATTGAATATTAACATGGCTACAATGAGAATTGAAAGGTCAAGGTCTAGTGACACTAGCCTAAAACGAACTGCCTATAATTATCCTTACTAATTATATCTACTTAACAATAATTCCTGCCTTTTAAACCACAACTTTACTCTAAACTCTCTGAATTCTAGAACTCGAACTTTTATACTAATTCACGTTATCTAAAATTTGCCATGTTGAAAAAAACGTCACCTTACTTCGATAGCTTACAATCTTCCTATTCACATATTGAAAGGGTTTTTGATAATACTGGAAATCAACTTAACCAACGACCATCAATTCAAATCAATCTCAACTAATACTCAACGGCAGAAATATTTATACATTTATACTTAACGGTTCCTCATTTCATTACAGTCCATCACATATTACAGATTCACTTAATCCAAATTACACAAATTATAACAGATCTTAATTATTCGAATCTCTATATAACCATTACCTATCTAACAGAACTTAAACATTCAAAAATTATTAGGAAATAAAACGGCATAGAGACCAATGCCATAACAGTAGTGCTTGCACTTCATTCTTTCTTCCAAATAGGCTTTAATCAACTTGACATTTATACATCATTCAATGTTGAGATCAATACTTGATATTTGGAAAGCAAAGAAGTAGAGGAAAATCAGTAGAAGCAGCAGTAGTGTAAGCAGTAACACAGCAGATTCAGCAACACAGCAACAACCAGTGAAGCCAACAACAACCAGTAATAGACACCCTGTGGCAGATTTAAAGAAAACCAAGCAGTAACCCAATGGAACAGTGCTCAACCAATAGAAAGCTAGGAGAGTACAAGCTGAAATCCAACAGTACCAAGAGAACACAGACAGATGCAAGAAACAGTAGTTTTCTGATTTGTCAAACACTCAAAGAAAAAGACAAGCTCAAGCTCTTTGATGTAAAGCTTAGCCTTATGGATCAACCAGCCTTAACACTCTTGTTTTTCTCTGGATTCTGAGGATCAAAAAAAACCAGCCCCTCTTTTGTTCTAAATGAGCCTATTTATAGCCAAAACAAGCAAGCACCAGGCTGCCTTGATATCTTTCCATCTTAACTCTGCCCATACCCCTAAAACATACTAAACTAATCAAAAAATGCCCATGATATTCCTGGCAGCTCCCCATACCGCATGTTTTTCTTTTTTTAATCAAAGTTATGGGTATTTTAACTTATTTTAATCAACCTCCCTATGCCATTAAGTCTTGTTCCCCACTATTCTTAAACAATGTATCAGTTTAATGGTATTTTAATACCCTATTGACAGCCATTCAAATTAAGCCATTTTCAGACTCCTTTAAATACCTTCTTAAAAGTCCCTGAAATTGCTGCCTTACCCCCCCCTGTTTCAATCTGTATTAATCCCTTCAGCTATAACCAATTCAAACTCAGCCAACTAACAATTGGACCCTAACTATCCAGCAAACTACAACCAATTCGCAACTGAATTCAGACAAATGGCTTAATCAGAATTAAACAAGATGGATCAAATTATTACCATTCAAAACTGTAAAACTAATCGACGACATATATCGAATCGACTACGCGAATTACAACACATACAATCGATAGCAAATAATTAAACTCGAACAAGTACAGAGGTGATTTCATATTGATAGACACAGGGGATACATTGACAAAACTTGAAAGATTACTAAAACCACCTTAAACAAACAACAAAAAAAAAAACAGATATAAACAAACAAATAGGAAAGGAGAAATTACCTCAGAAGCTTAAGAACAAAAAATGACCCATGCTCGAACTGGACTCGACCTCTTTGAGGTCGAACGGACTTTAATTGAAGTGTCCTCAACTGAGAACACCTCAATTAAGGTCGATTAGACCCCAACTCTTCCTTTAAACTGGACAGACCCCCATGGTTTTGAGTTCTAGGGTTCACACGGTCCGATTCGGGGCTCGAAGGTCTCTACCTAGATTCGAACCAAACCAAGCATGGTTTGGTTACGAGTGAGGCCAGGGGAGTGACTGGTGTGACTTTGGGGTCGGTTGGTGTAGATCAGGTTTTTTGCTCAAACCTTCAAATGAAGATTCGAGACGTTCGGGGAAGATTCGAGGTAAGCTGAGTGTGGATTTGGAGAGAGGGGATCATGGTGGTTCAGGGGTGTTAGTTTCATGGCCAGCGGCGTCGTTGCCTCCGGCTTTCAGGCGAAGGGGTGAGGTGGCGGCTAGGGTTTGTTCATGGAAACCTGTCTTTGAGTGTGAGAGAGATGAAGGAGTGAGAGAGGGGGGGTTTGGTTTGGGGGGCGTGGGGTGAGAGATTGTGGCTTTTATATAGGGGAGGGAATTGATCCTGGGCCGTTCGATCTGATGAGATCAATGGCCCGGATCAATACACTTAAAGGGAACGGTGTCGTTTGGTTTTAGTTGGGGGGTCGGTTCGAACTAGGTGATGGGTCGGGTACAGGGAACGGGTATGGAAGATATGATCTTGGCCATTGATCCATTTGAGATCAACGGCCTTGCTCAACTGTGACAGAAACGGTGCCATTTGGGCATCTCTGAGGAGATGGACCGGTTTAGTATATTGGGCCAGCTCGTTTGGGCCTATTTTTATTTTAGTTTTTTGGCCCAAACCGAGTGTTCTTTATTACTTTCAACTCTTTTTCTTTTCTACTTTTAATTAATCAATCAATAAAATTCTAAAAATAGTTTATAAAACCAAAATTAGCCTACAAAAATGTTAATTAAACCTTAACAACAATTAACACACAAGGTCAAATATTTAATTAAAAAAATAAAAAAATTACACAACGGCACACATAAATGACAAAAATGCAACAAAATACATATTTTTTGTGATTTTCCTTCTTTTAAAATAAAACATGGTTTAATTAATTCCAAAATATACAATCAAATCTTGAGTGTGCATGCAACATGTATTTTTTGTATTTTTTAACTAATCACAACAAGGGTAAACATTTACGGACAAAATAATTACCAAAATGTCACGCAAATTCTCAAAAATTGTACACAGATGAAATTTGTTTTATCCGTGAGTTCTTTTAGTGTAGTTTTCGTGAAGCAAAAATCACGTGCTCACACCCCCTTGATTCCCTCTTCAATCCTCTTCAAAAAGCTTCAAAATCGCCCAAAAATGGAGGAACTTAGGCTAAAAATCGCGGAAATGAGCTTTTAAAACATTCTGCCCAGAAATTTCAATCCTTCTTCGCGAACGCGTCTCCCCTCTCGCGAACGTGAATGCTCAGATCCACAACCCATCGCAAACGCGGCTCTCCTCTCATGAATGCGTAGCTCAATGACCCCAACTTTTCATGAACGCGAAGGCCAAAAGCCTGCAACGGCTTAAGCCAAAAATCTGCAACTTCTCAACTATGTATTTTAGTCCGTTTAACCACCTGAAACTCACCCGAGGCCCTCGGGACCTCAAACAAACATGCCAACATATCCCATAACATCATTCAAACTTGTTCCAACCTTCGTAATGTTCAAAACAACATCAAAACACCAAATTTGCATCGGATTCAAGCCGAAGAATTCCAAAATTTTCCAAATTCTGCTTTCGATCAAAAAGTCTATCAAACATCGTCCGAATGACCTAAAATTTTGCACACACATCCCAAATGACACAACGAACCTACTAAAACTTTCAGAATTCCATTCCGACCCCTATATCAAAATCTCACCTATCAACCGGAAAGCGCCAAAATTCCAATTTTGCCAATTCAAGCCTAAATCTACTCCGTACCTCCATAACACATTCCGATCATGCTCCTAAGTCCCAAATCACCTCCCGGAGCTATCCGAACCATCGGAACTCACATCCGAGCCCTTTAATACATAAGTTAACATCCGGTTGACTTTTCCAACTTAAGCTTCCTCAAAAGAAACTAAGTGTCTCAAACCTTACCAAAACCTCTCCGAACCCGAGCCAACCAACCCGGTAATACAAAATACAACTTAAAAAGGTAATAAAATATAGAAATGAGGGAAACAGAGTGGTAACTAATGAAATGACCGGCTGAGTCTTTTTTTTGGTTTAAAAGATAAACATATATTAAGATTAAGTGTTGCGTACAGAGGGCAGATGCTTATGTTGCATCCTATTACACAATAATGTACTAGTAATGGGTGCCAAACTATTATACAAGCCGATATTAATACTACTATCTACTGCATTACTATTATAATAGCCATTTATAGCATCATAGTTGTTTGAGTGAGGGCTGAAGTCCTCCAAAACATATCCTTGAACTGCACTCCTTTCTTGCTCAAAAACTGACCATGCAAAGTCTGGGCTGTCTTCCAAAATATGCACCACTGAGTTAAGGTAAAAATTACATCTACCTTTGCTAGTTTATCCGCAACCCTATTCTGCTCTCTATACGCATGTTGTACTACTGGCTTACCTAACCTGTCCAGGAAGTACCTGCAGTCGCTTAACAAATTATCAAATAAGACATTGTTAGATAAGAGTAGTGTTATAATATCTCGTGAATCCACTTCCACCTCCAGTGGAACGAGGTTGTGTGAGTAAGCCATCTAAAGTCCCTATAACAAAGCATGCAATACAGATGAAGTTGATGAATCTCTTGGGACTGCTGCTGTAAAACCCAACATCCATTCAGCTTTTGAATTTTGTATTAGTCCACCAATTCCAGCCTTGGTTGTTGTATGTGCTCCATCAGTATTTAGTTTATAAAAATATTCTTTTGGAGGTTTCCATTTTAGTTTTTTTTGTCTTTTTTTAACACAAATATGTTTATTAGCTACTAGGTAGGTATATTCTGCCGCTTGCTGAGTTGTGAATTTAACTGAAGTCGTGTTCATAGTATGCTTATAACAGTTGTTATTACGTGCTAGCCATATATTCCATAAGCTTAGGGGCAAGTATGTAGCTGGATTCATGTGATAAGGAAATTGAAGAGCCTTACAAATTATGAGGTCATGTACCCAATTACATGCGTTTGTGTAGGGCATTCTTTAGGTAATAAAATGAAGAATACCCAATTCCTGCCAATATGTTTTAGCGTTTGTGCAATCAAGAAATAAGTGCCTAATAGTTTCATCCTCTTGGTGGCAGAATTGACAAGTAGCATCTTGAATTAAATTAATATGCCTAAGGTAGTCCTTGGTAGGTAGTCGAAGAAGCCAAATGAACCCTTTAATTTTGGGTTGGACAGGAAGCTTCCATATCCAATTGTATTTTGTAGAATTATTAGTAGATTCATCTAGCTGTGCTTCCAAGACTCTATATATAGATCTAGTTGTGAAGTGACCCGTTAGAGTTAAACCCCAGAAGATATTATCTACCTTATTACTATATTTGGAAAGATAAGTAGCTTGAATTGTGTGAGTAATATTAGTGGGTAACTCAAATGGGAATTTATTCCAATCCTATCCCTTATTATTTATTAAAAAGGAGATAGTGATATTCTGGTGGTATAACGGTAATGAACCCTGAATTTTTGATCTAATCGTTGTGCCAGGCCCAATCCATGAGTCTTCCCAAAACTTAATATGTGTGCCTTTTCCTATATTCTATTTTATTCCTAGTTGACAGTGATGCCAGCCATTGATAACATTAGTCCAAATTTATGAGTGATTATTTTTGGGTGATGTATTAAGGTATTTGCTAAGAAGGATGTTAGCCCACATTGCTTATGGTGTCTTAAATATCCTCCAAACTAGACTTGCTAGTAAAGCAAGGTTCTTTTGACGTAATTTTTGAATTCCTAATCCTCCTGCTTCCTTTGGTATAGTAATTTCATTCATCTAACAAGGTGTAGTTTCTTTTTTTCTGAAGTTGTACCCCATAAAAAATTCCGTTGATATTGTTTCATTTTATTAACTATGTGAGTCGGAATATGAATGTACTGTATGATATGGTTCGGTAATTGGTTTAGAGTAGATTTTATTAAAGTGGCTCTTCCTGCCAAAGTTAAAACCTAGACTTCCATCCTGCTAGTTTATTTTTGAAATTATCAAGGAGGAATTGGAAGTCTGCATTTTTGGGTCTTGCTTGGAACATAGAAAATCCCAAGTATTTACCAAAAGAAGTTCCTTCTTTAATGTTGAAAGAAGTAATTACAAAATCTTTATCGAAGGAGCTACAATTTTTATAGAAGAAGATTTTTGACTTTTCAAAATTGATTTTTTGCCCTGAATGTTGGGAAAAGTTATTCAGAACATCAATAATTGCATGGCAACTTTTGGTAGTAATCTTAGAGAAAAGTATAATATCATCTGCGAAGAAGAGATGAGAGGGAAGTGGACCTTTGTTCGACAGTCGAATTGGTTGCCACTTTAGATAGTCAACTGATAGGGATATGCTTCGTGAAAATAATTCCATACACATTATAAACAAGTAAGGTGAAAGTGGATCTCCCTGACGAATACCTCTTGTTGGTGTAAAGTACTGAGTTTTTGAACCGTTAATTAATATAGAAATGGAAGTGGTTGTAACACAAGACATAATTAAGAAAATCATAGAGGGAGGTATGTTAAAATAAAATAATGCACGTCTTATGAAAGACCATTCTAACCTGTCAAATGCTTTTTCTAAATCAAGTTTTAATAACATTGACAGATATTTGCCTTTCATTTTAGCTAAGTAATTTAAGGATTCTTGTACTATTATAGTATTATTGCAAGCTCTTTTGCCTTGTTGGAAACTAGTTTGTGTTGGACCTATAATTTTACTAATGATTGGCTTGAGCCTATTAACAATTATCTTCGTAATAAGCTTGTAGACAGTATTGCAAAGACTAATAGGTCTGAATTATTGAATTTTAGTAGGATGCTTTACCTTAGGAACAAGGCATATAAGGGTTTTGTTTAGTTCGGGAGGAATGATCTTTGAGCAGAAGATATCATTACAAAAGGAACTAACTTTATCACCTACATCCGGCCAATATTTTTTGTAGAAAATGGGTGTAAACCATCTAGACCTGGGGCTTTATATGGCTTAAAACTGTGTAATACAGACATAATCTCATCTTGATGAAGAGGTGAGTCAAGACTAAGTATATCATTAGTAGAGATCTGGCAATTATAAGTATTCGTGGTACGTTTTGTCGAAATTAGCTGATCAGTTTGAAAAAGCTCGTTGAAATAATTATTAATTAAACTATGTATTTCATTAGTGGTAGATACCCAGTTGCCTACTTATCTTGTAAAGCAGTTATTCTATTTCTTCGACGTATGAGAAGTGTAGACGAGTGATAGAACTTAGTATTGACATCCCCTTCATTTAACCAATTAATTCGTGATTTTAATTGCCAAAATTCTTCTTCTATACGTAGAATATGACTACATTCCAAGGTCAATTAAGTTTTCAAATTTTGTAAGAATATACTAGTAGGATAATGTATAGAGGATTGTATCCCTGATAGTCTAGCCAGAAGCTTTCTTTTTTGTTAGAATATATTACCAAAAGTATTTTGATTCCAACGTGTGGCCACTACCTTAAAATTATTAATAGTAGCTAGTAGAGGCAGGTTATTCGACCAAGTGGCATGAACAAGTTATTGAAACTGTGGGTGAGATGCCCACATCGTCTCAAATCTAAATATCCTATGTTGTAAAGATTGAGGTGGTTCTAAGTTAATTAAGATTTGACAATGATCTGAGTGAGTATGAGGAAGATGCGTCACAGTCGTATTTGGATATAGGCTTAACCAGTCATAATTAGCTAGAAAACGATCAAGCCTTTCTAATATTGTACGACCATGCCTTTGTTTATTAGTCCATGTAAAATGGCTGCCTTAATAACCTAAATCAATAAGGCTACAGTAATGCATGCAATTTACAAATTTATCAGCCCTATTATTGTTCATAGGAAGACCTCCAAATTTTTCCTTAGATTCTAAAATTTCATTAAAGTCGCCCCCTATTAGCCAGGGCATAATAATATTACCATGCAAATTATTTAAGTTTTGCCAAAGAATATCACGTAACTGATAATGACGACTAGCATATATTGCAGATAATACCCAAGGAGGTTTTGTGGGACTAACGTGGACCATGTAGTGCATTTCCTGATCAGAGATTCTCATTTCTGTCACGCTGATATGATCTGCATTCCACAACACCACTAAACCACCTATGAGACCATTTGCAGGAGCTTGTGCCATATTTCCAAAATTAAATGTTTCACGCAAGCTTGTATGGTCTTGCATTCGTATTTCAAGTAAGATAGCAAGAGTTGGTTTATAATTATCGAGTAAAGACTTAAAGTGTCTCCTAAATTCTGGATTATGAGAGCCTCTACAGTTCCAGACTAAGAGATTCATGTATGAATTAGGGTTTTTGGGCTGGACCATAGGAGCCTGAGTCATTGCATGGACAGTTGTGGATGTCATCAGATCCAGACTCAGTAGAAGTTGAAGAAGCGTCGGAATGATCACCATAGCGTATTTCCCAACCTCTGGATTGATGGTTTGACGAAAGTTGAGACTACATGTTACCATTTTCGGTGGGCACTTTAGAATGAACTTATTTTCGAACTGTTCTTTGAGGTTGTAAAATTGAATCCCTTTTAACCACCAAAATTCCGTTCTTGTCTCCATCATCTCTGCAAGTATTGTTGTCAGTTCCTCTCTTGTATCTTTGTATAGTTCATGTGGAGATTGAGTAGGTGATTGTATTGGACTATTTGGTGGGGTGAGACTCTCTAGAGGACTTAGTAGGCTCGAGTAGGGGGATAGTGGATTGAATGAGTCCAGTGGTTGGAACCAAGATGCATAAACCTGACCCATGTGATGAGGTGGGTAGAAGGGTATGAGACTGACTGTTTGGTCCCAAGTCAGGCTCATCTTAGTCATTGGATATGGCCACTGCTGATGAGTGGAACTGGAAACCTGGTGTTCCATTGGAAGAGGAGTCTGGGTCGTGTACCATTGATTTTGATTGAAAGCTTCCATTCCCAGCCTCATTCCTTCTATCACTATTTCTGCTAAATGAGTTGGATTTTGGACTAGTAACACCACTTCTTGGTTGGTCAGTTGCAGAGTGAATATTAGAGCATATCCTTGTAGTCCCATTTCCAACCAAGATTAGAGTGGGAGGTACGTGGACATGAGCTAAGATGTGTAGATTAGGGGCGATGAGCTCTGAGGCAACTGAGGTCCCACCATTGTTAGACTAGGGAGATGAAACAACTAGTTGTTGGTTTGTATATTTGCCCTCAGAAACTGACTGTGGCTCGTGCCTATGATTGTTGGTCTCTGCATTGAGAATATGAGTTGATAATTTTTGTGGTTCAGCAGAAAGAGTAGTATTAGTTTTGGTTGTTTGGATGGAGTGATGGTAGATATTAAGCAGTGAAGGAAATAAGGTAGTGGGTACTTCATGATGATCTTCACATGGAAACTCATCATATTATTTGCATGGATTTTGGGGAAGCCTAGAATCAGAAGTAGACGAGGTTACTGTAGCATGCATGGTTGGTATTGTATTGTGTTGAGTTGGAGCCAACGTGTCTAGAATATGAAGGGGTCTTCCTGAGTTGTTTAAACTTGATTGGGTTGAGGATGTAAGTAGATGGTTATATGGCAATGACTCATGAGGTGTCTTATAGTCCTGAGAAAACGTGCTATAACCAACTAAAGGTGGGGAATTTGGTTCAGATAATCTAGGCTTAGGGTCATTAGTAATTTGATTGGGCAATGAGGTCGGCAACTTATCAGGAGTATGGAAGTGGGCTTTTGCATGTTGCTGAGTTAGTATTGTTTTAGTACCTAGATTTTATGGTATTGGGCTTTGGTGAAAGTGGTCAATCTATAAGTCTGAAGGCCTAGCATAAGAGAGTGATTGGAATTTGTTGTTAAATTCTATAACGGGCCTTTGCAGTGTAACTTGCCTTGTAGAAGTGACCCGACCCAGTACATCTGAAGTAGGGTTAGAGGACTGACCTGCGAGGGGTTGTGCTGCTGGTGGCGCCGCCATTGTAGCCACCTTCCCCTTGTCAAAGTTGGGATGTTTGGTTGGGTATATACTTTTCTTAGTGAAGGTCACTGTTTTCCATTTATTTTCCTTAATAGGTATAGAATCAGGGGTGATATTAGATTCCAACTATTGGGTTTTATTGTTTTGTTCATTGGGTGCATGAACAACTTCAGGGCAACTGGTAGTAGGATGCCCAAATCTTCCACAGTAGGTACATAGAAGATTTAGTCCTTCATAGAGAAGAGACTGTCTATGGTTCCCTATATAGAGATGCGTTTTTAAAGGCTTTTCCAAAGGCACTTCAATGAATATGCGTGCATACCTTCCTCGTGTAGTAGATGAGGTACATGTATCTATCTTTAATAGTCGCCCCAATTTTGAACCAATCCTACTTAGTATTTCCAAGTCGTAGAACTCTGTAGGCAGTTCAGGTAGTCGTACCCAAAGAGCTGAGTATGTGAGTTGTGTAGAGGAGGCTTTGAATTTTGGCTCCCATTTTTGTACAGTTAGAAAATGACTAAGAATAAACCATGGACCTCCGTGTAAAGCCTTAATCATATTTTCTTCTCTTTGGAACTTAATGAGAAAAAAGTCAGAACCCAAATCAATGAGAGGCAGGACCTCTGTTGGTTTCCACAGAGTCATCATTTTATTACGTATGATTTGATGAGTAATCCGTTTACCAAATAGCTTAACTATCACAAAGTATTTTCAGGGCTCATATAAACGTGCTTTATCAGTTAATGTAATTGGTATAAATGTGTCATCGTCAGTAGGACTATGGAGTACTTCATCTGCTAGATCTGAAGTATTTAAGGAAGGTATTTGGTTGGTTATAGTTGGCAGAAGGTATTTATCTGTTAGTAGAGTTTGTAGGAAAGTAGCTGGTTTGCGTATGCATACTTGTGTCATCGATTTGCATAGATCCTATATCTGGAGAGTCGTTAATTTGGTTAAGTTGTTGCAGGTGTTGCTGAGAGTCAGACATGGTGAGTGAAAAAGTGTTGAAGAGATTGAGGCAAAGAAAGGTGTGTTCTATAGGAGAAGCAGGAGTAAGGAAAGTTTTTACAGTATTGGGAGCTTTATGATTTTCCTGTGCTCTATGAAACTTTAACCTGAAGCATAGATGGACCGGTCGTGTCGTTATACGACCTATACTAGGAAAAAAAGAGAGGCACCTTTAGCTATACAATTATTTGTGTCAAGTGATGTCACTTTATTTTATTTAATCGTACTTTAATTTTTGCCTTTTAATTATATATACATATTTAATAAAATTTTCCGACCAAGTAGCGTCACGTGTAGAGCCGTTAATATAGACTTTGCCTGTTAGGCCTGCCCAACCCAACCCATGATTTAATAGGGTTGTGCTAAGATTTTCATAGCTCATTTAAAAATAAAGTTTTTTAAGTCCTGTCCAAATAAGCATATGGCCCATGAGGCTTGACTGAAGTTGGGCTGGGTCGGGCCGTGAGCTAATAACGATTTATTATAAACCAATATATAGGAAACTAAAAATAATATGAAGAGTAGTCAAATCTCAAACTAATAATTATTTTTTAAGTGAATATAAATACTTTTTGTTCTTAAAATTTTAATTATTTCTTAATGCTTAACTAATTAATATTGCATATAACTATAAATTTCGATGAGAATGAAGATGTTAAGACATCTTTGTTTTATAAGAGGACTCAAATGTACTTGACGAAGATGATTTGTTTGTATTGAATATGCCATGAGCACGTTGAAAATATTTTTGAGTAGTTTATTTTAATGAATAAAATATTATCCTCCTTTTTGTGTTTTATAGTAATCTATTGGAAGAATTTCAAAAGTTATTAAGTTTTGCGTGACCTTTCTATCCGATTAGTATGTTTGTTTATATATATATATATGTGTGTGTGTGTGTGTGCGCGCGCGCGTGTGTAGAAGTTAAACTTACATTTTAAAATATGAAAAATAATTTTTAATGGTGGGCCGGCCCGCGGGAGCCTGCGACCCACGTAGGGCTTGGTTGGGTTGATCATTTTAACGCCTACTAAAACAATGGCCCAGCCCAGCCCATCAAATATCAAAGCTCGTGTGGATGAGCTAGACTAGGCCAAGTCATCCGATATTGACAGCTCTAGCCACATGACATCGCTTGGACTAAGGTAAATCCGCCCCTACCATTAATGATTTAACACATATGGTCTCTTTAACGTCATTATTTACATGTGTGGTATAGTAGTGCAAATAAGTGCTCTCAGAGGAACAATTCACTAATAATATGCAATCGCTAGAAGTGGATACAGAATTTTGGAAAGATGGGTACACTATTACGAAGAGATAGATCTATGATATAAAATTTATGGGTTCAACATTTAATTCTTATTGTTGCATCTATTATACTTGTGAAATTATAAGTTCAATTTTATTTTTTATTAGATAGTAATTTCTTATATCTATATACTATGTGTAAAAAATATTAGAATCAGTTGAACTCATCGATTATATGCTACATCATCCACTACAACTACCTTTAGTATACATATTTTTTTGATAACTAATTATTTTAGTAATCACCAAGAATTTCAGTACAAAGCCACATCTAGCAAAGATTCAACTAACTATCTAAGGAAGAGAAAAAAAAATAAAGACTCCTAACAAATCCACTACCTAGCTTTATAGTAGAGGAAACTAAAATAAACAAGTTTGCAATATCTTCTCATACCAACCTTGTATATACACATTTCTTTTAATCATAAAGGATTTTACGGTGACAAAAAAAAATTAGGTATTTCAACGTGTGAGATTTTTCAAAGAATAAATCAAACAAAGAAAAAAAATATTTAATTAATATACAAAAAGTGACACCGGAAATACTTATCTCCCTTGGGCACCTAGTTCTAGAAGAAGAAAAAAAAAAGAGACAATAACAAGATTGACTTACGATTTTAACTCTTAATCCCACATGAAGAGGTACACCAAATAATCATCACATCATATGATATCTTGAGTTTGGGTGCACACATATATATTTAAATATTTAAAAAAAAAATAACATTACTATATATGATTTAACGAGGGAAGCATAAGTTCACGTATCCCATGTACCCCCTCCTATTACGCTCCTTGCAGTAGTGTATATAAAAAAATTCACATTAGATCTTGGTGGACATTATGGTTTGATTAACATCAGATGACAGCATATAATAGGAATTGATAAATTTTTGGCCTTAGATTACGTTTGGCGAAGGCAAAAAAAGAAAGAGAAGGGTTTGTATAACCAAAATCCCAAAAAAAATCTGCTTTCATATTTATTCTTTCTCTCCGTAACCCACTATATCTCTTTTTGTCCTCTCCCTCGCTCTCCTCGTATTTCTTTTATCTATCCTATCTCCTTTTGCAACCAACCTCTATTTTCTCGAGATCTCTTTCATATAGATCTTCTTCTTCTAGCTTTGTTTCAAATATGTGTAGATCATTCTTCGAGCTACCTTTTGAATATGGATGTGCTGTACTTTTGTAAAGGCTCATGGATTGATCGTAGTTCATTATTTGTTCTTTTCTCTTTTCTTTATTTTATTAAAAAATAATTTTAATTCTCATCTTGTATATCAATGTATTTCTTGTATATAAATTTATGTATATACAAAAAAAGATGTTATACATAGATATTCAAATAAATAAAATAACTTTTTAATATATACTTTGATATGTAAAAATGAAAATAATTTTTTGATATACACAAAGCAAGAAAATAAAATTGTGATATACATTTTATTCGATGTATTATATACTGTGATATAAAAAGAAGATAATTATTTTTATACTATCCACTTGGATTTGGAGACCAATAAATTATAGACAACTACATTTATAATTTCGTATTATAGATATACAAAAAAGTGATAACATTCTGATGTACACATAAAAGAAAAATAAAGTTGTGATATATATTTTGATATACAAATTATTATTATAATATATATATATATATATAATTATTTGTTACTTGATTGTTAATAAAAAAGTAGGTTAATTTTAACCAATTAATAGTCTAAATTGATGCACGGTGTTAAATTCCCCCCACCCCCCAAAAAAAAAAACTGAAATAGTTTAAAGGCAAAACTACTCAAACTATCAGTCCATAAATAATTTTAATCCCAACCAGCCTAAAAATAAAATATTTACCAGAAAAGGCCCAAATATCATTTTAATCCAAACATTTTTCTATTAGTGTTAGTTTTTAAAACATACAGTGAGCTAAAGTGAGTTTCAAAGAATCGAGCACCTTAATTCAATTTAGAAATCACTACTAGTTTGATTGGGTCGAAAGATTAAACTAAAAGTACCATGGGCAACCACTAAAGCTTGTTTAAGCTTGAATTCAAAAATTTGGGTTTTGAACATTGGAATTTATTTCGGGCAAGTGTTGTTGGAATAGATTGGATATATCTTAAGGAGTGTGATTCTCAATTTCTGGATGATTTGGTGGAGAGCTTAGGTGGTTTGTATTGGCATTTGAGCGAAATTCGAAGTACACAAGATAAACATAGAAGAAGATGATATGTATCTCACTGTGTATCAAATATGTATCTTCGTGTATCTTTTGTGTATCAAATATGTATCTTCTATATATCTATGTATACGTGCATGTGAGATACATGTTTGATTATATGTCGTAGAGAAATTTTTAAACTCGATTTCAATTATGAATTTTGCATCAAAACTAGTCCAAATCACATCCAATCTTCCTCAAATTCATATATGGACTCATCCATATGTATTTAATGAATTTTAACCATATCCATTGGAAAAAAAAATCCCTTTTTGCTTAGATTTTTTGGAATCTTGTATACTTTTTTTCTTTGTGTTTCATCTTTGCTATCTTATTCATGAAATTTCCTTTCCGTCTTGCATCTAGTGTTGCTGATCACGCTTAAAAATATAGAAGTAGATCTTTGCGCGTGATTCTTGGAGAGAAAGAATCCTTGTTTATCTAGATTTTTAATTTACACTTGACTAGTTTTGATAAGTATGTAATTAATGGCTAGAAATTGGTAAGTTTAGACTTATTTTGGACATTTCCATCTTAATTTAAAGCCCAAGAGGCCATACTACTTAATTCGTTATGTGGGCTAAAGTAGCCCAAAATAAAGGCGGGAAAAATATTTTTTCCACTCGGCAGTTCATTTCCATTCCCGCCAATAGCGAGCCCTGAATTCTTGAGCACACCTCCCAATTCAGCAGCTATATAAACCCTAACCCCTATTTCCCACCCATTCTCTCTATTGCTCTCTCAAACACTGTCAGTCCTTTTCCCTCCTCCCCATTTCCAAACCCTAACCCTAACCCTAACATCCTCAGACCTTCTCAAAACCCCTTTTTCATCGAAAATGTTGGAATTACGGCTTGTTCAGGGAAGTCTGCTGAAGAAGGTTCTAGAATCAATTAAGGATCTGGTGAACGATGCGAACTTCGATTGCTCTGCCACCGGATTCTCTCTGCAGGCCATGGACTCCAGCCACGTGGCGCTAGTGGCGCTGCTGCTCCGATCTGAGGGTTTTGAGCACTATCGCTGTGACCGTAATATTTCAATGGGGATGAACCTTGGTAACATGGCTAAAATGCTCAAATGTGCGGGAAATGATGACATCATCACCCTCAAGGCTGACGATGGCAGTGACACCGTCACTTTCATGTTTGAAAGCCCCAGTAAGTTCCCAAACTTATTTGTTCTGAAGCCGAGTTTTTTCCTAGGTCGTGTAACAGATAAATAAGATTTAGAAACATTGTAAAATTTGTTATGTAAAGTTGCAAATTGTTTTTTTTGCTTATGATTATTTTATTTAGAACTTTGATATGTACCTTTTGGTTATTTTGACGTGGGAAAAATTGCAGCTAATAGTGCTTTTGGCATAATCTTTGAATATCTAAGTTATAAATTTTGAAAATTATTATCTTACTGATTCTAAATAATTATAATGAAATAAACTTGTTTATTTAGCTCAAAATTAGTATAATTGATATTTGATCCAAGAGATCAAATTGCAGCTAAATAGTACTTTTGCCATAGTGTTTGAATATCTAAATTAAAATTTTTATAAGTAATTACCTTACTGTTTCCAAAAAATATCAAATAAAAATGAGTTAAACTAGTTTGATTTAGCTCGGAAGTGATATTATTGACATTTGATCCAAGAAATTGGCATTGAGTATATTCATCATAGCGTGTGGTGTTGCATGTTGCATGTATTAAGTTGAATATATTGTTTTAGAAATTGTGATTTGATTCTGAATTTGGATTTAGTCTACCATTCTTCCATTGTTATGGCTGGGTGTAACTTATTAAGATTACTGTAACGGATCACAGCCCAAGACAAGATTGCTGATTTTGAGATGAAGCTGATGGACATTGACAGTGAGCATCTTGGGATTCCAGAAGCAGAGTACCATGCTATTGTTAGAATGCCTTCTGCAGAGTTTGCTAGAATTTGCAAAGACCTTAGCAGTATTGGTGATACAGGTGCAATTTGCCTCTCATGTTAACTGCAGCATTAGTGAACTAACTAACGGTGATTGAAGATTTAACTTTTGTTTCAATTGGTAACTGCAGTTGTAATTTCTGTGACAAAGGAAGGTGTAAAATTCTCAACCAGAGGTGACATTGGTACTGCAAATGTCGTTTGCAGGCAGAATACAACTGTTGACAAGGTAGATATTTTGCTTATAGTGCTTCTGCCTCGTTGATTATTTCTTGTGGTATAAGCTGATGTTTGACATGTTGGTTTCAAATTGGCAGCCTGAAGAAGCCACAGTAATAGAGATGAACGAGCCAGTATCTTTGACTTTTGCCCTGAGATACCTGAACTCTTTCACAAAAGCAACTCCTTTGTCTAACACAGTGACCATCAGCTTATCTTCAGAGCTTCCTGTTGTTGTTGAGTACAAGATTGCTGAGATGGGCTATATAAGGTTTTACCTGGCACCTAAGATTGAAGAGGATGAAGAGGAAACCAAGCCTTGATTTTATGTTTCTGCTTTCTTTTGAGCTTGGATTGTTGGGTGGGGGGTTAAATTTTATGTGATGAAGCTCATTTGAGGTTTTCAGGCAAGCAGTATGTAGTTTAGACTTGCTAGACAAATTTTTAGGTTTGTGTTAATTAATGAAATCGTGTATTTCCCTCTGTTTTTACTCTTTTTCTATTCTCTTGCCTGCTCCGATGCTTGAATGTGGTAAGCCTGCTCCATTGAATTAACGCAGTTTCTTGATTCATTTGATGCTTCATTAAATATATACTTGCAACAGTGAAGGGATTTTCGTTCTGGAAGCATATAGGAGTAACTGCTCCTGGACATGATTTTAGGATCTGAAATGCTTAATTGCTGTGAAAATATTGATTTATGAAAATATCCTTGGCCTGTTGTAAGCAATGCACGACTAGGGGAGGCACTTGCCAATTCCCATTTGCTTGTCCACGATAAAGATGAAACATAAAATGGTACTAGCATTTTGTATAATTATGACCAATATTCTTAAATTTTGCTCGCATTTTTCTTGGAAATGATGCACTAGTTTGCTAGAATTAATAGTGGTGCTAGGAAAAGAAGAGATGTGGAAGTTTCCATTTAGTAGTAAAATGAGTACGAGCAACCACCTATTTGCAGATATGAAATTGGCGATTGCAGATTTGCAAGCATTTTAGTTGAGATATGTCCGAAAATTGGAACCAAGAACTGCCAATATCAGAAATATCAACAGGGAAGTAAATGTTATCTATTTCATTGTTGCGCTCAGTACGCACGGCAAACATCCTTTATGCTCGTTAGATGAAAACCACGATACAGTTGCAAAAAACATGAGATTTTTTCCGATTGCACTTTAACTCAATTTCTTTTTACAAATGCCTCTACAAACAGGAAAATTCAGATTTTAACACCACTAGATTAGAACATACAATCTCATCCCGCAGTCTAACCATTAGCTGCAAAGCTATAGCACTGCTCATGGAGAGTGTTCAAAACGGTAGCCGTTTAGCTGCAAACAAAAAGACGCTAGTCTGTAGCGCTGCAACTAAGATAGAATGGGAAGAATGTCCAAATCTAAGTCTGCCGAAAAATGATCAGGTCCTCCACTTTTCACCAATATAAAATGCTTGATCACCAAGCTCTTGTTCAATTCTAAGCAACTGCAAGATAAACAAACGTCATACTTAGTAGAAAAAGGACAGGAAGAAAGGATGTGAAAAAGTCATGCTTGAGGGAAAGAAGTGTTTTGTAGTGTCCTTCAGTGTCAAACCACAATAAGAGCATGGCACAGCAGATGGCGTGCCACTAAAAATTCTTTCATTGAGGTTATAAATAGACGAATTACTTTTTCAAACCCACCACTCCCTCTAGGAAAAAAAGAATAAGAAAAAGGACAACCACTACAGTTCTAATAATTGAAATCAGTCCATAAATTCAGCTAAACATGGCAAATACTTTATAAAAAATCATAGGCTAGCAACCAGACCTGGTTGTACTTTGCTAGTCGTTCTCCTCGGCAAGGAGCACCTGCTTTAATTTGACCAGTAGCTAAGCCAACAGATAAATCAGCTATAAAACTCTCTTCAGTTTCACCACTTCTTTGAGATATCACAACCCCCCACTGGGCATCCTTAGCCATCTTGACCACTTCAATGGCTTCGGTCACCGTACCAATCTGATTAACCTGCATCCCAGCCAATCCATGCCATCAGAAAGTATTTTACATCAGCAACATATGTTACTGATATTTACAGACAATATGGAGACTGGATCCTATGTATTCAATAGTTTAAGTAATAAAAGGATAGGATACTGTCCAGTTCTACTAAGTTTATGATACTATTAAGGAGACTTGACAAAGAAAATCTGAAGGACCTAATAATCAAGAAAGTATCAGAATCCCGAAGTAATCAAAATGGCATATTTTACTAAGATCTCAAATCACTAATAATAGGGCAGAGACTCAGAATTAATATAGTGCAAATATTGGCGTCTCATTTTTGGCATCAGATGGATGGACAATTTCTTGACAGTTGTCGAAACAATAAAAAAACATCTTGACAGTTGTGGATGAACAAGTACTTCTCCAGAGTTGCCACAAATACTAAACTGTAGAGCGATCTCAAATGGCAGGTAAAGCCTTCAAAGAATTCTTGGTCACCAAGACGAACCAAAAGCCAGGGAGTTGTTCACTCCATTAGAGAAAAGCAGTAAACATTGAAGATATAGTGGTTGCTATGTGCAATAACTCCAGTGTGGGTGTTGGATAGGGGTCAGGATTACTCTGTTTATTGAGCCTTTTTTTGGGGGTGGGGGATTCAGCTGGCAATCTGATCCAGTCTTCGATGATCAATGAAGTGGTAGGGTTCAATTAAAGTTCTTTTTTCCCCTACAGGTCAGGTATGCTTACTTTAATGGATAGCAACCACCCCTTCAGGTGTGCTTTGATGCATAATCACATTACTAGTCTAACTTCCTAGATCATAGCCTCTTCATTGTCCTTCACATGAAGATGAGTTAAATTTTTGAAATAATTTTAAAATTAAAATAAAGAACGTATTCTAATGTTTGATTACTAACCCAAGTATAAGGCCGTTCGGACATCAAAATTTAAAATTCAAGAGCTAATCTAAGTCCAAATCATATCATATGCTAAAGAATTAAAATGTTACACTATTGCAGAAGATTCTTGTGAGTGCCTAGCACTGCAAATATGTAAAATGTGGAGAGTCTAGTTCAATCCAAGAAAGGGAAGCACAAAATTACCAAAGGAAAACCAAAATAAGGTGAAACCACACAAAATCTTGAATGATCATATTGCACATTGAGTTGCCAGGATAACCCTTTTCGGCGATATGATTGGATTGGTTAGAAAGCCATACTTTTGCAAAGATCTATGTTTTTTCCTGTTTTAATAAATCAAACTGCTTTGGATAATTATCACAAGCCGGTGTCCCTTCACAAAATAAAGATTTAATTTCCAAAACCTACAACCAAACAATCTATGCAATATGGGTTATCCTTTGCAAAGATAAATCTCAACAGAGCTCTTCTATGGAGGATGTTTTTCCTTTTGTGCGTCAAATTAACACTGTTTGCTACAACAATTATTGATTTTACTCTTTCTAAGTGTGAAACTTACATAATATACTCCTTTTTCTTGCAAATTGCACTCGTGCCATGGAGAGAGGAATATTCCCCCCCCCCCGGTGCAGGATGGCCGGTCACGAAGGACAAAACTTTGCTTCAAAGAAAGATGTCGGAGTAGCAACACAATTATCAGTAGGTACCTTGAGAAGAAGGGCATTGCACGCATTCTCTTGTATGGCTCTTTCAATCCGTTTAGGATTTGACATTAGTAAGTCGTCTCCAACCACCTGTAGCAAGCAATTCATGTTTGACACATGATAGGACACTTGATAAATATAAAATGACTTTAAAAAAATAGCAAGATCACAATAAATGTATGTCAGTGGGCAGAAGTGCATCATGGCAGATATTGCAATCAGATGATCAAATCACCAGGGAGAACCCAAACGAACCTGGCACATTCCAAGACTCGAAAAGTACTTGACATGCTCCCAGTCCTCCTTGTCAAATGGATCTTCAATTGAGACAACGGGGTAGTCTATAGGGAGAGGAAAAAAAAAGGAATTGATGAGAGAATGTGACATCATCGAATAACAGAAAGCTCACACCACAGAATCAATAGACAGCAAAATACCTGCGCAGAGTTCTTTGTACATATCAATCATATCCTGCCCTGATTTAAAATTTTGTCCAGATTTATTTGGAGTCTTAAAATCTAAATCATATTTTGTACCTACATTTGAATAACACAAGTCCGTTTGTCAGTAATAAGAATATGTCAGTTTGTCAGCAATAAGAATATAAGTAGATTATACAATCAAAGAGACATATCATTACACCATTTCAACCTAGCCTACTACACGCCAAAAGCTAAAGACAAAATGCAGATTGAGTATTTTTTTGTTTGTTTTTGATAATGATTGAGTAATTCCCCCCCCCCCCCCCAAAGCTATTGTCCTCCCACTCAATCCTGATTAATATTACATGCATGAGAGCAAAGATTACTGCAACTCAACTGAAGACTTTCCTAGCTAGCCATGACGGAGTATCACATGATTCTACGTATCTACAATCAGCAAGATTTTGAACTAAAGGGAATATATCACCTATGCAAAACTCAGTCGCAGCAACACCAATAGCTATCTTTATTTTCTCCTTGTACCCTGTTCTCCCGATAGCCTCCTGAACAAGGTCCAACCCATCTCTTAAGCTGCAAATGGAGTATCCAGGGTCAACAATTTCATTGAGAAGCATATGAAAAAGGCATCAAAACTTGCCTTGAGATGTCGGGAGCAAAACCACCATCTTCACCAACATTACATCCATAGGCACCATATTTCTCTGTAATCACTACCTGCCCTTTTAATTGTAAGCGAAGACCTTTTTTATATATAAAGTAAAGCAGTTTATTGATGATTGCAACCACGGGATACAAGAAACAGTAAAAAAGCTGGATTAACTCCAAGACAAACTTTAAGGAGCTTATGAAGTCAAGTATCAGATTTACATCATTCACAGCATTCTATTTGCTCCAGCAAAAAAGATTCAAAAGACAATTTGCTTTGAGTCTAGGATTGGAAGTGGACTCTCCTTGAAAGCATCTCAAGGTTCTTTTCAATTGTAAGCAAAGATTATTAATACAAAACCTTTAAACTTAAACTAGTATTAAGAAATAGTATTTTTAGTTAATATGCTTTTACACAAAATTTACATTCTAACTGAGTATTCATTGGCGATGAGAAAAATTGGACCACTACACCAGTACAGCCCCAACTCCACATTTTTCGGAATAGTATCACTATCACATGTGGATATCAAAGGAGGTTTTCTAATATGGCAACTTGTACAGGCTGCAAAGTATATACTTCGGGCTAGTACAAAATAATGCACAAATTGTTGCACATTATTCCAGGATTAATAGAAAATCATGGATGATAGCAGCTGTTCCAGCAAAATAGTGTGTATCCATAACAAACAAAGGATGTTTTCTCTTTCATATGAATCAGAAGTAAGCTTAACTTGCACAGTGCATTAAGCCATTAATAACACTTAAGAAAGGAACAAGACAAAACACTCAAGGATTCTGGGGTAAGGGTAAGAAGACATAAGATTAATTAGACATATGTTGTTTGTATAAATAGTTAGAGCAGTTCAAACTTCCATCATGTGGCAGATAAAGACTATCCGATAATAGAGTTAGAAAATATTCTAGTTGAATGAATTCACCTTCAAATGATGATAGGTCTCAGAGCCAATTTGTAAAGCCTCCTCAAATGTCTTTGATCCCACTGGCAGAATCATTATCTCCTGCGGAAGTTTAATATCACGAGATATGATTTACAATTTAGCACCACAACATTATGAGCTCAAAAATAGTGGTGTCATATCAAGATAATCAAAATATTGAAGAAAGTGATGGGAACATAGTGGCAAAAGTAGCTCAAAGAAACATCTCTGAAGAGCACAAAAGCAAAAGCGGGAAACATATTAGCTAATAGATTTGGATCCACCATTCCAAGTGGAAATAGGTCTCTTCGTCTAAAGTTACTTTTGGTCATTGGAAGTGACTATTTATGATGAGTAGAGACAGGACTGTTTCTTTCAGCATCAAATATGTTATTCTTTAAATCAGACAACAAAAGTAATTTATATATCATTAACTCTCTTCTGCAAATGTCATAAAACTTCTACATGTCAAAAATTGATGCAAGTGCAAAACCGAGAAAAACAAAAAGAAAATTGTTGGTGGGCTGGTGAGAGAATCAAAGAAAAAGAGAACATGTCAATGGCATTAACCCAAACCCAATTTATAAATTTTTTCAACGAACTTGATGAAAAAATAGCACGTCACCAGCTTGTTCTTCTAGGAAGTAGGCACTACTTCACAAATAATGAGTCACCACCACTATGAAGAACTTGTGAGCAAGCATTGTGCAGGTCTTAAAATATACAAGTAAAGACTACGGGTTCACCTGAATAGCCAAATTATTTCCAGCATGTTTTCCTCCAGTTACGAGTGTAAAGACTGGAATAGGAAGAAGCAAGCTTGTTTGACCAGAAAGATCAGCAATGTGTTTGTAAAGTGGAACCTGAAGTTCATCAAGATAAGCTACCTAGTCCAGTGAAGATTATGGGTTTAGGTATAAAACTGAGGAAGTATGCTTGCCTCTTTTTCAGTAGCTCCAGCTTTGCAGGCAGCTATTGAGACAGCTAAAATAGCATTTGCTCCAAGTTCACTCTATCACATTGGACAAAGGAGAAGGTCAGTGAGGATGAAAGCTATTATGTCCAAAAAAGGGAAAATTATTAAATTCGCAGGCATTGAACAAATGAGGAACTCAAGAGCAGGTCAATTACAATCCTCATTGCAAGAAAATACTTTCTAGTACACATCACAAAAATGGTGGGCGGAAAGAAGGTATGCTTAGGGCCGAATGATAGAGCTACTTTTCTAAAGCCAGTGATAGATATTTCCTTAACCATAGCATATGCAGACAAAAAAACGATAAAACTAAAAGAAAGAGGATGGAAAGAAATGCATACACACGCTCAAGGGAGCCTAATCAACTACATTCTATAGAAAAAGGATACCAAAGTTGTATTGCTCATATTATGTTCACTAATTTATATGGAACATTACAAGAAAATAAACTCCTTTGACAGAACCAAACAAATGGATATAATGGAAGAGAAAAAGATAGGGAAAGCTTCAATTGCCTGTAGGTAAAACAATCCAACTCAAGGGTCCCCAAAATTTATCTTTCAAGATAGCAACTCTTGTTTAAGAATTTCATGCAATCCATGAAGTCCAGAACTCCAAGTATGTTGCAAGATGGCAATTTTAAGTACTAAGTTCCACATTCATAAACTATGCAAGTAGTCTAAAGTAGCATTTAAGTACTAAGTTCCACATTCATAAACTATGCAAGTAATCGAAATATGCAGAGGCATTCTGACTCAGATGGCGAGCTAAACGAAATAAATACCTAATCATTTGAACATTTGTACTCAGAGAAGCAAAAGTACCTTATTTTCTGTTCTGTCCAAGTCTATCATGATCTGATCAATCTGAGATTGAAGAGTTGGATCCATACCAACCAATGCAACTGAAATTTTCTCATTAATATTCTTGACAGCTCTATTCACACTATTGCCAAGATAAGTTCCTTTTTCTCCATCACGCAGTTCAATAGCCTCATACCTGATATTTAGAACAAAATACCACCATTACACCATTTGCTTTATTCTCCAATATAAATTGCAATGGCTAAGTAAATGCTCAAACACAATTCTGCAACTAGCTCAAAAAAAAAAAAATCACTTAAGAGAGGCTGGAAAATTAGTCTGCATTTTCACTGTTGCACTTCCGACCTCTACTATTTTTTTTGCTTTTAACAGGTCACTCTTATTGGGTAGTAAAAATGAGATGTACACAGCGAATCACAATCCAAATCCTGACTTAAGACTAGAAAGTACCTAGAGTCCTGTTCATTTCTGTCACATGTATAAAAACTATCTAGCAAAGATGAACACGGGAATAAAAGGCTCTTGCATGAATCACAGAAAATTGTTCAAAAAGAAAGAGCAAAGGAGCTTCATGGCAAACAATTACAGTCAAACATCTCTATAACAACCGCGTTTGTTCCGATATTTTTTGGATGTTATAGTGAAGTGCTGTTATAAATGACATATATTATAACATACTCCCTCCATTTCAAATTAGATGAGTTACTTTCCTTTTTAGTCTGTTCCAAAATAAATGACACATTTTTAAATTTGAAAATAATTCAACTTTAAACTCTTTATATTACCCATCTTACACTTAATGAGAAACTTTTATAACCACACAAATGTCATGGCCCAACAAAGTTTTTACCCCTTAAGCTTTTAAGACCACAAGTTTCAATAGTCTTCTTTTTTTCTTAAACTCCGTGCTGAATCAAACTACCACATCCAAATTGAAACGGAGGAGGTAACATAAAAGATTGGCTCCGAGAAAATTTGGCTTCTACCGTGAATGGTTGTTATATAGGGATGCTGTTATAGAGAGGTTTGATTGTATTCGTAAAATAAAAACGGTCTTTGCACGCATCAAAAACATTTTTAAAAATTAATAAAACGGCATTTGCTCTTGATTAAAAAAAAAGGGCATTTGCACACACCAAACATTTGTTATCAAGAAAAGAACATTTCCCTCCAAGAACCCTCAGGAGTTGGCCTGGTGGCAATTGACTTGAGCCTTGGGGTTTGCTCCCTTTCAAGGTCTCAAGTTCGAAACCCACTGGGTGCAAACAATTTCTAAGGGCCATCGGACTGGGTAAAACCTGAATTAACCATGGTGCACTTGCGGGAGACTCCTTGCTGAGGGCCTGTGCACCCCCGGGATTAGTCGAGACTCTTACAGACTCGGACACCCGGTGCAAATCAAAAAAAAAAAAAAAAAAAAAGAACATTTCCCTCCATCTGGTGATTTTTGGTTCACAAATGACTTGGGTTACCTTGGAATGAAGTACTGGACCTAAATATAACAGAACGGTGTAGATGATTCATAGAGTCAAGTCCCCAAGGGAAAGGCCTAGTGGTTGAGGCATAGGAGAAACAATGTGGAGATCTCATATACGAATATTAACTACAACATTGTGTGTGAACTCAACTGCTCCAACCTTGGTGAGTAAGATTAAGACGCCGAGATCTAACTAGAATTTCATTTCAATCTCGATATCGCTGAATTAGTATTTTTGCAACTTGTGTTAGACAGGTTGCATTATGAATTATTCCAGTTGCATGCAAGTTGACTCAGCCATCACCGCTCATATAGAATCTCCAACTTATTTGGATTGAACCCTAGTCCATTAATCAATAGTTCAACAAAAAATCAAATTTGCGGAAAGTGTTCAGGCATGCAAAATTATTACTCACAAACAAAAAGAGAGACAAAATTCACTTTAAAGAAAAGAAAGAAATCAAAATGGCCTACATTCCAGAAGAAGCACCACTAGGTACAGAAGCACGGAAAACGCCTTTATTCGTGTGGAGATCAACTTCGACAGTCGGAATTCCTCTACTGTCCAATATTTGCCGCGCTTTCACCTTCGTTATCACCGACGGTACAGATTTCCGCATGTGATTTGACTATCAAGCATACAGTTAGGGTAATTGAAACTGCCAATTTTGAATCAAAGCACCAAAAAGAAAGAGAAATAAATATATATATATAGGAGCTTACAATGAAGAGGACGGGATCGGGGGTTTTAGCTCTGACGGCGGCATTAACGGCGTCTTCGATTCTGCGAGAAAGCATGTGCTTATCTAGATATTCTTGCACCGACATTTTCTTCTTCTTAGCTAATCTCAGATTTTTTCACGAGAAAGAAGTTGGAAATCAGGAAATGAAGTGAAGAGAACTGTTGCGTTTTGTAGCCGGAAAAATTACTCCGGCAGCTCGAGCTCGAATTTGAACGAAGATGGAGTAACCTAGGATCTTGTCTGAGTAATGAATTTGGGACAAATGAGCTGATTGCTTTGCCTTGGTCTGATGATGCCGCGTGTCCCTGATCAAACGTTCACAAAATAGACTAGTATGGATTTCTACAATTTTATAGCGAGCTTAGTTTTTTGTTTACCTGTATATTTAACTAGTAATGAGTAGCTCGTGCTGTGCACGTGCCCAATTATTGGGTTTTTACAAAATTATTCGTTTTATTAACTATTTTTGTTTTGGCTGGTATATATTAATTATATATTAATTGTACATGATTATACATATTTTATTCAAGCAGTATATTTACAAAATCACCAACTATTTTTAATTTAAGTGGTTGGGTAATCTATTATATAGCTTAATTCTTCCTTTAAATATTAGAATAAGAACAAATTATTTTTTTGTTGTAAGCGAAATATTGTGTTAGCGTTCATTTTCAATAAATCCCAAAGAAAAAAAGTATCATAATTTTATTGATCCCAACAATTACTTGAAAATATAATTTTAAAATGAGCTCGCTTCATTATCGTGGTGCACTAATTAACATTAATAAATCTTCTACTCAACTTGTACATACTAATAATATAAATTTTAACTTACAAATGTCAAGTTACTTAAAAAAAATTACAGATAGGTTCTCAAACAATACTATATTTCTGTTAAAAATAAGTGTCCCGTAATATTTTGGTACATTGATTAAGTAAATCATTTAATAGTATTTTAAAGATATTTAGGTTACCTTTTATACCTTCTCAAATTACTCTTTTTATATGTCTCCATATTTTATAAATCATTTATTGGATTAAGGACAAATTTGAAAAATATAATTAATGCATTTTTGTTTTCTAAAGCAACACTTACTTTAGCCAAATTAATTTAGTTATAAAATCATCTTTTACTAACATATGAAATTTACCACTTTTCACCTTATAAACTGAGGCAATCTATTAATGGCTTAGGAAATATATTGAGATATGTTTATGATTAATCTCTTGGCTTGTTGAACTGATTCCACGTATAGTTTTCAAGTTTTACCTAATTTATAGTGTGTATTATAACGAACATTTGATAAGGAGCTCATATGAAATTTTTTGGTAAGTTTGGTTTTTCCCAAAATGAAAAGATGTTCTTTGAATCTGTACAAATCATTTAATTTTTTCACTCTAAATCTTAAGAGTCCAAACATTTAAGTCAACAATTATGTACATCCTTTGACAGAAAATTTAATTGAAGTTACTTATAATTTCAGAAAGTGTTTCTAACAAAATACAACATTCTACCTTTTTAAATATAAGGGAACATCAAGATGAAACCTATGTATCTTTGTTTATTTCGTTTAAAATTTTTTAGACTTATATGGAAAACTGTAAACGTATGTCATGTTTTTGACTATTTTGGATGTTTAAGGAAGTCCATACACAAGAATGATAGCTAGAAAATGAAAAGTTTATTGTGGGCCTCATGTTTTAAGGGGTGAAATTTTAGAATGGCTACACATGAAGCGCGTGAGCTGTAGATAAATAACATTAGGTGAATTCTAAACAAAACGGGGCCCATCTTTATTCAGAGAATTGATAGTCCTACACGGTAATTGAGTGTGCACGCAAAATCTAGGTGGCGGGCCCACTTTCTCAGCAAGCTTATCTACGTATAAGTACAGATGTTATTGAAAAGACTTAAATGGCCCGATGAAGCAGATGTTGACCGTGAGCTGTGTGTATTTCCTCTTCTAAGAAGTAGGAATTCCCTTTTGCATATGTGTTACAGTGGCAGATAGGGCATATTTCGGTCAGAACCAAATAAATAGACCGAATCGAATAAGTAGACCGAACCAAAAATATTTTTTTCGGTTTCGGTTACGGTTATTCGGTTTTTCCCGGTCGGTTTCAGTTTAAAAATTTTAAAATTTTAATTTTTCGGTTCGATTTTAGGTTATTAGTTTATTTGGTTCGGTTAACCGAAATAGATTTTTTAAGTTATATATATGCTTAGCCCATAGGTAATAAATTAATACTATTACTCTATTAGGCCCAATCCATCAAAGACCCAACCCAAATAAGTAAGTTCATCAGCTTTTCGATCTTAAATACTTTCACATTAATAAAACTTCCATCGCATATATGATAGTGTGATGACCCGAAAGGTCATCACTTATTTTAGAAACAAATTCTGTGTTCTGAGGCCTTAAAACCTCCTTTTTACCTCACCTCGATTTGTGTGCGTGGTTCGGACGTATATCCGGAAAGCTTTTATGTGAAAATATGAGAAATAGAAATTTCTAGAGTTAAAATTTGATTATGGTTGACTTTGATCAACATTTTGAGCAAACGGACCCGGATCTGTATTCCGACGATCCCGGGAGGTCCGCAGTAAAATATGAGACTTGGGCGTATGCCCGGAAATGAATTCCGAGGTCCCAAGCCTTAGAAATCAATTTTTGAAAGAAATTATTTTGCTGAATTATTTATGAAATAAAGAAAAGAATTAATGTTTGAAACCATTGGTATCGGGCCCGTATTTTAATTCTGGAGCCCGGTACAAACCTTTTAAAGTATTTAAATGATAATTGTGAAATTTGGTGAAAATGGAGTTTATTTGACGTGATTTGGATCTCCGGTTGAAAAGTTATAAACTTTAAGTGTTCTTGATGAAAATGATGAGTTTTGATGTTTAATTCATACTTTTACATGTTATTTTCATGATTTGATTGCACGGGCAAACCCGTATGATGTTTTTAGGTTGGTGTGCATGTTTGGTTTGGAACCCCGATGTGATGACCCAAAAGGTCATCACTTGTTTTAAAACGAAACTTCCATGTTCTAAGGCCTTGAAAACCTCATTAGAGTCACCTCGATTTGCATGCGCAGTCCGGGCGCGTAGGCAGAAAGCTTAAATATGAAATTTAGTGAAAAATGATAAGTTTTGATTGTAAAATAAATAAATTTGACTTTGGTCAACATTTTGGGTAAACGGACCCGGATCTGTAATTTGATGGTCCCGGAGGGTTCGTAGGAAAATATGGGATTTGGGTATATGCCCGGAATCGAATTCCGAGGTCCTGAGCCCGAGAAATGAATTCTTAAAGGAAATTATTTTCTGAAAATTTTTAAGGAAATTTGAAATGAAATTTGATTAGAAAGAGATGGTATCAGGCCCGTATTTTGGTTCCGGCACCCGGTAGAGGTCTTATATATGGTTTAAATCATTTCTGTAAAGTTTGGTTGAAAATGGACGTCGTTTGACGTGATTCGGACCTAAATTGCTAAATTTGATACATGATGAAGTTTGAGAAAAAAAATTCTTGATTTAGGTTTGACTCATTGTTATTGAGGTTATTTTGGCGATTTGATCGCACAGATAAGTTCGTATGATGTTGTTGAGTTAGTACGTGTGTTTGGTTAGGGGCCCCGAGGGCTCGAGTGTGTTTCGGATGTGTTTCGGCAAGTTTTGAACTTAGGAAAAAGTTGCAGATTCAGAGAGGTTGCATGTCTCTGAAGCCAGGTCTCGCGGTCCGCGGTGGAAACTTCGTGGCCACGGTGGGAGCTCCGCGGCCGCAGTCCTTTTATGCGGTCCGCGGAGAGGGTCTGAGAGGGGTATAAATAGACGGAATTTTCAGTTATTTTCATTTTTCAAAACCCCAAAAACATAAGAGGCGATTTTTCAAACAATATTTCTTCTCCAAATCCATTGTAAGTCATTTTTTTAACTAGTTTTCTTCAATCATTAACATCTTTTAACATGATTTCAACTTCAAATCAATTATTTTCATCGGGAAAATTGGGTGTTTTGGGTAGGACCTAGGTTTTTCAAAAAAATGGGGATTTGGACCTCGATTTGGGGTCCGATTTCAAAAATAAATTACATATTTGAGCTCGTGGGGGAATGGGTAATCGAGTTTAGGTCTGAATTTCGGGTTTGGACCAAGCGGGCCCAGGGTTGATTTTTGACTTTTAGGGGAAATCTTTATAAAACCTATTTTCATGCATTAGAATTGATTCATTTAGCAATTATTGATGTAATTAAGTAACTTGTGGCTAGATACGAGCGAATTGGCGGTGGAATCAAGGAGTAAAGCTATAATTGAAACTTGAGTTGTGTTTGAGGCATCGAGGTAAGTGTTTGGTCTAACCTTAGCTTGAGGGATTAGGAGTTGTGTCCTATTTGTTATTTGCTTCTTGTCGAGTACAACATATAGGCATGGTGACGAGTATCTATACGTTGGTGTCAAGCATGATCGTGAGTTTTATATTGTGATTTTCATGATTTTGTTGTATTATTCATGCCTTGGTGAAGATTTCTAATTGTTGTATAAAGTTTGTGAAAAAAATTGTGACCTATGAACATTGAGGAGCATTGGCTCGAGTTGTGAAATGAATTATGAAAGTATAAGTGATAATCGAACCTCTAGAACATTGGCTCGAGTTGTGAAGTGAATTGTGAAGTAAAAATTGAGAAAGAGATGAGATCATTATGTTGTCATACTTGCCGGGCTATTGTTGATTTATTTGTTGTTCCCTTGCCGAGATTTAATTGTTTAATTATTGTTCCCTTGCCGGGATTTAATTGTTTAACTGTTATTCCCTTGCCGGGATCTCTATTACTATTTTGTTTATTCTCTTGCCCCTTTGCTTGTGATTGTTGTTTGGGTGAGGAAGAGTGTTAAAGCATGAAGGGTGATGCCGTACCGCACGACGTACCATTCTGTGCCGAATCTATTGATTATATAGTGAGAAAAGAGAGTAAAAGCACGGAGAGTGATGTCGTGCACATTTTTATTATATAACTGCTTTGGTGAGGCTGAGAGTAAAAGTACGAAAGGTGATGCCGTGCAAATTGTTGATTTCTGCTTCCTTGTTGATATTCTAGTTATGTTGTTTCTTTCCTTACCTGATGTCTTTCTATTCGAAGCTAATATCTCCCCCACAGCATGTTTCCCCCTCCCACGTTGATTGGTTATTTCTGTATTTCTTTTCCGCTGTATATATATATATGAACTGCACAGGTTTATTTGGTAGTCTGGTCCTAGCCTCGTCACTACTTCGCCGAGGTTAGGCTAGACACTTACCAGCACATGGGGTCGGTTGTGCTGATACTACACTCTGCATTATGTGCAGATCCAGGAGCAGCTTTCGGACAGTAGTTGGAGTGCTTCCTTCAGTCCACCCGGAGACCCAAGGTAGACCTGCAGGCGTCCGCAGGCCCTGGCGTCTCCCTCTATCTCTATTTCCTGTTTTATTTCCTTTTGTTCAGAAACAGTGTATTGTATTTCTTCAGACCTTGTATGTAGTAACTCTTAGACAGTATGTGACAATGTGGCACCAAGTTTTGGGGTATTTGAGGTTTTAAAAGTTGTAATAGATGTAGCCTTAAGATATATAATTGTTGACTTCTGCTTATTTATTTAAAATTCCGCTTTTATCATATTATCGACTTGTGTTTGATAAAAGGAAGCAAAAATAAAAGTGTAGCAATTAGTTAAGGTTTGGCTTGCCTAGCTCCCATTAGTAGGCGCCATCACGACTCCCGAGGGTGGAAAATCCGAGTCGTGATAAGTTGGTATCGGAGCTCTAGGTTACATAGGTCTCACTGTTCACATACAAGCTTAGTAGAGTCTGAGGGATCGGTACGGAAACGTCTGTATTTATCCCTCAGCGGCTATAGAGTTAGGAAAAATTTCACATTCATTCTTTCCTATCGTGCGGTTTTATTTCTCAATGCTAATTGAACTTCTACTCTGTTCTTTCATAGATGGCGAGAACACGGGCTTCCTCATCCTCCGCTTAGCAGCCCGAGCCCCCAGCAGTAGTTCCCACGAGGGGCAGAGGGCGAGGCCGAGGTCGTGCTAGAGGCCAAGGTGGGAGCAGATCTCAACCCCGAGCAGCAACCCCATTGATGGAGCCTCAGGTTGATTTTGATGAAGAGGTTCCGGCTCCAGCAGTCCTGGTGGGCCCAGCTCAGGTCCCAGAGGGGTTTATTGCTACCCCAGTTCTTCAGGATGCTCTGGTCCGATTAGTGGGCCTCATGGAGAGTGTCACCTGGGCAGGCTTGCTTCCTATAACACCAGTCGTCTCTTAGGGTGGAGGAGGGGCCCAGACTCCTACTACTCGTACTCCGGAGCGGGTAGCTCCTCAGATTTAGACTCCAGTGGTTCAGCCAATTTGAGCAGTACAGCCGGGTGTGGTAGCTTAGACCGGTGATGGAGCGGCTATGTCTGCCGATGCTTTGTGGAGACTGGATAGGTTCACCAATCTCTTCACTTCTACTTTTAGCGGTGCATCTACTGAGGATCCCTCAAGATTATTTAGACAGCTGCCACGAGGTTCTTAGGAACATGGGTATTGTTGAGACCAATGGGGTTGATTTTGCTTGTCTGGATCCGCCAAGACTTGGTGGAGGTATTATTGCTTAGCGAGACCATTAGGATCGCCAGCCTTGACTTGGGAGCAGTTTACAGTGTTGTTTCTAGAGAAGTTTCTCCCCGTTACTCAGAGAGAGGCCTATCGGAGGCAGTTTGAGCGCCTCCAAGAGGGTTCCATGACTGTTACCCAGTATGAGACCAGATTCATCGACTTAGCTCGCCATGCTCTCATCATACTCCCCACCGAGAGAGAGAGAGAGAGGGTGAGGAGGTTTATTGACGGTCTTATTCAGTCGATTCGTCTTCAGATGGCTAGAGAGGCTAGGAGTGAGATTACTTTTCAGGAGACGACCATTGTGGCCCATAGAGTTGAGATGGTTCTGTCACAAGGAGGTGGTTATGGGTCAGACAAGATGCCCCGTCATTCAGGATGATTCATTGGTACCTCATCTGGAGGTCAAGACTCGTATAGTAGAGGCCATCCTTCTAGGCCCTTTTAATTAGCGCTCCAGGTTTCTCACGATACTTCAGGTGGTCGTGGTCCCCAGATGTAGTATTCCGATCAACAATCCTATAGTGCACCACCTGCTCCTATCAGTGCACCACCATTTCAGAGTTTTCGGGGTGGTCATTCAGGTCGTCAGGGCCAGTAGTCTCAGCAACCGAGGACTTGTTACACGTGTGGTGATCCGGGTCACATTACCAGGTTTTGCCCTTGAGCACCGAGTAGCTCTCAGCATTAGAGTTCTTGTGCTATGGTACAGGCACCAGGTGTTCCATAGCCCGCCCAGCCAGCTAGAGGTGGGGGTAGAGGTGCTAGAGGTGGAGGTAGAGGTACTAGAGGTGAAGCTCAGGCCGCCAGAGGTGGAGGCCAGCCAACTGCAGGTCGTCCTAGAGATGTAGTTCAGGGTGGTAGGGCCCGACCCTAATGTTACGCCCTTCCAGCCAAGCCCGAGGCTGAGGCTTCAGATGTAGTCATTACATATACTATTCTGGTTTGTGATAGAGATGCTTCAGTGTTATTTGATCCAGGATCTACCTACTCGTATGTGTCATCTTATTTTTCACCGTATCTGGTCATGCCCAGTGATTCATTAAGTATTCCTATTTATGTGTCTACACCGGTGGGTGATTCTATTGTGGTAGATTGAGTCCATCGTTCTTGTATTGTGGTGATTGGGGGTCTTGAGACTCGTGTGGATTTGTTGCTTCTAGACATGGTCGATTTCGATGTTATATTGGGGATGGATTGGTTATCACCTTACCACGCTATCTTGGACTGTTATGCCAAGACGGTGACCTTAGCCTTACTGGATTTGCCCCGTTTAGAGTGGAGAGGCACTCCTAGTCATTTTACCCGCAGTGTTATCTCATATGTGAAGGCCCGACGTATGCTCGAGAAGGGGTGTTTGGCCTATTCTGCATATGTTCGTGATTCTAGTGCTGAGGTTCCCTCTATTGATTCTGTGCCCATTGTTCGTGAGTTTCCTGAGGTATTCCCTTCAAACTTGCCGGGTATGCCACCCGACAGGGATATTAATTTTTGCATTAATTTGCCTCCGGGCACTCAGCCCATTTCTATCCCGCTGTATCGTATGGCCCCGCCTGAATTGAAAAAGTTGAAGGAGCAGTTGCAAGACTTGCTTGAGAAGGGTTTCATTAGAGCGAGTGTTTCACCTTGGGGTGCACCGGTGTTGTTTGTTAAGAAGAAGGACGGATCGATGAGAATGTGTATTGATTATCGGTAGTTGAACAAGGTTACAATCAAGAATAAGTATCCATTGCCGAGGATCGATGATTTGTTTGATCAGCTTCAGGGTGCCAAGGTGTTTTTGAAGATTGATTTGAGATCTGGCTACCATCAGTTGAGGATTAGGGCATCCGATGTCCCTAAGACAGCTTTCGCACTCGGTACGAGCATTATGAGTTCTTGGTCATGTCATTTCGGTTGACCAATGCCCCAACAGCTTTTATGGATTTGATGAACCGAGTGTTCAGGCCTTATTTGGACTCGTTCGTGATAGTCTTCATTGATGATATTTTGATATATTCCCATAGCCGGGAGGCGCACAAGCAGCATCTTAGAGTGGTTCTTCAGACCTTGAGGGATAGTCAGTTATATGCTAAATTCTCGAAGTGTGAGTTCTGGTTGAGTTCAGTTGCATTCCTAGGTCATTTTGTGTCAGTAGAGGGCATTCAGGTTGATCCGAAGAAGATTGAGACAGTCAAGAATTGGCCTAGTCCAACATCAGCTACAGAGATTCAGAGTTTCTTAGGACTGGCAGGCTACTACTGTCAGTTCGTAGAGGGATTCTCATCTATCGCAGCCCCGATGACCAGATTGACCCAGAAGGGTGCCCAGTTCAGATGGTCAGATGAGTGTGAGGCGAGCTTTCAGAAGCTTAAGACAGCTCTGAATATGGCACCGATGTTGGTTTTGCCCACAGGTTCAGGGCCTTATACAGTTTATTGTGACGCCTCTCGTATTGGGCTTGGTGCAGTGTTGATGCAAGATGGCAAGGTCATTGCCTATGCTTCGCGGCAGTTGAAGATTCATGAGAAGAACTATCCAGTTCATGATTTAGAGTTGACAGCCATAGTTCACCTAATGAAGATTTGGAGGCATTATCCGTATGGCGTGGCATGTGAGGTGTTCACGGATCACAAGAGTCTTCAGTATTTGTTCAAGCAAAAAGGAGCTGAATTTGAGGCAGAGGAGGTGGTTGGAGTTGTTGAAGGATTATGATATCACTATCTTATATCACCCGGGAAAGGCCAATGTGGTGGCCGATGCCTTGAGTAGGAAGTCAGCCAATATGGGCAGTCTTGCTTATATTCCGGTCGGTGAGATACCGCTTGCTTTGGACGTTCAGGCTTTGGCCAATCAGTTTGTGAGTTTGGATATTTTTGAGCCTAGTCGTGTATTGGCCTACACGGTCACTCGTTCTTCCTTATTGGAGCGTATTCGCGATCGGCAGTATGATGATCCCCACTTGTGTGTCCTTAGAGACACGGTGCAGTGCGGAGGTGACAAGCAGTTTACCTTAGATGACGATGGAGTTTTGAGATTGCAGGGTCGAGTTTATGTGCCTAATGTGGATGGGCTCCGAGAGTTGATTTTAGAGGAGGCCCATAGCTCCCGGTACTCTATTCATCCGGGCACCGCGAAGATGTATCAGGATTTGCGGCAACATTATTGGTGGTGGAGAATGAAGAAGGATATCGCTGCATATGTAGCTCGGTGTTTGAATTGTCAGCAGGTTAAGTACGAGCATCAGAGGCCTGGTGGTTTATTTCAGAGGATTGAGCTTCCCGAGTGGAAGTGGGAGCGGATCACTATGGATTTCGTTGTTGGACTCCCGCAGACTCAGAGGAAGTTCAACGCAGTATGGGTCATTGTTGATAGGCTGACCAAGTCAGCGCATTTCATTCCTGTGTCGGTCTCCTATTCATCCGAGAGGCTAGCTGAGATCTATATCCGGGAGATTGTTCGTCTTCATGGTGTGCCTATATCTATCATTTCGGACCGAGGTACGTAGTTTATCTCGCATTTCTGGAGAGCAGTTCAGCGAGAGTTGGGCACCCAGGTTGAGTTGAGTACATCATTTCATCCTTAGACGGACGGGCAGTCCGAGCGGACTATTCAGATTTTGAAGGATATGCTCCGAGCTTGTGTCATTGACTTTGGAGGCTCGTGGGATCAGTTTTTGCCTTTAGCAGAGTTTGCCTACAACAACAATTACCAGTCAAGTATCCAGATGGCTCTTTATGAGGATTTATATGGTACGCGGTGTCGATCTCCGGTTGGATGGTTTGAGCCGGGAGAGGCTCGATTGTTGGGTACGGATCTGGTTCGGGAGGCTTTGGACAAGGTCAAGATTATTCAGGATAGGCTTCATACAGCTCAATCCAGACAAAAGAGTTATGTAGACCGCAAGGTTCGAGATGTGGCTTTTATGGTTGGAGAGCGGGTATTGCTCCGAGTGTCGCCTATGAAGGGCGTGATGAGATTTGGGAAGAAGGGCAAGCTTAGCCCTAGGTTTATTGGCCCGTTTGAGATTCTTGATCGAGTGGGAGAGGTGGCTTATAGACTTGCATTGCCACCAAGCTTATCAACCGTGCATCCAGTGTTTCATGTGTCCATGCTTCGGAAATATCACAGCGATCCATCCCACGTGTTAGATTTCAGCACTGTCCAGTTGGACAAGGACTTGTCTTATGAGGAGGAGCCGATAACTATTCTAGACCGGCAGGTTCGTCAATTGAGGTCAAAGATTTTTCTTTCTGTTCGTGTTCAGTGGAGAGGTCAGCCTCCTGAGGCATTGACCTGGGAGTCTGAGTCCGATATGCAGAGTCGTTATCCCCATCTTTTCCCCGACTCAGGTACTTCCTTCTTCTGTCCGTTCGAGGCCGAACGGTTGTTTTAGATGTGGAGAATATGATGACCCAAAAGGTCATCACTTGTTTTAAAATGAAACTTCCGTGTTCTGAGGCCTTGAAAACTTCATTTAGAGTCACCTAGATTTGCGTGCGTAGTCCAGGCGCGTAGCCGGAAAGCTTAAATATGAAATTTAGTGAAAAATGATAAGTTTTGACTGTAAAATGAATAAATTTGACTTCGGTCAACATTTTGGGTAAACGGACCTGGATCCGTAATTTGACGGTCCCGGAGGGTCCGTAGGAAAATATGTGACTTGGGCGTATACCCGGAATCGAATTCCGAGGTCCCGAGCCCGAGAAATGAATTTTTAAAGGAAATTATTTTCTGAAATGTTTTAAGGAAATTTGAAATGAAGTTTGATTAGAAAGAGATGGTATCGGGCCCGTATTTTGGTTCTGGCACCCGGTACAGGTCTTATATATGGTTTAAGTCATTTCTGTAAAGTTTTGTTGAAAACGGACATCGTTTGACGTGATTCGAACCTAAATTGCTAAATTTGATACTTGATGAAGTTTGAGAAAAAAATTCTTGATTTTTAGGTTTGATTCATTGTTATTGAGGTTATTTTGGCAATTTGATCGCACGGATAAGTTCATATGATGTTGTTGAGTTAGTACGTGTGTTTGGTTAGGGGCCCCGAGGGCTCGAGTGTGTTTTGGATATGTTTCGGCAAGTTTTGAACTTAGGAAAAAGTTGTAGATTCAAAGAGGTTGCAGGTCTCTGAAGCCAGGTCTCGCGGTCCGCAGTGGAAACTTCGCGGCCGCGGTGGGAGCTCCGCGGCCGCAATCCTTTTTATGTGATCCGCGGTGGAGCTCCGCGGCCGTAGTCCTTTTATGCGGTCCGCGGAGAGGGTCTGAGAGGGATATAAATAGACGGGATTTCCAGTTATTTTCATTTTTCAAAACCCCAAAAACATAAGATGCGATATTTCAAACAACATTTCTTCTCCAAATCAATTGTAAGTCATTTTTTAACTAGTTTTCTTCAATCATTAACATCTTTTAACATGATTTCAACTTCAAATCAATTATTTTCATGGGGAAAATTGGGTGTTTTGGGTAGGACCTAGGTTTTTTAAAAAAAAAGGGGATTTGGACCTCGATTTGGGGTCCGATTTCAAAATAAATTACATATTTGAGCTCGTGGGGGAATGAGTAATCGGATTTAGGTCCGAATTTCGGGTTTGGACCAAGCGGACCCAGGGTCGATTTTTGACTTTTTGGGAAAATCTTTATAAAACCTATTTTCATGCATTAGAATTGATTCATTTAGCATTTATTGATGTAATTAAGTAACTTGTGGCTAGATACGAGCGAATTGGCAGTAGAATCAAGGGGTAAAGCTATAATTGAAACTTGAGTTGTGTTTGAGGCATCGAGGTAAGTGTTTGGTCTAACCTTAGCTTGAGGGATTAGGAGTTGTGTCCTATTTGCTATTTGCTTCTTGTCGAGTACGACGTATAGGCATGGTAACGAGTATCTATACGTTGGTGTCAAGCATGACCGTGAGTCTTATATTGTGATTTTTAGGATTTCGTTGTATTATTCATGCCTTGGTGAAGATTTCTAATTGTTGTATAAAGTTTGTGGAAAGAATTGTAACCTATGAACATTGAGGAGCATTGGCTCGAGCTGTGAAATGAATTGTGAAAGTATAAGTGATAATCGAACCTCTAGAGCATTGGCCCAAGTTGTGAAGTGAATTGTGAAGTAAAAGTTGAGAAAGAGATGAGATCATTATGTTGTCATCCTTGCCAGGCTATTGTTGATTTATTTGTTGTTCCCTTGCCAGAATTTAATTGTTTAATTGTTGTTCCCTTGCTGGGATTTAATTGTTTAATTGTTGTTCCCTTGCCGGGATCTCTATTACTATTTTGTTTATTCCCTTGCCCCTTTGCTTGTGATTGTTGTTTGGGGTGAGGAAGAGTGTTAAAGCATGGAGGGTGATGCCGTGCATTGTTTGTTATTGTGAGGAAAGAGTATAAAGCACGAAGGGTGATGCCGTGCCGCACGACGTACCATTCTGTGCCGAATCTATTGATTATACAGTGAGGAAAGAGAGTAAAAGCACGAAGGATGATGCCGTGCATATTTTGATTATATGATTGTTTTGGTGAGGACAAGAGTAAAAGCACGAAGGGTGATGCCGTGCAAATTGTTGATTTCTGCTTCCTTGTTGATATTCTAGTTATGTTGTTACTTTCCTTACCTGATGCCTTTCTATTCGAAGCTAATATCTCCCCCACAACATGTTTCCCCCTCCCACGTTGACTGGTTATTTCTGTATTTCTTTTCCGCTGTATATATATATATATATATATATATATATGAACTGCACAGGTTTATTTGGTAGTCTGGTCCTAGCCTTGTCACTACTTCGCCGAGGTTAGGCTAGACACTTACCAGCACATAGGGTCGGTTGTGCTGATACTACACTTTGCACTGTATGCAAATCCAGGAGCAGCTTTCGGACAGTAGTTGGAGTGCTTCCTTCAGTTCACCCGGAGACCCAAGGTAGACCTGTAGGCGTCCGCAGGCCCTGGCGTCTCTATTTCCTATTTCATTTCCTTTTGTTCATAAACAATGCATTGCATTTCTTCAGACCTTGTATGTAGTAACTCTTAGACAGTCTGTGAAACCGTGACACCAGGTTTTGGGATATTTGAGGTTTTAAAAGTTGTAATAGACGTATCCTTAAGATATATAATTGTTGACTTTCGCTTATTTATTTAAAATTCCGCTTTTATCATATTATCGACTTGTGTTTGTTAAAAGGAAGCAAAAATGAAAGTGTAGCAATTAGTTAAGGTTTGGCTTGCCTAGCTCCCATTAGTAGGCTCCATCACGACTCCCGAGGGTGGGAAATTCGGGTCGTGACACCCGAGGGCTCGGGTGAGTTTTGGATAGGCCATGGAGTGGAATTGAACTTAGGAAGTTGCAGGTATTCAGCTTGTATGTTGCAGGTCTGTAGGCTTCGCAAATGCGAAGCCTGGCTCACAAATGCGATATCCGACCTGGGCTGCCTTGGTCATAAATGCGACTTCTTTATCGCAAATGCGGCATCACGTTTGCGAATGGTCCCTCGCAAATGCGAATGTGACCGGAAATAAGCTGGTTCGCAAATACGACAAAAGCTTCGCATTTGCGAAGTTAGCAGTCTGAGGGGTTCGCAATTGCGACACCTGCAACCTGCAAAATCATAATTTAGATGCATTTCAACTATTTTTCAAACCCCTTCAAAACCAAAACACTCTTGGGCAATTTTTCAAAGACAAGTACTCTTCCAAATCGATTGTAAGTTATTTCTAACTTGTTTTTATTAATCTTTAGCATCTTTTCTCATGATTTCAACTCAAATCAAAGGCTTTCACAGGGGAAATTTAGCGTTTTGGGTAGAACCTAGGTTTTTCAAATTTTGGGGATTTGGACCTCGATTTGAGGTCCGATTTCAAAACAAATTGTATATTTGGGTTCGTAGGGGAATGGTTAATTGGGTTTTGATTCGAACCTCGGGTTTTGACCATGTGATCCCGGGGGAGATTTTTGATTTTTTGGGAAAAACTTTAGAAAACCTAGTTTCATGCATTAGAATTGATTTATTTAGCATTTATTGATATAGTTAAGTAACTTGTGGCTAGATACGAGCAAATTGGTGGTGGAATCAAGAGGTAAAGCGATAGTTGAGACTTGAATTGTGTTCGTGGCATCGAGGTAAATGTTTGGTCTAACCTTAGCTTGAGGGATTAAGAGTTGTGTCCTATTTGCTTTGTATTATTTGTTGAGTACGGCGTATAGGCATGGTGACGAGTATCTATACGTTGGTGTCAAACATGCCTGTGAGTCTTATATTATGATTATTATGACTCCGTATGTATTGTTCATGCCTTTTGTGATAATTTCTATTATTGAGCAAAGCTTGTGAAAGTAGTATTGGTAATTGAATATTGAGGAGTGTTGGCTCAAGTTGTAAACCGAATTGTGGAATTAAAATTGGTAATTGAACCTTATAGAGCATTGGCTCAAGTTTTGTAGTGAGTTGTGAAGTAAATGTAAAAAAGAGAAGAGGATTATTATATTGTCTCCCTTGTTGGGATGTTGTTGCTTTTAATGCTATCTCCCTTGCCGGGATGTTGATGTTTTTGATTTTATTCCCTTGCCGGGATATGATTGTTGTACTATTGTTCCCTTGTCGGGATTTTATTATGATTTCATTTATTTCCTTGCCCTTATTTCTGGTGATTGTTGATTGGGTGAGGAAGAATGTTAAAGTACGAAGGGTTATGCCGTGCATTGTTTTGGTGAGAGAGTGTGAAAGCACGAAGGGCCGTGTATGATTTTGTAAGGAAGAGTGTAAAAATACGAAGGGTGATGCCGTGCCGCACGATGTACCATGCCGATTATATTGATTTTATGGTGAGGACAAGAGTAAAAGCACGAAGGGTGATGCCGTGCAGATTATATTGATTCTTATGGTGAGGACGAGAGTAAAAGCACGAAGGGTGATGCCGTGCACTTGTTTGATTTCTGATTCTTGTTGATAATTGAGTTGTGGTGTTCCTTGTATTTGCATGTTGTCCTTCTATTATCATTTGATGTTTCCCCGCAGCATGTTTCCCCTACCATTCCTAACTATACACTCATGCTTTTACTTTCCGTTGTATACGATTTAACTGCACATGTTTATTTGGTAGTCTAGTCCTAGCCTCATCACTACTTTGCCGAGGTTAGTCTAGGCACTTACCAGCAGATGGGGTCGGTTATGCTGATACTACACTCTGCACTGTGTGTAGATCCCGATGCAATAGCTTTTGGACCTTAGCTTGGGGTTGTTGCCTTCAGTCCATTCGGAGATCCAAGGTAGTCCTGTAGGCGTCCGTAGACCCTGACGTCTCTCTCTATCCTTTCATCCTGTTTCATTTATGTTTTTCAGAAACAGTGTTGCATTTATTTTTCGGACCTTGTTTGTAGTATTCCTAGACCAACTGTGAAGTTGTGACACCAATTCTGGGTAATCTTTGTTTAAAAATTGTATTGGAAATATTTAAATGGTTTCATTTGTTCCTTCCGCTTGTTTAAATTCTGCTATTTATAAACTGTTGGTTCATAATTGTTAAAGGATTAAAAAAATGGGAAAAGGAAAATTGTTGGCTTGCCTAGCTTTCACTAGTAGGCACCATCACAACTCCCGAGGGTGGGAAATCCGGGTCGTGACAAGTTGGTATCAGTGCTCTAGATTACATAGGTCTCACGATTCACGGACAAGCTTAGTAGAGTCTGAGGGATCGGTACAGAGACGTTTGTATTTATCCCCCAGAGGCTTCAAAGTTAGGAAAAACTCCACATCTATTCTTCCTTGTTGTGCGGTTTGGTTTCTCAATGCTAATTGAATTTCTACTCTGTTCTTTCGCAGATGGCGAGAACACGCGCTTCCTCATCCACTGATTGGCAACCTGAGCCCCCAACAGCAGTTCCCATGAGGGGCAGAGGGCAAGGCCGAGGCCGTGCTAAAGGCCGAGGAAGGGGAAAAGCTCAGCCCAGAGCAGCAGCACCAGCAGCGGAGCTTCAGGTTGTGTTTGATGATGAGGCTCCGGCCTAGGCAGTTCCGGTGGGCCCAGCTCAGGTCCCAGAGGGGTTCATTACTACCCCAGTATTCTAGAATTCTCTGGTCCATCTAGTGGGCCTTATGGAGAGTGTCACTCGGGCAGTCTTGCTTCTTGTAGCACCAGCGGTCTCTCAGGCTAGAGGAGGAGCCCAGACTTCTGCTACCCGCACTTCGGAGTAGATGGCTCCCCAGTTTCAAACTCCAACAGCTCAGCCAGTTGGAGTAGTTCAGCTGGGTGTGGTAGCTCAGACCGGTGATAGAGCAGCTATGTCTGCTGATGCCTTGTGGAGATTGGACAGGTTCACCAAGCTCTTCACTATCACTTTCAAAGGTGCATCTTCTGAGGATCCCCAGGATTATTTAGATAGCTGTTACGAGGTTCTCAGGAACATGGGGATAGTGGAGACCAATGGGGTCGACTTTGCTACTTTTTTTTTGTCTGGATCCGCCAAGACTTGGTGGAGAGATTATTGTTTGGCTAGACTAGCCGGGTCACCAGCTTTGACTTGGGAGTAGTTTTCTCAGCTATTTCTGGAGAAGTTTCTCCCTATCACTTAGAGAGCAATTTATTGGAGGCAGTTTGAGCGTCTCCAGCAGGGTTCTATTACTGTTACTCAGTACGAGACCAGGTTTATTGATTTGGCCCATCATGCTCTACTTATACTCCCCACTGAGAGAGAGAGAGAGAGGAGGTTCATTGAGGGACTCATTTAACCTATTCGACTTCAGATGGCTAAGGAGACGGGGAGTGAGATTTCTTTTCAGGAGGCGACCAATATGGCCAAGAGAGTTGAGATGGTTCTATTGCAGGGAGGTGGTCAGGGGTCTGACAAGAGTCCTCGTCATTCAGGCAGATTTAGTGGCGCCTCTTCTGGAGGCAGGGATTCGTATGGTAGAGGCCATCCTCCTAGGTCTTTTCAGTCAACACTTCAGGTTTCTCACGGTGCTTTAGGTGGTCGTGGTTCTCATATGCAGTATTTTGATTAGCAGTCCTATAGTGCAACACCAATTCCTATTAGTGCACCACCGCTCCATAGATTTTGGGGTGGTCATTCAGGTCGTCACAGTTAGTAGTCTCAGCAGCCGAGGGTTTGTTATACTTGTGGTGATATGGGGCATATTGCTAGATTTTGCCCTCGTGTATCGAGCAGTTCTCAGCATCAGGGTTCACGTGTCATGGTTCAGGCACCGAGTGTTCCACAACCCGCTCAGCCAGCAAGAGGTGGAGGTAGAGGTGTTATAGGTGGAGGTCAGGTCGCTAGGGGTGGAGGCCAGCTAACAGTAGGCCGTCCCAGAGACATAGTTCAGAGTGGTGGGGCCCAGCCCCCATGTTATGCTCTTCCAGCTAGGCCTGAGGCTGAGGCTTCCGATGCAGTTATCACATGTACTGTTCTGGTTTATAGTAGAGGTGCTTCAGTTCTATTTGATACAGGATCTACATACTCCGATGTGTCATCTTATTTTGCATCGTATATGGTCATGCCTAGTGATTCTTTGAGTGCTCTTGTATATGTGTCTACTCCGGTGGGTGATTCTATTGTGGTAGATCGTGTCCATCGTTCATGTATAGTTGTGATCGGGGGTGTTGAGACTCGTATAGATTTGTTACTTCTGGACATAGTTGATTTTGATGTCATATTGAGGATGAACTGGTTATCGCCATACCACGCTATCTTGGACTGTCATGCCAAGACTATAACCTTAGCCTTGCCGGGCTCGCCTCGTTTAGAGTGGAGAGGGACTCCTGGTCATTCTACCCGTAGTGTTATCTCATATATAAAGGCTCAACGTCATGGTCAAGAAGGGGTGTTTGGCTTACTTGGTATATGTTCGTGATTCTAGTGCTGAAGTTCCTTCTATTGATTCTGTGCCTGTTGTTCGTGAGTTTCCTGAGGTCCCGACAGGGATATTGACTTCTGCATTGATTTGGCTCCGAGCACTCAGCCCATTTCTATTCCGCCGTATCGTATGGCCCCGCCTGAGTTGAAAGAATTGAAGGAGCAGTTGCAAGACTTGCTTGATAAAGGCTTTATTAGACCTAGTGTCTCGTCTTGGGGTGCGCCGGTGTTGTTTGTTAAGAAGAAGGATGGATCCATGAGGATGTGTATAGATTACCGACAGTTAAACAGGGTTACAATCAAGAATAAGTATCCATTGCTGAGGATTGATGATTTGTTTGATCAGCTTCGGGGTGCCAAGGTATTTTCAAAGATTGACTTGAGATCGGGCTACCATCAGTTGAGGATTAGGGCATCTGATGTCCCTAAGACAACTTTCCGCACTCGGTACAGGCAATATGAGTTCTTGGTGATGTCATTTGGGTTGACAAATGCCCCAGCAACTTTTATGGATTTGATGAACCGAGTGTTCAGGCCTTACTTGGATTCGTTCTTGATAGTCTTCACTGATTATATTTGGATCTATTCCCGCAGCCGGGAAGAGCATGAGCAGCATCTGAGAGTGGTCCTCCAGACTTTGAGAGATAGTCAATTGTATGCGAAGTTTTCGAAGTGTGAGTTATGGTTGAATTCAGTTGCATTCTTGGGTCATGTTGTATCAGCAAAGGGTATTTAGGTAGATCTGAAGAAGATAGAGGCAGTCAAGAACTGGCCTAGACCCGCATCAGCTACAGAGATCCAGAGTTTCTTGGGTTTGGCAGGATATTATTATCGGTTTGTGGAGGGGTTTTCATCTACTGCAGCCCCGATGACCAGGTTGACCCAGAAGGGTGCCCAATTCAGGTAGTCGGACGAATGTGAGGCGAGCTTTCAGAAGTTCAAGATAACTTTGACTATGGTGCCAATGTTGGTTTTTCCCACAGGTTCAGGGCCATATACAATTTATTGTGACGCATCTGGTATTGGACTTGGTGCAGTGTTGATGAAGGATGGCAAGGTCATTGCCTATGCTTCGCGGCAGTTGAAGATTCATGAGAAGAACTATACAGTTCATGATTTGGAGTTAGCAACCATTGTTCACGCGTTGAAGATTTGGAGGAATTATCTATATGGCGTGTCATGTGAGGTGTTCATGGATCCCAAGAGTTTATAATACTTATTCAAGCAGAAGGAACTAAATTTGAGGGAGAGAAGGTGGTTAGAGCTATTGAAGGACTATGATATCACCATCTTATATCATCCCGGAAAGGCCAATGTGGTGGCTGATGCTTTGAGTAGGAAGTCCGCCAGTATGGGCAGTCTTGCGTATATCCGATCGGTGAGATACCGCTTGCTTTGGATGTTTAGGCTTTGGACAATCAATTTGTGAGGTTGGATGTTTCTGAGCCCAACCATGTTTTAGCTTGCACAGTCGCTTATTCTTCATTATTGGAGCGTATCCAAGATCGATAGTATGATGATCCTCATTTGTGTGTCCTTAGAGACACGGTGCAACACGGAGGTGGCAAGCAGGTTACATTAGGAGATGATGGAGTTTTGAGGCTGTAGAGTCGAGTTTGTGTGCCTAATATGGATGGGCTCCGGGAGTTGATTTTAGAGGAGGCCCATAGTTCCCGGTACTCTATTCACCCGGGCGCCGCTAAGATGTATCAGGATTTGAGGCAACATTATTGGTGGAGGAGAATGAAGAAGGACATTGTTGCATATGTGGCTCGGTATTTGACTTGTCAACAGGTTAAGTACGAGCATCAGAGGCCTGGTGGTTTGTTCCAGAAGATTGAGATTCCTGAGTGAAAGTGGGAGCGTATCACTATGGACTTCGTGGTTGGACTCCCACGGACTCAGAGGAAGTTTGATGCAGTGTGGGTTATTGTTGAAAGGCTGACCAAGTCAACACATTTCATTCCTGTAGCAGTCTCCTATTCTTCCGAGAGGTTAGCTGAGATCTATACCCAAGAGATTGTTCGTCTTTATGGTGTGCCCGTGTCTATCATTTCGGACCGAGGTACGCAGTTTACCTTACATTTCTGGAGAGCAGTTCAGCGGGAGTTGGGCACACGGGTTGAGTTGAGCACAACATTTCATCCTCAGACGGACGGGCAGTCTGAGCGCACTATATAGATTTTGGAGGATATGCTCCGAGCTTGTGTCATTGACTTTGGAGGCTCGTGGGATCAGTTTTTTTCTCTAGCAGAGTTTGCCTACAACAGCAGCTACCAGTCGAGTATCTAGATGGCTCCTATTGAGGCTTTATATGGAAGGCGGTGTCGGTCGCCGGTTGGATGGTTCGAGCCAGGAGAGGCTCGGTTGTTGGGTACGGATCTAGTACATTGTGCCTTGGACAAGGTCAGGATCATTTAGGATAGGCTTCGTATAGCTCAGTCCAGGCAAAAGAGCTATGCCGACCATAAGGTTCGTGATTTGTCATGGTCGGTGAGCGGGTGTTGCTTCGGGTGTTGCCTATGAAGGGCGTGATGAGATTTGGGAAGAGGGGCAAGCTTATCCCTAGATTCATTGGCCCGTTTGAGTTTCTTGATCGAATGGGAGATGTGGCTTACAGACTTGCATTGCTGCCGAGCTTATCAGCCGTGCATCTAGTGTTTCATGTTTTCATGCTTCGAAAGTATCACGATAATCCATCCCACATGTTAGATTTCAGCACTGTCCAGTTGGACAAGGACTTGTCCTATGAGGAGTAGCCGGTAGCTATTCTAGACCAGCAGGTTTGTCAGTTGAGATCGAAGATTTTCCCTTCTGTTCGTGTTTAGTGGAGAGGTCAGCCTGCTGAGGCATCGACCTGGGAGTCCGAGTTCGATATGCGGAGCCATTATCCCCATCTTTTCCCTGACTCAAGTACTTCCTTCTTATGTCCGTTCGAGGACGAACGGTTATTTTAGAGGTGGAGGATGTGATGACCCGAAAGGTCATCACTTGTTTTAGAAATAAATTCTATGTTTTGAGGCCTTAAAACCTCCTTTTTAACTCACCTCGATTTGCGTGCGTGGTTCGGACGTATATCCGGAAAGCTTTTATGTGAAAATATGAGAAATAAAAATTTCTAGAGTTAAAATTTGATTATGATTGACTTTGGTCAACATTTTGAGCAAACGGACCCGGATCTGTGTTTCGACGATCCCGGGAGGTCCGTAGTAAAATATGAGACTTGGATGTATACCTGGAAATGAATTCCGAGGTCCCAAGCCTTAGAAATCAATTTTTGAAAGAAATTATTTTGCTGAATTATTTATGAAATAAAGAAAAGAATTAATGTTTGAAACCATTAGTATCGGGCCTGTATTTTGGTTCTGGAGCCCGGTACAAACTTGTTAAAGTATTTAAATAATAACTGTGAAATTTGGTGAAAATGGAGTTACTTTGACATGATTTGGACCTTCGGTTGAAGAGTTATGAACTTTAAGTGTTCTTGATGAAAATGATGAGTTTTGAGGTTTAATTCATAGTTTTACATGTTATTTTCATGATTTGATTGCACGAGCAAGTCCGTATGATGGTTTAGGTTGGTGTGCATGTTTCGTTTGGAGCCCCAAGGGCTCGGGTGAGTTTTGGATAGGCCACGGAGTGGAATTGAACTTAGGAAGTTGCATGTTTTCAGCTGGTATGTTGCAGGTTTGCTGGCTTCGCAAATGCGAAGCGTGGCTCGCAAATGCGAGAAACATCGCAAATGCGATATCCGACCTGGGCTGCCTTGTTCGCAAATGCGACTTCTTTATCGAAAATGCAACATCGCATTTGCGAGTGGTCCCTCGCAAATGCGAAGGTGACCGGAAATAAGCTGGATCGCAAATGCGACAAAATCTTCACATTTGCGAAGTTAGTAGTCTGAGGGGTTCGCAATAGTCGCAATTGCGACACCTGCAACCCGCAAAATCATAACTTAGACGCATTTCAACCATTTTTCAAACCCTTTCAAAATCAAAACATTTTTGGGCAATTTTTGAAAGACAAGTACTCTTCCAAATCGATTGTAAGTCATTTCTAACTTGCTTTTATTAATCTTTAGCATCTTTTCTTATGATTTCAACTCAAATCAAAGGTTTTCACGGGGGAAATTGGGTGTTTTGGGTAGAACCTAGATTTTTTAAATTTTGGGGATTTGGACCTCGATTTGAGGTCCGATTTCAAAATAAACTGTATATTTGGGTTCGTGGGGGAATGGGTAATTGGGTTTTGATTCGAACCTCGGGTTTTGACCATGTGGGTCGGGGGGAGATTTTTGACTTTTTGGGAAAAACTTTAGAAAACCTATTTTCATGCATTGGAATTGATTGATTTAGCATTTATTGATATAGTTAAGTAACTTGTGGCTAGATATGAGCAAATTGGTGGTGGAATCAAGAGGTAAAGCGATAGTTGAGACTTGAATTGTGTTCGTGGCATCGAGGTAAGTGTTTGGTCTAACTTTAGCTTGAGGGATTAGGAGTTGTGTCCTATTTGCTTTGTGTTATTTGTTGAGTACGACGTATAGGTATGGTGACGAGTATCTATACGTTGGTGTCAAACATGCCCGTGAGTCTTATATTATGATTATTATGACTCCGTATGTATTGTTCATGCCTTTTGTGATGATTTCTATTGTTGAGCAAAGCTTGTGAAAGTAGTATTGGTAATTGAATATTGAGGAGTGTTGGCTCAAGCTGTAAAACGAATTGTGGAATTAAAATTGGTAATTGAACCTTATAGAGCATTGGCTCAAGTTTTGTAGTGAGTTGTGAAGTAAATGTAAAAAAGAGAAGAGGATTATTATATTGTCTCCTTTGTCGGGATGTTGTTGCTTTTAATTCTATCCCCCTTTCCGGGATGTTGATGTTCTTGATATTATTCCCTTTCCGGGATATGATTGTTGTACTATTGTTCCCTTGCCGGGATTTTATTATGATTTCATTTATTTCCTTGCCCTTATTTCTGGTGATTATTGATTGGGTGAGGAAGAATGTTAAAGCACGAAGGGTGATGCCGTGCATTGTTTTGGTGAGAGAGTGTGAAAGCACGAAGGATGATGCCGTGTATGATTTTGTAAGGAAGAGTGTAAAAGCACGAAGGGTGATGCCGTGCCGCACGATGTACCGTGCCGATTATATTGATTTTATAGTGAGGACGAGAGTAAAAGCACGAAGGGTGATGCCGTGCAGATTATATTGATTCTTATGGTGAGGACGAGAGTAAAAGCACGAAGGGTGATGCCGTGCACTTGTTTGATTTCCGATTCTTGTTGATAATTGAGTTGTTGTATTCCTTGTATTTGCCTGCTGTCCTTCTATTATCATTTGATGTTTCCTCGCAACATGTTTCCCCCTACCATTCTTAACTATACAGTCATGCTTTTACTTTCCGTTGTATACGATTTAACTGCACATGTTTATTTGGTAGTCTGGTCCTAGTCTCGTCACTACTTCGCCGAGGTTAGGCTAGACACTTACCAGCAGATGAGGTTGGTTATGCTGATACTACACTCTGCACTGTGTGCAGATCCCAATGTAGCAGCTTTTGGACCTTAGCTTGGGGTTGCTGCCTTCAGTCCATTCGGAGATCCAAGGTAGTCATGCAGGCGTCCGCAGGCCTTGGCGTCTCCCTCTATCCTTTCATCCCATTTCATTTATGTATTTCAGAAACAATATTGCATTTATTTTTCGGACCTTGTTTGTAGTATTCCTAGACCGTCTGTGAAGTTGTGACACCAGTTCTGGGTAGTCTTTGTTTAAGAAATTATATTGGAAATATTTAAACGATTTCATTTGTTCCTTCGGCTTGTTTAAATTCCGCTGTTTATAAACTGTTGGTTTATAATTGTTAAAGGATTAATAAAATGGCGAAAAGGTAAATTGTTGGCTTGCCTAGCTTTCACTAGTAGGTGCCATCACGACTCTCAAGGGTGAGAAATCCGGCTCGTGACAGATAGTATACTTGGAGGATTTCACACAGAGTTATAATTTGCACTCTGTTTGAATTTTATGATCCATAATAGTGTGTTAAGCTTAGTCTTTTTTATTTATTTATAAACACAGTATTTCTAAGAAGTCCGAAGTTTTGAAAAAAAAAGCAAATTCACCAGTTCTAGTATTACATAAAAGGAACCTAGTATGATAATGTTCAAAATGGAAACCGATTCGAAATAAACCGAATCGAAATTAGAAAACCTAACTGAACCGAACTTATTTCAGTTCGGTTTCGGTTACTACTTTTACAAAATCGAAAACCAAATAACTGAACCGAACGCCCACCCCTAGTTACATAGCCAACCTTATAGTTATGAGTTTTGGCTAAAATTTTATACTATTTTAAAAAAAATAGTTTTTCTGCATATACACTAAAATAGTTAATCTACATATTCAGAAAATATAGAGCCTGTTTGGACATAAGAAATTTTTCTCTTTTTTTCAAAAAGTTTTCATTTTTTTCGAAATCACTGTTTGTTCATAAAATTTCCAATTTTCACTTGAAGAAGGAAATTTTTGAAAATTTTAAAAATTCCAAAAACCTGTTTTTCAAAATTTTCACTCAAATCACTCACAAAACTTCAAAAATAACCCAAAATTATATTCATGTCCAAACACAACCCAAAATTTCAAATACCATTTTCACTTTAAATTTTTTTTTACCCTTTTTTGAAATTTTACAATTCTTATGTCCAAACACCCACGTAATTTATCAATAAAATTATAAATCTAGATGTACAAAAGCTAGCATTCTCGTATAATCCTAAAATCTTTTATGAGTAAATTCAAAAGGTATACTTCCCAACAAACTCTATCTCTATGGTACCGTTTGGCCATAGATTCCCAAATTTGTTTTAAAAAAACCTGTTTGAAGTCTGGTTTGAAGATGAAAATATGTTTGGACATCATTTTTCCAAATATATTTCACTTTTTTTATAAAAAAAAATAAAACGTGACTTACACCCATAAGTTCTAAAAACTATCAAAAATACCAATAATACCAAACAAACAAACTTACTAATCCTGTATATGTATAACCTTCATCGATGCCATTCATTATCATTATCACACAGCATAGTCCTAAACATAGATAAGTTTGGCACAAAATCATCATTTTTATAATGAATTACATAATACACTATCCTAAAATTATAATCTGATATTTTAATATCAACTGCTAATAACATAATCACTAGCTACTACAATTCGTGAAATTGTAATGATATTACAAGATCCATTAGCCTAAAAAAAATTTGATAGTAACTAGCCGATGGATTAGTTGGGTCATAATAGATCATACGCTTTTTTATAAAATATAAAAGTTTGGGATAATTTTTTAAAAAAATTCAAAGGTAGTAATATCTTGGGCCAAAACAGGTGTAGAGCTAGTTTTTGGATTTGAAAATTTTATTTTCAAAATCTGCCAAAATATGGATAAAATTTATAAACAAATAGGCTTTTTCAAAACAAATTTGGAAAAAAAACTTGGTAAAATCTATGGCCAAACAGGGATATTTTTCTAGTCATCATACTATCAGCTAAATTTTGGTATATCATCTTTTTGAAATTTGACTATTCTAACTAACGATGTCGGAAGTAGGAATTATTTGATCAACATTTTTTCTCTATATCCTTTGCCCTAACTGTCATTCTAGAGCTATTTGTGTTACAAAAATTAATCTCTTTAATACTTCATTAGGGTTGTCTTGTAATCTTGTTTCACATAGATAAATTTGAGATATATCAGAATAGTCAGAGAAGAAAGAGTAAAATGTCAGTAAAAAAAAAGGACGATAGTTAAAGTTCCAAATGAACTTATAAGTTATAACTCTAAAGATTAAAATATTTTGGAAAAACTATTATCAGAGAAAACTAATTATTTAACTCACAAAAAAGTATAATAGAACTCCATTGTCACAATTTATTTAACATAGGTTGATTGTACTCCAAATTTAAGAGAAAAAAACTAAAGGCACATAAATCGAAATATGAATAAAATACAAAAGTGATATCGGGAGTTAATATTTACTTTTAGGATAATGCAAGTTCATGCCTCAAAACAATTTATTTATTCTGAAATCTCCTAATATGGTCTTAAAGAATGAAAATGTGGGACTTGAACTCGTGATTAATTTATTTAATAAATGGCTAGGCTATCCTTTTAATTAGTCTCGGATATGATGCTAATGAAAATTAAGAATACAGAAATGTATTTTCCAAAAACATAGTATATGTATGTCCAAGTGTGTCCGGTAATTTCTGTGAGATGCAATGCCATATAATTGTGACGACCCGGCCGGTCGTCTTAAGAATTAATGCCCCGATCCCCTATTAACTGCTTTCCCCAAGTTTATTTCTGCTATTTTGATTTGCCGGGATGTTCAGTTTTGAGTTTCGGAGAGTTTTGGGACACTTAGTCCCTAAATGAGAGCTTAAGTGTTGGAAAGTTGACCGTAGTTGGAACAGTGTGAAGAAGGCCTCGGAATGGAAATCCGATGGTTCCGTTAGCTCCGTTGGGTGATTTCGTGGTTAGGAGCATGTTCGGATTGTGTTTTGGAGGTTCGTAGCTAATTTAGGCTTGAAATGCCGAAAGTTGAATTTTTAAAGTTTCCGGTTCGATAGTGAGAATTTGATCCGAGGGTCGGAATGGAATTCCGGAAGTTGGAGTAGCTCCATAGTGTTGAATGTGATGTGTGTGCAAAATTCAGGTCATTCGGACGAGGTTTGATAGACTTTTTGATCGAAAACATGTTTTTAGAGTTTTTGGAATTCTTAGGCTTGAATCCGATGAAAAATAGGTGTTTTGATATTGTTTTGAGCGTTCCGAAGGTTGGAACACGTTTGAATGATGTTTTAGGATTGGTTGGCAGGTTTGGTTGAGGTCCCGGGGGCCTTGGGTGTGTTTCAGATGCTCAACGGGTCATTTTGGAACTTGTTGGAACTGCAGAACTGCTGGTATCTGGTTTCTTTAATCGCGTTCACGCCCTTCCCTCCGTTTTCGCGTAGTGTAATTTCGGAGGATGATTTAATTGTTCTTCGCGATCACATGTTTTGGATCGCGATCGTGGAAGTCTGCCCCCTCCTCTTTTGCATTCGCATCCCTCCATTCACGTTCACGTAGTAGAACTAGGAGCCGGGGGTACTGTGACCATTTCCCCTTCACGTTCGCATTGCCCCATCTGCGAACGTGTAAGCCTGCCCTTTTCCTCTTCCGTGTTCGCGTGCGTCATCACGCATTCGCATAGCCCAGTTTAGGAGCCATCAGATTTTTCTCTTCGCGATCGCACATCATTTTACGTGATCGCGATGTACAAACATCTGGACAGAATATAAAAATTTCAAAATCGAGGGTTTAGCCATTTTTATCAAAACTTAAGCTTGGGAGCTCGGATTTGAGCGAGATTTTGAGGATTTTCAGAGATATCGATTGGGTAACGATTCTTAACTCTTTTTTGCTTGTAACCCATTAATCTAAACATGAATTCATCCTTTAATTTCAGAATTTGTATGAATATTGGGAAAAGTTCTTAGACCAAGAATTTGAGTTTTGATTGGGGATTTGATATTGGATTGAGATAATTTTGGTATGCATGAAATCGGGAGAGTGTGAGGATTCTAATATAAATTTTACCCGATTCCGAGACATGGCCCCGAGGAGCGTTTTGGTCCTTTTACCTAATTTCGCGTATTAGCTTAGAATTTCTTTGTAGAATCAGTTATTTGAAGTGTTATTTACATTATGCAATTGAATTGAATAGATTTGGGCCATTTGGAGTCGAGTACTCGTGGCAAGAGCGTGATTTTGTGTTGATTTTGAGCAGGTTCGTGGTAAGTGGCTTGTCTAACCTTGTGTGGGGGACCTTCCCCTTAGGATTGGTATATTTGGTAATTGAAATGCCTTGTACGTGAGGTGACGAGTGCGTACTTGTGCTAATTGTTGGAAATCCGATTTTCATTAAGTAATCATTAGTATGTTTCCTTTTCCTGTTTTTATTACTTGCACTATTAAGCCTGTTGTTAGCTTAGGAAAGCATGTCTAAGTGACTTAATTACTTTATTTGCTCATCCTATCTTACCTGAATTCTGTGCAACAAGCTAGGCTAGAATCACTTGTTGCCTTAATATGAAATTTTGCCATTTTTGTATATTTTCCTATTGCTGCTGTGTATTTATTTTGGGACTACGGATGTGGGATTACGGTAGCTCCCCCTTGCATGTTTAATTTGGGACTACGGATATGGGATTCCGGTAGCTCCCTCTTGTCTGTTTATTTTGGGACTACGGATGTGGGATTTCGGTAGACCCCCCTGCACAGTTATATGGAACTACATGAATGCACCCGTTAGATTCTCCCAGTACTGGGTATTTATATTTAGGACTACGAAACGGGATTTTGGTAGATACCCGCGCACTATGACTTGGACTATGGGCCGAGATCCCGGGAGATTTATTGGATACGTACATATGAGACTACAGGACGGTATCCCGGGAGATCCGCAATTGTTATTATTGGTGCTGAGCTGTATTTCTTTTCCGTGTTTACCTAGTTCTATATAGTTGTTGCTGTCCTGTACATCCTATGTTATTTTACTGCTATACTTATTTATACTATTCTATTCTATACTGTTGATCTTTATATTTTGTTTACCCCAATAGGGCCCTGACCTTCCTCGTCACTACCCGACCGAGGTTAGACTTGACACTTATTGAGTACCGTTGCGGTGTACTCATGCCCCTTCTGCGCATATTTTTCATGTGCAGATCCATGCACTCTCATTCAATCTTATCATCCTTGAGGAGAGGTGCTTCTGTAGAGACTTCGAGGTATATCTGCCGCGTCCGCAGACCGAGGAGTCCCTTTCTATCTTTCTGTAATAGTATAGCCCTTCAGTATTTCCGTTTTTGTTAGACAAATTCTGGAGTTAGAGTTTCTTATGTACCTCTTAGCTTGTGATTCATGGGTTTCCGGGTTTTGGGAGTGATATATATTAGATTTGAAAGTTATATTTTGTATGCCGAGCGACACTTTTAGACTATTATTTCTGTTTTAAATTGTTTTATTTCCGCAAATTTGGTTTTCTTCTGCAATTTAGGCTTACCTAGTCGTAGAGACTAGGTGCCGTAATGATGGTTCACAGAGGGCGAACCGGGGTCGTGACAAGTTGGTATCAGAGCTCTAGGTTCATAGGAGTCATGGATCATAAGCCAATTTATTAGAGTCTCGCTGATCGGTACGAAGACATCTGTACTTATCTATGAGAGGCTATGTAACCGTAAGGAAAATTCCACTTCATTTGATTTCCCTGTCATGCGAGATTTTTGACATCACGAATTCTGAACTTTTATCTTCTATTCTTTCACCGATGGTGAGGACACGCGCCACCTGAAATGATCAGGCACTCGCGCCCCTACGAGAGTCGCCAGAAGTCGGGGCCGGGGTAGAGGCCGAGGACGCGCACGTGGTGTAGCCAGAGCACCTGCGCGAGCTACCGCCGAGGTACCACCAGCAGTTCCAGTCGGAGTCCAGGCACCTGACATGCCTAGTGCTACTACTACTCCAGCTCTTCAAGAGACTCTAGCACAGTTCATGAGCATGCACACCACTCTGGCTCAGGCAGGGTTTCTTCCCCTTGTTGCAGCTACATCTAAAGCCAGGGGAGGAGCACAGACTCTCGCCGCCCGCACTCCTGAGTAGTGAGTGCATGTTGAGCAGGTCCCTGAGATTATTCCTGTACCGCCTGTAGTGCCAGTTCAGCCTAAGGACATGGCAACGACTTCCGAGGAGGAGCAGCTAAGGCTTGAGAGGTTCAATAGGTACAAGCCTCATGTATTCATCAGTCTAGCATCAGAGGATGCTCTGGAATATCTAGATGAGAGTTACCGCATTCTCCGTACCGTGGGTATATCAGGATCGAGCAGGGTTTCCTTCACTACTTTTCAGCTTCAAGGAGCCGCCTATGAGTGGTGGCACACCTATGAGTTAGACAGTCCAGATGAAGCTGCTTCACTGACTTAGACTCAGTTTTCAGATCTGTTCCTGAGAGAGTATGTTCCTTAGAGCCTCAGGACGCATGGTGCACAGAGTTTGCGCATTTGCGCTTAGCTTATGTGAGAGATATCAGTATTGATACCCCTTCAGTTGTTTCAGTTCCAGTAGTACAATATTTCCCCGATGTGTTTCCAGCTGATCTTCCAGGCATGCCGCCTGATAGAGATATTGATTTTGGCATTGATCTGTTGCCGGGCACTCGGCCCATTTCTATTCCTCTGTATCGTATGGCTCCTCCTGAGTTGAAGGAGTTGAAGGATCAGTTACAGGAATTGCTTGACAAGGGTTTTATTCGGCCTAGTGTATCACCTTGGGGTGCTACTGTCTTGTTTGTAAAGAAAAAGGATGGTTCAATGCGGATATGTATTGATTACCGCCAGTTGAACAAGGTTACAATGAAGAACCATTATCCTTTGCCTCATATTGATGATCTGTTTGACCAACTTCAGGGTGCACAAGCGTTTTCTAAGATTGACTTGCGCTCAGGTTACCATCAGTTGAAGATTCGGGAGCCAGATATCCTGAAGACTGCTTTTAGGACTCGGTATGGTCATTACGAGTTCCTTGTTATGTCATTTGGGCTGACTAATGCCCCAGCAGCCTTTATGCATTTGATGCACAGTGTTTTTCGGCCGTATCTTGACTCGTTCGGCATTGTCTTTATTGATGATATTTTGGTGTATTCCCGGAGTCGAGAAGATCATGAGCAACACCTGAGGACTGTGCTTCAGACTCTTAGAGAGAAGAAGTTATATGCTAAGTTCTCGAAATGTGAGTTTTGGTTGGATTCAGTGGCATTCTTAGGCCACGTGGTATCGAGTGAGGGTATTCAGGTGGATCCGAAGAAGATAGAGGCCATGCAGAGTTGGCCCAGACCATCCTCAGCTACCGAGATCCACAGTTTTCTTGGCTTGGTGGGCTACTATCGTCGTTTTGTGGAGGGGTTTTCATCGATTGCAGCCTCTATGACCAGACTGACCCAGAAGGGTGCTCCATTCTAGTGGATGGAGGAGTGTGAGGCGAGCTTTTAGAAGCTCAAGACAGCTTTGACTACAGCCCTAGTTTTGATACTACCTACAGGCTCGAGGTCTTATACGGTCTATTATGATGCCTCGAGGATTGGCCTCGGAGCGGTGTTGATGTAAGATGGTAGGGTGATTGCCTACGTGTCCAGACAGTTGAAGATACATGAGAAGAACTACCCTGTTCACGACCTTGAGTTAGCTGCCATTGTTCACGCCCTGAAGATTTGGCGCCATCATTTATACGGGGTTCCCTGTGAGATTTATACTGACCATTGGAGCTTGCAGCACCTGTTCAAGCAAAAGGATCTAAATTTTTGCCAGAGGAGGTGGTTAGAGTTGCTGAAGGACTATGATATCACTATTTTGTATCACCCGAGCAATGCCAATATGGTGGCCGATGCTTTGAGTCGTCGGGCAGAGAGTTTGGGGAGTTTGGCTTATTTACTAGTATCGGAGAGGCCTATGGCAATGGATGTTCACCCCTTAGCCAGCTAGTTTGTGAGATTTGGATCTTTCAGAGCCCAATCGGGTTCTAGCTTGCGTGGTTTCTCGGTCTTCCTTATTTGATCGTATCAGGGAGTAGCAGTATGATGACCCTCATTTGCTTGTCCTCAAGGACAAGGTTCAGCACGGTGATGCCAGAGATGTGACTATTGGTGATGATGGGGTATTGAGGATGTAGGGTCGGATTTGTGTACCCAATGTTGGTGGGCTTCGAGAGTTGATTCTAGAGGAGGCCCATAGTTCGCGGTATTCCATCCATCCGGGTGCCGTGAAGATGTATCAGGATTTGAGACATCACTATTGGTGGAGGCGGATGAAGAAAGATATAGTTGGATTTGTAGTTCGGTGTCTCAACTGTCAGCAGATGAAGTATGAGCACCAGAGACCGGGTGGGTTGCTTCAACAGATAGAGATTCCGGAGTAGAAATGGGAGCAGATCACCATGGACTTTGTAGTTGGGCTCCCACGGACTTTGAGAAAGTTCGATGCTATTTGGGTAATTGTGGATCGACTGACCAAGTCCACTCATTTCATTCCTATGTTACTACTTATTCTTCGGAGCGGTTGGTGAAGATTTATATCCGGGAGATTGTTCGTCTGCATGGTATTCCAGTGTCCATCATTTCAGATAGAGGTACTCAGTTCACATTACGGTTCTGGAGGGCCGTTCAGTATAAGTTGGGTACTAGGGTGGAGTTGAGTACATCATTTCACCCTCAGACGGACGAACAATCCAAGCGCATTATTCAGATTCTTGAGAATATGCTCCGTGCATGTGTGATTGAGTTTGGAGGGTCTTGGGATCATTTCTTACCATTGGCAAAGTTTGCTTACAACAACAACTATCAGTCCAGCATTCAGATGGCACCATATGAGACTTTATATGGTAGGCGGTGTAGATCCCCGGTGGGTTGGTTTGAGCCAGGTGAGGCTAGATTATTGGGCACAGACTTAGTTCAGGATGCTTTGGAGAAGGTCAAGGTGATTTAGGATAGACTCCGTACAGCCCAGTCTAGACAGAAGAGTTACGTGGATCGGAAGGTTCGTGATGTTTCCTATATGGTTGGAGAGCGGGTTCTGCTTCGGGTTTCACCTATGAAGGGCGTTATGAGATTTGAGAAGAAAGGGAAGTTGAGTCCGATGTTTATTGGCCCTTTTGAGATATTGAGGCGTGTTGGGGAGGTTGCTTATGAGCTTTCCTTACCTCCCAGCTTGGTAGGGGTTCATCCGGTATTTCATGTTTCGATGCTCCAGAGGTATCACGGTGATCCGTCGCACGTGTTGGATTTCAGTTCAATCCAGTTGGACAAGGATTTATCCTATGTTGAGGAGCCAGTGGCAATATTGGAAAGGCAGGTTAGAAAGCTGAGGTCAAAAAACATTGCATCTGTGAAGGTTCAGTGGCAAGGTCAGCCGGTCGAGGAGGCGACCTGGGAGACCGAGCAGGATATGCGCAGCCGTTACCCTCATCTTTTCACTACTTCAGGTATGCCTTTATGCTCGTTCAAGGACGAACGAATGTTTAAGTGTTGGAGGATACGACCCGGCCGGTCGTCTTAAGAATTAAAACCCCGATCCCCTATTAACTGCTTTCCCCAAGTTTATTTCTGCTATTTGGATTTGCCGGGATGTTCGGTTTTGAGTTTCGGAGAGTTTTGGGACACTTAGTCCCTAAATGAGAGCTTAAGTGTTGGAAAGTTGACTATAGTCGGAACACTGTGAAGATGGCCTCGGAATGGAAATTTGATAGTTTCGTTAGCTCCATTGGGTGATTTTGGGTTTAGGAGCGTATTCAGATTGTGTTTTGTAGGTCCGTAGCTAATTTATGCTTGAAATGCCAAAAGTTGAATTTTTGAAGTTCCCGGTTCGATGGTGAGATTTTGATCAGAGGGCGGAATGGAATTCCAAAAGTTAGAGTAGCTCTGTAGTGTTGAATGTGACGTGTGTGAAAAATTTCAGGTCATTCAGACGAGGTTTGATAGACTTTTTGATCGAAAGCGTGTTTTTAGAGTTTTTGGAATTCTTAGGCTTGAATCTGATGAAAAATAGGTGTTTTAATGTTATTTTGAGCATTCCAAAGGTTGAAACAAGTTTCAATGATGTTTTAGGGTTGGTTGGCAGGTTTGGTTGAGGTCCCGGGGGCCTCGGGTGTGTTTCGAATGCTCAACGGGTCATTTTGGAACTTGTTGGAACTGCAGAACTGCTGATATCTGGTTTCTTTAATTGCGTTCGCGCCCTTCCCTCCGCGTTCGCGTAGTGTAATTTCAGAGGATGATTTAATTGTTCTTCGCGATCACATGTTTTGGCTCGCGATCACGGAAGTCTGCCCTCTCCTCTTTCGCGTTCGCATCCCTCCATTTGCGTTCGCGTAGTAGAACTAGGAGCTGGGGGTACTGTGACCATTTCTCCTTCGCGTTTGCATTGCCCCATCCGCGAACGCGTAAGCCTGCCCTTTTCCTCTTCTGCGTTCGAGTGCTTCATCACGCGTTCGCTTAGCCCAGGTCAGGAGCCATCAGATTTTCCTCTTCGTGATCGCACATCATTTTACGCGATCGCGATGTACAAACATCTGGATAAAATATAAAAATTTCAAAATCGAGGGTTTAGCCATTTTTATCAAAACTTAAGCTTGGGAGCTCGGATTTGAGCGAGATTTTGAGGGATTTTCAGAGATATGGATTGAGTAACGATTCTTAACTCCTTTTTGCTTGTAACCCATTAATCCAAACATGAATTCATCCTTTAATTTCGAAATTTGTATGAAAATTGGGGAAAGTTCTTAGACCAAAAATTTGGGTTTTAATTGGAGATTTGACATTGGATTGGGATAATTTTGGTATGCATGAACTTGGGAGAGTGTGGGAATTTTGAAAATATAAATTTTACCCGATTCCGAGATGTGGGACCGAGGGGCATTTTGGTCATTTTACCTAATTTCGCGTATTAGCTTAAAATTTCTTTGTAGAATCAATTACTTGAAGTGTTATTTACGTTATGCAATTGAATTGAATAGATTTGGACCATTTGGAGTCGAGTACTCGTGGCAAGAGCGTGGTTTCAGGTTGATTTTGAGCCGTTTCGAGGTAAGTGGCTTGCCTAACCTTGTGTGGGGGACCTTCCCCTTAGGATTGGTATATTTGGTAATTGAAATGCCTTGTACGTGAGGTGACGAGTGCTTACTTGTGCTAATTGTTGGAAATCCGGTTTTCATTAAGTAATCACTAGTATGTTTCCTTTTCCTGTTTTTATTACTTGCACTATTAAGCCTGTTGTTAGCTTAGGAAAGCATGTCTAAGTGACTTAATTACTTTATTTGCTCAACCTGTCTTACCTGAATTCTGTGCAGCATGCTAGGCTAGAATCATTTGTTGCCTTAATATGAAATTTTGCCATTTTTGTATATTTTCTTGTTGCTGCTGTGTATTTATTTTGGGACTACGAATGTGGGATTCCGGTAGCTCCCCCTTATCTGTTTAATTTGGGACTATGGATGTGGGATTCCGGTAGCTCCCCATTGTCTGTTTATTTAGGGACTACGGATGTGGGATTCCGGTAGATCCCCCTGCACAGTTATATGGAACTATGGGAATGCACCTGGTAGATTCTCCCAGTACAGGATATTTATATTTGGGACTACGGAACGTGATTCCGGTAGATCCCCGCGCACTATGAGTTGGACTACGGGACGGGATCCCGGGAGATTCATTGGATACGTACATATGGGTCTACAGGAACGTATCCTGGGAGATCCCCGATTGTTATTATTGGTGCTGAGCTTGCTTCGTATAGTTGTTGCTGTCCTGTACATCCTGTGTCATTTTAGTGCTGTACTTATTTATACTGTTTTGTTCTATACTGTTGATCTTTATATTTTATTTACCTCAGTAGGGACCTGACCTTCCTCGTCACTACCCGACCGAGGTTAGGTTTGACACTTACTGAGTACCGCTGTGGTGTACTCATGCCCCTTCTGCACATGTTTTTCATGTGCAGATCCAGGTACTCTCATTTAGTCTTATCATCCTTGAAGCGAGATGCTTCTGTAGAGACTTCGAGGTATATCTGCCGCGTCCGCAGAGGAGTCCCTTTCTATCTTTCTGTAATAGTATAGCCCTTCAGTATTTCCCTTTTTGTTAGACAAATTCTGGAGTTAGAGCTTCTTATGTATCTCTTAGCTTGTGATTCATGGGTTTTCGGGTTTTGGAGTGATATATATTAGATTTGAGAGTTGTATTTTGTATGCCGAGCGGCACTTTTAGATGCTATTTTATTATATTATTTCTGTTTTAAATTGTTTTATTTCCGAAAATTTGGTTTTCTTCCGCAATTTAGGCTTACCTAGTCGTAGAGACTAGGTGCCGTCACGATGGTTCACGGAGGGCGAACCGGGTTCGTGACAATAATGAACCAAACAAATAACATATTAACATGTTAAGCGTATATAAGGGCGAGAAATAACATGTACTGTGCCTTTTAACACGAGAGAAATTATTATGATGCATATATCAAAAATCCTCTGTACGTGATAATAGTACAAAATATTTTGTACTGTGACATCCTACAAATCTGAAGTGCTATAAGATCAAATTCCTTGGCTCTTGCCTTACAGCCTAGAAGTGTAGTGTTCAACTCTCATCCAAATCTCCATTCTTTTTCTCAAACCTAATGTAAAAAATACTTCAGGTATTGACTTACATCCGCAAATTAAAATAAGAAGTCCAAATTAAGTATGACTAATAACAAAAAAAAACATCATGACCAAGAATCTTAAGTGATTTGATTGGTAGAGTAGTGAATGACCATATAGGATTATAAGTCTTATTGGAACTTGAACAACGAAATTATTCAAAGCACAAACAAGAAAGAAAAGAGAACTAAATGTGCCGGAGTGGTAAAGGACGAACTTGAACAGAGAAGACCAAGCGTAAGGAGAAATAGTAACCACACGGGCAATTATTTTTTATACCGAATGAAACTAAAGTTTAATTACAAAACCATTGCAACTTTTCGACAAACCAAAAACTGACATGACATTTTTGTGAGGGAAAAACCAAAGTAGAAATACAAATAGCTTTTATGGACTGAAATTTTGTGACAAAGAAGCTTAGAATAGCAGTAAACAAATGAAAGAGTGGAAAACAAATGGGAAAATATTTATTAAAAGGAGAGAGGAAGAAGAAGTGGTGTGCGCAAGCTAGCCCGAAGCCCCGAATACACCGTTATAAAAAACAAAAACAAAAGTCATGAGACGAAAATACAGCTTGTCAAAGAATGGTTTGATGGAACTATATAACATTATCTCATATGTGCTTATCTGTTTAATGCACTTAAGATACACATATGATAGTTTGTCACCTGCTAGCCTACGCCTTGTTTTAACATGTGCACACATTCATACATGAATATAAGTAAATCAATAAGTGACCAAGTATCTAACATTTTATGGCACGGTTAGTTCAGGTTTTTGAGTTTGATAGATTTTATTTTTCTCTTACTTATTGATAAGAGGAGGTTGAGAACTACTCAAAGATCGATATGGAGTTTTGTGAAAGAAAAACCAGTAAAGCAGATAGCTTAACGGAAACAAAATTTGTGAGAAAGAAGCTTAGGACAACAGAATAAGTCGAGAAGATGTTTAGTAGTAAGAGCAGAAAATAAAGGAGAAAAGGCATGCATATTAAAGGAGTGGAGAAGAATATGAGTTGAAATAACAATACATCTTAATAATCGTAGTGTATTTAATTTGAGAACCTCAATCCGAAATCCTTAGGCAATGAGCGGAGCATATGAAAATACTTATATAAATCAACTAGCTAGTAGTAATATTCAACTTTATATATATCTCATTTGGAGCCTATATCATGCATGTGTGATATTGTAAGCATGGTTTCAGGTGTGTCATTCACTGGGAAGAGGGAATGGGAACCCTTTTTATTTCAAAGATAAGATAGAATGATGCTCACTTTCTATGTTTTCCCATCTCCAAAGGTTTCAGACACTGTTACGTTGTTGAGCCTTACAACGCCACACTGTGTCTTCATATATCAGCTTGTGGAGAATGCAGATGAGTGCATGGTTCTCGATAATGAGGCATTGTATGACACTATTTAATTTGTTTCGGTACCCTCAAGCTGACTACTCCTAGTTGTAAGTATCCTCAATTAATCTGAATCGTTGTGGCATACTTATTTAGGCACTGATTTCATTGAAACAAATTTTAGCAGCATGATAGCAGGTGTCAGAATCTTAGTTCACTATGTTTGTTTTTGTATTGTATATATCTTACAGTCTTGGTAATTGTTGAGAAAGGGGTAACTTAGGAAGGGTAGATTAGTCATTTCACAGTCTATATTAACCGAAATTAGGAAGTAGTTAATGCTTTCATTAGTTAGTTAATTAGGAAACTATATATTGTCAGATTTCATCTAGTAAACAAACGAAAATACAATTCATTTTTCCGAGTCTCTCATCTCTCTAAACTCTCTCTAGCTTTATCTCTGTATTTTGTCTTCCTCCTCAATTCCTAGGGTTCATACCCTATCAATCTTCAACTAATTACATGGTATCAGAGCAATCAAGCTTGATATTTTAGCTCGAATTTTTTGATCTATTCCGCTATTACAAAAATCTTCTTCTAAATCTTGTGAATTCTTGCTTCAATGGAAAACGAACAGAATCTGGGTCAAAGTTCAATTCATCAGCAACATGCAAGGGAACAACATAATTCTGGTATTGGAAATTAGCCAATTGGAGTCAGAAATCCACAAATTCAAACCGGAAATCAGCCAATTGGAGTCGGCTACAATCATCCGTTGTTCTTGTCTCCGGCGGATGTAAGTGGCATACAAATCATCTTGTTTCAACTCACAGGTATTGAGAACTATTCTATTTAGAATCCATCTATAACGACCCGATCGGTCGTTTTGAGCATTTGCACTTCGCTCGGTTGTTTGAGGGCATGAGTAGCTCCGTATGAAGTATTATGACTTATGTGAATCATCGGTTTTGGTTTTCAGGTTATTCGGAATTGATTTGGAAGAATGATTCTCAGCTAGAAGCTTTAAATTTGAAAGGTTTGACCAAGTTTTGACTTTTTAGAATTTGGCCTCAGATTGGATTTCTGTGGTTTTGTTAGCTTCGTTGAATAATTTTGGACTTAGGAGCGCGTCCAAATTGTGATTTGAAGGTACATAGTAGAATTTGGCTTGAATTTGGAAAGTTTGACGGGGAGTGAACTTTTTGATATCAGGGTCGGATTCCGATTCCGGAAGTTGGAGCAGGTCCATAATATCAAATGTGGCTTGTGTGCAAAATTTGAGGTCAATCGGACATGATTTGATAGGTTTCGGCATCGGTTGTGGAAGTTTGAAGTTTCAAGTTCATTGATTTCGAATTGAGGTGTGATTCGTCGTTTCAATGTTGTTATGTGTGTTATGAGGCCTCAAGTAGGTCCCTTTTATGATATGAGACTTGTTGGTATGTTCGAACTGGGTCCCGAGGGGCTCGGGTGAGTTTATAATAGATTTGGGTTGTGTTGCGCTCGTTTTTTTTATGTTTCGACGTTGTTTTTCAAGCATAAATGGTACTATATTAAGCGAATGAGCTCCGATTTCTGTTTTTATTGAAGAATTAGATCCGTATCGTAATTACGGAGCCATAGAAAAAAGAATCGTCGAATTTGGACATTGTATGAGGATTTATGGTCATTTTACTAAGAATTAGGTTGCTAGATTTTTCAGATTAATTATGAAATGGCCATTGAATTCGTATTTAAAAATTTGCACTATTTTCAAATATTGAAACCAACATATCTCCTTCAATATAAGGTCAAATGGAGTGATTTAAGAACCTAACTTGACTAAAATTTCACAAAGAATCCATTGGAGGCATCAAAAGCGAGTTTTAGAATTATTTGGCATGAGTATCGATGCAGAGTAACTGGCAGAAAAATATATAAAATAAAGGTTTGTTCATTTGATCATATTTTGAGTTGGGGAGCTCAGATTTAGGCGATTTTGGAGGTGATTTTTACCCTATGTATTGGGGTAAGTTTTCTCTACTCGGTTTTGGTTATATTTCATGAATCCACCTTCGTTTTTGGCATTTGATTGATGATTTCAAAGTGAAATTTGGGAGGTTTTGCCTAAAGGTTCATAAAGTGAATTTTTAAGTTTTGAACATCAATTCAGAGTCGGAATTGGATGAAACTAGTATGGTTGGACTCATAATTGAATGGGTTGTCAGATTTTGTAAGTTTTGTCGGGTTCCGAGATGCGGGCATGGGTTCGACTTTTTGGCCGATTTTGGGCTTTTGATTAAAGATTCGACCTTTTTCGATTGGTATTGGTTGCTTTAGCATTATTTGATGTATTTGAGTTGTTTTTCGTTAGTTTCGAGTCGTTTGGAGGTCGGAATGCACGAGGTGGCATTTTTGGAGCATCGCTTGGCTTGCTCGGTATTGGAATTGGCTTGTTTGAGGTAAGTAATGATTGTAAAATTTGTCCTAAGGGTATAAAACCCCGAATTTCACATTGCTTTACTATTTTGAGGTGATGCACGTGCTAGCTGACAAGCGTATGGGCGTGCACCGTTGGGAATTGTGACTTGGTTAGTGCCGTAGCAACTATAAAGTTGCGTATTTGACTTAAATTATATGATACTTATGTGTTTTAGAAAGAATTTCCTATAAATTGGGCTGAATGCCATATTTGGGCCTTGTGCCAGAGCTGTTTGGACCCTTAGGGGCTTTTAAATTATAATCCTCTCACTATTTTTGATTTAAGATCTATACTCAGTCATGTTGTGTTTACTGATTTCATAACTCAGTCTTTATTACTATGTTTTGATGCATAAAATGATATTTTGGGCTGAGCACCCTGTTTTACTGCTAGCCCCGGTGGCTTGAGAGGTTTCTGACTGAGTGAGGCCGAGGGCCTGTGTTGCGAGGATATTATGGGATTGGGCTGCACGCAGCAGCAAGTTGTTATTGATTCACGATTTTTGTGAGGCCGCGGGCTTGATTAATTTATGCCACGAGGTGTCTTGTTATGAGGCGGGGGCTTAATTGATTTATGCTACGAGGTGGCTTGTTATGAGGCGGGGGCTTAATTGATTTATGCTACGAGGTGGCTTGTTATAGCGCTTGGGTTGTAGGAGCCCCTCCGGAGTCTGTACACCCCCAGTGAGTGCGAGTACCCTGAGTGAGTGATATGATATTTGGCCCGAGGGGCTGTTCTTGATTCATGTTGTGCCCGAGGGTATGTTTATGAGCGATTGTGAGGTAATGCCCGAGGGGCTGTATATGAGTGACTGTGAGGGTTGCCCGAGGGGCTGTTTATGATTCATGTTTGCCCGAGGGGCTGTTCACCAGTGATGTTCGCCGAGGGGCTATTCTTGATTTATGTTGCTCGAGAGGTTGTATATGAGTGAGTTTTGCCTGATGGCCTGTTTATGTTTTCATCATTTTTACTCACTGTTTCATCACCTCGTTGAAAATTGTTGAAAGATGTTTTAAATGGTTTTATTGAAACTGGATTTAAATGAGCTGAGTTGATTCAAAACCCTGATTTTAAAGGCCTGCTGTATTTTACTGAGAGTTCATATCCGTGTATTTTACTGAGATTTCATGATATGAACTATATATGTTTTATTGCTCGTCACTACTGCTCAGTCTCTATTTACTTTTATTACTTACTGAGTTAGTGTACTCACATTACTCCCTACACCTTGTGTGCAGATCCAGGTATTTCTAAACCCGATAGCGGGTGTTGATTACTCAGTGGTAGGTCCATCAGAGTTAGTAAGGTAGCTGCCTGGCGATCGCATCCCTGCTTTTCTCCCTCCTTATCCTCCCTTAAGTGTATTCAATTATTTCCAGGCTATGTTAGTTTTGATAATGTCAGACGGTTATAATAGATGCTCATGACCAGTGACACCTCGATGTCAGGCTTTCTTTCCGCATTGTTGTTTTGATTCAAACTCCTTATTAGGTTTATTATTAAATAGATTTGCTTTTGTCTTCAAAATGAAATTATAGATTGGTTTTGGTAGTGTGTCGGCTTGCCTAGTACCACATTAGGCGCCATCACGATAGGGTTAGTTTGGGTTGTGACACCATCTATACGGGTTGCTTTGCTAGGTAGAAATAAATTAGGATTGATTGATGGTACATGCAAGAAGGAGAAGTTCCCAGAATTCCTATGGAATCACTGGGAAAGGGTGAATGCAATTGTACTTTCGTGGATTATGAACTCTGTTTCTAAAAATCTTCTAGGAGGAATCATGTACGCGTCTTGTGCCCAAGTAGTTTGGGAAGACTTATCAGAAAGATTTAATAAGGCAGATGATTCAAGATCATTTAATCTTCATAAAGAAATTGCAACTCTGTCTCAAGGCACTACATCTGTATCAGTGTACTTCTCAAAACTTGAGGATATGTGGGAAGAATTTGAAGCCTTGGTACCAGCACCAGGCTGTGATTGTCCAAAATCTAAGGATTTTGTTGTTTATCTCCACAAACTAAAGTTGTATCAGTTTTTAATGGGGCTTAACAACTCATATGCTCAGGCTAGAAGTCAGATCTTAATGAGAAGCCATGTACCCACAGTTAATCAAGCCTATGCAATGATAGTAAGTGATGAAGGGCAAAGATCAATAACAGCTACCACTGGAATTTTAGGAGCTAATCCTATTATTATGATAGGAAGTTTTGATGCACTCATGTACTCAAGAACAACAGGAAACCAAAGGTTCAAAAAGAACTATAACATTCAATGTGAGTTTGTAAACTCAAAGGGTACAACAAAGAGAACTGCTACAAAATAGTGGGTTATCCACCAGATTACATACCAAAAAAGAGAGGGGGAACATGAAACAATACAACTTACAATGTCATCACAAATAATCCTACACAACAGACATACAATGGGTACAATGATGCAAGGGTTACTCTGTAGCATCTGACTATGAATACAAGTCAAGTTCCTACAACTACTGAGGACCAAGGGTCTGTAACTGGTCTAAACTTAAATCAGTTGAATCATATGGCAGGCTGCACCTTCTCAAGAGATCAATATGAACATATCCTTCAATTACTCAACAAGGTAGGGTCTATCCAGAATTCCAACACAATGTCAGCCCCTACAACAAATACAACAGGTATTAGTTGTGCTATGTTGGCTTCTAACAGTCTACATGATTGGATAATAGACACAGGAGCCATAAACCACATGATAATTGTGATCTGAATATGCTAAACAAGTCTACTATCCTTCAGCCTAAAAAACCAAAGAAACTATTTATGCCAAATAGAGACATTTCTTATATTACACATATTGGTGATAGCACTCTATCAGAGGGGAACACAATTACTAATGTGTTCCATGTTCCATAGTTTAAGTTTAATTTGTTATCAGTGTCTAAACTGACAAAGGAATTGCAATGCTCAGCAACCTTCTTTCCTGATTTATGTGTATTTCAGGAACTTTTCAGTAGGAAGGTGAGGGCGATTGGTAGAGAGAATGATGAACTCTACATACTTGAAAGGCAAGTTGTTAGAACTTCTTTAGCAGTAACTGAAGGAATAAATGACAAGGATCAGACAATTACAACTACATCAAGGACATTGACCTATGGCACATGAGGTTTGATCATATTTCAACTATAATTCTTTAGAAATTACTACATATGAAAGCAGAATTCATAATTGGCAGTGTAAAACAGTGTGTAGTCTGTCCTTGTGCTAAGCAAACAAGGTTACCATTTCCTACTAGTAGTATTAAAACTGTGAGTAGCTTTGATATAGTACATATTAATTTGCGGGGGTCATACAAGACCCCTACTTATGATGGTAATAAATTCTAGCTTCTTGACATTTATGGATGATATTTCAAGAATGACCTGGGTGTTTTTACTTCCGCAGAAATCTGAAGTGTGTGTCTTACCATAACAATTTCTAATATTGGTCAAAACTCAGTTTGACACGGTTGTTAAATTTATCAGAACAGATAATGGCACTAAGTTTGTATCTTGGAATTATCCATCAAACTTCATGTGCCTACACTCCTCAGCAAAATGGAGTTGTTGAGAGGAAGCCTATGCACATTTTAGAGATCACAGGGCTATTAGATTTCAGGCTAAAATACCTATAAATTTTGGGGTCACTATGTGAATGCTACTGCTTATCTCATAAGCAGGATGCCAAGTACTATTATTAGCAATAAAACTCCCTATGAGAGACTATATCAGAAACCACCATCCTAAAATCATCTAAGGTGTTAAGATGCTTATGTTATGCCAAGATAGTTCAATGTGACGACCCGCCCGGTCATTTTAAGAATTTATGCCCCGATCCCCTATTAACTGCTTTCCCTGTATTCATTTCTGCTATTTTGATTTGCCGGGAGGTTCGATTTTGAGTTTTGGAGAGTATTGGGACACTTAGTCCCAAAATGAGAGCTTAAGTTTTGGAAATTTGACCATAGTTGGAGCAGTATGAAGATGGCCTCGAAATGGAAATTCGATGATTCCGTTAGCTTCGTTGGGTGATTTCCGGCTTAGGGGCGTATTCGGATTGTATTTTGGAGGTCCGTAGCTAATTTAGGCTTGAAATTCCGAAAGGTCGAATTTTGAAGTTTCCGGTCCGATAGTGAGATTTTGATCCAATGGTCGTAATGGAATTCTGGAAGTTGGAGTAGCTCTGTTGAGTTGAACGTGACGTATATGCAAAATTTCAGGTCATTCTTATGAGGTTTGATAGACTTTTTGATCAAAAGCGTATTTCTAGAGTTTTGGAGTTCTTAGGCTTGAATCCGTGGCTGATTCGTCGTTTTGATATTGTTTTAGGTGTTTTAAGGATTGGTATAAGTTTAGACAGTGGTATTAGACTTATTGGTGCTTTTGGTTGAGGTCCCGGGGGCCTCGGGATGATTTCGAATGGTTGACAGAAGGATTTTGAAGTTGCAGCTTCAGCTGCTGGTTTTCTGTCATAACCGCACCTACGAGTGTGGGACCACTGGTGCGGCGCCATAGAAGCGGCTCTGTGGTCGCATAAGCGGAAATGGGGATGTTCAGTAGGAGCCACAGAAGCGGTAGAATTTTCGCAAAAGCGGTACCGCATCTGCGGATGGGGAGTCGCAAATGCGGAAGCTGGTCTTAAGTGAAAGGTCGCAGGCGCGGCCATTGTTTTGCAAAAACGGGACCGCAGATGCGGTCCCTTGACCGCATATGTGGTAATAGCTGGGCAGAATATGAAATTTTGAGGGTTTAGTTTCAAAAGTTGGAAATTCGATTTGGAGCTCGGGAGAGGGAGATTTTGAGAGGAAATTGAAGAGGAGGTCATTGGGTAACAATTCTTTAACCCTTTCTAGTTATATTCCATCAATCTATAGTTAGTTTTATCATTTAATTTTGGATTGGAGGTGAAAAATTGGGGAAAAGTTGGAAGAAAGTTCTTAGACCTAGAATTCAACTTTTGATTGGAAATTTGACCTTAGATTTGGATAATTTTGGTATGCATAAACTTGTGAGAGTGTGAGGATTCTGAAAATATATATTTTACCCGATTCCGAGATGTGGGCCCGAGGGGCATTTTGGTCATGTCACGACCCTAACCCAAACCCGGTCATGATGGCACCTCTCGTGAAGACAAGGCCAGCTGACACTTCCCCTTTAAGTTTTAAGCATTCAAACAATACGAATTTAAGTCTAAAACATGACACTTAATCCAAAAGTGAATAACTAACAGTACAATTACAGAAGATAAACCAACACAACCCGATACCGAGGGTGTCACTAGTCATGAGCATCTATCAATCCTAATACAAGTCTGAGAAGTCTATAAGCTATTACACAATGTCTGATAAGAGATAGAATGGTAAAAGGGGAGAAACACGGGACTGCGGATGCCAAAAACCTATCTTGTGGACTCCGAAGTCTGCCGGGAGCTCTCAAGTCGCATTGGCAGGATCAGCAACGCCTGAATCTGCATACGGGGTGAAGGGAGTAAAGTGAGTACTCCAACTCAGTGAGTAATAATCATAAATAAAGACTGAAAGCAGGAAATCACGTAAGGCACATTACAGGCTATAATGAAGCAGTGAAACCAGTAAAAACAATAACTCTGTAAAAGATATGTAAAAGTCATTTTAGTTCAAATGAAACTTCATGAAAGCTTTTTTGAGCAATTAAGCAGGTAAATGACAAGCAATTAAGGAAAGACAAACATATAAAGGTTTGCCCCTCGGGCATAATATCAACAAATTCGCCCCTCGGGCAATATCTCACAACAACACCAGCCCCTCGGGCTATATCTCACATCACAATGGGTACCCGCGCTCATTGGGGGTGTGCAGACTCCTGGAGGGGTCCCTTACGGCTCAAACGCAATATCAAGCCATCTCGTGGCGTCATCACTAGGCTCTCGGCATCATATCAACTAGCCACCTCGTGGCGTACATATCTCAGGGCCTCGGCCTCATGATCATAATCAGTGTTTCCTCACAAATAGGCCCTCGGACTTACTCAATCAAAAATCCTCACAAGCCACTCGGCAGTAGTAAAACATGATCCTCAACCCAATTATCATTTAAAAGATCATTTAAGTGTTAAAACATAGTAAACATTGCTGAGTATGAAAACAGTGAAATATAGCATGACTGAGTTCAAGTATAAAATCAAAACAGTGAGGAAATATCAATAAAAATCCCTAAAGGGTTCAAATAGCTGGCACGAGGCGCAAATATGGTATTTAGCCCAAATAATGATGATAGCAAATAGATTTAAGCCAAATACATGGAAAAAGAGTCATTCGGGATGGACTAAGTCACAATTCCCAACAGTGCACGACCCCACACTCGTCATCAAGCGTGTGCGTCACCTCAATATAGCACAACGATGTGCGATCCGTGGTTTCATACCCTCAAAACATCATTTACAATCATTACTCACCTCAATCCGGTTCAAACTCTAGCTCGCGATGCCTTTGCCCCTCAAATTGGCCTCCACTCGCGTTGAATCTATCCAAAATCAGAATCACATCATCAAAATATGCTAAGGGAATGAAGCCCAAGCGAAAATAATCAATATACAACACAAATCCCAAAATTACCAAAACCTGACCCCCGGGCCCATATCTCGGAATTCGATAAAATTCACATCAATGGGTTCCTTATCTCCTCACGAGTTCATACATATCAAAAGTACCAAAATCCGACAACAATAGGTCTCTCAAATCCTCAAGTCTAGGTCTCCAATACTAAGCCCTAGTTTCTCCAATTTTAATCCTTAATTTCCATTAATTATGGCTCTAATCCGTGAAATAATACCATATGAACGAGTTTTAGGTCCAAAATCCTTACCTCAATGAAGTTCCTTTGAAATCCCTCTTCAAAATCGTCCAAAAAGCTCCAAAGCCGACTTAGAAATGGTGAAATAGTTCAAAATTCGCGAAGGACACAATTTATACCTTCTAGCCCAGGCATTTTCGCATCTGTGGCCATATACCCGCTTCTGCGGTACCGCATTTGTGGCCAAAAAACCGCTTATGCAAATTTCACTTATTCTGCCCTGATCCGCATCTGCAATGCACCAGCCGCACCTGCGCCATTGCAGGTGCAGTCCACTAACCACTTCTGCGGTTTCCTGCCTCCCTAGCTCCATTCCACTTCTGCGGCTCCCTTCAACGCATCTGCGAGATCGCACCTGCGGTCCCTAATCCGCAGGTGCGGAAATACCAGAAGCAACAAAAATCTGCAGCTCACCAAAATTCCAAACTTCTCCGTCAACTATCCGAAATCACCCCGAGGCCCTCGGGACCTCAACCAAAAGCACCAACATATTCCAAAACCTTATTCAAACTTGTACCAATCTTCAAAACACCTCAAACAACATCGATTCAACCAAAACACATCGGATTTAAGCCTAAGTTTCCAAAATCTTCCGAATTATGCTTTTGATAAAAACCCCAAACAAACCACGTCCGAATAACCTGAAATTTTGCACATATATCCCAAATGACACCATAGAACTACTACAACTCTCAGAATTCCATTCCGACCCCTATATCAAAATCTCATCTACCAACCGGAAATCGCCAAAATATCAACTTCGCCAATTCAAGCCTAAATCTCCTCCGAACCTTCAAAACTCATTCCGATCACGGTCTTAAGTCCCAAATCACCTCCCGAAACTAACCGAACCATCAGAACTCACATCCGAGCCCTTTAACACATAAGTCAACATCCAGTTGACTTTTCTAACTTAAGCTTCCTCAAAAGAGACTAAGTATCTCAAACCTTACCAAATCCTTTCCGAACCCGAGCCAACCAACCCGATCACATATAGAACCAATACACAAAGCAATAAGAAGTAGAAATGGGGGAAACGGAGTGGTAACTCATGAGACAACTGGCCGGTTTATCACATCCTCCCCAACTTAAACAAACGTTCGTCCTCGAACGAGTCAAGAAACATACCTGAAGCCTCAAACAGGTGAGGATATCTGCTCCGCATCTCCCGCCCGGTCTCCCAGGTAGCCTCCTCCACGGGCTGACCTCTCCACTCTATTTTCACTGAAGCTATATCCTTTGACCTCAACTTTCGAACCTGACACTCCAAAATAGCTATTGGCTCCACATCATAGGTCAAATCATCATCCAACTGAACCGTGCTAAAATCCAAAACATGAGACGGATCCTCAATATACTTTCGGAGCATAGAAACATGAAATACTAGATGCACACTCGACAAGTTGGGTGGCAAAGCAAGCTCATAAGCCACCTCCCCATTCCTCTGAAGCACCTCAAAAGGCCCAATGAACCGAGGACTCAATTTACCTTTCTTCCCAAATTTCATAATACCCTTCATGGGCGAAATTTTAAACAGAACCTTCTCGCCAACCATGTAGGACACATCACGAACCTTCCTATCATCATAACTCTTTTGTCTTGACTGCACTGTACGAAGCCTCTCCTGAATTACCTTCACCTTTTCTAAAGCATCCGGCACCAAGTCTGTCCCCAATAGCCTAGCCTCACCCGACTCAAACCGTCCAACTGGAGATCTTCACCGTCTCCCATACAAAGCCTCATATGGAGCGATCTGAATACTCGACTGGTAGCTATTGTTATAAGCAAACTCTACAAGCGGTAGAAACTAATCCCATGCCCCTCCGAAATCAATGACACAAGCATGCAACATGTCCTCCATTATCTGAATAGTGCGCTCGGACTACCCATCTGTCTGAGGGTGAAAAGCTGTGCTCAACTCAACCTGAGTACCCAACTCTCGCTGCACAGATCTCCAAAACTGTGAAGTAAACTGAGTGACCCTATGTAAAATGATGGAAACTGGGACACCATGCAAACGAAAAATCTCTCGGATATAGATCTTTGCCAATCGCTCGGAAGAATAGGTAGTACACACAGGAATGAAGTGCGCGAACCTGGTCAGCCGATCCACAATCACCTAGATGGCATCGAACTTCTTCAAAGTCCATGGAAGTCCAACTACAAAGTCCATAGTAATCCACTCCCACTTCCATTCTGGAATATCCATCCGCTGAAGCAAGCCACCCGGTCTCTGATGCTCATATTTCACATGTTGACAATTGCGACACTGAGCTACAAATCTCACAATATCTTTCTTCATTCTCCTCTACTAATAGTGCTGTCTCAAATCCTGATACATCTTCGCGCCACTCGGATGAATGAAATACCGCGAGCTATGGGCCTCCTCCAGAATCAACTCCCGAAGCCCATCCATATTGGGCACACATATCCGGCCCTGCATCCTCAACACCCCATCATCATTAATGGTCACATCTCTGGCATCATCATGCTGAACTCTATCCTTCATGACAAGTAAATGCAGATCATCATACTAGTGCTCTCTGATGCGATCATATAAGGAAGACCGAGAAACCACACAAGCCAATACTCGACTGGGCTCCGAAATTCCAAACTCCCCATACTCACCGCCTTTCGCCTCAAGGCATCGGCCACCACATTGGCCTTTCTCGGATGGTACAATATAGTGATATCATAATCCTTAAGCAATTGCAACCATCTCCGATGTCTCAAATTAAGATCCTTCTGCTTGAACAAGTGCTGTAGGCTACGATGATCAGTAAACACCTCACAAGACACACCATAGAAGTCATGCCTCCAAATCTTCAACGTGTGAACTATGGCAGCCAACTCCAAATCATGAACGGGGTAGTTCTTCTCATGGGGATTCAACTGACGGAAACATAAGCAATAACTCTACCCTCCTACATCAATAAACACCCAATACCAACTCTCGAAGCATCACAATACACTATATATGAACCTGAAGCTGATAGCAAAACTAACACTGGAGCTGTGGTCAAGGCTGTCTTGAGCTTCTGGAAGCTCTCCTCACACTCGTCTGACCATACAAATAAAGCACCCTTTTGAGTCAACTTGGTCAAGGGCGATGCGATAGATGAGAATACCTGAACAAACCGGCGATAATAACCCGCCAAACCAAGAAAGTTTTAAATCTCTATGGCTGAGGACGATTTGGTCCAACTCTGAACCGCCTCTATCTTCTTCGGATCAACCTGAATACCCTCGCTGGACACCACGTGCCCCAAGAAAGCCACTGAACTAAGCCAAAACTCACACTTGGAGAATTTTGCATAAAGCTTCTCCTCCCTCAATCTCTGCAACACAACTCTCAAATGCTCCGCGTGCTCCTCCTAACTACGCGAATATACCAGAATATCATCAATTAAGACTATGACAAACGAGTCGAGATAAGACCGGAACACGCTGTTCATCAAATGCATGAACGCTGTTGGGGTATTGGTCAGCCCAAAAAATATGACCAAGAATTCATAATGACCATATCAGGTCCTGAAAGCTATCTTAAGAATATCTGAGTCCCTGATCTTTAATTAGTGATAGCCCGATAGAAGATCAATCTTGGAGAACACTCTCGCTCCCTGAAGCTGGTCGAATAAATCATCAATGCGAGGCAAATGATACTTGTTCTTAACTGTTACCTTGTTTAATTGCCTATAATCAATGCACAACCTCATAGTGCCATCCTTCTTCTTCACAAATAGAACCGGCGCACCCTAAGGTAACACACTAGGTCGAATGAACCCCTTATCATGGAGTTCCTGAAGCTGCTCCTTTAACTCCTTCAACTCCGCTAGTGCCATACGATACGATGGAATAGAAATGGGCTGAGTTCCCGACACCAGGTCAATACCAAATCAATATCCCTGTCCGGTGGCATGCCCAATAGGTCTACAGGAAACACATCGAGAAAATCCCTCACAACTGGAACAGAATCCATATTGGGAGTCTCAGCACCGACATCCCTCATAAAGGCTAGATACGAAAGACAACCTTTCCCAACCATACGCCGGGCTTTCAAGAATGAGATCACTTTACTGGGAACATAATAAGTCAAACCTCACCACTCAATCTGTGGCACACCTGGTATAGCCAAAGTGACTGTCTTAGCATGACAGTCTAGAATAGCATGACACGGAGATAGCCAATCCATGCCCAAAATGACATCGAAATCCACAATACATAATAATAACAGATCCACTCGAGTCTCCAGACCCCCAATAGTCACCACACATGACCGGTACACACAGTCTACAATAACAGTATCGCCCACCGGGGTAGATACATGAACATGTGAAGCAAGAGACTCACGGGGCGTACCCAAATAATGAGCAAAGTATGATGACACATAAGAAAAGGTTGAACCGGGATCAAATAATACAGAGGCATCTCTGTGGCAAACTGAAATAATACCTGTAATGACAACATCAGAAGCAATAACATCGGGTCTAGCTGGAAGTGCATAGAAATGGGCCTGACTACCACCTGATCAACCTCCCCCTCTGAGACGACCCTTAGCTGACTGACCTCCACCCCTAGCTGACTGGGTGGGTGATGATGAAGTAACTGGCGCTGAAGCCGATGATTGACCCCTCTGTTGAGATGGGCCCGCAAGACGATGAGGACACTGCCTCCACATATGGCCCATCTCTCCACACTCTTAACAACTCCTAGGTGTTGAAGGGGACTAAAGGGAACCCCTAGCACCGGAATGACTAGATGATGCACCTCGCATAGGAGAGCCCTGAACCGATGGAGCACGGGACGAACTCTAGGCTAGAAAGGCACTAAGTGATGACTGGCCCTGATGAGAACTGTGAGAACCATGACCTGATAACGCCCCACGATAACCTGGGCGAGCTGGCTGAGCATGCCTGAATGGACGACCTCTACCATGCTAAAACTAACCCCTCGAAGGAAAACCACTATAACTACCAGATCCTCGAGGCCTCTTGGCCTCCCTCTCCTCTCGCTCTCGGCAACGAACAAACTCAATTTCACGGGCGATATCCACAACCTCCTTAAAAGTAGCACAGTCACCCTCTCCCTGGTCATGAGAATACAAAGCTGATAAGTGAGGCCATCAACAAACCTCCTAATCCTCTCTCTATCTGTCGGAACCAATCAAATAGCATGATGAGCTAACTCGGAAAACCTCATCTCATACTGCATCACAGTCATCTCTCCCTGACGCAACCACTCAAACTCCCTACGCAGCTCTTCTCTGCAAGACTACAGCACATACTTCTCCAGAAAGAGAACGGAGAACTGCTGCCAGGTAAGGGGTGCTGCACTAATAGGCCTACGCTTCTCAAAAGCATCCCACCAAGTGAAGGTAGCTCAAGAAAACTGATAAGTAGTGAAAGCGACCCTATTGGTCTCCATAATACCTGCTGTACGAAGCATCCTCTAACACTTATCCAAGAAAACCTGGGCGTCCTCGCCCTCTGCACCACTGAAGGTCAGAGGCTGAAGTCTACCAAACCTCTCCAATCTATGTTGCTCATCCTCTGGCATGGAAGGAACTACATAGTCCTGAGCAGCTGCAATCGACTGGGCTAGATGTGCCCCCGATGTCTGATGTCCCTGCATGACCTGCTCAGGTGTACGAGCGACGGGAGTCTGATTACCTCCCCCAGCCTGAGAAGTAGCTGCAGTTGTAGTGGCTGAGACCGCCTGAGCAAGGCCAGTGAAAACTGATAGGATCTGAGCCAAGGACTCCTGAAGACCCGAAATCACAATGGGCACAGTTGGTGCCTGAGCTGATGCTGCTGGAGCATCCACAACTGAGACTTGATCCTAAACTAGGGTGGCTGGTGGATCTACAAGTGTTGCCCTAGCTGCTGTGCGAGCCACACCTCTGCCCCTATCGCGGCCATGATCGCGTCCTCGGCCTCTATTGGCCATAGCTGGTGGTATTGGTGGTTGTCCATCCTGACCGGTAGCGCGTGTCCTCAATCATCTGTGAGAGGATAGAATAACAGAAGTTTAGTACCCGGATCAACAAATTCGCACGACAAGAATTTCAAAAATATGAAGTTTTTTCCTAAAGGTTCTGCAGCCTCTCGAGAATAAATACAGACGTCTTCGTACCGATCTGCGAGACTCTACTAAACCTTCGCATGACTGTGAGACCTATGTAACCTAGGCTCTGATACCAACTTGTCACGACCCTAACCCGAGCCCGATCGTGATGGTGCCTCTTGTAAAGACAAGGCCAGCCAACACTTCCTATTTCAGTTTTAAGCATTCAAACATTACGAATTTAAGTCTAAAACATGATACTTAATCTAAAAGTGAACAGTTAACAGTACAATTGCGGAAGATAACCCAACACAGCCCGATACCGGGGGTGCCACTAGTCATGAGCATCAATCAATCCTAATACAAGTTTGAAAAGTCTATAAGCTATTACACAATGTCTGATAAGAGATAGAATGGTAAAGGGGGAGAAACACGGGACTGCGGACGCCAAACAACTACATCGTGGACTCCGAAGTCTGCCGGGAGCTCTCAACTCGCACTGGCAGGATCAGCAACACCTGAATCTGCACACGGGGTGTAGGGAGTAAAGTGAGTACTCCAACCCAGTGGGTAATAATCATAAATAAAGACTGAAAGCCGGAAATCACGTAAGGCACATTACAAGCTATATTGAAGCAGTGAAACCAGTAAAAACAATAACTTTGTAAAAGATATGTAAAAGTCATTTTAGTTCAAATGAAACTTCATGAAAGCCTTTTTGAGCAATTAAGTAGGTAAATGACAGACAATTAAGGAAAGATAATCACATAAAGGTTCGTCCCTTGGGCACAGTATCAACAAATTCGCCCCTCGGGCAATATCTCACAACAACACCAGCCCCTCGGGCTATATCTCACATCACAATGGGTACCCGCGCTCACTGCGGGTGTGGAGACTCCTGGAGGGGCCCTTTACGGCCCAAACACAATATCAAGCCATCTCGTGGAGTCATCACTAGGATGTCGGCCTCATATCAACAAGCCACCTCGTGGCATACATATCTCAGGCCCTCAGCCTCATGATCATAATCAGTGTTTCCTCACAAATAGGCCCTCGGCCTTACTAAGTCAAAAATCCTCACAAGCCACTCGGCAGTAGTAAAACATGATCCTCAGCCCAATTATCATTTAAAAGATCATTTAAGTGTTAAAACATAGTAAACATGTCTGAGTATGAAAACAGTGAAATATAGCATGACTGAGTTCAAGTATAAAATCAAAATAGTGAGGAAATATCAATAAAAATCCCCGAAGGGTTCAAATAGCTGGCACGAGGCCCAAATATGGATTCGACCCAAATAATGATGATAGCAAATAGATTTCAGTCAATAACGTGGAAAAATTGTCATTCGGGACGGACTAAGTCACAATCCCGAATAGTGCACGGCCCCACGCTCGTCATCAAGCGTGTGCATCACCTCAATATAGCACAACGATGTGCAATCCGGGGTTTGATACCCTCATAACATTATTTACAATCATTACTCACCTCAATCGGATCTAAACTCTAGCCCGCAACGCCTTTGCCCCTCGAATCGGCCTCCACGCGCGTCTAATATATCCAAAATAAGAATCACGACGTCAAAATATGGTAAGGGAACGAAGCCCAAGTGAAAATAATCAATATACAACACAAATCCCAAAATTACCAAAACCCAACTCCGAGCCCACATCTCGAAATTTGATAAAATTCACATCAATGAGTTCCTTATCTCCCCACGAGTTCATACATATCAAAAGTACCAAAGTCCGACCACAATAGTTCTCTCAAATCCTCAAGTTTAGGTCTCCAATACTGAGCCCTAGTTTCTCCAATTTTAACCCTTAATTTCCATTAATATGGCTTTAATTTGTGAAATAATACCATAGGAACAAAATTTAGGTCCAAAATCCTTACCTCAATGAAGTTCACTTGAAATAACTCTTCAAAATCGTCCAAAAAGCTCCAAAGCCGACTTAGAAATGGTGAAATAGCTCAAAAATCGCTAAGGACACAATTTATACCTTCTGGCCCAGGCATTTTTACATCTACGGCCATATACCCGCTTCTCCGATACCGCATTTGCAGCCAAAGAACTGCTTCTGCGGTTTTCACTTATTCTGCCCTGATCCGCATCTGCGATGCACCAGCCTCACCTGCGCCATTGCAGGTGCGGTCCACTAACCGCTTCTGTGGTTTCCTGCCTCCCTAGCTCCATTCCTCTTCTACGTCTCCCTTCCACATATCTGCGAGATCGCACCTGCAATCCCCAATCCGCAAGTGCGGAAATACCAGAAGCAGCAAAAATCTACAGCTCACCAAAATTCCAAACTTCTCCGTCAACCATCTGAAATCACCCGGAGGCCCCCGAGACCTCAACCAAAAGCACCAACATATTCCAAAACCTTATTCAATTACCAATCTTCAAAACACCTCAAACAACATCGACTCAACCAAAACACATCGGATTCAAGCCTAAATTTCCTAAATCTTCTGAATTACGCTTTTGATAAAAAACCCAACCAAACCACGTCCGAATGACTTGAAATTTTGCACACACATCCCAAATGACACCACAGAACTACTGCAACTCTCGGAATTCCATTCTGACCCCTATATAAAAATCTCACCTACCAACCGGAAATCGCCAAAATATCAACTTCGCCAATTCAAGCCTAAATCTCCTCTGAACCTTCAAAACTCATTCCGATCATGCTCCTAAGTCCCAAATCACCTCCCGAAACTAACTGAACCATCGGAACTCACATCCGAGACCTCTGACACATAAGTCAACATCCGGTTGACATTTCCAACTTAAACTTCCTCACAAATACTAAGTGTCTCAAACCTTACCAAATCCTTTCCGAACCCAAGCCAACCAATCTGATCACATATAGAACTGATAGATAAAGCTATAAGAAGCAGAAATGGGGTAAATGGAGCGGTAACTCATGAGACGACTGGCCGGGTCGTCACATGTCATTTTGCCTAATTTCGCGTATTAGCTTAGAATTTAATTGTAGAATCAGTTACTTGAAGTGTTATTTACATTATGCAATTGAATTGAATAGATTTGGGCCATTTGGAGTCGAATACTCGTAGTAAGAACGTGATTTCAAGTTGATTTAGAGCTGGTTTGAGGTAAGTGTCTTGCCTAACCTTGTGTGGGGGACCTTCCCCTTAGGATTTGGTATATTTAGTAATTGAAATGCCTTGTACGTGAGATGACGAGTGCGTACTTGTGCTAATTGTTGGAAATCCGCATTTCATTAAGTAATTACTAGTATGTTTCCTTTCCTATTTTTATTACTTGCACTATTAAGCCTGTTGTTAGCTTAGTCTAAGTGACTTAATTGCTTTACTTGCTCAAACTGCCTTACCTAACTTCTGTGTAGCATGCTAGGCTAGAATTACTTGTTTGCCTTAATATGAAATTTGCCATTTCTGAATATTTTTCCTGTTGCTGCTGTGTATTTATTTTGGGACTACGGATGTGGGATTCCCGTAGATCCCCCTACACAGTTATATGGAACTACGGGAATGCACCTGGTAGATTCCCCCAATACTAGGTATTTACATTTGGGATTACGAAACGAGATTCCGGTAGATCCCCGCGCACTATGAGTTGGACTACGGGACGAGATCCCAGGAGATCTATTGAATATGTATTTTTGGGACTACAAGACGGTAACCTGGGAGATCCCCATTTGTTATTTTGGTGCTGAACCATATTTCTTTTTCTGTTTACCTTGTCTCTGTAATAGTTATTGTTGCACTTTATATCTTGTGTTACTTTTAAACCTGTACTTATTTATACTGTTCTATTCTACACTGTTGAACTTTATATTTTATTTAACCTTAGTAGGGCCCTAACCTTTCTCGTCACTCCCGACCGAGGTTAGGTTTGGCACTTACTGAGTACCGCTGTGGTGTACTCATGCCCTTTCTGCGCATGTTTTTCATGTACAGATCCATGTACCTTGACTCAGTCTTACCATCCTTGAGGCGAGGCGACCCTTCAGAGACTTCGAGGTATATCTGCTGCATCCGCAGATCGAATAGTCTATCTCCATTCTCTCTTGTAGTTACAACCCTTCTGTATTTACCTTGTTTTAGACTATTCTGGAGTTAGAGCACTATGTAGTATCCTTAGTTTGTGATTCATGGGTTTCCGGGTTTTGGGCATATGTATTAGTTTTGAGAGTTAAATACTGTGTATGCGGAGTGACACTTTTAAACGCTGTTTTATTACTCTATTTTTGTTTTAAATTGCTTTCTTTTATTCTGCAAATTTGGTTTATTTTCCGTATTTTAGGCTTACCTAGTCGTAGAGACTAGGTGTCGTCACGATGGTTCACGGAGGGCAAATCGGGTCGTGACAAGTTGGTATCAAAGCTCTAGGTTCATAGGAGTCATGAATCACAAGTCGGTTTATTAGAGTCTCGCTGATCGGTACGGAGACGTCTGTAATTATCTACGAGAGGCTATGTAACTGTTAGGAAAAATTTTCACTTCATTTGATTTCCTTGTCGTGCGATATTTTGGACATCACAATCTTAAACTTCTGTCTTCTATTCTCTCATAGCTGGTGAGGACATGCGCTACTCGAGATGATCAGGCACCCGCACCCTCTATTGCAGTCGTCAGAGGCCGAGGCCGGGGTAGAGGCCGAGGACGCGCACGCAGTGCAGCCAGAGTACCTGCGTGAGCTGCCACTGAGGTACCACCAACGGATACAACTGGGGCCCACCCCTATTGCAGCCGTTAGAGACCGGGGTAGAGGCCGAGGACGCGCATGCAGTGCAGCTAGAGCACCTGCATGAGCTGCCACCGAGGTACCACCAACGGATCCAACCGGGGCCCAAACACCTGATATGACTACTACTACTACTGCTGCTGCTGCTGCTACTTCTACTGCTCCTGCTCCTGCTGCTGCTACTGCTACTACTGCTGCTACTGCTACTGCTGCTGCTACTGTTGCTGCTGCTGCTGCTACTGCTGCTGCTGCTACTGCTACTACTACTACTACTCCTACTGCTACTCCTACTGCTACTCCTACTACTGCTACTACTACTACTGCTACTCCTACTACTGCTACTCCTACTACTACTGCTACTGCTACTACTGCTACTGCTACTACTGCTACTGCTACTACTGCTACTGCTACTACTGCTACTGCTACTGCTACTGCTACTGCTACTGCTACTGCTACTACTGCTGCTACTGCTACTACTACTGCTACTGCTACTGCTACTACTGCTACTACTACTACTGCTACTAGTACTACTACTACTACTACTACTACTACTACTACTACTACTACTACTACTACTACTGCTGCTGCTACTACTGTTGCTGCTACTGCTACTGCTACTGCTACTACTGCTACTGCTACTACTACTACTACTACTTACTACTTACTACTTACTACTACTACAACACTTCAGGAGACTCTGGTACAGTTCATGAGCATGTACATTACTTTGGCTCAGGCAGGGTTGCTTCCCCTTGCTGCAACTATGTCTCAGGCCGGGGGAGGAGCTCAGACTCCCACCGCCCGCACTCCTGAGCAGCGAGTGCATGTTGTGCAGGTCTCTGAGATTATTCCTGTACAACCTGCAGTCCGAGATCAGCCCAAGGACAGGGCAGCGACTTCCGAGGATGAGCAACTGAGGCTTAAGAGGTTCAAGAAGTACAAACCTCCTATTTTCAGCGGTCTAGCATCGGATGATGCTCTGGGATTTCTAGATAAGTGCTACCGCATTCTCCGTACCATGGGTATATCAGGATTGAGCGGGGTTTCCTTCACTACTTTCCAGCTTCGAGGAGCCGCCTATGAGTGGTGGCACACCTATGAGTTAGACAATCCGGATGAGGTTGCTTCACTGACTTGGACTCAGTTTTCAGATCTGTTCCTGAGAGAGTATATTCCTTAGAGCCCCATGGATGCATGGCACACAGAGTTTGAGAACTTGTTCCAGGGTGCTATGACTGTCTCAGAGTATGCTATCCGTTACACTAGTTTGGCTAGACATGCCCCAGCCTTGGTTTCTACTGTTTGCGAGATGGTTTACTGGTTTATTGAGGGTCTTATTCCCAGCATCAGGTCTAGCAAGGCTCGTGAGTTGAAGATGGACATTTCTTATCAGCAGGTGGTGAGCATTAATAGGAGGATTGAGGGGCTAGGGAGAGAGATGAGAGATAGGCCAAGAGGTCTCGAGAGTCAGGCCATTTCTCTGGTGCCCGTGCCCCAACAGCAGGTCATCATGGTAGGGGTTATATGAGTTGCCCTGTTCATTCAGCTCTTTTAGCAGTCAGTGGTATTCCAACCCCTCCTAGACCTCAAGCGCCTTATTATGCACCTCCAGTATCTAGCACGCATCTTACGCGAGGTGCTTTCAGAGGTCAGTCCAGCAGATCTGGCCCGAGCTAGTCACAACCACCACGTCCTCCCAGAGCTTGTTTTGAGTGTGGTGACACACGCCATATGGTGAGGTATTGCCCTAGACTAGGTAGGGGTGCACCTCCACAGACTTCTCAGCTACAGCGTGCCCTGTAGAGTTTTTAGGCCATGGTTACAGCTCCAGTTGCTACCCCACCTGCTTATCCAGCTAGATGTGGAGGTCGGGGAGGTAGAGGTTTCTCTATAGGGGGAGGCCATGACAAATACTTTGCCCTTCCTGCTCGTACCGAGGCTGTTACCTCTAATTCTATCATCATAGGTATTATACTGGTTTGTCACAGAGATGCATCGGTTCTATTCGGTCTAGGCTCCACTTATTCTTATATGTCTTCTTATTTTGCTCCATATTTGGGTGTATCTCGGGATTCTTTGAGTTCCCCTTTTTATTTTTCTACTCCTGTGGGAGATTCTCTTGTTGTGGACCGCATTTATCGATCGTGTTTGGTTGCTCTTAGTTGTTTTGAGACCAGAGCCGATTTATTATTGCTCATCATGGTAGATTTTTACATTATCTTGGGCATGGACTGGTTATCACCCCATTATGCTATCCTTGATTGTCACGCCAAAACCGTGACGCTGGCTATGCTAGGTGTATCGCGTGTTGAGTGGAAGGTTACTTTAGATCACACTCCCAATAGAGTTATTTCTTTTCTTAAAGCTCAACATATGGTTGAGAATGGGTGTGACGCGTATTTAGCTTATGTGAGAGATGTCAGTATTGATACCCCTTCAGTTGATTCAGTCCCAGTAGTATAAGATTTTCCCGATATGTTTCCAGCTGATCTTCCGGGCATACCGCCCGATAGAGATATTGATTTTGGCATTGATCTATTGCCGGGCACTTGGCCCATTTCTATCCCTCTGTATTGTATGGATCCTCTTGAGTTGAAGGATTAGTTACAGGAATTGCTTGATAAGGGTTTTATTCAGCCCAGTGTATCACCTTGGGGTGCTCCTGTCTTGTTTGTGAAGAAAAAGGATGGTTCTATGCATATGTGTATTGACTATCGCCAGTTGAACAAAGTTACAGTTAAGAACCGTTATCCTTTGTCTCGTATTAATGATCTGTTTGACCAGCTTTAGGATGCACGGGTGTTTTCTAAGATTGACTTGCGCTCAGATTACCATCAGTTGAAGATTCGGGAGCCAGATATCCTGAAGACTGCTTTCAAGACTCGATATGGTCATTACGAGTTCCTTGTTATGTCATTTGAGCTGACCAATGCCCCAACAACCTTTATGCATTTGATGCATAGTGTGTTTCGGCCGTATCTTGACTCATTCGTCATTGTCTTTATTGATGATATTCTGGTGTATTCCCGGAGTTGGAAAGATCATGAGCAGCACCTGAGGACTGTGCGTCAGACTCTAAGAGAGAAGAAGTTATATGCTAAGTTCTCGAAATATGAGTTCTGGTTGGACTCCGTGGAATTCCTAGGCCATGTGGTATCGAGTGAGGGTATTCAGGTGGATCCGAAGAAAATATAGGCCGTGCAGAGTTGGCCCAGACCATCCTCAGCTACAGAGATCCGCAGTTTTCTTGGCTTGGCGGGTTACTACCGTCGTTTTGTGGATGGGTTTCATCGATTGCAGCCCCTATGACTAGGTTGACCCAGAAGGGTGCTCCGTTCCAGTGGACGGAAGAGTGTGAGGCGAGCTTTTAGAAGCTCAAGACAGCTTTGACTATAGCCCCAATTTTGATACTGCCTACAGGTTCGGAGTCTTATATGGTCTATTGTGATGCCTCGAGGATTGGCCTCAGAGCGGTGTTGATGCAGGACGGTAGGGTAATTGCCTATGCATCTAGACAGTTGAAGATACATGAGAAGAATTTCCCTATCCATGACCTTGAGTTAGCTACCATTGTTCACACCCTGAAAATCTGGCGCCATTATTTATACGGGGTTCCCTATGAGATTTATACTGACCATCGGAGCTTGCAGCACCTGTTGAAGCAAAAGGATCTAAATTTGCACCAGAGGAGATAGTTAGAGTTGCTGAAGGATTATGATATCACTATTTTGTATGACCTGAGCAAGGCCAATGTGGTGGCCGATGCCTTGAGTCGCCGGGCAGAGAGTTTGGGGAGTTTGGCTTATTTACCAGCATCGGAGAAACCTATGTCGATGGATGTTCAGGCCCTAGCCACCTAGTTTGTGAGATTGGATCTTTCAGAGCCCAGTCAGGTTCTAGCTTGCGTGGTTTCTCGGTCTTCCTTATTTGATCGTATCAATGAGCGACAGTATGATGACCCTCATTAGCTTGTCCTCAAGGACAAGGTTCAGCATGGTGATGCCAGAGATGTGACTATTAGTGATAATGGGGTATTGAGGATGCAGGGTCATATTTGTGTACCCAATGTTGATGGGCTTCGGGAGTTGATTTTGGAGGAGGCCCATAGCTCGCGGTATTCCATTCATCCGGGTGCCGCGAAGATGTATCAGGATTTGAGGCAGTACTACTGGTGGAGACGGATGAAGAAAGATATAGTTAGATTTGTAGCTCGGTGCCTTAACTGTCAGCAGGTAAAGTATGAGCACCAGAGACCGGGTGGGTTGCTTCAGCAGATAGAGATTCCGGAGTGGAAGTGGGAGCGGATCACAATGGACTTTGTAGTTGGGCTCTTATGGACTTTGAGAAAGTTGATGCTATTTCGGTGATTATGGATTGGCTGACCAAGTCCGCTCATTTCATCCCTATGTGTACTACTTATTCTTTGGAGCGGTTGGCGGAGATCTATATCCGGGAGATTGTTCGTCTGCATGGTATTCCAGTTTCCATCATTTCAGATAGTGGTACTCAGTTCACACATGATTCTGGAGAGCCGTTCAACATGAGTTGGGTACTGGGTGGAGTTGAGTATAACATTTCACCCTCAGATGGACGGACAGTCTGAGCGCACTATTCAGATTCTTGAGGATATGCTCCGTGCGTGTGTGATTGAGTTTGGAGGGTCTTGGGATCAGTTCTTGCCATTGGCGGAGTTTGCTTACAACAATAGCTATCAGTCCAACATTTAGATGGAACCGTATGAGGCTTTATATGGGAGACGGTGTAGATCCAAAGAAGCAAACCACAATGTTTAAGAGTTCTACAAAGGCTGGATATAGAAGTATTGCAGCTACAGTAGCTGAACTCATTTGGCTATAAGGACTTATGAAAGAAATTGGACTTGAAGTCAACTTACCTATTGAACTTTACATTGACAACAAGGTTGCTATGCAAATTGCAACCAATCTTATGTATGATGAGAGAATCAAACACATAGAAATAGACTGTCATTTTATAAAAGAAAAGATAGTGCAAGGATCGATAGTAATAAAGTATATTCCTAGCAAAGATCAACCAGCATACATACTTACCAAGGGCCTCAACAAAGTTCAACATGAACATCTAAGCTCCAAGCTAGGTGTTCTAGATATTTTTGCACCACCTAGCTTGAGGGAGAGTGTTGAGAAAGGAGTAAGTTAGGAAGGTTAGATTAGTTATTTCGCAGCCTATATTAACCGAAATTAGAAAGTAGTTAAGGCTTCCATTAATCAGTTAATTAATTAACTATATATTGTAAGATTTCATCTAGTAAACACATGAAAATACAATTTATTTTTCTTATTCTCTCATTTCTCTAAACTCTCTCTAGCTTTATCTCTGTATTATGTCTTCCTCCTCAATTCCTGGGGTTCATACCCTATCAATCTTCAATTAACTACAGTAATGGCCTCTGGTGGTGCAGCCGTTCTTCTCCCCTTTTAATCTGTTTTGAATTAATTTTTACTTTTATTGATCTCTTAATAAAAAATTCATTTTGAACCAAAATTAGAGTCTTTTACCTTGTCTACATAACAGTTTTATGTTAAAGCTAAGGTCCTCTCTAACTAGAAATATGAGCATTTGTGAGAGGGAAAGCAAATATGCAAATATCTTCTATATATTACTACATCTTAACCTCCCCCTCCCGCTTTATCCGCACACATATACCTACTTTCTAATACGTTGTTTTGTCAGCTAAAATATTAAACAGTTAATATCCATATGCTGTTGGAATTTGGACTTACGTTAATTGGTTATAGCTTGAAAGGATAGTGACGTGACCCAAGTGGTGGATAAATAAAAGGCTTAATATTAAATATTGTGTGTGTGGATAAGTGAACCTTTGATGGGTAGGTACTATTTATAAATAGAGGCCAACCCCCTTTCCTGTAACGACCCGGTCGGTCGTTTTAAGAGTTAATGCCCTGATCCCCTATTAACTGCATTCCCCGTGTTTGTTTCTGCTATTTGAGTTGCCGGGAGGATTTATTTGGAGTTTCGGAGAGATTTGGGACACTTAGTCCCTAAATGAGAGTTTAAGTTGTAGAATTTGGGTCGTAGTCAGAGCAATATGAAGACGACCTCGGAATGGAATTCCGTCGATTCCGTTAGCTCCGTTGGGTGATTTCGGGCTTAGGGGCATGTTCGGATTATGTTTTGGAGGTCCGTAGCTTATTTAGGCATGAAATGCCGAAAGTTGAATTTTTGAAGTTTCCGATCCGAGAGTGAAATTTTTGATATCGGGGTCGAAATAGAATTCCGGAAGTTGGAGTAGCTCTTTAGTGTTGAATGTGACGTACTTGCAAAGTTTTAGGTCATTAGGACGAGGTTTGATAGACTTTTTGATCGAAAGCGTATTTTGAGAGTTTTTGAAGTTCTTAGACTTGAATCCGATGCTAATTGGTTGATTCGATGTTGTAGAGATTTGTATAAGTTTGGAGAGTGGTATATGAATTGTCTGTACTTTTGGTTGAGGTCCCGGGGGCCTCGGGATGATTTCGGGTGGTTAACGGGAAATTGCAAAGTAGGAATTTGCAGCTGAAGTTCTTTGGGCTACTGTCATAACCCCATATGCGGTTGAGAGGCCACAGATGCGACTCCCGCAGATGCGAAGTCAAGCCGCAGAAGCAGCTAAGAAGAAATAGAGCAGGGACCGCAGAAACGGATGGGTCACCGCACCTGCGGTACCGCAGATGCAACATTTGGGTCGCAGTTGCAGAGATGGAATTTTAAGTGAGAACCATAGAAGCGGTATCGCAGATGTGATGGGTGGACCGCAGAAGTGGATTTGTTGGGTGGAAAAATCAAAAATTCGAGGGTTTAGTTTCAAAAAGTTGGAAATTGGTTTGGGAGCTCGGGATTGGCGATTTTGAGAGGGATTTTCACAAGGGTGTTTTGGGTAAGTAATTCTTACTCGGTTTTGATTAATTTTCATGAATCTATGCGTAAATTCATCATTTGAATTCGAATTTGGGGTGAAAACTTGGAAAAAAATTGGGAAAAGTTCCTAGGCTTAACTTTTGGAGTTTGATCTAAATTTTGACGTCGGATTGGGACAACTTTGATATAAATGAACTCGTGAGAGTATGAGGATTCTGAAAATGTAAATTCTACCCGATTCCAAGACGTGGGCCCGAGGGGCGTTTTGGTTATTTTACCTAATTTCGCGTATTAACTTAGAATTTATTTGTAGAATCAGTTACTTGAAGTGTTATTTACATTATGCAATTGAATTGAATAGATTTGGGCCATTTGGAGTCGAGTACTCGTGGCAAAAATGTGGTTTCGGGTTAACTTTTGAGCCATTTCGAGGTAAGTGACTTGCCTAACCTTGTGGGGGGGACCTCCCCTTAGGATTTGGTATTATTGATATTTGAAATGCCTTGTACGTGAGGTAACGAGTGCGTACCTGTGCTAATTGTTGAAAAATCCGGTTTTCATTAAGTAATTATAATTATGTTTCTATTCTTGTTTATACTACTTGCAATTCAATCCTGTTGTTAGCTTAGGGAAGAATGACTTAATTGCCTTACTTACTCAAACTGCCTTATTTGGATTATGTGCAACATGCTAGGCTAGGAATACCTGTTTTACCTTGGTATAGAATTTGAATTGAACTGTGTATCCTTCTTGTTGTTGTTGTGTGTTTACTTTGGGACTGCAGGATGGTATCTGGAGAGATCCCCCTGCATGTTTACTTTGGGACTACGGATTGGTATTCCAGGAGATCCCCCTGCACGTTTATATTGGAACTATGGGACTGCACCCGATAGATTCCCCCTGTACTGTGTATTTACATTTGGAACTACGGATCAGTGTTCCAGGAGATCCCCGCGCATTATGAGTTGGACTACGGGATAGTATCCCGGAGATCCACTGGATATTTATATTTAGTACTAGATGACGGTATCCTAGGAGATCCCCAGTTGTAATCTCTATGTTGGGATGTTTTCTTTCCGTGATTATTTCGTCTCTGTTATAATTGCTATTGTTCTTTCCATCATGTGTTACTTCTTACTGTTGCACTTACTATACTGTCTTATTTTACACTGTTATACCTTGTATTTCATTTAACCTCAGTAGGGCCCTGACCTTCCTTGTCACTACCCGACCAAGGTTAGACTTGGCACTTACTGAGTACCACTATGGTGTACTCATGCCCTTTCTGCGCATATTTTTCATGTGCAGATCCAGGTACCTCGACTCAGTCTTATCGTCCTTGAGGCGAGGCGACTCTTCCAGAGACTTCAAGGTATATCTTCCGTGTTCACAGATCGAGGAGTCCCTTTCTATTCTCTCTTTAAGTATTAGCCCTTATGTGTTTTCTATTGTTAGACATTCTGGAGTTAGAAACTTGTAGAGATCCAAAAGTTTGTGATTTCATGAGATTTCGAGTTTTGGGAAAATGTTGTTAGTTCGAGAGTTGTATTGTATATGCCGAGCGGCATTTAAATACTATTTCCTTTTATTATGTTGGTATTTAATTACTTCTTCCGCAAATTTGTTTATTTTCGCATTTGATTGGCTTACCTAGTCGTAGAGACTAGGTGAAATCACAATAGTTCACGGAGGGCGAACTGGGGTCGTGACATTTCCCTAGCTATTAGAAAACCCTCTGCCTCTTGATTACGTGGTAACGGTAGACATCCCATCATTCAAGTTCTCCGGGCTGTGAGAGCATGTAGTTAGTGGATTGTGGAAGTTGGTCTCAGGATTAATCACCGTTTGTTGTCGCTACTGAATCTATGAAGTTTAACGGCACACTTCTTAAATTCTAACTTTAGATTGCTTGCATAATTGTGTCTTAATATGGCTGCGATTTAATTATCTTAAAGTTGGTATCAGAGCCACCATAGTTAGGGGTTAAGATCAAAGAAATTAATCTTGAGTTAGTAATTATTGAACTCATTGTTTTAATCTGAATTAATTCAAAGCCGACGAAAGAAAATGCTTCTTTCGGCCCACGTTTCTCCGACTTTTGATGTTGGTAGTGACATCAATTGGCAAAATAGGGTTCACATGGTATTTCGAGGAAGCAATTACTTTTGTTTCTTGTCGCTGATTGATTGTTTTAGAATACTCAACATATTGTATTAGTAAAAGTTATTATTTTTTATTCTTTGGCTCACAAACAAAAGGCCTAAGATTTAGGTGTTTCTCTAAGGAATCATGCATTTAATGGTTTTTTGAGATCACGTGATGCTTATATGAACAGAACATTCCCTAAGATAGTTTACTTTTGAGTGTTGCTTTATTCTGTAGTATCTTTTGATGGTTATTTAGTATCTAAATCTCTTTCAATAAAGTAAAATAAGGAATGTTCAAGAAGAGAGTTGTCTGATAACGTGTGAGCCTAAGACATCACTGCCTCTTGCTATTTTAGTTGGAGAATGAAATAAATATATTAAATGATTAAATGTATATGGGCTTTATTTTAATCACATGTATATAATATGTATAAATCAGAATTTGTGATTGATAAATAGTTTCCACCAAAGTGGTCTATTTATTTGGAGTCATTGGAAATTCTTAGAATTTTATAGATGTGAAATAATATTATTCATGGATTGAGAGTTATGATTAATGAATAGTTTCCATCAAAGTGGTTTATTTATATGATTCATTGAAATATTCTCAATGTCCCATGTCTAAGTTGTCCGTAATAAGTGTATACTAGTTTTGGAGGTTTACCTTTTGATACTAGTGATGCTAAATTAATTTATGAGATAAGATATTATATTTCAACCTAAAAGATGAAGCTTAATATCTTGTATTCTCATGTATATATATATAAAATAAGTAAATAAATAAATAAGGATAATTTTATGTAAGAGGAGATTTTGTATCTCTTACCTAAAGGAAGGACACAATGTATGTTATGTACTCTTGGATAATAAGGGGGAGGTTTGTATTCTTGCCTAAAGGTGAGGATGCAATGAATGCCTTGGACTCCTTGATTTTTAAAAAGAGTGACAGTTGCATCTTCTGCCCAAAGGAGGGGTGTAATGGATGTCTTTAACTCTTTCGATTTAATATATTCCTGCCCATAATTCTATCTAACTTTTGTGTTGTTTGCTTATCAGCTGTTAATAACATGATTACTCAATTGAATTCCGTTGAAACTCTGACTAGTAGCAACTATAAGAAGTGGAAACAAGATGTTGAAATAGTGTTAGGTCTGATGAACATGGACTTTGCATTGACTGAACTAAAACCTGTTGAACTTACAACTACTAGCATTGCTGATGAAAAGACTAAGTATGAGAAATGGATGAAGGCTAACAAATTAAGCCTTATGATCATGAAGAGATCCATTTCTGATCACATAAAAGGTGCAATCAAGGATAATGGAAATGCAAAGGATTTCTTGAGTGCCATTGGACATAAATTCCTAGAATCTGATAAAGCTGAGATAGGTTGCCTGATTGATTCCCTTTCTACCATAAAGTATGACCTTGTAGGTAGTGTCTGTGATCATATTATGAAATTGGTTAACATTGCTACCAAACTGAATAATTTAGGTGTAACCATTACTGATGATTTTTTTGTTCATCAATACCTAAAGTCTCTTCTTGAGCAGTTTAAACAGCTTAAGACAAACTATAATGCACAAAAGAATAAGTGGAGTGTTGATGATCTTATTACTGTTTATGTGGTAGAGGAAGGGAAGATCTAAAAAGAGAAAGTTGAGGGAGTAGTAAACTTTGTTAGTTCGTCTAGATCAGCTGATTATCCCTCTTATAAAAGAAAGGTAGACCCAAATTTCATAAAAAGAAATATGGCCAGTCTCATCATCCAGGTGGTAATAATGGTCATACTAATAAGCCTGGTGTTAACCAAAGTCAGTCTCATAATCCTTTTGGTCCTCAAGCTGTAATTAAGAAAGAAATCAAGTGCTGGGATTGCAAACAAGTAGGTCATAAGAAAGCTAGCTGTTATCTAAAAAAGAAACCAGGTAATATTTTGGCTTTTGTCTGCTTTGAAACTAGTCTTGTTCATGTTCCTTTAAATTCCTGGTGGTTGGATAGTGGTGCAACTGTTCATGTAACCAATGACATGCAGGATTTAGTAAGCAGACAGAAGCCAAAAGAGTATGAAGCCAATGTTGTTGTGGGCAATGGACTCAAAGCAAAAGTAGAGTTTATAGGGACATCTATTTTATCTTTTAAAAATAGTTCTAATATTCATTTAGAAAATACTATTTTTGTATCGTCTATGAGATGAAAATTAGTTTCGGTTTCCATTTTGGACAAAGCTGGTTATTCATTTCAGCAAAATAATGGTATTATTAAAATTTCATATGATTTCACATGCTGTTGCTGATGCTTTTTTAAGTGATGGTCTATATCGCTTGAATATATTGAATGAAACATCTTTTGCAATGCATGTTGAAAATATTGCCCACAAATGGTCTGCTATGAGTAAAACATCTTACCTATTATGGCATATGCGTCTTGGTCATATTTCTAAAGAAAGAATTGAACGGTTGGTAAAGGAAAATATTTTACCTGTTCTTGATCCAAAAGATTTTAAAACTTGTGTGGATTGTGTTAAGGGTAAAATGACCAAGGTTAAGAGAAAGGTTTCCACTAGGAGCTCTGAACTCTTAGAAATTATCCATACTGATATTAGTGGACCTTATGGACCTACTTTCACCAATCATAAGTATTTTATTACTTTTATTGATGACTTTTCAAGATACTGTTATATATATATCTTTTAAAAGAAAAATATACTGTTATATATATATCTTTTAAAAGAAAAATCTGAAGCACTTGATAAGTTTAAAATTTACAAGACTGAAGTTGAAAAACAGCTTAGGAAGTCTATTAAGAAAGTGAGGTCTGACCTGGTGGTGAGTACTATGGAAAATATGATGAGTCTGGTAAATGTACGAGGCCTTTTGCTTTATTTCTGCAAGAATATGGGATAGTAGTATGATGTTTTGCTTAAAGTATATATATTTGTATGTATATCACCTCATATATTACTTTTGTTTCGTGGATTTAGGATGTGAAATATGTTTATTTATGTTAATTTGATGTGTTTTTATGTGTAGGAATGATCCGGGAGCAATCGGGGGCGGAATGTGCAAAATTAGAGCCAAAACGGACAAAAATAGGAAAGTTGGACATTTCAGCGCCACAGGTGGCGCCTAGCCCTACCTGTTGCGCCAAAAATAGGAACCAAAAATTAGTTGTGCCGTGGAGGGCGTTTGGCGCTAGCTAGGGCTCCAATGACGTGAATTTTCTCCAAGTTCGCCCGTGACACTGGTATTTCGGCCCTAGACCTATCCAACACGTATAAAAGCAAGACTAAACATATTTTTGAAAGGGAAGACGCACTTTGGTGAGATCTAAAAAACTTTGAAGGAGAATTCACGTGTGGGAACACAAACCACGCGTGGTGGAGGCTTCTAACTAGTTTTTCTTCTCTTCTCTTCCTTTAGTTTCATAGTTTATTAGTTCTAGAGTTTTGGGTTCTACATGAACATTGTAGTTTAAAGCTTATTTTTCTTATTATTTTATCATATTGGTTTATTTATTCAATCTTGCGCTTAATTATTTGATTACTTGATCACCAATTGAATACTATCTACGAATCTAGGATTGAACTCGAGAAAGGGAATTCTAGATTGCATATAAGATTTAGTAAAGCAAGATCTTAACTCTGTGGGAGGGGGGAGGGATTTGCGATTAGGATAGGAATACACCTAATCGCCTTGCTTGGTTACTATACAAGAATTATTAATGTGATTTTGTTAATTCCAACTCCATAGGAATATAGGCGTTAGGTTAGCTTGAATAGACGAGTAGTACTTCGGGAGAAGGCTACGAGCAATATTAACCCTGTCAACCAATAAACTAGATAAATTAATGTGACGACCCGACCAGTCATATCATGAGTTACCGTTCCGTTTCCCCCATTTATACTTCTTTATACTTTGTTCATCCGTGTTTTGTGGTATTAGGTTGGTCGGATCGAATCCAGAATGATTTTGGTAAGATTTGAGACACTTAGTCTCTTTTAAGGAAGTTTAAGTTGGAAAAGTCAACCAGATGTTGACTTCTGTGTTAGAGGGCTCGGATGTGAGTTTTGGTGGTTCGGTTAGCTTTGGGAGGTGATTTGGGACTTAGGAGTGCGATCGGAATGGGTTTTGGAGGTCCAGAGTAGATCTAGGCTTGAATTGGCGAAGTTGATATTTTGGCGATTTCCGGTTGGTAGGCCAGATTTTGATAAAGGGGTCGGAATGGAATTCCGAGAGTTGCAGTAGTTCCGTTGTGTCATTTGGGATGAGTGTGCAAAATTTCAGGTTATTCGGACGTGGTTTGGTTGGGGTTTTGATCAAAAGTGGAATTCGGAAGATTTTAGAAAGATTGGCTTGAATTCGATGTGTTTTGGTTGATTTGATGTTGTTTGAGGTGTTTTGAAGGTTGGTACAAGTTTGAATAAGGTTTTGGGTTATGTTTGTGTCTTTGGTTGAAGTCTCGGGGGCCTCGGGTGAATTTCGAGGGGTTGAACGGATCATTTTGAAGTTAAGAAAGTTGCAGATTTTGAGTTCCAGTAGTTGCAGGTATTTTGGTTTTCGCTTTCGCGAGTGGGCCCTCACGTTCACGAAGGGTCAGGAATGAAGGCATCAGGTTTGGCCTTCACTTTCGTGAAGGGTAGTCCCGCGTTCACAAAGGGCCGGGTTAGTATGCATCACGTTCGCGGCATTGTCGCATTCGCGAAGGGCTGAGTTAGTATGCATCGCGTTCGCGAGAGGCATTGTCGCATTCATGTAGGTTTGAGAGGCTGAAGGGTCGCGTTCGTGATGGTAAGGTCGCGTTCGCAAAGGAGAGATTTGGTCAGCATAATTTTTGTGCTTCGCGAACGCGAGGCTTTGACCGCGTTCGCGAAGAAGGAATTAATGCCTGGGCAGAAGGTTTTTAAGCTCGTCTTGTCCGCGATTTTGGGGATTATTTCCTCCATAGTTGGTCGTTTTTGGAGCTTTTTGAAGGATATTGAAGAGGGATTCAAGGGGAATCACTTGGAGGTAAGATTATTGGACTTAAAACTCGAGCATTATGTGAATTCCACCTAGAAAATCATGGAAATTAAGCCAAAAATTGAAGAACTAGGGCTTGGAAACTTAGACCTTTAATTGAGGATTTGAAGGACCATTTGCGGTCGGATTTGAGAACCTTTGATATGTATGAACTCGGGGGGAGATAAGGAATCTATTGATGTAAAATTATTGAATTTCGAGACATGGGCCCAGGGGTCGAGTTTTGGTAATTTCGGGATTTGTGTAGTATTTTGATTATTTTCACTTGGGCTTCGTTCCCTTAGCCTATTTTAATGTCCTCGTTCTAATTTTGGATAGATTCGACGTGAGTGAAGGCCGATTTGAGGGGAAAAGACGTCGCGAGCTAGAGATGTGACCGGTTCGAGGTGAGTAATGATTGTAAATAATGTTCTAAGGGTTTGAAACCCCGAATTTGCACATCGTAGTGCTATATTGAGGTGAGGCACACGCTCGATGACGAGTGTGGGGTCGTGCACTTTTGGGGATTGTGACTTGGTCCGTCCCGATTGATTATTTTACTACATATTTGATTGAAAACCATTTGCTATCGTTATTATTTGGGCTCAATGCCATATTTGGGCCTAGTGCCAACTATTTGAACCCTTCGGGGCTTTTTATTGATATTTCCTCACTATTTTGACTTTACACTTGAACTCAGTCATGCTATTTTCCACTGTTTTCATAGTCAACCATGTTTACTCAGTTTTAAGACTTAAATGATATTTTAAATGATGTTTGGGCTGAGAAACACTGTTTTACTATTGCCCGAGGGGCTTGTGAGGATTTTTGACTGAGTAAGGCCGATGACATATGTTGTGAGGAAACACTGATTTTAATATGAGGCCGAGGGCCTAGTGGTGATGCCACAAGGTGGCTAGATATTGCGCTTGGGCCGTAAGGGCCCCCTCCAGGAGTCTGTACACCCCCAGTGAGCGCGGGTACCCATTGTGATGTGAGATTGAGCCCGGGGGCTGGTATTGTTCTATGTGATTGCTCGAGGGGCTTGTATTGTTCTGAGATGTTGCCCGAGGGGCGGATTTGTTGTTACTGTGCCCGAGGGGCAAACCTTTATGTGTTTGTTTTTCATAATTGACTGTCAATTACATGCTTAATTATTGAAAAAGTCTTTCTATGAAACTACGTTTGAGCTAAAGAATTTTTATCTATCTTTCACTGATTTACTATTTTAATTGATTTACTGCTTCATTATACAATGCCTTGTGCCTTACGTGTTTTCTTACTTTCAGTCGTTATTTAGATTCGTTACTCACTGAGTTGGAGTACTCACTTTACTCCCTGCACCCCATGTGCAGATTCAGGCGTAGCTGGTTCTGCTCCTGAGTGCTGATCCCTCCAGCTTCAGGCGAACATTCGGAGTTCACGAGGTAGCTGTTGGCATCCGCAGCCCCGTGTCTCTACTCCTTTATCACTTCTATCTCTTTTCAGACAGTTGTACTAGTTTATTGACTTAGCGGATTTGTATTATGACTTATAGATGCTCATGACTAGTGACACCCTGGTTAGGGCTATGTATGGGTGTTCTTCCGCGTATTTATGTTATCATTGTTACTTCAGATTTATTTTATCATGTTTAGACCGTCTCTTAAATGCTTAACTATTAATAATTAGAAAATGGGAAGTGTCGGCTGGTCTTGTCTTCACGAGAGGTGCCATCACGACCGGGTCCGGGTTAGGGTGGTGACAATTAATTAGACGATTTAAGTGGAAAACTCAATGGGATTGTTAGCTAACCCATAACTCTAGAATATTCACTCACATTGAATTCGTCTCAATAATTCACCAACTTGTTTTCTTTAATCTCTTAATTTGTTACTCTATATTAACTTTAGTTAAATATTCATACTTTAGAATTCACTTGAATAAATTAATTGTTTGGGTTTAATTTAGTTGATAGTTAATCACAAATCCTTGTGGGTACGATATCTGGACTTACAATCTTATATTACTTGTTGGCCACATATATTTGCGTATGTATTTTGGAGCAATAAATTTTTGACGCCGTTGCCTGGGACTTAGAAATTAACTATTCTACTAGATTGGATTTTTACTTTTTGCCTATTCAAGTTTTTATTTTTTTATTTTCAACTTAGTTTATATTTTATTATCTTTGTTGATATGGCATCTTGGAATGATAATTGGTCGAATATTGGTTATTTTTATTATGGTGATCCTTGTCCATATTGTGGAGGACCACACTTAGGGAAATATTGTGCATCTCAATCTGATATGTGGAATTTTTGTAATGTGTGTGGTTGTCAAGGTGGCAATTGGGATGGTTGTCCTAATTCTTATTATCCTTCCCAGAGTTCTTATTATAATGTTTCTAATAATATTTATGAGTTTGATAAGAGCAATGAAATGGAGGATATGGAAATCGTGGCTCGTATTATGGACATTATGAGGCAAGTAGCTGAACAACAAGATAAAAATCTAAAGGCTATACAAAGAATTAGTGCAACAATCATGAGAATGAAGGCCGAGGCGGAAGAAGTGGCTGAAGAGAGCGAGTTCCCACAAGAAGATAACTTTGAAGAAGCAGATATAGTGAGCCAATCTTGGCTAGAGGAACAAGCTCAAGTGATAAAATTTCACGAGTCTCTCCGTGATGGTCTTTCAAATATGACAGAACAACTGATAGAAGGAAGAGCTGAGCTCTGGCAAGAGATAGACCAATTTGGCTCAGATATCCATGACATGCATGATCAATTGAATAAAAATGTTGAGGCGTCTGATGACCTACAACCAATTTATGTGGATACTGGTCAGTTTGAGGAGTGGAAAGAGGAACTTCAACTATTCGACCAAAATATTATTAATGATGCCAAGGTTGACGAAGAGTGCAAAATTAAGGATGTCAAAAATAATGCAATTTTGGAGTTGGAGCGTATTGGACCTCATTCTAAACATTTTTCAACATCGTGTTTTGTTGGTGACATAGGAATTGATCCAGTCGATCATATGGAAGAGTCAATGGATGAGTAAGAAAGTGTTTATATTCTGAAATTTGCCATACCAAGGAGGCAAAATGACATTCCTCACTTAAGGGCCAAGAAGTGCAAGATGCGATATCTATTGCTTGGTTCCTTTATTTTTACACTACCGCCCCAGGAATGTGACAGAAATATGCAAAATTGGGGGCGCAATTCATATCTTCAAAGTGGAAGGAAAAGTGGTGAAAGTGATGGAATCGTGCCACGACTATAAATAAGGCGCTTGTTGGGAGGCAACCCAGCCTGTATTTTAATTTTTTTATATAGTGTCAAGTTTCGTGTTGTTTTTATTTTGCAGAGTATGGGAAGTCTGAGTACCCGAAGTTGAAGCTGAGGAGCATGTTTGAGCTTAAGTGTGGGGTCGTCCCGACCCTTAATATTGAGGATCATGTCTGAGCTAGGCCTAAGAGGGCCTCAAGGAGTATTTCTCACCCATGTTTTAATATTTTTCTCTATGATCATGCATCGAGGACTATGCATAATATAAGTGTGGGGTGTGAAAACTACTTTCTGAAGTGTAATTGTATAAAACTATTTTTTTATTTAGTTTTTCTTTTAGAACTCGTAGTAGAAATAGTCTAGGTTAAGAAAAACAAAAATTGAAAAAAAAAATTAGAAAAAGTTCGGACTTTTCCCGACGATGGATCTTTTGGAAAATTTTCTTGAGGGATAAAAGTCCGATTAAAATACCAAAAAGATTATTTTTTCTTAGAATAGTTAGGTAGTATTCCTTGGTTTTTCTTTGGGCACTGGTTCTTTTCCAAGGATGTAGCTCGAACCGGGTACTTTTATTTTTAGGAGTAATTTAGGAAGAAACTGAGTTGCTCCGAGATGCTCATTGATATGGTTGATGCTGGCACATTAGGCTATAACATACATTCTGTTTTCCCATATATTTGGTTTGAATTGTGAATCCTAAGTAAAGTAAATAGCCTATTTTGTGACGCCTTTTCGCATTTGGTTGACTTGTATGCCACATAGTGTAATATTGTTTAATTTTCTCAATTATGTGTGCTTACTTGACTTGAGAGTTGAACAGAACCGTCTTGATAGAGTCATGCGCAATGTGTGTGTGAGGATTTGTGATTTTCTGTGCTATCCTGTTTAATCTAGAACTTGTCCCGTGTGTTAATTGAAGCGAAATTGTAAGTTGTGCTAATCTAGGAGATGACGTAGGCATTTTCTTGCTTGATCATAGATGTGCTTGTCACATAAGAAAATAAAATTTTCCGTTGCTAGCCCCTTTGAGCCTATAGACCTTTTCTTTGGCAACCACATTACAAGCCATACTCCTATTTTGTTCTTAGTTTGAGATTGATTGAACCTTTACCTCCTAAGGCACTTAGTCGCTAAAAAGAGTAAGGTGAGATATTGGGGAGTAGTTTTTGAGTGGAACCATGAAAAGGCCCGTTGGTGCACTAAAAGTTAAAATCAAAAGTCACTAGCCGATGAAAGTTAATGTATGGAGTGTGTGAAGAAGAAAAAAAAGAGAAGAAAAAGAAAAGAAAAATGATAGTTAAAGTATGTAAAAAAGTACACACCTCCAATTCTTATTGATTTGTGCTAGTGGAAATATAGAAGTGCTTAATTGAAAAGAGGGCTATGTTGCATATGATTTGGGGCAAGTAAATTGGTTGAGAAGAATATGTGCTTGAATTGTGAATTTAATGTATTAAAGTGCTTAGGAGGGTTAATCACTATTTCTAAATATATCATACCCGTCCCTTAGTTTACATTACAACCTTAAAGTCCTAATTGATCCTAGATTTGACTAGCTTAAATTAGTAGAGATATACACTACGAGCAAGCTTATGGTACAACCATGGGATGCACATGAATTATTTGTGAGAGTGAGCGAATTTTGTTCAATTGTGTGATGTCCTTAATCTATATTCAAAAGCACATTTGAATGTGTGGACTAGTATATATTCACTCTTTCGTTTGTTGGTAAGGGCGCATGATCTCATGAATGATTGGTGATGTTGTAAACTTTCTTGTTGGGTGAGTGCATGAGTTGAGGGTGCTTAGTGGTTACAAGTCAGCTTTTGAGGTTGGGTGGTGACAAATAGGTTGTTGGAATTGACTGAATTGAAATATTATACTTAGGCATGCTTAAACATAAGAATGTGAAATTTTGTATGTTCATGCTCGTATGCCGGTATTGATCATAGTCAAGGGTATAGTGTGTGGTTAAAAGTTAAAGTGCTCCTCCATAATTGAGACTTTTATGTAGTTGGGGGTTTATTTGATAGTCCCATTACTCGAGGACGAGAAAGAATCTAAGTGTGGGGTGTTGATGTTTTGCTTAAAGTATATATATTTGTATGTATATTGCCTCATATCTTACTTTTGTTTCGTGGATTTAGGATGTGAAATGTGTTTATTTATGTTAATTTGATGTGTTTTTATGTGTAGGAATAATCTGGAAGCAATCAGGGGCGGAGTGTGCAAAATTAGAGCCAAAACGGACAAAAACAGAAAAGTTGGACATTTCAGCGCCACAGGTGGCACCTAGCCCTACCCGTGGCACCAAAAATAGTAACCAAAAATTGGCAGCGCCGTGGAGGACGCTTGGCGCTAGACAGGGTACCAGTGACGTGAATTTTCTCCAATTTCGCCCGGGACACGGTTATTGCGGCCCTAGACCTACCCAACAGGTATAAAAGCAAGACTAAATATATTTTTGAATGGGAAGACGCCACTTTGGAGAGATCTAAAAAACTTTGAAGGAGAATTTACGTAGGAGAACACAAACCACGCTTGGAGGAGGCTTCTAACTAGTTTTTCTTCTCCTCTCTTCCTTTAATTTCATAGTTTATTAGTTCTAGAGTTTTGGGTACTACATGAACGTTGTAGTTTAAAGCTTAAATTTTTCTTATTATTTTATCATATTAGTTTATTTATTCAATCTTGCGCTTAATTATTTGATTACTTGATCACCAATTGAATACTATCTACGAATCTAGGATTGAACTCGAGAGAGAGAATTCTAGATTGCATATAAGATTGAGTAGAGCAAGATCTTAACTCTGGGGGGGATTTGCGATTAGGATAGGAATATACCTAATCGCCTTGCTTGGTTATTATACAGGAATT